>NW_026641950.1:10848825-11469590 GCF_028554395.1 Pezoporus wallicus
ATTGGTGTACTAGTCTGAAAAAGGTTACCGTTGTGTTTGCATATAAATTCTATGTGCCTCCCAACAGATGTTGCACTGAAGGTTGTCAGATGCACTCCCTCTAACAGAGAATAGGGATACAGGCAAGTTACAGAATTAGATTAGAATTTGTGATCATTTTGTAAGTTTATAAAAGGTTATTTTTTGATTACTCTCAATAAGCAACATTAAGCCTATTTTATATAGTCTTAAGCCTATTTTAACAGATTGGTTGGTATGAAGAATTGTGAAGGAGTGATAGCCTTTCTTGCACTCCTAACCTTGAAGTTTCATCCCAGTTCTTTGCATCCCTCATTTTCCATTTTTTCCTTTGAGCTGTTCTAATGTGACTGTATTCCCTTCAGACTACAACTGAAGGTCAGTATCTGCCAAACTTAAACTTTGCATTGGGAGAGAAGAGTCACCAATCTGCTGGAATTTCATAGAGAATCTGGAGTTGATGAAACCAAACAAGCTTGGGTAAACTTTCATTTCTGCATTACTGAAAGCAGGCTGTGCCAGAGCACATCTGTGTGGGCAGCTCAGATCAAATTTTCATTCTTGACTGGAGCCTAGAGTTTCAGAAAGCACACCATTCAAGTGAATGCATGGGAGAGCATTGCAATAATCACCTAAGGAAAGAGAGAATATACACTGTGCCAGGCCTCTGCATGATTCCTAAAAGGAAATCCTTCATGGTCTTTTAAAGGAAGCAATGACAAATGAAGCACAATGCTGGTTCCATAGAAAGGCTGGGGATCACTGACACACTAATCCTTTCCCCCCCTCCCCTCAACATCTATAAACATTTCTTAGGTTTTGTTAAATGTATAGTAAGCATTTCATAAAGTGTATCTTTGAGGAAATGTTTCAATAGGTTTTCATTTCTTCCTTTACTGGTAAAGCACCCCAGAAAGACTCATCCATGGGCAGGGGCTGTAGATAAAGTAAACCAGTGGAGGAACACCCATAAATCCCTCAGGGCTCCTCAGTACTTGGGCTTCCACTGTTGTGAGTTGCACACAATCAACTCCTGACTAGACTGTGTTTAACTCTAGATCTCTTCACCCTGTATGTTCTTACATATTCCTGCTCTATGATGTGGCCCATTTCACTTCTTTCCCCATTAGTGTCCTTTTCTTAGAAAATGCTGATGGAGGCAATCTACAAGCATGTAGAAAGCCAATCATCTACACTGCTGTGAATGGGAAATGTTCAGATAAAGGATTCCTAGGCAAAAAATGAAGACACGGGATTAGACAGTTTCTGTAATATTCATGGCAGTCAGGTGAAGTTCCTGATGACTGGAAAAAGGGAAATATAACCCCCATTTTCAAGAAGGGGAAAATGGATGACGCAGGGAATTACAGACCAGTCAGTCTCACCTCTGTGCCTGGCAAAATCTTGGAGCAGATTCTCTTGGAAGGCATGCTAAGGCACATGAAAAACAGCAAGGTGCTTGGTGACAGCCAGCAGGGCTTCACTAAGGGGAAATCCTGCCTGACCAATTTGGTGGCCTTCTATGATGGGGCTACAGAACTGATGGACAGGGGTAGAGCAGTTGATGTCATCTACCTGGACTTGTGCAAAGCGTTCGACACTGTCCCACATGACATCCTTGTCTCTAAATTGGAGAGACATCAATTTGATGGATGGACCACTCGGTGGATAAATAACTGGCTGGATGGCCGCACACAAAGAGTTGTGGTCAATGGCTCAATGTCCGGCTGGAGACCAGTAACGAGTGGTGTCCCTCAGGGATCGGTGTTGGGACCGGTCTTGTTCAACATCTTTGTCGCTGACATGGACAGTGGGATTGAGTGCGCCCTCAGCAAGTTTGCCGATGACACCAAGCTGTGTGGTTCGGTTGGTACGCTGGAGGGAAGGAATGCCATCCAGAGGGACCTCGACACGCTTGTGAGGTGGGCTGATGCCAACCTCATGAAGTTTAACCATGCCAAGTGCAAGGTTCTACACCTGGGTCGGAGCAATCCCAGGCACAGCTACAGGTTGGGCAGAGAAGAGATTCAGAGCAGCCCTGTGGAAAAGGACTTGAGGGTGTTGGTTGATGAGAAACTTAACATGAGCGGCAGTGTGCGCTCGCAACCCAGAAAGCCAACCGTATCCTGGGCTGCATCAAAAAGGAGTGTGACCAGCAGGTCGAAGGAGGTGATCCTGCCCTTTTACTCTGCTCTTGTGAGACCTCACCTGGAGTATTGTGTGCAGGTCTGGTGTCTTCAACATAAAAAGGACATGGAACTGTTGGAACAAGTCCAGAGAAGGGCCACGAGGATGATCAGGGGACTGGAGCACCTCCCGTATGAAGACAGGCTGAGAAGGTTTGGGCTGTTCAGCCTGGAGAAGAGAAGGCTGCATGGAGACCTCATAGCAGCCTTCCAGTATCTGAAGGGGGCCTATAGGGATGCTGGGGATGGACTCTTCATTAGGGACTGTAGTGATAGGACAAGGGGTAATGGGTTAAAACTTAAACAGGGGAAGTTTAGATTGGATATAAGAAGGAAATTCTTTCCTGTGAGGGTGGTGAGGCACTGGAATGGGTTGCCCAGGGAGGTTGTGAATGCTCCATCCCTGGCAGTGTTCAAGACCAGGGTGGACGAAGCCTTGGGTGATACGGTTTAGCGTGAGGTGTCCCTGCTCATGGCAGGGGGATTGGAACTAGATGATCTTAAGGTCCTTTCCAATCCTAACTATTCTATGATTCTGTATTCAGTACCTAAAAATGGTGTATGGGAAACTGATGGGAAAATCTCCATCTGCTGTATAGGAAACTGAACTGTAGTTAACTTTTTTTATGGAATACTGATATATCTCCCTTGCTATAAGTAATTCATAAGCTTTCTGAAAATAATCTAGAGAAGCTACATATATGTTCTTAAGAGATGTCTAGGGACTTCCATATGGTCAGTGTTACTAAGGATGGAACAGAAACATGAGTGCAAAGGTTCACCAGTAGACAGAATACAAACATATATGCTCTAGAGGACAGGGCTAGGTGTAACAGCAGGAGAAACAAATGCATGGTGCTGATTATATATTGTTTGAATACATTAAAAAAAATAAATCAACATAGAAAAGCATTTATGTGATCACCAGATGGAAAAGAATGAGACCAAATAAATGTTTAACTACAATTCAGTTTGGTTGGTTGTTTTTTACCTAGTGCTGACATGTACAGTGATCTATGTAGTGCATGGCATAACAAACCACAGACATAAATTTTCTTCTCAGACGCTTATCAACATAGCAATGAGAGATCATGTTATTGCCAGCAGAATTACCACACGGTGTGGACACATTTATCATCTCACTTCATGTGGGTCACATGGATTGCAATTAAAAAAGTTTATATATATATATATATATATATATATATATATTAACACAAACATGCATATTAAGGCACACAGATATTCTCTTTGAAATTCTTTTTTTTTAAAGACAAGTCTGTAGTATCTTTTATAATAATTGCATTTACTTATTTAAAGTTAGGTACACGGCAAACTGTCGAGCAACATCTACACCTGCCTTCCTTTCTAATTTATAGGACCCATATCCTGAGATGGAGGAAGAGATGGAGGGAGGCAGGGATTTTTGAACTCAGATAATCATAATTATAAGGCTGAGGAAACCACTGGGCTTACCTTGATGCTGCCTCTGTCAGTCTGAAAACTGTTGCCTGGCTGCTCCCATTGGTGTATTAGTAAGCGGTGTGTTGCACAGACAACTGGACAGCACTCCTCAGCCACAGCTAAGACATCCCTGTGTCATCAATACTGTTTTGGTTACAAATCCAAAGCATAACACTACACCAGCTGCTATGAATAAATTAATTCCATCACAGCCAAAGCCACTACAACAGATTATCTGGATCCCAGATTCCATAATACTTAAGAGTTTAGATCACCAGGGTCAGAGTGTTGGAATTCAGATTCTAATAGCTCCACAGTGTCTTACAAAGAAATGGTTAAAACTTGCAGGAACCTGTGGTGAGGCCAGAAACCCTTGGCCATTATGAAAGGCAGGATGGTGTTACTTCATCATCACAGGCTTTGGATAATATTAAGTACAGTTACACAGCACTACAGCAGTAGGATCTCCAAAGTGTGTCCTATGCTGTCCTTGCAGCCCCCAAACTCCTCCTGTGCAGCCTGCGAAAGGATGCTCTTGTAGGAGAGAAGGAAGAGAAGCACACACAGCCCCAGTGCATAGCACATATCCCTTGTCCTCTTCCCCCTCTGTGGGATCTGGGCACACCAGCAGCTCTCAGGTTAGGAGGCTGAGGACATGAAATACTGGGACAGTCACAAATAGGTGGACTGTCACTTTCTTGTTTGTGTGAGGCCTAAGGGGCACTTCTCCAGGGTGTTACTTAGCTCAGACAGTCCACTGGAGAGTGTGGAGTGAGTGTAACTGGTCTGTCGGTATTTCTGTCTCACCATGACCACGATGGCGGATGGTTTGCCCTGGCTCAAACACTGACACTGGCATATTGTGCTTAGTGTGGGCCCTAGCAGACAAATGAAGCAGTACTCTCCATCGAACTTGCTAGAGATTTTCCCTAGCTTTCCGCAGATTTCCTGGGTCTGCATGTCTGGGAGTTGTGCCACTGGATAATGGACAAAGGGGGTAAGAAGTGACTGTTGAATACTGCCTGTGGTCACTGAGCACAACAGTTTTGCCCTTGTGCTCATTAAGGCTGTGAAAGAAACCCAGCATGTGATTCCGTTATTACCAATAGACTGTAGTCCAGCCTCTCAAATGCAAAGCTTTTAATCATGGGCAAACTTACCTTTGACACCACATAGTAGTGAGTGCTTTACCTTCCAGCCTTCACCACTCCTTTAATAGAAGATTTAATGGAAAATTATTAAGCATGAAAAAGCATTGGCACCTGGGGAAAGATAGCTCAACAAATGTTGATGAAAGCAGGTGAGTAAGGAGCAATAATAGAAAGAATAATAGTCTTCAGCACATTGCTCTTCTGTCTGGGATTTAGGGGGTCATTAAATACGCTGTTATATTGCAGCTGTGTCTTAACTGCAAGGTTTTGCTAGTAACACAACAGGATTTTCATCCACAGTAAAGAAATTAATCTGATCAATCTGTAAGTTTTATGGAGACTGTAAAGCTTCAAACAGAAGTCATCTTGAACTGATGCAAAGTTCCCAGGACCACAGAAGAAGCCACAGTTATGGTGAATTTCAACTCACTGTATTTTTAGAACATACACAAATATTAATACTGTACATTCTATTATACTAATTTACCTTTAGAGATACCTAACAGAAACCATTTGGCTGGGAGCACTGCAACGTACTCATAATGAATTATATTTACAGCACTTTGCATCCCAATCATGCCAATGCGCTTTTGTAGCTCCACTTCAGTCTGAGTGATTTCAAAGGATCTACACTTAACATACAAAACTGAAGGATGCAGTGATTTGTTTTTTTTCATGGGCACTGACATTCAGCCATAGATGAACAGCTGTATATTAGCTCACAACAGTGCTTCATGTGAATTCAGATAACATTTACCTGATTGAAACCTGGAAGGCAATTAGACAGATTGGAATCATGAACTGAGAGGTTTGGGAATGTATGAAGCTGTCTGGGGCCAGTTAGTAGGACTATTAGTGATTCACACTGCACAGAAGAGAATTATTTACTTCGACTTTTCCCCATTAAATCTGTCCAAGAACAGATTTTTTTTTCTGTATGTATCTGTTGTTGCACCACTTTGACCCCTAATCCTTACCAGTGCCAGTGCTAAACACTTCAGCGTGGCAGTGAGCTACCTCCATGTAGTCTCTTTGCATATCAGAGTCCTGATATTCCTCCCATATGCGGCAGAAATCTCACAGGACGTCAGGAAAAACAAAGTGATTTAGCACCTTGTGATTAATCTTCAAGCAGTTTAACCTGGATGGGGTAGGTAGCTTGAGCGGGTTATTACTCACATCTGTTTCTGCAATAGGTGGGCCTGCCAGAGCTCTCCAGCACTTCAGTCCAATTGGTAAATTGCTTGGCTGTGGTGTTTTGATTGGGTTTATACCATCTCTCCTTTCTCTGACAGAAAGTTGTTGCGTTTCAAAACAGGAAACTCCATCTGCTGTATGGCAAACTGCAATGTAGATAAAGTCAACATCTCTCTTCTTCATGCTCAGTGAGGGAATTGTCATTCAAAAAGTACTGTCACAAACCTGTAAAGCTGTTTGTTTCTCTCTGAGTCCTTGCCACTAAGAGACACCAACAGAAGAAAAGCAGTTGGTCCTGCCATGAGCCCCATGAAGGTGGAGATGTTTCTATGCAAGTAGCCCACTGGAATCCATGTTGGCCCAGGGGTGCATAGCCAGTCAGATGTGTGGAGTGACTCCCACTGACTTCAGAAAACTCTGGATCAGGCCTGAAGGCTGTGCACAATTTCCCTGATGATCTTAGTTATCCACAGTGCTCATCACAGCCCCAGTGTTCCCCCAGATCTGCTGGTGGGTTCTCAGTGTGCAGAAGGCTCCTGCAAAGCCTCAGGTGGAGGCTGGGCTCCCTTCTCCTGCAGAAAGACCTGGAACTCCCAAGCGGTGACTTAAGGAGACAAACAGACCAGTGCAGAGCAATGTAAGGCTATCTAAGGGATGTCAGTGCAAAAGCAGAGACATTCACATTTTGAATATCCAGTTCCTCAGCAGAATACAGACACCGCTCTGTGACAGTGTGCATACTTTGGTAACTCACTTGTAGCAACTGCTTATTAATTTGTCTAAATATTATCCATTTTCTGCACTCCCAGCCTCTCCAACTCCTCTCACTCACATACATCTACCCAGACCAATTCCTGCAGAGGCAGGCTTGATGCTGCTGTGTGCTGGGATGCTGGCACGGACGAGAAGCTGGCCATGACCATGTGGCAGAGTGGGACAGCCTTCTCCTTGCCCCAGGCAGGCAGTGGTTTCTGGCATAGGGATGAAGGTGCTCTGGGAGGAGGTGACATACTGAGATTGCCTGGGATGTCAGCAGCATGTTGGGGCATCAGGAAAAAATCCCTAATGTTGGTAGTATGCCCTCAATAAATATGTAAAAAAAAAAAGCAAAAGAAAAAACCTACCTAATGTGCCTGACATTTGAATGTGTGAAACTCACTCAAAAGATTTACAATAAAACAGCAAAATGAAATCAGTAAACTTTATCCGTTTGTCAAGACATCAAAGTTGCTTTTTAATGAATTCCTCGACACTGCAGTATTTTTATGGCCCTTCCAGTGGCCTAGTATCTACAGCTGGTCTTTTTCTTCTGGTATATATCAGGGAAGGGATGAGAAAAACTGCACTTTTGTCACAGGGCTCACAAAGTTTTGAATGTTGTGGTCCCAAGTCAAAAAAGCACTAATTATCATGAATTAACTCACTGAATTCAGAAAGGTATTTCACATATCTAACATACGTCTGAATGCTCTGACTGAATGCCAGAGCATGTACCTCCTTGCACTCTTAATCTGATCCAGCCTGTAATAGAGGCCACTATATGACACTCTCAGAGCCACCCTGGCAACCTCATGGGGTCCCTTGTCCACTCACTGCTTTCAAAAATCTACCTAAATACCCAGCTATAAGACTGTGAGATACACTCATAAAGCACTTATTTTTCTGGGACAGTAGCTTGTTCAAATGCCACTCAAGCCATATTGCTTTTCCTTGGTCACTGCTCCAGAATTCATTCTCAGATAAGAGAATGTGAGGATGGGAAGTGGAAAAACCCCATAGAGGTTTACTGTCCTGTAAATGCTCACTTTCTGCCTCACTTTCTGTGGCATCAGCCACAACGGGCATCCCCTCCTTCCAGAAGGACCTCGCTTCAAAAATAAGACCAGACCTTGAAAAAGAGTCAATATCTCTTGGGTAATATGTAAAGAAAGCCCAGCTCTGTCATTAATGCTCTTGCGATACTAAGTACCCGTGACTGCCCCCACTCTTTGCCCCTGAATTCCCGTGGACTGTTCTGCCCTCTAGTGACGGCAGTGTTGTCCAACTGGGTCCCTCTCCCGCTGATCTCACTCACTGTGGCCCTGAGCAGAGACTAGATGCTGGCAACCTCAAACCCCAGGGCACAAAGCTGGACCCGTGCCTGGGGATCGCGAGTGCCTGGAAACAATGTAAAGGAGGCGCTGACTAGTACCCACTGACAGGACAAGAGGCAAGGGACACATTAACATAAGAGAAATTCCATCTGTACACAACGAAACAGTTTTTACTGTGAGGGGGGTGTAATAATCTTGGTACAGCTTGCACAGAAAGGCTGTGGGGTCTCCACCCTTGAAGCCATTTAAAACATGACTGGACATGGGTCTGGGCAGCCTGCTATAGCTGGTCCCAACTGACCAGTTGGACTAGATGATCTGAAGAAATCCCTTCCAACTGGAATGATTTTGTGTTTGTTGTTTTTAAGCATGGCTAAATTTATCAACAGCTGTTTAAAATAATTTATATAATTTAATCTGCTTGGAAAAAATCTATCAGCAGCCTTTGCATGAATTTGCATTATAAGGAAGAAGTTCTTTACTTGGCTACTACTACAGTGTAGCATATATATCCATCATTATTCACTATGGCATTAAAGCAATATAGTGATTTGATCAACCCTTTGAGTAGCTGTAAATGAGCTGCCATTTGATTTCATTTTTGTGAGAAAGCTTAAAATTCCCTAACTCTGGAAGTCAGAAGTAGCATTTTGCATCTCTTCCTTAGGACTCCGGTGATACTTTTCTCAAGGCTCATTTTCAGTGTAATCCATGCCAGTGGTACCCACTTGCAGCCACATTCATCTGTATTCATGACTGCATTCATCTGCCAGTGCCACACACAGAGGTGGAACTGCAACAGCCCACCCGCAGGTCAGGTAAGTATATAGCACTGGTGTGAGGACATTGTTCCCAGAGCTCCTGCTGCACAGCCCTGGCAATCTGCCCCAGTGGCCCTGCCCTACACCGGGATGACATTGCTTTGTTCTCTAGGGTAAAGTCTTGAGCACTTGGAATCTTACCAGAAAGTCTGCTAGTAAAAATCACACAGGGCCTAGCATTAGATGGTAAGTCCTTTGAGGGCAAGGACCATGTATTTATGTCATGTGTATACAGTACCTAAGTACTTACTACAGCTGTGTAATGCCTCATGATTGAAGATGTTCCCACCATACATGTAGGCAAGTATATGAATGACAGATAACTGTCTCTGAAATAATGAAACACTAAATAAATGTGACAGTGCCACCTTCATTTATTAAATATCCAGCAAAGCAGTCATTCTCCCTGTATCAGGCCAGGTGTTCTTCTGAACAGTATACACAGCTTTGGCCAGCTACCAGATGAATAATCAGTTCCTCTTTCAAACTAGTAATGATAATAGTGAAAATTAGACTACTACCTGAATTCCATGTGAGATCAAAAAACATGCTGCAGAAAACTGGACTAATGAATCATCACTTACCTTTTGTATTCTAAAATAATTCATACTAGAAATAATATACTAAGCTGGCAAAATGACAGGATGTTGACATTTTTGTCCCTGAGGGAACAGTGACTCAGTGATGACTCTGCTTTCATCAGAGCCACAGATAAATCTGTAGCTGATGCTATGCAAGGTAGATAGCTGAGTCAGAAATAAGGGGCTCTAAACAGCTCTGTATTTTGCAGCCAGAAGCTAATGAGATCACACCAGCATGCAAAGACAGGTTTCCAAATATCAAATAACTTCAACACCACAAATAAGAAATGGGAGAAATGCCTTCCAGGCAGCCCTAAATCGGGGCTATGTGAATACTAATATTCAAACATAGCTGTGCAATAGCTTGTGTAAGCTTTACACTAAAGACTACAGTTCACCTCGTATTTGCACTTGAGAGTTATCACTGTCATCAATTTTTCATTATAAGTAAGCAAATATATTTGCATGCCACATTAATGTCAGCCAAAATTTTTACATGGTAGCATAAATACTGACCCTAGTTTAGTTGTAAGGTACATTAATCATCATGAGACCTAAAAAGTTCCAGGGGAACTTTCCAGGGGAAGTTTAGATTGGATATAAGGAGGAAATTCTTTCCTGTTAGGGTGGTGAGGCACTGGAATGGGTTGCCCAGGGAGGTTGTGAATGCTCCATCCCTGGCAGTGTTCAAGACCAGGTTGGACAAAGCCTTGGGTGATATGGTTTAGCATGAGGTGTCCCCACCCATGGCAGGGGGGTTGGAACTAGATGATCTTAAGGTCCTTTCCAACCCTAGCTATTCTATGATTCTATGATTCTAAGTTTTATATATGATCATACAAACCCACTTTCTAATGATCTTTCAGTGTTTTAACTGAAAGAATTGGCAGCTCATATTCCCATTGTGCCAGACAAGAGTATTTAAATTTTGAGCACTTATGTAGTGGAAATTTCAGTGGACAAGAATTATGTGAACAAGAGAAACAATAACAAAATGTCAACAATTTTGATATCCCTACAATAGCTGTGGAGAGACACGATGCCCCTTAGCATTAACCTTTAATGAAACTTTGTCTGAAGAGTTCTGCATCATGCTAAAGGACAGTCAAACTAATTGTCCTTAGCATGAAGCTTTGTTTGTAAATTCTTCCATGCCTGTGTATCAACAGTAGATGCGTGATATGCAAGTCTAGTAACCAAGCACTCCTCAGACGCTGTGTCTCAAACAGTGGCCATTTGGTAGTAAGGAGAGTTAACTCATTTGACAGCAACTGGCCTGCTTGGAGATCAATCTTGCTCTGTCTTCATGCTACAATAAAACGACACAGTCCATAATCCCAGAGTTGCAGTCTGATGACTTCAATCTGCACAGATGCACTTGTTCAAGCCTCCCAGGAGGCTTTAAACACTTGACCTGGACTCTAAATTGATGGCCACAATCCCTGTTAAATAACCATCTCTGTCTGGTACTAACATTTTTTTCCTCATTAAGACCTGGAAGGAGTCAGTAAACACTGAGCGTATGTTTATGGTATGTACTATTCAAAATCCAGTACACAGCCAATTTTTGAATCAGGAAACACTCAATCCAGCCTAGAGAAGAGATCAGCCCAGGATGCTTGTGTCAACACATTTTCATTTTAGGTCCCTGTAGCTTTGCTTCCGCAGCGTGGCAGACTCCCTCATGTGCCTTGAGCAACTGAACAGCCTTTCAGCGGAAGAAAGGTAAAAAGAGCTAGCTTTCATTAAAGTAAGAATGCATTGAAGTTTACTATCTAATAGTACTATTGAAGAAAAAAGTCTGCAGGCTTTTCCCAGGCAGACAAATAAAGCAGAAATAGAAAAAGGAAACAGATCTGTGAAGAGGGGACTAAAGGAAACCAGGAAAGAAGAGGAGAAAGAGATAAAAGAAACTTTCAGGGACCAACAATTAAAATTGAATGGGCAACAAGAGCACACTTTTTCCTGCCTTTAGGGTTCCATCAGTGCTTTCTGACTCTTACCCTTATAGGTGCCAATTTATCTTTATTGGCTGGATTCCCTTACTGTGCTGCAACTCAAGGGCTACCAGGGTCATGATGTGGCCTAGCCACCATTTTGGCAGAGGTGAACAGGGGTAGAGTGTCTATGGCCTGCTGCTCTTGCCAGCAGGTATCATTCACATGAGACTGAGATGGAATGATAATGTGTAGCATCTTCACACCAGCCACTGGGGATGAGCACTTCCACCATGGCAGGGCTGCCCATGCTGGCAGAAGTAAGCAAAAAGTAAACTAGGAATGAGGATGAGAAAGAGAAAAATTGAGCTTTCATGGATCAGCAATTGAAAAAATCCAAGAAGGCTGAGAAGAACATGAAGCCAAGGTATGTTACAGACTCTTCTTGTTCATCTCTCAATACATTGAACAGTGATCTAAGTATATGAAATATTTCTGTGATGCACTAAGACACCTGAGGCAGGAAGCTTGCTCCGGCATTTGGGAGAAAATGTATGTCAGGAGAAAAATACCTTTCCAAATTTTGCAATTTTAATTTTGTACTTGTTGAAGCTCTGTTTGTACAAGGGTAGGCAGACACCCTGGCAAAATCACAAAAATCACTATTTTTAGCTATTTGACCTGCTATTTAAATAAAGAGACAAAGTTCCACTTTTTTCATGTCAGTTGGCAATCTTAATGCTGTCTTGATTATCTGAATCCCAAATAAGCAGCAAGGATTTGTTCCAAGTAGCTTTAGAGAATAATGGCACTTCTGAAAAAGGTTGCATCTCACCTGAGATAATTCAGAGAAAACAAAATTTTCTAAAAAAGACAAAACTATCCAGGCCTTATACAGATTGGATCTAGTCTGGTGCCTTTGTAATTATTTTTTCATTGTCCACTAGACAGCAAGGCAATCCAGGATGGCTCATTGCAAACTGATCAAACCAGACAGCTCAGCAGGGTGTTTTGCAGAAAGAGGGGCTTAAGTCCTGGGAGCAGCATAGTCCTGGTCACCTCAGCGGCTCTTCTTGAGGGAGTGTGTGTGACCTGTAAAGCTGGGTTGGTAGCAAGGAACAGCGAGGGATTATGCTGCTCAGGTTTTGGAAAAGACTGCACCATAACTACCCAGGGTGTCTCTGTCGAACCATACTGCACGGGAAAGGGGCCTTGTATACCTCTAAACTTAAAGTCCTCTGAAGTTATCACACATGGTTAGAAGGGGCCAAACAATGCTGTAGTCACTGCTGGTAAGACTCCTCTCTTCTGTGGTATAACCAATTCCTTCTGAATTTTATTTCCCAAAGAAAAATGAACTACATTACACCTATTCCTGCCTTTACGGTTCCATCAGTGGTTTCTGAATCTATCCTTTCTGCCCCTGGCAGGAGGCTTTTCTGGCTGCTAGGGACTCCTCACACTCTTTTCCTGCTCCAGTGTGGGGAACCTCCCACAGGAGATAGTCCTCCACAAACTTCTCCAACAGGATTCCTTCCACAGGGTGCAGTTCTTTATCAAGGACTGCTCCAGTGTGGATCCCTTCCATGGGTGCAGTCCTTTAAGAACAGACTGCTCCAGCATGGGTCCCCCCCGGGGTCACAGCTCTGCCAGCAAACTTGCTGCAGCATCGGCTCATCTCTCCATGGGGCCACAGACTCTGCCAGGAGCCTGCTCCAGTGCGGGCTGCCCACGGGGTCACAGCCTCCTTCAGGCATCCCCCTGCTCCAGTGCGGCATCTTCCATGGGCTGCAGGTGGAGATCTGCTCCGCCATGGACCTCCATGGGCCTTAGGGGAACAGCCTGCCTCACCTTGATCTGCATGGGCTGCAGGGGAACCTCTACCCCAGTGCTCCGGGGGAGCACCTTCTCCCTCTCCTACTTGACCTTGATGTCTGCAGATCTGTTTCTCACACATATTCTCACTCCTCTCTCTGGCTGCAGTTGCACAGGGTTTAATTTTTACCCCTTTTTAACTGTTTTATTTCAGAGGTTCCACCACCATTGTTGATGAGCATGGCCTTGGTCAGCAGTGGGTCTGTCCTGGTGCTGGCTGGCATTGGCGCTGTCTGATGCAGGGGAAGCTTCTGGCAGCTTCTCACAAAAGCCTCCCCTGTAATCCTGCAGCTACCAAAACCTCATCATGCAAACCCAATACAAACCTAAACAATAACAAAAAGATTAGCTGAAACAAAAGCTTTTTAATTTTTGTCACTGAAGCCAAACCAAATTCAGTTTCTGTCTGATATAGACTTTTCAGATTGTTTCAGGAGGATAGAGACAATAGCTTATGTTTCTTGAAATTATCTTGGTGTCTACCCAATTCTAAGAAAAAATATAAACTAAATATTTCAAAATTTAAAAAGTGGATAAATTTTCAAAATGTCAAACTGAAACATTTTAACTTGTTTTAAAGTTTTGTTTCAGTTCTTGGGAGGCCAAGCCAATCTTGTAAACTAAAAATAAAAGTGCTCCAAATCAGTCTTTCCATGCACTTTCCAATGGGAAAGAGTGTTTTGTGGAAAATCTAGATCAGCTGGAGTTCACAGAAGTGTCTTCTCTTATCCTTCAGTCATCTATGAAACAGAGCCCTCTGTATATGGTTAGACACTAAGAAGATGGAGTATTGTCCTCTTACTGTGACTTGTGTGTCAAGTGCAGAATACACCTAGTCCTGTACAAACAGCCCAGGGAACACTTTTAATCCTGCATCTGTATCTTCTAGCTCTTTCAACAGAGAAAACATTTCCAATGAAACTGGTGGAAAGCTGAATTGTTGCACCTCAGATGCTCCAGAGTGGTTTCTGTTCCCTGTAAAAAAAAAAGCTCCGTTTTGCATATATAATTATAAACTCATTAGAGCTGAGACTTTCCCACTTTCACCCAGTAGAAGTCACCCTCTCCCTATTTTATTTTTCTCTGGTGACAATTAATATGTAATTGAATGTATCCATGAGGAAGAGTTCCAAAACAAGAAATTAAGAAAAACCTGTTTCTTGACTGTATAAACTGCTGATGAGGGCTCTTTCCTGAGAGATGTGTCAGCCAAGTTCAGTTCCAGTTCTGAGCCATGCAGGGGGGATTTGAAACAATAAGCATGACTGGACTTGAAGAGCAAAGTAACTTCAGGTGATACTATATTTATGGGCAAGTTTCAGACATCGTGCTTAGATAGGTTTTTATTAACTAAACCCTTTCTCATTAGTAGTTTGTGATTAATGACAACACAAGAACTAATTAAAAAGAATATCTGAAACAGGTAGAAGAATAATAACTTTCTTCTCCAGAGTTGCCTAGGGATGTTTCAAGCTCAACTTGCTTTACTTAAAAACAACGTATCTGGTTAACTGTAAAACACACATGACCCTTCTGATCAGGAAGAGCAAGCTGACCCTAATTAAACAATATAGGTAGGTAGGTATACAGAACTTCAAGAATGACATTAGCCAAAGGCAATTCAAAACTGTTAATTTGATTCTTGTCAGAAAAATGATGAGTGATAGCTCATTGCATTTTGGCATTTTCAGGAACTGTAGGGGTTTACCATTCAATAATTATGAGCTGGCACTGCCTCCCCTTATATTTGGTTTCAGTGTTTCAGGGACAGTTGTCATTCATGTCATTCACAACAGAATGTGTCATCCACCTGACCTGCAGGCAGGCTGTTGCAGTTCCACCTCCGCGTGTGGCACTGGTGGCACTGGCAGACAAATGCAGCCATTAATACAGATGAATATGGCTGCAAGAGGGTACCACAGGCATGGACTACACGGAAAATGAGTCTTGAGAAAAATATCACAAAAGTCCTAAGGAAGAGATGCAAAATGCTACCTCTGGCTTCCAGAAGTAGGGAATTTTAAGCTCTCACAAAAATGAAATAAAATGGCAGCTCATTTGCAGCTGCTCAAAGGGCTGATCAAATAACTGGTTTGCTTTAATCCTGTAGTGAAGAATAATGGATATACATGCTACACTGTAGTAAACAATTTGCTCACCACTGAATTGAACGACTTAGTACATAACTCAGTCTTAGCCCTTTTGTATGTGAGAACAGTATTTTTTTCTTATTTCCTCAAATTATGTATTGATTTTGCCTGGAAAGAGAGGGCACAGAGGTAAGACATTTCTACAAACTCTACCTTCCGTTTCTGAGATGTGAACTCTAACTGGGTCATTAAAGCATTTGTATTCCAAGGATGTTTTCTCACAGATTCATGTTCTCTAGCACCTCCACAAGACTGATCTTACATCAGTGTGGTTTTTTTCCTTGTCTCTGGGACCAATAGTTACTCCACCAGAAACCATGAACTTTTAGACAGATGTGACTGGAACTGGTCCGTTGGGCCAAACATTTAGCTAACATGAAATGGTGAATAACAGATGAGAAGCAGCACAGGAGACAGTTGTAATGGGTCCTCAACATGTGGAATAGTTACTTACATTTGATAAAACTGAGGAGGGTAGATAAAAAGTAAGGGTGTACTAGAGGTGGTTAAACAAACAAACAAATCATATTTGCATCATCATTCTGCATACAAACCAGTGTAGAGAAACGTATTTGGTCACTGGTCAGCGAATTTCCAGCCCCCGATATCACACTCTTAGTGTGAAATGTCACATTGTGAAGAAACTTTGCTCCCTTTTGTTTTCAGAAAAAATTATTTTATGCAGCAAGCCAAAGTTTATTAATTTTTCTGAGTTTAATAGCCAGATAAAGAGCACAATCTTTGCCTTAGATCAGTAAAAGAAATTCTCCCTATGAACTGTTATATGGATGAGTGCCATATGTCTCATGGCAGCTCCTGCACGCTACACAGAAGGACAGTCTCCAGAGCCTCTGGGCTGTTGGGGAGTGAAGGCGATAAGATTTGCATGAAGAACAGTTTGGGAATGAGCTCTGAGGCCTTGGTGCTTTGACAAGCTCTGGGGAGATGATCTGGGGCCTTGAAGGCCAGAGGATGTGCGGGTTGTGAGGGGGTCTGCAACATTGTGATTGGACTATTTACCCAGATAGTTTCACAGTGGCCAATAAGACTGAACGTTGTATGTATGTGCAGGTTGGAAAAGTACCGAACAAGGGGATAAAAATGGCTTGGTGACAGTAAACGAGGATTTGAGTCTCTGCGTCGAGTCCGTGTCATGAAACACCACACTGGTCCACTTTTAATCATGAGTTTTCATCTGATCTGTAAATGCCATTATTCTTGGTCAGTGATTAACAAAGCTCTTGAAAAACTGGAAAATAATTGCTCCTCATTTTCAGGTATATGTTGGTGGTTTAATTTTGGTAAATGATGCACGGCAATTTACTCTTATAAATCGGCATTTATTTATAAACATACTTAATGGAAGACCTTGAAACACACTGTCCTTCATGCGTTTTCATACAGGGCTTTGAAAAGAATTCTTCACCAGAACATAAACTCTACCATGGGATACTGGACCCTGCATTCCATACCATGGCTCAATTTTTAGTGGAGAACTTGTGTGTCTGGCCCCGAGCCTTGCACACCACGCTGAAGGTGGGACAGCCTGTTTCCCAGGACTGGCTGCAAACATCCATCAGTGCCAGGAAGAACACTGCGGCGGCATAGAAGGGCAGGGTTTATACACGAAATTCCCCTTTCCTCCCCCACCTGCGACTGGTTTTCAAACGGGAGCAGCACAGTCTCGGATATAACCGAATGATGCATTCTGAAGAGGTGTTTAACACAGGTACATGTGTCAGCTCACAGAGCCTGCTATTTTCCCAGTGCAGCGTCACCTCCCTCCGGCTGGAAATCGCAGCTTGTCCCTCACAGAACAGTTGTGAGCAAGTGCTTTTATTCACAGAACCATTCTCAATAATTCGTTTCTACTTGCTCATGTGCTGACGTTTTGTATTTCAGAAATGCAGGCCACCTGTTTCCTGTGTAGCCATCAGTGAGGCAAGAATTGCTACATGTTCAGCCCGAAGCAGAGTCATCCATGACAGGGCACGGGACAACCCTCACTCCCCACAGAAAGAGGTGAGCCTGACGGACATCTCCTGTCACGGCCCGTTTCGACGCTGACGCCGCAACTCTTGGTGCCAGCCCCTGAAGCCGTTCCCGGCCGCGACGACACGGCGCGTGCCTGCCAGCTTCCCTGAGGCGGGATGGGCCGAGCCCGCGTCCCCTCCGCCCCGCGGGCTGCTCCACCCCTCTCCTCGGATGGGCTCCGCTCGGCTGCATTCGGTTTGACTCGGCTGGGTTCGGCTTGGCTCGGCGATGCTCGGGTCTCTGCCGCGGCGCCCCGCAGTCCTCCGGCTGTGGTGGGGCCGTTGGGCCGGTAGCGCGATTGTCGTTGCACGCCGGTTGCGCCAATTCAGGAATTACAGTGAACCCAGTGGAGCCTGCCTTGCTTGTGGCAGCACGCCTGACAGTCTGTGCACAGCAGCAGTTGCATGTTGCAATAGTGTGTTTTATTTATACGGAGAAGTGAATCAGAATCGTAGAATCAAGAAGGTTGAAAAGACCTTTAAGCTCATCAAGTCCAACCATTACCCCAGCACTGCCAAGACCATCACTAAACCATGACACTGAGGGTCTCATGTTTTTGGTGATTCCACCACTTCCCTGGGAAGCCTGATCAGATGGCTGACTACACTTTCGATGAAGAGATATTTCCTAATATCCAGTCTAGACCTCCCCTCTTAACAGCACAGTTTGAGGCCTGTTACTTCTTGGCCTATCACTTGTTACTTGGGAAAAGACAGCCACCTCCTTTCTCTATCCTTTCATGTAGTTGTAGAGAGAGATAAGGTCTCCCTGGAGCCTTCTCCAGACCCCAGTTTCCTCAGCCATTCCTCATCAAACTTATGCTCCAGGCCCTTCGCTAGCTTTGGTGAGCTTCTCTGGACCCACTCCAGCACCTCAGTGTCTCTTGTAGTGAGGGGCCCTGAACTGAACACAGGATTTGCAGTGCAGCCTCACCAGTGCCAAGTACAGGGGGATGATCACTGCTCTGTCCCTGCTGGCCACACTATTGCTGTTGCAGACCAGGATGCTACTGGCCTTCTTGGCCACCTGGGCACAGGCTGGCTCGTGTTCAGCTCCATCAGTCAGCATTCCCAGGTCCCTTTCTGCCAGCCACTCTTCCTTTAGTCTGTAGCATTGCATGGGGTTGTTCTGGCCCAAGTGTAGGACCTGGCCCTTTGCCTTGTTGAACTACATACCACTGGCCACAGCCCCTTGATCCAGCTTGTGCATATCCCTCTGAAGAGCCTTCCTACCCTCAGTGCAGAGATATTGGCAGATTCAGGCACAAGCACACTTGGCATCCCACACTTTTATCAGTTCCCGTTACATGTCATGGGTTTCTGGTGCAGACCTCCACCATGCCATCACTGCTGCGGCAGTGCAGAGTATAAACCTGGGCTTATGCTGGGGACAGGTTCTGCTGTGTCCCTTGGGTCCAGCCTGGGAAGGAGGGAGCAGAGGGGCTCTGGTCACACTGGATTGAGCATCTGCTGTGGCACAGCTGAGTGTACCGGCCAAGAAATGTGGGGCATGGGAGGTGGTGTTAGGCTGTGAGCTGAAAAGCAGGCAGCAGATTAATGGGGATTTGATCTCAGTAAGAAAGGAATTGCAGGGGATGTGTACAGGCTTTTGCAATGTGTTTATATTTGATATAATCTTTCCTCTCCCCTGTTTATGCAAGTTGCATTTAATTGCACATATGTAGCCCTTTGTCTTCACCTTTCAGAGAATCACCTCTCATCCCTGCAGAGGTGTCGTCACTGGTACAGCCCCATGCAGTCACAAGACCTGCTGCAGTAGAGATAGAACATAAACCACATAGATAAGCACATATGAACGACAGTAGCAATGCAGGCAGCACACACACAAACGCAACTGAACTTGTGCTTTCTGAATGTGCTGTGGTTCTGAAGTCCTTTGTTTTGTGGTCTGCTTGGGTCAGCCCTATTGTGCATTTCCCTGTAGCCCTTCAGATGCTCTCTCCTAATCTGTATGCCCTGTGCTGTGCACACTGTATCCAAGTAATTAAATTTCCATGATGAAAGCAGAAACAAACCCTGTCAGAGGCAGGAGAAAGACTCACTGTTCATAGTTGGTAGGGTTTGAAATGTAAAGCCTAAATCAGCAGAAGGCTATCAGGTCATCTCTGGTACAAGTCAAAGGGTGAAAATGTCACGGACATTTGAGTCTGATGCTCATGCCATAGGTCCAGCAGGACCAAACTTCCAGAGGTGTGACCTGGTACAGTCTGTTCTGCCGTGTTCCAGGGAGTGAACAAGAGACAGTTTTAACTGCCACATTTATCTAAATCCTTTCATCTAAGGAAGGAAAAAGGAATCAAGATGAATCTCCAAAGAGTGGAGAAGCTGTTTCTGTTAGATAGGTCCAATTTTCTATAACTTCAGGAGTCACTTGGAGTCAACATCTGTTTTGTGTAATATAGACTGATTTAAGCTTGATCTAAATTGAGGATTGCTCCTAGTAAAGCTATAGGGAAAGTTTCCCTGCAGATGCTCCATAGCAGACTCCCACAGCAGTGGCAGGAGACCACAGAAGCTGTCCTCATGGGACCTTGGCACAACTAAAGGAGAAATGTTCAATGCTGCCTTCATTTGTGAGTTCTCTCAGGGCAGGCAGGAGGAAAACCAGACTGAACCAGACCATGCCAGGGCTGCCAAGTCACTGCTTCCTTTTGTCCTGAGGAGCAAACATTAACATGCCATAAAACTTAAGAGTTGGAACTGTTTTGTATAACTGTTGCATTTAATGCCTATATTTATGTAACATGATTTCTTATATATGGCTTCTTACCCTACACAACGTCTTCCCTATATCTCCTAAATCTGTGACTTTTTTGCCTTAGTAAGTCTGTTATCACCATTTTACCTTTTCTTGTTTGTAAGAAAAGAAACTATGTTATTTTGGGGGTTTCTGATTTGATGAGGTCTGTGCACCGGTAGGTTTTGAGAGTGCACCCAAGGTAGCCTGTACTACTCAATAGTTGTTAAAGGTGAAGAAAGAGAGACATGGAATGTAAGAGGTGTCACCACAAGGTGAAGTTTGAGTGACAATACATGTATATTTGTATTGATGATGGTCATCTGATACTCTATTTTATCTGTATATTGATCAGTTTTCAAGTCATGTAGGAGGACTATAAAATGAAGCTGCTGGAAATGTATGTCTTTGCATTGTGTTTGCATTTTATGGAAAAAAAGTTTTTTGCTTTTTGTATGTGCAGGTTGTTTGTTGGGTTTGTTTTATTTTCTGCTAGCATCAATTTCTGTTGAATTCTCTTACAGACTTCGTGTAATTGAGGTACCTCTTGATTTATATTCCATGGCACTGACGTTTTCTTAAATTTTCATGAAACTTATCCTTAAGTATAGATATTTATTTCCTCATATGCTTAAAACTATGCAAGAAAACACAAGATACTAAACAAATAAATATAGCAGGAATAGCCAGTGAAAAAATACAAGCACAGCAGGACACACTAATAATTTCAAAAGTGAAACAATTAACCCTAAGTTTACGAAACTGAAGTTCAACAAAAGCTTGCAGGCAACCTGCCTAATAGCAGTTACATAATAGCAATAATTTGTTGCCTGTCTGTAGAGCCTTTCTTCTCTGCTCTCTGATAAAATGCTTAGCACACCTTGTATAGCTCAGCATGTGCTTGAGCACGAGCTCATTGTTTTGCTGCTCATACCTCACTTCCCTAAATACCAGCAATTTCTGGTTACCCAGCAACCCCAGGGGTGTCCAAATCTTGAATATTGAAATATGAAATAATGTCCTTATGGCCTGGAGTGGTCTTAAGGCTGATAAGCCGTGGTGCTTGGACCAGGAAAAAATTCCAGCCTGTGGAATGAAACCTGCAGACTGTAGTACCCAGATTTCATGAGTGTGTCACAAGAAGCATTTCAGATATGTTGATTTATGACTTTGGAACCACTTTATCAATGCTGTCTTGCTTCTATTCATACTGTCTTCCTGGATATGTTCCACACAACCCAAGACTGTGATGCCCAGTAACTGTAGGACTGAAAACTGTCACACACTGAACAGACCTACATGCCATGGTATGAGGTTTTCTGCACTGACTTGCTCTCACCAGTTTTAGCCTTCACCTCCAAAGTGTTTATTCATGTAAAATTGCAACAGTGGTATTATAATGCAGTGATATTATAATGCACTTAGGGCTTGGGTGTTGAATTTTTTTTTCACTTTCACTTTCTGGTTGGAAATCATGTATTTTTGGGGGAATCAGCAGAGTATGGAGAAGAAAAGAAGTATGGCAAAGTACTTAGTTACCTGTCTTTTCCTCTTAGTTAAAATTAAGTGTTCCACATGGGAAAAAATAACCTTCATGAAAATAGCCATAAACTACACTCTTGTCCCTTTTGTGTCAAAACTTTTTGTTTAGGAATAACAGACAATTTTTGTGAAAGCAGGAAGCTTGGCTCTATTAACACTACAGCTTATGGAGCTTTCACAGTCTTGTGGTTCTACTGCCAGAGCATCCCTAATTTCTGTCCCCCCATCTCCTCCCCGAATTGTAAGATGTCTATTTTGGAGCAGAATGTTGGAAAAAATTTATTAAGCATATGAAGCATGTTGTTCCAGGTTAGATGTACACTGGTCTCACATGATTGCAGTCTGCTGTTCAGAAACATCCTCTTCTTGTAAATCAGACTTTCCAGAGAATGATAGTGATGAGAGAGTTTTGTGCTCCATGTACTGGATAGGACCTTAATGAAAAGTTGTAGAAGGGATCATGATGTGTATAAGAGACAAATATTTGACTGATGTCCTTAGCCTCACACTGTTGAATATTGATTTGCTAATGTCATTGTTGGAGCAACCTGAAGATACTCAACTGCACCTGGTGCTGCAAGATCATGGCACAATCATGCCTGGAGCTTCTGCTAATGGCATCCTTCTGGGGCTGTTCTTTCCATTTGTCTACTAGAAATCTAGTAGACTTCCACTGTCAATGAGTTTCGAGTTGCAAGTATTCCTTGATTTAAGAAAACAAGAATTTATATTAATGTTGGAATTATTTGAGGAAAAATGAAGGTTAACTACCAGCATGGCATGGCTATACAGTTTTTAAAAAACAGAGTAGTGGGGGAAATGAATAGCTAGTTTGTACAAGGCCTGGAAGAGACAGAAATAGAATCATAGAATCATAGAATAGTTAGAGTTGGAAGGTCCTTAAGATCATCTAGTTCCACCCCCCCTACCATGGGAAGGGACACCTCACACTAAACCATATCACCCAACGCTTCATCCAACCTGGCTTTGAACACTGCCAGGGATGGAGCATTCACAACCTCCCTGGGCAACCCATTCCAGTGCCTCACCATCCTAAAAGGAAAGAATTTCTTCCTTATATCCAATCTAAACTTCCCCTAAGTTTTAACCTGTTACCCCTTGTCCTGTCACTACAGTATGTGTGAACAGTGAAATGTGAACAGTGCCTTATCCTGGTTTCTCCTTTCTCTGTTACATTTAATCTCATTACAGAAAATTATAGGAAAAAAGGCAGGTTTTATTTTTCTAGCTCAGATATATTCTTATGAGATTATTTTCCTAATTCAGATATTATTGCCCCATAAAATAAGCCTAACTCAGGCTGCTATCATCGTAGATGTATAAAGGCTTTGCAATCTTAGTTGTGGGAACACAGTGTAGATGTCACTTAACAGAAAAAGTGCTTGCAATGTAGAGACACCTTTTATTTGAAGAGTCTAGATGTCATCCCAGAAGATTCAAAAGCTGTATGTGCACTATGGAATATATAAGGGAGAAATGAGGTAGAAATGCACATTTAGTTTTATCAGATTTCTCTAGGAAACAGCCAGAAAGATCAAAAGCCAAGCTAAAATGCTTGAAAAATAAGGTATGAACTGATATTATCAGAAATTCATCAAATCACAGGGAAGAACAGATCAAGATTAACTGCTGAATGTTTGCAGAAAAAGAGAGAAGGGCTGGATGATTTGGATGAAATAGCCGATGAAAGAAAGTCAAAGTGTGAAAGAGAGGCATTCCTAAGGGAGACAGATAACAGTTTAGTGGAGAATTTGGAGAGAGGAAAATGTCTGCTCCAGAATTAGCCCTTCTAGATTGTGGAATAAGAATAAAACAACATTGTGAATTCAGAAAGGTTGAATCAAAAGTGGGACCAAGACAGACACTGAGACTGTCTTGCTTCAGAAGAAATGGAGATATCTGTGGGAGAAAGAGAGCTTACTGGAGTAACCATAATTTATTAGCAGAAGAAACTTGGACTCAAGGACAATACTCCATAGAAAATATGAAATACTAATACCAGAGTATAGTATGAGAAAGCTTATAGTTCATGAATCCTGTAAATTAAAGCAGGATCCAGTTAGGAGATTGTGTATCTATAGCATTACCTTCATCATCCTGACTTTTATATTAAGGACACTTAAACTAAAAACCCTGCTCATCCCCTGTATAAATATCATAAAATAGAAGATGTCTCAGATCAGTACCACATCCACGTGCTATTGCATGCCTTGTAATCAAACAAAATATTTCTTTTGCAGCCAAATCTCATGCAGTCAAATTTATTTAGTGTTTTATTAGTCCTACAGGATACCCTGTTGTCTTTTATCTGCCTTAAGGAAAAATAATTCCTTTTTAATTAGGTCATTGCAGTCACGTACTGCTGCCATTATACAAACTCTTCCTGGTATGTAATGCTGATAAATACAGCATATCATTTATATAGGTTTGATGTTGGCATGGAAATATTGATATGCATGCTGTAGAACAGGTAGAAAAGAGAGATTCTGATAATAGAAATTCCTTCCCTGAGTTCTGTCTCAGTTCTGACCAAACCTAAGGCTGACAAGGTAAGTTAGGATCACTTTTCCTAATTTTGCCAAGTGAGAGTACACGAATTTATGTGAAACGCCTACCAAATTTATATGAAATGCCTCAAGCCATTGAATAAAATCTGCTTTTCAAATGGTAACAACATTCAGTGCCTTTAGTTTTATCTAAAACCAATTTACAATTATTCCGTATACCTGATTCTGAGTTGTCCACACCCACTACCTTATTCTTGTGTAAGGTAGAGTCAAACACAGAAATGGGAGGGACTTAAGAGTAACGCTGGTTATTGTTCTCCTGGAAAGGAGATGGGTGGTACTTTTCAGAGAAAATTCAGGTAGGTTATCAGATAAAGGAGTTTATTGGCAAAAACGATACAGATAACGCATAAAACTATATTCAAGCAGAAAGTTCAGGGAATGTTGAATTAAACCTCATTTAGATTTAGGTTTATTCTGATAAAATTATTTTAAGTACCTTAAAACACTTTGTATACAAGACTGTTTAGGCTTAAAAATGCCACTGTATGGTTTTGCCCTTCATACACTATAGAGCATATTTTCATTATATATAGACATTATAATAGACACATGAAAACAATCCATGGATTCTGAACTTAGCACTATTGCAGTTCTTTGGAAAGCACCATTACAGATTCTTCTACAAGTAATGATAAAGACAGTTCACTATTTCTGTAGCCTGATGCTGCCACTGGAATAGCATTGTAACTCAGAAAATGATGCAATTTGACAAAACAGTAATTTGTTAGTGAAGCACCATATAGTTACTGTCCAGAGTGTCTTTGTTTAATAGTAATTTCTTGGATCTGGAATAGTTTAACTACACAGTGAATCCAGGTGAACCTTTTCCCCAGAACCCTTACTGTGGGGAAATGTCAGTCTATTGATATTGTACATCACTCGTAAAGAACAACCATAAAGATAGAGAGGGTGAGTTAACAAGGTCAGGGAGTGTAAAAGTGATTGCAGGTCTGCATGCAATAAATACCCTGTATTGTGCAACTTGAAATGGTGTTCAGAGCTCTTCCCTCTGCAGCTGTAGTTTCTACTTGAAATTCAGTTCTACTGATGGATACAAAAAGAGAGGTACCCTCTTTTCCAGAACTTTCTGAGAAACAGTCTTAGCAGTTTGTTCAGAGGTGTTCCAAAGCAAGTATAGGTGTAAAACTTTGCTCCCAGTAGGCCATCAGTAAGTAAAGCATTAGCATAAACAGTTTCTATTAATCCCTCCACAAAGATGTATTAAAAAAAAACCAAACAATTTTGCAGTCTGAATTGAGTCTGAAGACCTATTTTGAAGGTTACAGATCATCATGCTTCATGTCCTAAGAGGAACAAGCAGGATATGCTGTAAGATGCATGCATCCTCTTTTGAGGTTGCTTATAACATCAAAGTGCTTGAAGGGGTTTGACTGACCTTTACCTCACATCTCATTGTGGAGATGTGTCAAAATTAACAGCTGCTCTTGGAAAAGAGAGAGTTTCCAGGAATCTTCAGAATTGGGATTTCTCATTGCATCAGAGCTTTTAATAAGCTCATGGAAGCCATGTAAGAAAGTCTAGGATTTAGTTTTATTTTGCCTTTTTCCATTTTTTTTTTTTCTTTTTTTTTCCTTTTCCTGCATTTGTGTAGTGATAAATGCTATGGAAGTTGTTCCATTGTTTTCCTGAAAATAATTTTTTGATTTCTTAAAATAAGCATTAGCAGCATATGAATACAGTAACACTGGTGCTCTACCACAGAGAACTCGATCTGGATTCATTGACAAATGGACTTCAATCTGATCCGTTAGCAGGTATGTCTGACCAAGAGAACCAGTCTGAGGAGTGCTGCTTTCCTTTTCAAATAGAAGCTGACTCTGGCCTTATTAGCACCAGCAAATAAGCTTGGAGGCTCCCACTTCCTATTTTAAAACCATTCCTGTGCTAAATGACAAGCCTTACCTGAGCGTTTTCTTCAAATAAAGCATAGCCTGGATGGCTTTGCACACTCAGCCTCACTAGCTATTTTTATTCAGTGCAGCAGCTACATCAGTGCCCTTCAGTGCTACTTTGCATTCTGGAAAATGGTTCTGTAATTTTCCCCTCTGTGTATAGAAATTTCAAATGGTATGTGTAATTGACTGCCATAACGCTTCTGACCACAGCGAGGAACAATTCAGCAGACACAGCATAGGATGTCTTCTAGGGAAACAGGCCATTTTTAATTCTTTCCTATAGGTGGTAAATGCTAACCATTTATTTGCACTTGAGATCTGTACTAGCAGACAATTTAGTACACAATGTACAGTTATTTGTACATTTTGAAAGGCTTTTTACAACGAGCTGCATTATCAAGCCAGTTTTGTGTAGTGTATCAGTCCTGTGAGAATACTAATCCAGCCAGAATCCTTAAGAAGACTGAGTAATGCTTAAATTATGTTCTTATCTCAACTGTTCTTATCTTACTAAATAGAAATTTTCAGAGCTGCCTATGAGAAATATCACTAAAAATTATGAAATATGGAAATAGTAGCTACATTACTGAACTTTGAATGAAAAGTCAATTTTGTGAGATATGTCAAAATAAAAATACAATAGTTTAAAAGTATTCAGATAACGTTATAATTTTCAATTTTGGTTAGTTTAGATCAATCCAAATTCAATTCTTCTATTTTCTATTCATTCTTGTAGAAGACCAAGTCCTTGCATTCCACCTACAAGTAGGGTTGTCTTCTGGCTGTAAACCGAAGGCAAATTTTGTGGTAATACTTAGTTTTTCTCCATTTTCTACTTCTTCTGAAAAATAAAAGTGTATGGTTTGTACAGATACAATGAACAAAATAACTTTGTAGAAGCAGTTTACACTCCCTGAATTTGTAGAGTGTTTGGAACTCTGATGAGCTTCCAACATGAATCCTTTCGTTATTTTTAATGTGTGCTAACTCATGTACCCAAGTAAACATCTTTAAATGCTAAAAACATTAAAAGGCATGAATCTTTTTCCCTGCATTCTCCTATGCTGTTTGAAAATGTTGTCACCCCACAGCTTGTATCTGGAGATAATTACCATTTTCCTCTCATAGCAGCAGGTAGCCAACTTCACTTTACCTAAAACCATCTTTCCCACAGAAAAGCTCTGGCAAAGCTAAATTCTCTCCCTAGTGTGTTTTAATCATTTGCAGAGAGTATTGCAGGGTGACACTAGTATCTTCAGTTAGCCTGGCTGCAGTGTAACTGTACAGTGATTTTTGTCCTAAGCAAGTAGAAGAGAGATCATGTGAAATCTCCACCACCGGTCTCTAGGGTGGAAGAGCACGTAGAAGATTTCCACAGAAAGGAATAGAGTGGAGTGCAGAGAATATATTCCAACACAAAGCCTTAAAAGTGTTTGGTATAATCAGTGATGTTATCCACTCACAGGGGCTGAAGTTTTCAGTAACTTCCTGACAGCTGTTAGAGAAATGACTGGAAACTGGTTCAGCCAGCTCTAAACGGCTTTTCCTTTTCACATCACCTCAGACCGCAGTCTGCAGAGGATGTTCTGGGGTTGTGCTCTGACCCAAGCAGGAAATGAAGTATTATCCCAGTTTAAATTGTTTGAGAGAGATGATACCTGAAACAGTCATCCTGATACTTTGTGTCAGTGGGTGAGAAAGCCATCAGCAGCCCCATGGGTCAAAACTCAGAAAAATCACATGAAAGCACCTTTGCTTTACTTAACTCACAGGCTGTGCTGAAAACAGTTTAGCTAGACCTACAAGCCTGGTCTTACAGTTTGCTTTGACACCACATGCCAGTGAAAAGGTTGAACTGATTTGAACTTTGTGAGATGAATAGCAGCTGTTGTACTAAGCTATTTAAAACCACCAATTCAGGCTTAAACCTTGGCTGAGTAAATACAAAACCTTAACCATACATAGAACCCATAATGAGTTTTCCTTTTTCAGTGGATAGAATTTATTTTTAAATCAACAATATTTCACTGCCAGATTTTCCAATACCAAATTTTCCATTGCCGGATACCGACATATCTTAACAAAAAAACCAACAAAACAAACAAAAATAAAAACAACAGCCCAGAGAATTAAAAATTAAGCAGGTGAGTTTATTTTCATTTTTAATGAGTGAGGTCCCTGTTTATCACTGCTGAATGCAATGTAGCTCTCCCCACCCTAAAATAGAGCTTAAAAAAGCCCAACACTGGTATCATGCAACAGTCTGAAAAGTTACGTCTGTGTGTGTGTGTGCATATCTCATACATTTCTAGAATGAGAGAAAGTAAGATGAAATGGATGAGAGAAAACATAAAGCCAGCCTATGATGATGTGTGTACTTCCTGTTGTGCAGCCTTTAAAGACCAAAAATCAGTACATAGATATAAGAACAGGAAAAGTTCCAAAGCATTCTTTATGAAGTCACCAGGTTGTTTCCTTATCACTGAGTAAAGCATCTAATACAAAGCTGTCACAAGTAAGATAATAATGTTAGTTTTTTACTGAGGAGAATGAGTGAGTGAGTAGTAGTGTAAGGACAGAAAGATTAGTTCTGAGACACAAGCTTGAGGTTTAGTCTCTGTTACAATGCGGACTTAACCATAAAAAGTCTGAAGGTGCTTTGCCCAATAAGTCAGCCTATCAGAGGATTTATTGGGAATGGAGAAGCCTTCATTTAGCGGAAGCTTGATAAAAATAACAAACCAGATTTCTCAATATCATACTGTAAGTTATTCCTAGACAGAAATTTAAACTAACCAACAAATATTTTCGCAAAACAAAGATTAATAATTTTCCCAGGAAATAAGAAAGATGTATGTATTATGTACCTATTTTGTTGATTTATTAAGCATTTGCAAGCTCTGGCAGATTTCATTACTACTTTAAAAACCATATGCAATTCCATGACAAATTCACACAGCTGCTAGGATTGCAGTCCAATTTGCAGTTTTTCACTGGAATTAGAGGCCTTCGCTGTAAGCTTTGGATCAAAGGCTAGGGTTCATATCCATCATTCTTGTTTATACCCACCAATGGCAAAAAACAGAGATTCATGTAAATGGCTTTTGGACAAAGCTACTAGGTGAAGGCATGCTGGTTTTAATACACTTTGCTCTGCAGTTTCCTGCTCATTTGGATGTGAAATTTTAGCAAGAGAGACTAACATAGTCAGTAGGGTATTTATTACTTGGCAGTTTTGCACAGTGCAGTCATTGGTTTTCCACCACCATCCATGCTGTGCAAGCACAAGCCGTTTCTGAAAGCTAAGGATTTCCATCTCCTACCCTGCGGGCAGCTCAGAGAACTGTAGAACCTCTCCTTGGTCACTGCTCTACACATGGCAGTCACAGTCCCTTTGCATGCCCATTATTGCTTTTCACAATCCATGAGCATTTTCGTTATTTCCACATAATAGGTTTTCCTCTAAACCAGCCACACAACAGGCATCTCACAGACCTGTGTAGGACCAGCTTACCCCATAAACTCTGAGCAGTTGCCACATTATGATGTTTGGATTGGGAAGCGTCTAATACTGCTCACATGTAGGATGGCCATTATCTGTTATTTTAGGAACACAAGTTGTTTCTAAAAAGCTGAGAGAAAAAAAAAAAAAAAAAAGATGAAGATGATCATATGCAAGAACCTTTTGGCTTCTGGGGACTTTTTAAAGGAGAAATCTCTAACTTCGTGACATTAGTGGGCAGGAACTCTAGAATGACCATTTGGGTTATCTCTTGTATTTCCCATATAGTGCTGGCATCTGTTGCCCAGATTTTATCCTCAGAGGAAGTGACTTGTGTCATGACCAGCTGGAAGCTGATTGCTTTGATGGTTTATAAACCACTTTCAAATCCTTTGCTTGTGCAGTGTTGTACTGAGTCATGCTGGTGAGCTGCTGCTGCCATTGCCTTGCAATACTCTTATGTGCATCTTGGTAACATACTTCCAGTGTGAGTTGCTGCAAGTTTACCATGTGGTGCAACGCTAATTGCATAAGTCACAAGATGGTAGTTTGTAAGAGTAACGGAGCATACTTGCCAGAAGATACATAGATGAGGAGTCAGGAGTGATGACCACTGACTCGTTCATGTGTAAAGAGGAAGCTATACTAGCACATAAACTGGGAAATCACATCTGGAGCTGTAGAGACCAGACAAGTAAAGGCCAGGTTGTGAGACAGTTCAAAACATCATGGAATACAGTGGGTGAACCAGTACATTAGCCTGGAATGAAAAGGTGTGTACAAAAATATTTCCCCCTTGCTGACGTTAAATTTACATGACACAAGGCTTTACCATGTGCATGTAATTTCATTGAATTATGACAAATAGTTTTAGTCTGGAAACTGAGCTTATCCACGTAGTCAAGCCAGTTCATTTTTACATAACAGATTACTTAAATATCGTATATTTTGAGGTGTGTAAAAGTGTGTGTTTCAAAGCAGCTTGTATCAGCAATGGCCAGAACTCAGCAGAGGGGCAGGCAGCCTTCTTCTACTGTACTGATATGTCATGAAGCTTGCATTGCTGATTCTTGTATAATTCTCTCATTAGAAATTAGTAGTAAAGCATCATTTTTGTAATACAAGGAAGGGCTCTAACCTGACCTCACTGAAGGACAAAAAATTATTTTTGTTTTCATAATTGCATTTAAATTTCACAGAATAACTAAAATGAATCAGAATGATGCAGGATTCTTCTGGATCTTGCTAAGTACAAAGCAGAAACATAAAAAAGATGTAAAAAAAGACTGCAAATGTATTTTTTCAGACAAAGCTGAAAATCTACCATGAAAATTAAAAGGGGTATTTACAACACAATTATATACACTTCTGCTGAAACTGTCTTGTAGGTTGATGCATGTTTGATGTGCAGCCAGAATACTACTAATAGTTGGCATTTGACTACTAAGGAGAAAAAACCTTTGCTATGGAAGGATCTGTGTCATTTCTCCGTCTGTACTGACATTTGTGGTGCTTCACAATAATTATAATGATCGTAAAAATGTATTTCAGGAAACTTCATAAAAGGTACACAAACAGGATGCTTTCCTTCTTGTGCAGTCAACAAATGTGCTGTGACATGTCAGCTTTCAAAGTGGGATTCAAATGGCGCCTAAATGGTGCATAAGCTTTGCACTGTCCTTTGCCCAGGAATGAGTACCATAAACTGAGTGGACGTTATCTGACTGAGTGAACACTTTGCATGTACTGAAACCATTGATGCTGCTTCTATTTGTATTGACTAATGTGGTTCAAAAGTATCAACTCAAAACCATCTATTTGTTACCATATTCAGGTGTGATCTGACACTAGGAAATAGAGATGAAGAAAGGTATCTGGTTTTATTAGTTTCTAAGAACTTTCACTGTATGTGATACCAGTAATGACAGAAATGGGAGACAAGATTACACTGTCATCTTTTCTACCTAAAATGTTAATGTCAGAGTCATGAGTAATCAAATGGCTACAGTAATTATCTAATCTGTTCCCTGTATTTGTATTGCTTTAAATGTATTTATAATGCTTCTGTCGCCACAGGATTTGTTAACATTTGCTTTAGGAACTGCTCCTACACATTCTGTATGTGCAAGTAGGCCTTACTGGTATGCGTCATTACACTGATTTCAGCACAACTGTGGCAAAGAGGGGCAGGTTTATGGCACATAGTGTGGATTTTTGTGCAATGCTTGAGCTACAACAGGTATCATGCTTATGTGTATTATGTCTTTTGCTGTTGCTTTTTGTCACCGCTAAGAAGCTTCACCAGAATACAATGTTATCTGTAATGTGCTGTTTCCAGTACCCAATTTCTTAAGGCTAGCTTATGGCTTTCTTTGAGCCATTGTATTCTGCCATAAAACCACTGTCACAGATGAGTCTGATGCAGGCAGGAGACAAAAAAGAAGGAGCACAAGTCAATGCCAGGCTCTCCGTAGCAGCCTTTTGGCATGACCTCAACCCTGCGAGTACTAACTGCTGAATGATCAAAGAAAATGGGTATTTAAGAACAATGGACTTTTTATTTCTGGATGTATGTCTGTGTGTGCTTAGCAAGTCCCACATACCTACCCGTAGAAACAATGGGATGAAATAAAGATTCATGTAATTAAAATAACAGTCCCTCAGTGGTGCTGCTGACTGACTTAATTTCCCTGGTAAGAACCCTATGTAGATCTCTTAGGAAGCCTACCACGCCAAACATTGTGTTGTGTTTAATCCTGTACTTGTCGTTTATGTGGTACTCCCTTTGACGTCAGTGGAAACTTGACATATGAGAGTGCAGAGGAATTAAGCTGAATTGATTTTTTTTTTTTTTTTTTACAGTATGATTAAATGGAAGGAAGCCTTCTGAAACATACAGAAATCTTATTCCTTCCTACAGCATAAATGGATGTTTTCTGCTTTATTCTTTAAGGTTTCTTATCTACATCAATTTGTTCATGTGCGTGTTTATGAGAGACTCTCAATACACATGGGATTAGCAGACTTAAAGTGATTGCCGGAAAGTACCTAATAAAGAGCAAACAAGGAATTCCTAGTAAATTTGTAGCATGCACATTTCCATTTCTGTTCTATAGCGCATGCACCACAGCCACTTCTAAATAATTTCTGTGTATACAGTTTTGGCTTCACATTTCCATTCTGTGGTCACTAAACCATCTTGAGTAAAGGCATGCAAATGTGAGGGGACACACACTGTTAATCAGTAATAAGCTTTAAATATTTCCTGCTTACACTCGAAGGAGCCTGAGAAATGCGTTTATTTTTTATAAGCTATTTCCGAGCTGGCTCCTTTTGCTATTAGCAACAGTAACCACATTGTAGGAATAGACTTTTCTCCCCCCTCTTAACAAATAGAAACAAATGACACATTTTACATTGCTGAATGTAAATTATGGAGTCATTCTGGTGTTGTTTTTCTAGATGTATAATGACCTCACTGATGAGAATTTAGAACCCCGTGGTCAAATCACAACAGAGGAAAATTAAAACCATAGTTGAATAAACTACCTTAATAATAATAATAATAATAATAATAATAATAATAATAATAATATGATAAACTTATATCACAATGTCATTCCTGTACCAAAAATTGCTTGGAGCAAGAAGACACAGGAGAGCCTGCAAGAAGGATGTTCTGCAGACCCAATGGGGTATGAGATGCTTCACAGGGACCCGCAGCCCCACTACAGTGCAGGGACAAGGCAAGGCAGTGCAGAACTAAACTCAGCCCCTGTAAAAGGGTTGGCAAGGTCCAATCTCTCCTGCCTCGCGATAAAACACCAGCGTTGAGCAATATAAAAACATCTGAAATATGCGTTGCTCAATTTTATTCACGCAAGTCCATCCCCGGGACTGGTGGTTGAGCCGCTCTTACAGCTAGTATGTTTCCTAAATGGTAAGAAGTGGATGCAAGCACAGCTTTACCTGCTGTCTTCTCCGAAAGTGAGGATTTAAAAAAACCCCACACGCTATCGAGTCATAAGAGTCATAAGCAGGAGCATCCCCGCTCTTCGGAAGCGTGACCGCAGCTCCCCTAGCTGAGCCCGCTGATCTCCTCCAAATCCCCGTTAATCCCTTCCCGAACCCGGCGGCACCCAGGACAAACCCCCCGTGGCGCGGCTCTGCCCCCGAGACCGCCAAGCCTTCCCCGCGCCCCCGGCAGGGAGCAGCAGCAGACCGCTCATGCGGCCGCCCGCAAGTACGTACACACACACACGCACGGACACACCGACACCCGCCGCCCGCCCGACATCGGCTCCCGCCGCGCTGCGCTGCCCGCGGCTGCTGGCACCTTCGCAAGGTCACGGCGCTCCCTCCGCAGCACCCCGCGTAACGCCCGCAGGTGCGCTAATACGAGGGAGTGGGGCGCGGAGGCGGGGGGGGTGGGAAGACACGACACGGGTGACACCACAGACGCCCCGGCTGCCGCAGCCCCGCGCTAGCCTGCTCCCGGGGTTGCTGCCGGCCGGGCCGCCGCCGCTCCGCAGCCAGAGCGGATCGCGGGTTATAAGGGACCGCTCTCTCCGCCCCCGGCGGAGTCTCCCTCCGCCCCTGCCCGCGCTCTCCACCCCTTCCTCCGGCCGCGGAGAAGGGCATGGAGTTGGCGGGAGCCTATAAAAACCCCTGAGCTCCCGCTGGGGCCACGGCGCTGCGACAGACTTCGCGGGTGCAGCTGGGCCGCGCACCATGTCCCACCACTGGGGGTACGGCAGCCACGATGGTGAGTGCCCGGGGTGCGCGGCTCCGGCCGGCACGGTGCGGGACACGACACGACACCTGGCAGCAGGTTGCCGGGAGCAGCGGCCGGGACGTGCCCGCCGCGCCGAGCCTTCGCTCTGAGTCGGACCGGGCTCCGTGGCGCTTCTCTCTTTTAACCTTGAGATGGCACCTGCGGCGGGCCCGGCGCTCCGCGCCGCTTCCCTGGACCATCTTCTGGTTTCCTATCATTCCTTTACTTCGGTAACGTCGCGAGGAGGAGGGGAGCACGGGGCGCTGCTCAAGGAGGACGGGGTGGCCTCTCGGAGGGCACCCCGGTAAAATCCCATCCTCAGCCTCCAAAGGGTGAGGGACCGCTGGGTCTCCGCCGTGGTCCCCAGATGGGATTTCCCTTCGTCGGTGTTGCCAGTACCGGCAACCCTCGCAAATGGTGCATTATTATTTCGGATTAAGACTGATTCCTGTGTTAGAACATCCCGCTTTCTAGAGTGAGGGTTCTCATTTGCATCCCTCGAACACCGTGTCTTTTCCCACACTGTCTTGCAGGACCTGCTCACTGGCACGAGCACTTCCCCATCGCCAATGGAGAGCGCCAGTCCCCTATTGACATCTGCACCAAGGCCACCAAGTACGACGCTGGTCTGAAGCCTCTCAGCTTCAGCTACGATGCCAGCACGGCTAAAGCCATTGTCAACAACGGGCACTCCTTCAATGTGGAGTTTGATGATTCTTCTGACAAGTCAGGTGAGACCTCACCTTTGTGTGCAGTTGGAGATGGGAGAGATTGCTACTAACACTGCTACTAAAATGTTTGCTGAGGCCATAGTTTGTTTCTGTTTGGTGTTTTTTTTAAGTCAAAATTATACCAAACTGTTTTGGCTTCAGTAAGGTCAGGACTCAGCATATTACATGGCTCCTTTAGGCTAAAAGGAAGTTGAGGTCCCATTAGAAGATAACAAAGCCTGTCTGGGCAGTTGGGCAGCTTGGAGTTGCCCTACTCTAAACTTCAGAAAAGTGAATTGCTTTATTTTTGTTTAAATCAGTAGGGTTTGGATAAGGGTTCAGCTGTGGAGAGAAAAAAAAAAAAGCCAAACAAACCAAACCCCATGGTTATTTGACAAGAACAATTTTAGGCATAGCTCATCATAAGCTACCGACTAAATGGTTAAAAGAGGAGGCAAAATGCATCCTAGGAATAAATTTGCCATATAATAATAACGGATTACACTTAACTTGAAGTAGAAATAGTTTGAAAATAGTTTTTTTTGGTTATCAAAATATTATTTCGTATTTCTGAAGCCAGTATACTCCCAGGTTAGTACAGAAACAGAGAAATGGTTAGAAAATACTTCTTTGTTCTTTCGTAGTTCAGACAAGTATTATGCCTGACATTTCTTGATGCTGGGCTTTCTAGATAATGTATCTGACACATTCCTACAAAGTTTCCTAGCAGGCAGTTTTTCCACAGTGTCTTACTGTTCATTGTATTGTATGGTGAAATTAAGCACTGAATCCTGCAACCCTTTTAGTAATCCTTTTTGAAAGGAATGACCACATTGATGCACAAATGGAATCTAAGCTCCAGTTGTACCGAGGCTTTTGTAGGTTATCTTTAAATGTAGTTTTTCAGCTGGCTGAATTTACAGAGATCATCACCCTGCTACAGTGAATGTATCTCTAGTTTTAATAGACAGCAGAAGCAATCTCATAGAGAAGTCACTGCCTTCTCTAGACACCGCCTGATTTAACTTGCTGGAATAAGTGCCCTATTTTTTCTAAGCGTTTTGCTGGCAATATCATTTAGGGAATGGTGCTAAGAACAAATGATCCATGCCTACGAAAAATGCGAGTTTTTTGCAGGTAATGTGATATGGTATAACAGGCATTCAGCATTGCACTAAGAATTTGACTTTGTATTTTGATTACAATCTTTGTACTGAAAAACATTAAGGGGTCAGCTGTAAGTGTTCACAGTTGTATGAATACAGGTAGGTCTATGTATAACTTACACAGAGCATCCACATTAATATTTGTATGTTTTTTTCTAAAAAAAAAGGTATTCTGACTTCTTAGTCTTTATTTTTCTTAAGCACTGAGGAGGTAAAGGAGCTGAATGCATGTACATTTTAACAGTGTCATGGGGAAGAAAAATTGTAGAAAAAAAGGGAGTCCGTTTTCCCTGGATACACGTGAGTCTACTTGCTGTCATTCTGCTCTTACTGAGCCCAAAGGAAAAAAGTTCAGGTCTTCACAGTGCAACAAAACTACTACATGTTCACTTTGTGTGCACAGAAGTTTGGAAAGACTGAACATTAGGTTGTATTTGGGAACTTGAAAAATAAAAAATGTCAGAAACATATGATAACCTAAAGAAATGTCTGTAGGAAGAATGCTTTTTTATGAGAAAGTGCAGAACCAGAACATCTGTGACGGGAATCCTCTGATAGATATGTAGTGACACAGCTTTCAGAGGGGGAGGGTAGGAGATGCAATTTGAAATATTCTCAGTAGCTCTATTAGTGAATCAGAAACTGATTATTCTTTATAAAAACCCCACATTAAACAGATCTCTCTGAGGCCAGGTAAGGGTGGATCCTTCGGTATCACACTTTCTATTGAAAATTACAGTGCATAGAACCTACCTGGCAGCACGCTTAATGACTTCATTTGTATTCAGTTAACTAGGTAACCTACTTTCCTTACACAAAATAGAGCTGTCTTTGACTTGACTTACTCCTATTTCTGAATTTGAGATTATGTGTATACCAAATTCTTGATTAGGCATCCCACAGCAGTCACAAGGAGAAACTGTGTGAAATTATGTGATGTGCTGGTATTTTTTACAGAAGACAATGAAATAAAATCCTGTAAATACTTCCCACAGGCTGTATTGCTTGCTCCTGTGAGCTTTCTCATATACAGTAATGAATTATCTGTGGTAGTAGGCGCAAAATGAAGTAATAAGATCATTGTTTGTGAATAATCTTCCAAGGCATGAGTAATTGCACAGAAAGGAGTAGATCCATTCATTAAGAATCTTCAGGCTCATAACTAATGACACTGAAGTAAATTGAACAGCAGTTCTGGGTATTAAAATCTGTTAGGCTCCTGCTCTTCAGAGTATGCAAAACGAGTTATTGCAATAAAAAATTACAGGTAGTAAAAGCATAATAAAAATAGATAAGAAAGCTAAAAAGCATGTTTGGCTGCAACTCTTTGAAAGCTGTTATAATCTCTTTGATTCAGAAATATGTAATCTGAATACTGTTGATTCCCTAATAAAATGCTCTCCCCCCAAAATGTGTATTTCTCATGTTACATTTGTGCATAGGAGAATGTTGTATAAAGCTTCTGTTCACCTCTGTGAAAAAAAAAAAAAAAGAAAAAAATTAGGATTTCTTAAAATGATATTCCATCTATATTCTTTAGCATAGTAAGGATGTAAAATAAAAGATTAACTTTTTAAAGAAAAATAATCTGTGTGCAATCTATGTGACTAATGAATCTTCACAGAAGAAAATGTTTTCTTCCCTGCTTGTGGAAGATCTCTTTACTAATACGTGGAGCTTTATAGATGTAACTTTTGATCCTGGTTGTAATTATGCCTATGACCTATATAATTTCCTCTTACAATGCTGTTTTAGCAAAGAAATGATGTTAAAATCTTTATGATAGCTTTAGAACCAGACTCTGTTTTACTTCATTGTTAATTTTCTTAGATATACTTAGATGTCACGATGCTTAGAAAAACCCTTTTCCTAAGCAATTACTCCCAGATCTTCAATTTAAATTCTTGTAGTACAGGCTTCAAATATCTTGGCTTGTGTGACAGCTGTTATATTCCAGAATACACTTGTAAAGGTTCAGCCAACTCCCAAAGTGAATCCCTTCATATTTCACAGTTGCTAGTTGGTAGAAATGGTGTATGGAAAGGAAATTCACAAGCCAGCATCACCATGTTTATGAACATTTCTTTTGTGTGCTAAGATTCCATGATTTTGTCTTACATAAAAGGATATCTTCTCTCTTGTTTTCTTGCAGTCTTTTGGAATGTTTTCTTGGACTTGTATGTAGAAAGTAAACAGTGAACTTCCTCTTCCAGTTGTTACTGAGCCTCTCTTCTTCAGTTCTTGCAGTTGCTTTCTCAGTTCTCCTGTCTACTGTCTTCTAATAATAGTGGAAGTTTCAAGTGATTTTAGGCATTCAATTTAAAATTCCTATAACTTTAAATAAAAGCAGAAACTCATAGTGATAAAAGTGTCCCTAGGAATAAAACCTCATTCAGGTTCATCCATGCTTGTATCCTGGGACCTGTGGTGCCGATAACCGTTAAATTACAATACTCCACCTTATTTTAGGTACTTTATAGCAAAGGAATATCTCACTAAGGGCAATTTGTAATATTAAACACTTCATACTATAGTCTGCTGTAAGGACATTTGTATTGTTTCACCCCTTTAAAAGACAGAAGTAAACAGTGACTTCTCAGAGCTGTAAAACCACAGGAAGTGACTTTGCTCAAGAAAGCCTCGAGAGCCCAAAAGAAGATTTTGTAACATACTTCGAATGTGTTCTCAATGTAAGTTTCCCAGAAAATTTTTAAGAATTCGCGAAAACATGAAATTCAAGTGGGAAACATTCATAGTGGTAGGCACTGAATTCTGTATTTTCTGATCATCTGCATAATGAGTTTATAAAGGGGTGAAGTCCATCAGCAATTAATTTATCCCATAACAAGAATGTTAAAATACCATATTTTAGCTGTAAAAAAATGTAAATTGCTAAAGAAGTGAATTGCAACTATGGCGTAAGGCTCTAGAGACATTACTAAATGTACTGGTAATTTCTGCTTGTGGATGAGTCTCTTAATTGTTTCCTTTTTCCTTCCTTGCCACTGAGCTAGAGATAATCTTGAAACCCAAAACGGAGTCCCAAGTAAATCTTGACTTTTTTTCAAATACTGAATCACAATAGAACATCAAAATTATGAGGAGACCTGGGGGAATGAAAATATTGTATTAACTTTGATACTAGCCTCCCTTTACGAGACTTTCTGTAGCTGTAATCAAATATATTACCCAATTCTTCCTATAATTGTAAATATTAATGAGGATGCTTCAGCTGTCTTGAATTATGACCAGTCTGTTTTGTTACATTGGTTGTTCAATTGTCAGTGCATTAACACTGCTTGGTTGGCAGTGAGTTTCTGAAAGTTGTGCTAATGTTGCTCTTCCTACACTTCTACCTCAGCTGGTAAATGGAGGAAGGAACAGGCAGGACTGCTGCCTTCAAGGCACAGCTCTTAATCAAAGTCACTGCCACTGGTTTATTTTTAGGGTTCCCAGCTGCAAAGATGTAATATTATCTATGCCAGAATAATATTGTATGTTATAAGTAGATGGTCATAGGCTGAAGGTCCAAAATGCATTTAGCATTGTTGACCCTTCAGAATCATAAATTGGAGAACTGATTGCTTATAGCTTCAAGGGACTGTATTCAGACGTCCACTTATGTGTCAGAAGTACTTTTTTGCGCTGCTTGACTAAAAAGTCAGAGGTCCCTGAGAGTGTGTGATCATTAAGTCATTTTTCCTGTGAACTGAAATCACCAGAAGCTGCAAAGCCTATGTAAGCACCCTGAGAATAGCTCTCATGTTTCCAGGAACTGGAAAGGAAGGTAAAAGGGCTTAAGATCAGTCCTGCATGTTTCAAGCCTTCCTTTCTTTACAGAGCCTAAAAGTGCCCTTCTTCCCTTATAGCAGCATTTATTTATTTATTTGTTTGTTTAGCATGCACCTTCTGAGCAGAAATTTGACATGAACTGTGCATTTAGTAATCATGGCAACTTCCCTCCCTTCTTCCAAATTTCTCCTCCATAGAAGCTTTTACTGCAAACCCAGGAGAAGCTAGTCAGCTGTTATCAGCTAAGGCCACTTGGAAAAGTTTATTTTTAAGACGTAATGCAGCTGTGTGCCAGATGTCACCATGGCTGCTCTTGCCAGCTGATATATTTGTTGATTTTACTTATAGGCTCTAGGGACTGCTGTGTATTTGTAGGCAATACTCATACCTTAAGTTTGTTCATCCCTCAATAGATCTCAATGTAGTATGAGCACCGTGTCTAATACAGTTTTCAGTACTGTAGGCAGTCACTGAGATTACTGTTAAAGCTGTTACCATCAGAAATTAAACCAGTTCTTTCAAGAGAATTTTAATGCTTCCAACTCAGTTCTCACAAAGTCATTGTCAGCTCATACAGTGTGAAAACATGAAGATTGAAGGCTGGCTGGGGATTCGGTGCAGCACTTTGTGACTCTTAGAAAATCTCCATTAAAGAGACTGCATGAGAAAAAAACTCCACTGCTCCCAGGAGTGGGAGGAAACTTAAGAACCTAAATGACTTTGTATCCTTAAGCAGGTCAGAGTGTCTGGCTGCTACCCAGTCTGGATGAAATAGTTCAGCTGAGGTGAATCAGAACCACTGACCTGCTGTAGATACGCATGACTGCAGACTTGCTTCATTTTGACAGGTGTTTCATTCTGGTCTATCTCTCTGGAACATCCTTGTTGCCTTGTCAGGCTAACCCTCTAGCAAAGCCAGAGTAGGGTTTTTTTCTTATGAGATTCCAGTTATGTAGGGTTGTTTTTTTTCTTGATGAAACCCATTACAGATGTTTTCTGCAAATATGATCCCTACAGGCATATGCTTACGTGCTGTCTTGCTCTCTTGCTTGTCATGATACAGCGTCCTAGGAGGAATGTCTGAAAGAGATAACATAAAGAAACATCTCACAAAGTGTGACACTCTGTACTCCACATTTCATAGAAGTGGCAGCTTACCCTAACTGAACTCTTCAGTCTGTCAGATGGAGAAGCCCATCCTTGCATAAGAACACAGGACTAATCCCAGAGCATCCTCCTAAGAGCCTTTTTTGTGCCGTTAATAGCGCATGGTGCTCCAGATTTATGTTTTTTTCAAGTAGTGTTTTGTCTGCTTTGTCTCCTCAAGGCCTTTTATCTATCATACAGATGTCTGTATGGAACATTATCAGTGAGGTATATACTGTGTGTATATTTCACACATACCTACAAAGTCATATACATTTGCACATCTGTGGTAGGCTGATGCAAAAGCCTGGCTTTCTAAAGAATGGGCAATGTCAAAGCAATGTGTGTGCAAGAGGGCTGTCCTCAGAGGTATGTGCTTGAAATGTCCTGTTGCTAGGTTTTTGCAGAATAGACTCTCAGAACTAGCTTTTCTAACAAGTTTGGAGCTCTGGACATCTGTTTGGACCCATTATTTCAGCTACTTAGAAGGAGCTTTGCTGTCAGTGATTGTCATTTGAAGAACACTTTCTCATTCTGCATTTTCTCAGAGTAACAAACTTTAAAGTAGTATTTTTCTTAGCATATTAATTTGTGTGACTGGAAAGAGTTCACTCTAACTCATGAAACAATCTTATAGTTCAACCATTTTGATTATTTCTTTGGTGGGTTTATTGCTTTGATGAGATTTATTAGTTTCCTGCTTTGTATAGAGAGAACATCCCTTAGGAGGTGGCTAAATAACAGTAATACCACAGTATTCCTGAAAAAATTCACAGATGTGGCTGCTGCCATTTCCTGAAAAAAGATATGAAGTGATCCACAGTATTTTTTACAAAGCTTTTCTGTTCTACATGGGAAGGGTAACTACCTAGTGACTTGCCTTTGATTAGGATAGTGAAGTTGTGTGGCCTCAGCAAGCAGCTGTTCCAGATGCAGCAAAATCCCCTTTGATTCCTGCGTGTTTCCAAATATCCTAAGAAAGTGTAATGGAGACAAATTAAGTTCACTTTCTTTATCCAGGAAATCCCACACACATAAATGGGACAGTTTGTGTGGTTACTTGACTTTCCAACTTAATGCTGCTAATACTTATGTTCACCTAATTTAGAAAATGTTATGAAATCATTTAATAACAGTGCAATATAATTACAGGATGTTACTGCTATTAACTTCTCCAGCAAAAGGTAGAAGGTTGAAAATGGTTACCATTTCTTAACCTAAATTTGTGGCTCCAAATTTGTCTCACTGTAACTTTTCAAATAAAGCATCTTAAAAAGCACTGCATTTTCAAGCTGTCACCTCTTAGGCTGTTGCACATCTGTGGGGACCAGGTGATGATGTAGGTTGAGTCTGTAAGAAAAGAATGCGTTTTCCAGGTTGGCTTGTGTTGTCTTCATCCTTCATCTGAAGGTGTGCTATGTAACAAAAGGGAGCACAGCGACGTGTATTTCCAGGATGGTTTTCACTAATACCAATTTCAAAAGGAAAGGAGCTTATGATGAAATAAATGCTCAAATATGAATCAGAATTTCCCCATCCCTCAAAAAAAGGGGATGGAATGGTTGGACTTCTGTCATCAGTGTTGCCTGAATTGATGTTCACATCACATGGGGCAAGGACAGGGAAGTTCCCAGTGTGAATGTCGCTCCGATTCTCGATGAACTTACACATAGCAAAAGCTGGTAGTGTTTGTTCATGGTTTAAAACCTTGTGCTGGGGAAACAAAAAAAAAGCTCTAGCATTTCTACTTTGCCATTTAAGTTTAATGTTAAATTTTACTTCTTTGGAAAGTTTGAGAAGTATTAAAAAAAAAAAAATCTGCTTAATGTAGGCTAGCACAAGAGGGGCTGTTCTGTAATTAAGCCTGCTGGATTTGTATTCATTCACACTAATCTAATTATTACTTTCTTTGAATGCTCTGCTGTGAGTCAAAATAAGCTAGTGCTGGATCTGAGAACCACAGAATGAGAAAAGTAAGCAAAACCTGCCGAGATTTTTGTGCATCTTTTGAGTTTTATGAGACTATAGCAAACTTTGTGTAAAGAAATAACACTGCAAATGGATTTAAGAAGATTGCATGGTTCTGCTTTTCAGCATGCTTTCCATTGATTAATAATTGCAAATTAACCTGTGCTGCGCTAGTGCTGTCCAAGGTTGAGGAATGGTGGAACCTCAGTCCATTTGTACCTGCAACAAGCAGCACGTCCATTAGCCAAAGGAACTGAAACTGAAATACTGCAACTCCATGGCATAATTTTTAAATGAAACATAATATTGTGTGGATTAAATTATTTTACATCTGTAAAGATGTAACAGCCAATTACTTCATTTTCAAAGGGAACTAATGCACATTCACAGTTGCCACTCTGAAAAAAAGTATTCTGATTTATAGTCCTGTGCTTGACAGTTATGCTTCTTGGCAGCTGGCACATTAAGAAACATAAAAGTAGAATAAGATATGTTCCTATTTAATTACTTTAAGTAGCCATTGTTCTTTGTATTGCATAGCTTGGCAATAGGTAGGGCAAGTCTTGGTCTGTTGGCTGTTCAGTTTTGGAAATTGTATTGTTCGGTATAATACTGTTTGGTATTGGAAATTGCAAAGATGGCGGTGGAGCATATATTAACATATTTCAAATAGAAATACGTGTTGGGAGACTTCTAAATATATTCACCAAAGGCAAACGCTAAATTTCTCCACTGAACTCAAATTTTGCATGTATAAGGCACACCAGTGGAAACTAATGTGTTTTATATATATATATAGCTATATATATATCTTATATTTTCATATATTACAATTTTTTAGTCAAATCCTTCTCACCTCATTGCCAAGTATCCACAACTGTTGTTGTCCATGCTTGTATATAATCAGAATCATTCAAACCTGAACAGACAGTGACCTTTTCCTCTCTGCATTTGATGTATATTTGCACGTACTGTGGTAATGTCTAGACTCATTGCAGACTGAGAGGAAAGCATCTTTACTCCACAGAACCATTTTGTTTGTGGCACATACACAAAGCACACTTAACGTAATATCTGATGTCAACACTCTTCTGTCACTTTATTGTGTATATATATATTTATGTGTATTGAGAAATTTATTTCTAAGATATGCAACACTTCAAATTACATTTTTAAATAATCTTTTTTAATATTAACGTCTTAGAGATTTAATATGAATTCGAGATGCTTAGGAAAAAAGCGGTCTGAAACCTTTCTCTAATAACTGAGATAAATAGCTCTGTTTAATGGAACTATTTGTTATTGTTCTGTGCTTTATGCTGCACTGGAGGAGACATTGTCTGTGCCTTGAGCATTTTGCAGCAATAGGGCTTGGTCCTGCATATAATGGTAATTTGGCACAGTTTAATTACAAGGTTAAAGCTAACAGGCAGAATAAGGGAGCTGAATAACAACTGAAAGTTTGGCTGGGCACTCCACTTAGAGCAGTCCCATAGCAGGAGTAAGATTAGATAGTGGAGAGCATAAGTAAACACCTTGTTTCTGTATTTTAAAAAATGTGTTTCGGCAGGCATTGCCATTTTCACCACCATTTTTTAAACTCATTCTCAAGGAATAACGGCTGGGAGGGACAAGAAATTTGAATCCACATCTCTGCAATGCCTTGCACTGTGCCTAGCACTTTACCTTGCAGCAACACATGGCTAACAGGTGTTGAGGTTTAATTTGGAACCAAAAGCATTTTGCTCAATCCAATCTGCCACAGGATTTTCAGGATTAAGACCTAAATGGATGAAGTGTCTAAAATGAAGGGACAGAGTACATTAGTAAGTGAAAGATGATTTGGTATACTTCCATAGAACAGCTCTATACTGGTCTCTAACAAAGGCTGTTCTTTTTCTTGGCCTTTTTTTTTTTTTTTATTTGGTGACAGAAAAGTTACATCCTTAGCTCTGCCCTCATCACCTGTAATATTAGCATGCCTGTTAAATTGCTGAAGGGATGCTCACTGTAAATTCTCTTATGTATTGATACATTTATTACTGATATTGGCATACTGCAGCAATGTACCGTCGAAGACAATCTGGAGCAGCATGACAGCATGCAGAGGAATGAACTGTAGTTCACATGGAAGATTTGAGTGGACATTCTAGTTTGAAGTGAGACTTGATTACAAAAGTTATATGAGATGCTAATAAAGGCTCTTTGCTTTACAGTGCTGCAAGGAGGAGCACTGGATACAGCCTACAGGCTGGTACAATTTCACATTCACTGGGGATCCTGTGAGGGCCAAGGGTCCGAGCACACTGTGGATGGTGTGAAGTATGATGCAGAGGTAGGATGTGCTTTACCTTCTCCAATCTTTCATGTATAATAAATCTTTTGTTATTTTGTTAATATTCCACCACAGTAGCAAGTTCTCTATGGACCTTCACAGGGCAAGAGACTGTGGAGGTTAACATAGAAGATTTTAGTACAATGCCATCCAAGACCTGCTCCTTACAAGAGCAGAGATTAGAATCAAATCAGAATTTTCTTAGGTACTTCTTGTCAAAGACTGTAGAAACAGAAAACCCCACATTATTTATCCCTGGTTTTCCCCTGCTTTCTCAGTGGCTCTTGAAAATCATGAAATAGAATTTCAGCACCTCTGTACACACACATACCCCCTTTTTCTGGCTACAGTTTTTAACATCAGAGACATTTATATCAACAACAGAATAATTCGGGGAAGACCATTTCGTCTTTTGGTAGCAAAGAAACAAAGGGGAGCTGCAAAGAAGCAAAGAAGTGAGACCTTGGAGGCACTCCTTGTAATATCTCCAGATACTCCGGATGTCCCTTGAACTGTTTAAGATTCTCTATTACGGCTGCACTGCAGGCAAGGAGTGACTTCAGTGCCTTGTATCCCACTTTTTCTTGTCCCCTGCTTAGAAATCTACCTCTGGATGCTGTGACAGGCTTTAGCCCCTTTCATAAATGTGCATTGACTGAACATACCTGTGATTTGCATTGAAAGACAAAAGAAATGGCCCCACAAATTCATTGTCACTGATGCTTTTCATGAAATAGAAGTAGCTTTTGTCTTATCTGAGAAACTTGCAACTGCCTGTGTTCACAGTACCATAATTACTCACTCAACTCAACTTGCAGATGTGGGGAAACAGATGGATGATCTTAAATTAGAAATAACTTGGGAATGAAAAAGAAAGTAACATCCTGGCTAGTGTGACCTGGAGCTTCATTTCATATTCTTTTCAAAGGCTTTTCAGAAAACGACAAGACTGTTTTTAAACTCTCTAACTGCAGGTCAGATCTGTAGTTAATGTGTTTTCTGTGGTTCTTTGACACTGACAATCATGTATTTCACTGATGGTTAGAACTCCAGCATATATAGCATTAAAATACTACGTGAAAATCCTGAAGACTGCATACAGGAAAAACTCATTCTGAAGATAACAGGAGTTTCACTGGACTAAAATCAGAATGATACAACCACAATTTCCATTTAAAATTAATCTGGGAATAAAAGTGAGAAGCAAAATAAAATGCATGACAAATCTCTTTCATAAATGAAACTTGAAAGTAGATGAATGATTCAACAAATTCTTAACTGCAGACAAAATTTTTAAATCTCAGCAGTAAAATGCCATCTGTTCTTAATGTTTAATAAATTACTTCCCTGCATCCTCATCTGTCAAACATTGTGGATGGAATATTATCTTCATAGTGCTCTTTTGTTTTCTTGTTCCTAGCTCCATATTGTTCACTGGAATGTAAAATATGGTAAATTTGCTGAAGCTGTGAAGCATCCTGATGGTTTGGCTGTGGTAGGCATCTTCATAAAGGTTAGTCAACCTTTTTCTTTTGTATTAATTGGATGAGTCGAGAATGTTTATTGTGTTGCAGAGGGACCTAAGAGCCTAAAATACAGAAAAAGGCAGCATTATGCTACAGTGTCTAAATCCATAGCAAACTGGGTGGTGCTCCAAATTCTTGGCTTCCTCTACATATAAAAATTGTACACCAGCTACAGAGTATGACTGCCATTCATCACTGTGACAGCCCTATAGCAGCATATTTACCTTCATCACAACAGTGACACTGCCATAACTCTTATCAGTGAAAAGTGGTACGCATAGCTGACAAAGTTATGTGTGTATGAATCTGCAGTAGGACCAGCCTAAATAACACCTATTTTCCTTTTCCTGCCACTGTTAAATGTCCAGAACATTTTGTAGTAGTTGAATTATCTTCATGGCTGGTTGGAGAAGATGACTGTGCCCCAGCAGTGTGCATTCTATCCTGGCCTCATGATGTTTTATTAGGAGTGTGACTTCTATGAAAAAACAACAGCTCAAGTCCAAAAAAAATCTACACACTGTAAATGAAAATCACTTTTTCTATCCAGTGTCCTTGGCTGACCCATTTGTGCTGTCAGCTGGCATGATTCTCTAGTCACTTTTGCTGTAGTACTCCTGTTATGTAATGAGATGGTGCTGGGAAAATGTTTCCTTGGGAACTGCAACAGGAAACTAAAGGTATCTTGAGAATTCATGGTTATTTTCTTCTCATATGGTTTGTGTTACAGGTAGGAAATGCCAAGCCTGAAATACAGAAAGTTGTGGATGCTCTGAACTCCGTTCAAACCAAGGTAATATTTGCTGTCTGTGTTGATTGACACTAATCACAACTATGTTATGTTGCCTTCTTCAGAAAGTGGATTTTTTACTTCTTCCTAGTCTGCTGCATGTATGAAAGTAAAACAAACCTTTCTTCCATCAGTACTGATGCTCCTGTAATCCTAAATGCAAAAGCGATTTGAATAAATTTGTGTGGTAGAGGGCAGGGAGTACTAGAAACAGTGATAATTTTGTATCTTTGACTACATTTCTCTGTCTTTTAACTGCATTTAAACCTATAGGGTAGGATTCATCTTACTAATCTAACCTGCTCTTGTAGATTTCCTTTCTAGACAGTGACAGATGGAAAAGGCACTTCCCTTCATCTCTGCATGTGTGGGATAGATTTCCTTCCTCTGAGAGGGCATGCTTCTCTTGGCTGTTTCAGCAGAGAGTCTACATAAAAAGTTTGATCAGGATGTATAACTCTTATGAAAAAAGCTTTTCTGTATTTTAAATATTGTGTGAAGTGTGTGTGTGTGATCTTAATGAGCTGAGTAATGGGAAACTAAAAGTACTTACTGAGCAACTGGGTACCTTTATAGTGAGTAAAGGTCTGTGGAAAGGAGAAACATGGACAGGAAAGATAAAGAACGAGGTTATGGTGTCATCTTTGTTATCAGGCTTCCTTTGCGGTAAATGGGTATTGCCATTTACTTCAATGGACTCTCCAAACAGTGCTCTCAGGTTCTGTTTCCAGTGCAATCAGTGTACATACAAGGCATTGTATGTACAAGGCCTTGTACATACAAGGCATCTGAAGTCTCATTGTTGCTTCAAGCAAAATCAAATCATGTCTCTAGAAGCAAGGAGCATAAACTCAACATTTGACAAGAAAAACAATGTTTTGAATGTCTTATAAGAAATACGTTGCTGAAAGTCTTTAAGCCCAAATGTGCTGTGGGACGCACTCAACACTTCATGCCAAACTCCATTTCTACCTTTCTCCAAACATGGAGCTTCCCACGGAAGACTTCACTACTGCGAGTCCAGTCTGTCTTTGTGATCTCTCCCCTGATGTTAGCCCATCTGCTTTCTTTACTGTAGGGAAAGCAAGCTTCCTTCACAAACTTTGACCCCACTGGACTGCTTCCTGCATGCAGAGACTACTGGACATACCTCGGCTCACTGACCACTCCTCCACTGCTCGAGTGTGTGATCTGGCATGTTCTGAAGGAGCCCATCACTGTTAGTCCAGAGCAGGTAGGTCTACAAAGGATGGTGCCAGTAGGTATGTACAGGTGTCTTACTGATTGCCTTAGCTCAGCCATCCGGATGATCTTTAAAGTAGCAGTTTATGTTGCTTCAGAGCTATGCAGGGTATTAGCTAGCATCAGATGTCAAAAATATATATCTGAAGTAGTTATCCCCTTCTGGCAGAACTCTGCTGCTATGTGTAGAGGTAGAGTTTGTTGTAAAATGTAAGGCTGTCCTCCATTTGGACACAGTCCAGGGAAAATTTGCAGGGGGAGAGGAGGAAGAGGGAGTGGTTAAAAAATTAATCAGGATTTCCAGATATTTTCAGATATTTAATGAGGATTTCCAGAAAATTTTCCAATTTTCCCAGATATTCACCACATGACAGGCTAGAGCTGTCATGTGGTAAAAATCTGGGAAAATTGTAGCATGCATGAAAGGACCGTTTGCATATGCAGAGTTAGTCTAGCATATGTTAGTGAGCATCAGCAGGTTTGCTATTCATGCAAACATCACCCATCTGGGTATACTTGCCCTGCAAATACCAAGCATTTATAAGCATGCATCTCACACGTTAGATCTATAGTTAGTTTGTTGATCTTCCAGCATTTCCAAGACACAGAGCTCATTTTACAAGTTTTATTCATCACAGAACAGAGTTAGGAAATCCCACGCAGAATTGTGACAATCCTAACAAAACTACATTGTTTGGAAGAGGCAAAACTTGCAGATTCCGTAAGCCTGAAAAAATCCTGTACTTTGTTTAGCAGCTTGAGGAGGATGGAGTCTTCCTAGTAGGAAGGAACTCATGCAGATTAAATCCCTCCTGGCCCTAGTGTTTAGCACCATCCTGTGGAATGCCATACCATCCATTAGTGAAATTACGTAGAGGCACCATCCTCAGTTCACATCTGTGAGCTTGGGAGATACTAATAGAACTTGTAGCCGATAAATATAAACCAGCTGTGAAGGGCGTTAGTTTACTCTTCAAACTCTTAAATCCCTTTTATAAGTGGCAGACATGCTGACAATATACACATAATTCTAGGGGTTTTATTCAACTGATGTTATAAAAGCGCAACTGAGCTGTTGTGGGGCTTAAGGTAATAAAACCAGAATAAATGACAAAAACTATCAGAAATAATAATTATAGCAATGATTATGATTAATAAACTGCAAGGGCACATTAAAGTTGACACTGTTTACTTATTCTAAACTACTGGTATTGCTATTGATAATTTAAAGTTTGCAAATATGGTTTTATTACAGGGCAAGAGCACATTCATCAAAATAGAGTTGTTTTTCCTACTACACCTACTTTAACCACCTACAAGTGGTAAAAGAAGCCACTTGTTTCTCCCACGCACACCCCTTCATATTACCATCGACATTTCAAAGATGGATTTGAGATCAAAACAGTGTGTGGCAGAAGCAGCTTGCCTCTTCATTCCAAAACGGATCAAAACAGGAAATCATAAAACAGAGTATTGACACTGGGTTTAAGTTGAATTGATAAGATAGACAAAAGCTGGATATTACAGCAGGGTATAACAAGCCCATTATCATTTGCTGTAGTGACACTGCAGTTCCTGGCAGAGGTTTAGCTCCTGACTTTGTTCTGGTTGGTCCTGAAGGTAAAGTCCTCCCCTGGGCTAATCACTGCTGCGGGCCTTCCACCTTGAATGAAGGAAAGCCTGGCCTGCAGCCTGACTTGTATGAAGTCCTGTATACTGATACACATTTACAATATACAATATTGTACATATTTCTGTCAGCAGTTCCGGCTGTCTGTGTGAGATCACATTTGGGGTGGGTTGTTATTTTGTCACAGTCTTTGTACTAGTTTTGGAGACATCCACTTAGACATAAAGGTATTTTTATTATATCAGTCTGTGCAAACACCAGTTGTGCTTTAGGAACAAACACTCACACTTTACAGTATGCTCCCATTGATATGGATCAGTTTTCCCTCTCACCGTATTTGAAAATCAAGATACGCTGAATGAGATTGGCTGCCTTAATTTGACCCAAGGGTAAAGTTGTGTTTTTTTCCCCCCCGCAACTGGGTTAAAAAAATCCAATTTTCAAAAGACCCAGAACTGTTAAACTTGCAAAGTATTCTGAAAGGATTTCAGTTCAGATCTGCATAGAGGACAAGTAACTCTTTGTGCACAAAGTTCTGTAACTGTGTGCCTGCATCCTTGTCTTCTGTGCATTCTTATTTGTTCTTGCAAGGTTATTTTGTGGACAGAAGAGCCTGTGTCAGGGGCAGGAAATGGTGTGGATGAAATGTAGAGACACATGGGTGGTGATACCATCTTTAGACCATTAGTGCTGGTGAAACTTTGAGTTGGACCTCTGGCTCAGGTCCAAAGTGTATAATTCAGAAAGGCCTGCTGAAACAAGAGCATGCATTTGAGGATGTTTGTGTCTTTTTCCACAGATGTGTAAAATCCGTGGCCTTTGCTTCAATGCTGAGAATGAGCCCGTGTGCCGTATGGTGGACAACTGGCGCCCATGTCAGCCTTTGAAGAGCAGGGAAGTCAGAGCTTCCTTCCAGTAACCTCAACACTAAGTGTGTTAGAAATGGCTGTGTTTGTGAGGAGCCCCTTCTGCTAAGCCCAAATCAAACCTTTGCCATGTGTGCTCTGGCAACATCTTGTTTCCCAGATCCATTCTTTCTTCCGCTCTGCATCTGAAATGCCAGCTAATAAAATGTGAAAGGCTCTTGGCCAAATAGGAAAGGGTTCTTAAGGTGTGGGGTTAGGAAAGCATGGCGGGGGGCATGGCTGTGTGTGTTTTGGTGACTATTGCTGCAACTGACATTTTGGTGTAATAAACAGTGTGTTGGCTAGTTGGGAGAGGATATGGTGGTAGTAGCAAAATAAGCCATTTTAAGAAACCTCATCCTCTGGTGTGATAGTACACATAACTAACGATAACTTGAAGCTTTGTGAAAAGCACAGGGATACAGAATCTAGGTATAATTTAGGAAAAAAAGTATTTTGAGAAAGTAAAGCAAAATGAATATTGAGAATTAGAGTTACTAGATTTTAAGAAACTGACATGTAAATATTTTTTCAGACCGTTTTACATTTTTACCCATGCTGTCAACAGCCTTGATTATATCTTAATGATAGTTGGATTTTTTTAATTAAAAATGTCCTAAATTAAGTATTATCTTTAAAAGTTGTTATTACCATAGAAGTAATACAAAATATCTTTTCATTGAAATAATATATGCTCTAATTTAAGGAGGAAAATAATATTGTATTTTAGATAACTTCTCTAATAAATCTATACTTATATTTTTGCTTCCATGTTGTTATTTTAATTTGGGTAGAGTCGCTAATCCGCTTGCATCACTGTATATTAAACATAATTACTATACATATAGTATATTGGGAATGGGTTTCAATGACAACAGAGATGAATGCAAACCTCTATGGATATGTTAGGAAATTTTCTCTAAGTAACTCTCTGATAGACAGCAGAAAGCCTATCTGCTTTATAACAGCAGAAAGACCTGTTAGCTTTGAGCAGTCACTACAGATTATCAACAAAGCTGGCTGCATAGGAAAAGATCCCCTCACAAGAATTTTAAACAAAATCATACTTAGGAATGGGCTGCTTCAGCCTGGGTGCTTAAACATTGTCCGTATATAGTAGCCCAAAAGCAAGGTCCCTCATCTTTATTCATAGCATTTGATTAATCTGTTTGGTCCAACTAGACCAAATCCTTCAAGATACTGTCCTCAGCATTTGTTCTTCAGCCTCACAGTTTCATATTGTATGAATGATTTCAACAGAAGATGTTTTCAACATAAATACTGCTCAACAGAAAACAGCTTCCAATAACTTCCATTGATGGATCCTTACTAGCTGATTTCTTGTGTTTTCATGAACACAGATGCAATAGATACCTAAATATAAATCTGTTCTAAATAAAGAGGATCCAAACAATGCCATAAGGGGCTATCCTCCTTCTCAGGCTCCTGGCTGTTTTGAGAAAAGCCATCTTGAAATCTGTCATCTCATTGGATTCTGCTCCTAGTTTTTAAGATAATTTATTATGAGCTTGCTACACCATCAGGGATCACTTTGTAATTTATAAATTGGGCTGGTTAGGTTCTGAAACTCCTGACATCTTGAAATGGGTGAGGTGGGAATGAAGCATTCTTGCGAGCGCATACAAGCATCTTAGGAAAACTCGATCAAATCTCCCCCTTTGGAAAACTTACTCATTTACATACTCTCCCCCCCAGAAAAACAACTAAGCAAACAAAACCTTAACCCCCACCAAACCCCAAAACCAGATCAGGAAAACAAAATGTTTGTTTGCCACAGGTAATTTGTTTTAAATTCAGCTTTTCTGAATGGAGCTGCAAATGTCTCTCCCTACAATACCTGTGCCGACTAATTCAGGTTCTTCATGTTGAGTGGTTTGAGTACTTTTCTGACTTTGTCATCTGCAGGCCTGAGTACTACCCACATGTCCCCTAAACAATGCAAGGGAGGTTATGCCACTAAAGCTAGAATTAGAGATCCAATACATTGTGAATTAAAGCTGCTGATGCAAGCCAAGAAGGTATGCTTTATGGAATCACAAGATGGCTGAAGTTAGAAGGGACCTCTGGACCTAATCTGGTCCAACCCTTCTGCTCAAGCAGGTTGCTGAGGACCATGCACAGATGGCATAAGTGTCCAAGAATAGAGACTTAGGGACTTATAACCTACTTATTAATAGTAGCACCCTTCTGCTGAAGCAAAGTGCTTGTTAGCAGTCAGAACAGTAAACATTTTCCTGGAATTGTGTACAAGTGCTAGAACTTGCCCTCAAAGGTGGCAACCCTACTCTTTGCATGATTACATGCTCTGGCACTCCTAAAATTAAAAAATAAAGTATGAGACCCCCAGATCTTCAGATTTAAAACCCGTATTTTGACAAGTATGATAGCCTGACTACTAGGTGATAAGACTTTATGAGAAGTGACAATCTCATTGGTACCTGTACAGCTTAAATAGTATCCAGGCTAGTATATGGTAGAGAACATAAACTTCTGCCTTATGGCTGGGGTAAAATCTGAGAAACACCTGTGAAGTTCTAACAACTGCTGCAATAAAAAGTTTCATATCTCTTCTTGGTTGTAAGTCAAGGCTGCTTCATAAGTAACAGCAAAGACAACCAACATTAGCAATATGTTTATCACCTTCTTTGCATGAGCCTGTTTACCTGGAAAGTTGCTAGTGCCATGTTTGCCTTTGATGAGTATGAAGTACTTCTGTATTAAGCCAGACAATGCCAGCTGGTGTTTGTATGTACGTGGTGTACAGCAAGAGCCTGCTATATGTCTTAACCTGGGTGGTCTACCAGGGAACAAAAAGTCCTCACAAAAAAAACCTCTCTGGCGTAAAATGGTGCGTGGGCTTATCACAAATTCACATGTTGCAGTTAGGTTCTTGTGCAATCGGTAGCCTTTTCAAGGAAGATGTATGTGTTAAGGCCAACCCAGAAATTCAGATAATTTTCCTGGCATTCACGATCCATTTTCTGAATGGTGAGTTCAGTTAAGATAAAGGTGGACAGAACGACCTAGCTCATCTTCCTGACCTCTATTCTCCTTCACTATTTGCTCATATGAAGAGGTTATACTTAGGTCTTGCAATTGTTCTACAGCAGAATTAAAACAACACCCATTCTAATATCACATTCTGACCTGTTTCAACTAGAAAACTATATAAGTTCATACTGAGAAAAAGAGACCACTTTGGTCATGCAACCAAAAATTACGCAGGTAATTGTGTTAATGTCAAGAAGGCAGCTCTGATTAAAGGCAAATTTATTTAGAAGAAAAAAAAAAAGGAAACAAAAGAAGGCTAGTGTGGTAATTTGAAGCCATCATAAGGTACTCAGCCAGCACTTCAATGGGGGAAAGAGAGAAGCACATTTACTTGCAAACTGTTCATTTTGCACAGTTTGTGATCTTGTCTCGCACTTGTCTGCCAACTCCATGTGTTAGAACATTTTATGATTTCACCACTGCTATTTCTAAGGGTTGGTTGTGTCCTAGATTGACTTGGGAGGGTAGACTGTGATTAGAGATGTTCCCTGGGAGCTTAGATAATAATGCCCTACATGGAGTCAGCAATATTTATAGAAGTCCAGATAGTTTATAGAAGAGCATCGCTCACTAAGTGACAGCTTTAGGATTTTCTAACTCTTCAAAGAAAAGCCCTGCAAGCAACAGCTGTGTCAGATCTAATATTATAGACACAAGCAGTGATGAAAGTACAGACAGTGGCTTCACTGAAAAATTCCTATGGACCCCCTAGTGTCAGCCACTTCCACTTCCAAACCACAGCTTCTCATACAGTCATGTAGCACCGGGTGACAGTTGCTTACACTGAGTGTTTGATATATTTTAAGTCTATTTGGCAACTGGGCACCTCACTGCTGTCCCCATTCCTCTTTCAGTATGATGGTAAGGGGCTGTGCTGGCTCAAAGCCAACTGCAGCCACCAACTTCCTAAAGTTGGTGCAATAGGCACTGGTTTTTATAATCTTGCATGTCATGAAGTGTTGTATTTATGTATGACCAGAGGCAGTCACTACTGTTTTGAACTCACACCCTGAAACGGAGCAGAAATGCATTGAGACAATATGATATAAACAATTAGAGCAGACACATGGATAGTAACTATATATTTTTCCTGAGCCTTGTAACGTCACTTAGTATTTAAGGACCTGGAAAATTTCCTGCAAAGTCCTGGCCACCTTCTGTCTCAGAAGCCCCAAGACCAAACAGGGAAAAGCAGGTTAGTGTAAGGACTGATGGAACCTTCTCTCTCTCTCTCTGCTCTGCAGCTGGCTTTCCTCCAGTGCACCTTACCATAGAAAGACTGTGGAGTGCCCTTTCCAATGCAAAAGATGAAGGATAGCCAATGACCCTGGTTTTGCAAAACTGTGTAGCAGCAGAATACCTTCTTGGAGTTACTCAAAGGTCAGGGAGGAACTTGCTCTTTCCTCTACCTAAATTCCTCTTCAACCAGCTGGCTTGAACTTGATACAAGAACATGAGACTGTTTCATAGGACAATACATCAGGTGGTAAAGGATGTTGCCATTTGGATGATGCATCTTTTCACTACTTTATTATTCGTATTTCTTTCAAAAGTCACTATAAATGGTCTAACTGCATTATTCTCAAATAACAGTCTCAAATAATATATCCCTTGAATCGAATTCAAAACCAGAAGGCCTCTATATACTTACACTGAACTTATCTTTTGGTTGTTTTAGTGATTAATCACCATGCCCTGAGAAGGAAGATAGAAATATTAAAGAAAACAAGAGCAACATGTTGCAGGGGAAAAAAAAGTCATGAAAACAAGGCTTGAAAAATAAAATACCATCCTCACTCAGAATCTGTTCCTGGAGATGTTTGAAAGGACAGCATTTTTCAAATGAGCTTAAAAGAGAGTGGTAAACATAATTTCCTCCTACTCCCTGAAACTGCATCAGACTCTCTTAAATACTTTCTGATTAGTAATGGAAATTATGCCCAGACAGCATTTTGAAACTGAAGTATTTTAAATGATATTTACAGACATAAACAAGTACTCAATGAGTGATAAAGCCTACAGATATAAAATGCAGTAACCCCAGAATGAGTAAAATGCACCTGCTGTCACTTCTTAAATACCATCTTTTGCTCTGCATTTCCTTTTGTTCTTTCGCTCTGGGGAAGAACTCAGATTATCAAGGGTGTGAGGGAAGCAGTATGAAAAATTAGGGCCTGATCATGAAAACTGATGTGGAAATTCACTGACATGAGTAATCCCATCCATTAATTGAAATTCAATTGGTTTGCCACAGTCCCTGCACAGGAAAGGCCACTGTTTTCACAAGAAGTCAAGTTAGGAGGCTTGAATACCTGAAAGATCAGATGTCCTATTTCTTAGGATATCAGTTCAGAGATTTATCCTGAGGAATAGTGGGAAGGGAATAGGATGGAAGAATCACCTGTGGTAAAGGTAGCTAGGGAATATGTTCTTCATTTTTCTTCCAGCTTCACAGTGGTTCCGAAAAGAAGTGAATGTGAAGCAAGGACAACACTGCTTCCATTAACACAGTACATGCATGGAGAGCTATTTTCAGGCCTTGTACTCCAGCATAGTGGCCACTGTGGTGGCTAAAGGACATGAAAACCATGAATGGTGCAAGCTCCTGCTTTTCAAGGCTGCGGAGTACTCTACAGAGTCAATAGAGAGGTCACCTCTAGATGATCTCTGCATGGCTTTAACCTCCATACTGGGACCTTGACTTGCCAAATATCTCACAAGCTCACAGTCTAGCAGGTAGTGGGGTAAATGCAGCCTTGCTGAAATCTCTCTCTGGAGATTGCTTCTGTCTGAATGAGAGTGAGCTGGGCTGATAAGACTATTCATGTGAAGAAAGCTGACCATGCTCTTGCGTGATTTGCTGGTTCCAGTTCTTTATTTCTCTTGACTAAAGTTCCATTTCCACCCTTTTATCTAATCCTTGTAAAGTCTCCAGGTAAATGGAAATGTCAAATCATTCCCATGTGAAAATCTATTCTTATTTCTTAGAGGATTTTGCAAGTAATGAGCAGCTATCCATGTTAAAGGCGGAGAAGGGACTGTGAAATTATCTTTATTTTTCAGAAACAACAAACAGAAAAAAAGTCCAAGCTTGTGGAATGGTAAGATGATTTTAATTTTGAAAAATTATTGTGTCAGTGTAATAATGACTTGGTCTGACATGCAACCATCATTGTGTGTTTAATAAAATTATATGAGAGTAACAAAATATATGAACAATATTTTATTAGATCCTGAGCATCATGCTGCAGTATATCTGGCTGCTTGATAAATGTCAACCCCAATTCATGAGGAAGAAAACCCTTTCTTTCTTCAGCATGTTATGCTTTCAGTAATATAAACCTGTGAAAAAGTGTTTATTTTTGTCTTTCTGAGACCATTTGTCTTAGAGAGGATATGAAATAGAAAACCAATATACCAATTAACACCCAAAATAAATAATTCACATCAAGCCAGACAAAATATTTTCTGTTTAGTTAGCAGTTGCTTTATCTTTGTCTTCAGCACTTTGCACTTTGATCAAAACTGTACTGTTTGAAGTGTTCAGTGCTAATAATAGGGAAAATCTGGGTGATATGTCTGCTCCAACAAAAAATACCATGCATTTCGGACACCATATATTTGCTTATGGTTGCTTACAGGAACTAGAGATTCCCACTAGGGTTGGAAAAAAAAAGCTTTATTAAAAAATGTTTCAAGGGCTCACATGAAGATAAATGCCCAAGAAGGACAGGGAGACAACTAAAAAGCAGGCCTGCAATAGGCAGCCGTCACTTCTAGTCATTGCAGTGACTGAAGAGCTAATGACACCACACTGTTAGGAAATTCAGTGCCTGCAAGCTTGATTAGGTAAGACAGCAAGTCTAATCTGCATTTAATGAATGATTCAGGAATGACTTGAAGAGCCTAACTTTAAGGTAACAGGTATTGACAGAAATAGGTACGTGCTCTGTGGACGTCTTCTGGCCTAACTCATTATGGGTTTCTGAAAAATTTATTTCACTTCTTCCGTCCAATTTCAAACTCTGTGGTCTGCTCGTTCTGCGAGCTAAGAAGATCTAGTGTTTTGTTAAAACTTATGCTACTGTGAAAGCAGATGGTCAATAATAATGAGAGAAAAAGGAAAACTGACTAAACCTGCTATTTCTGCAGTGCAGTGCAGGTAGACAGATATTTATTCCTCCATGGAGCCCCAGTGTTATTAGTGTGTATCCACAGTAATGTCTGCTAATCAATAAAAGGATTTTGACCTCCACTGGTCTGAGTGCTAATAACATACAAGTAAATGCAAAGAAAGAAAACTAATCAATCAAATATTAAAAGATTAAGACATTTCAATTATTTTTTATGACAGTAGTATTTTCTCTTAAGATAGGGAAAAATTACAATTTGCTTTTAAGAGGTGGTTCTTAGATATACTATTTTCCAACTAGTAATGTTTTGTGAAAGTCTGCAGCACTGCAAAGCATCATGAAGGGAAAACTATATTGACATGCACAACCTGCAGTGACAGCACCAAGGTATCAGTCCTTCTTGGAGTCTGAAAACCCTCCAGCACCTTCCTTTTGATATAGCAGGAAAAAAATGCTGAGGCATATGTAAAGCAGAAGACATGTCAAGGTTCCAGTAAGGAAGTGAGGTGTTCAAGAGACAGATAACTGTCACATTTTCTCAGGTCTTTCTCAACACCTTGGTCCTTCTGTCACTGAAATTTATGTACAGAATTCATTCAGCAGGTACCACTGACACTTTGCTCCCTGCACCTTACTTCAGTTCTCATGCAAGTATTCCTTACTTTCTGAACTCCCACAGCCTCTAGTACCTCGTTCCTCTGGACCCCAGTACCTTGATCTAGACCTACTATATACTCAGTACATGTTCCCTGCCTGAAAAATACAAAGCCTGGGATAACTGGGGCGCTGGGAAACAGCAATCACACTTTGTGTCACAAAGAACCAAAATCTACTGACAATACAGAGGCAACCCATATAAGAGCAGCCGAGGGACAGCAACTTGTTCCTTTGCCATGGTTAGCAGATTATGATTCTCCTGTCTGCTTTGCTTTTTTCTGTCTTCCTGTCTATGTTTCTTTAGTGCTCTGGACAGCAGTGTGGACAAAATCAAAACATTTTGAAGAAGTTGACTGTTACCTGCATCTTGCAATGAGGGAAATAAAAGCAAACACAGAATAAAAGTGATCTCCAAAGTCATTCTCTGTACAATCAGAAATAAAACCCAGTGCTCATACAATAACTATGAGACTATTCTTACTTCCCAGCAGTCAGAAATAACCGACTGATTGCAAGAGCAATAGAGATGCGCTTGAAAGAATGAGGGCTCTTGCCTCTTTGAAGCAGTTAAGGGAATCTGGGTTAGACCCAGACAGTAGTGCTGCCACTTATGCAGCCTCTGCTTAAACAGGCAGCTTTGCACCACAGAGTGTTTCTCCTGCATGCTGCTGTATATACCACCAGCCTTGTGAAGACTATGACTCAAGATCTCTGCAAACTTATAAGGTTGAAAATATCCTCAACAGTTTCAGCTCTTGCAAGGCATTTTAAGATGTAAGCGAAACCTGCCGCAACAAGCCCAGTCTGGATATGAGGGGTTGACAAAAGCGGCACACTGTGCAGTATTTCTACTATAAATCCTCCGTTCCAAGGGACTGAAATGCAACTGTAATTAATCACTGCAGGATGGATCTAGGCAAGAGAGTGTTCCAGACAAGTGCATATTATTTTTCTCTCAGCATATCTGAAAACATTGCATGTGTATGTGAAACACTGAGCAGATTACTCCAGATTACTTTCATTTTCCATGTTAATAAAAATAGCTTTAGCAGCAAAAACTGGCATACAACAGGGATTTGCAGTAATGGAATTTCACCAAATAAAAATGCTGCAGCCAAATTAGAGCCTGTCTACCTCTGTTCCCATGTCTCTATCAAAGGTCCTTTATTTAGCCCTCCTCCCCAGTTATGAGTTCTTTAATGTGGGTTTTTTCACACAAAATCTAGGCTTTTTCTCATAAGCCTGTGCCACAGAATTCCTTCACAGACAGCCATTTGTGATGTTCCAGGAGCCTGGGTTTAAAATGTGATCCACGAAATACATACACCTTAAAGTCAGTTTTATGGCTGTGGCTCCATGCTGGCTCCAGCTCCTGCTGGTGTTCTGGCAGGGGCTGTGCTGTCAGTGATGTCTGTCAATAATTTTTCAGTTTTCACCTACCTGCACTGGTCATCTGTGAGTCCTACATCCAGATCGCCTGATTAAATCTCTTCCTACAACCACAACATCACGAAAACAACCACAACATCACAAAAAGGAGAGAAAAAAGAAAGATCCTCTGCAGCCAGTTCAAATCTGTTTCACAAGGGGATGGCAGGCAGGAGTAGTTTCATCTGAGATTTTGTACTTAGTTGTTCCGGATAGATAGATAAAATCTCTAGTAAGTTCACTGATGGCAAAATTACCATGAGACAAACATAACTCAGATGGTGTAAGCACAAGAACTACTTGATCTCTTGTATGGCGCATAATCAGACAGTGTGGAAGATGATGGTTGACTTTGTGATTATTTATAGCATGTAAAAGTAGACCCTGAAACTAAAACAACCATGGCCTCTAATAATTGCTATGCACTCTGAGCACCAGCAGCTGTAACCATGCACTAGCAAGCCTTCTGTCACTGTTTATGTGCCGTTCGTTTCATTCCATAGAAGATGAAGTAGCGCAAGCCATGTTCCTTACCCCTTTTTTCTGTGAAACTTAAGTTTTTTCAACAGATTCATGATCTAGTTGAAGATGTTCCTGTTTATTGCAAGGGGGTTGGACTAAATGACCTCTGAAGGTCCCTTCCAATCCAAACTATTCTGTGATTCTATGATTCTATAATAATCCCCAGTGAAAAATCAATCACTTATATTTTATCTATTCAAACTGAATGTCTTGTTCTAACTGGGACTCTATGAAAGTGTCAATCCTAATAATTTCTTATGCTAAAATATTGTAAGTGTTCATTAATAAACATGTACTGAAGAAAGCTAGTAGTTTATAAACTTTAAAGGAATATTATCCATTTTATCTCCTTTAGTTTTCAGTTTAATGTTCCATAAGCTAGGCCACGGTTTCATTATCACACTGAAAACAATAAAAAAATAACATACAGTAGAAAGGGACAAATAGAAATGTTTAAATATGTCAGTTATGCAATAAAAGCTCTTGAGTGTAGCAAACCAATCACAGAGGAACCAACAAAAGAAAAAGAGATGGCCATAACTGCATTGCTTCCTCAATGTAACTGACAGGAAATTTTATACCCTAAGATTATTCTTTTTGGCCATAAAGATAAAACATTACCAGTGTTCTGAAAAGCTCAGGGCAATAATTTTTAGTAGTTCATCAATACTAGATGGTGTTCATCCCCAAAATCAAGAATAAAAGTACAAAGTACCTTAATATGCTATCAGTTTTTAAGAGGTCACCATTGTAGGAAATCTGTTCTAAAGCTGGATAGCATTACATTGCCCAGTGTTTTGAACTGATAACAAAATAGGCAATTTATCATTAAAAGTAAGTACATATTTTCCGTACTTGGCTTTACCTTTTAGAAAATGCATGAGCTGGACTAACTGCTGTAGTGGAGTTTGGTCATGAGCAATGGAGCATTGTAGCCCCTGCTGAAAGTTACCAACTTAAATCCAGTCAAAATGGGAAAAAACCCAGTAAGATGAGAAAAAAAAAAAAAAAAAAGTTTGTTGCCCAAACAGGCAATAGAAAATATTGTTTCTCATCTTACTGCTTTTTCAATTCCCTCTTTTCGAGTCTTATTGTAGGCTATTATCTATAATCACATTCAAACTTAATTCAGATTTATGGTGACAATTCCTGAGGTAGGACAGGGGCTGAGATTCTGATCAAGAATTCACTGAACTTGTGTCCTCACCCTGCATGGACATGGAGAAAGGCTTAGCTCCTGCTTCCTTGAGGTGAACATAAAATCAATTTCTTAGAATACCTTTTCCCCTCAGAATCCAATTGAGACTTCATGGGGAGTGAAGCTTTCCAAGATTAGGTCTAGTACCTTCCACTAGTACTACACTGACTTAACACCAGTTTCCAGGTTTTCATTTGAATGTAGCAAAAAGTTGTGGTGGGAGTAAATTACTCTCTGTAGCATGATGAGGCATGCGAGGGCTTTTAAAATGACTTTGAATCATCCTAGTAATCTTCACGCTTTCCCCACTGTTTGACAAATGGTACAAGACGTCTCTCGTTTCTAAAGGTCTGTTGCAAGCTGCCTGGTACTGCTGGTGATTCAGCCTCCTTTTTGCACAGTTTTTTTGCAACCTACACACCAGGGAGGCTGTGAAACAGCTTCAATTCACTCAGACTCTGAGACCTGAAGCTGAGTGGCAATTTTCAGAAACAGTATCACTGCAGAAATCATTAAGAATCTCAGCTATGTTGCAAAGGGTTTGCTTGATTTGGCTACAGAAAACAAACAAACAAACAAACAAGTAATACAAGGTCAGTCAGCCTGTATTTGCCTGTATTTCTCTCTATTTTTTGTACACAGACTGTTAGAACTAGGAAGGAGCTCTAGAAACCACAACCATCAGGCTGAGACCTGACTGTCAGTAGCTCAAGATACAGCAATTTTACTCACAGTAGTGAAGTCTAGTAACATAGTAAACTTAATTTATAGGGGTTTTTTTTCTGCAAATTCTTTTTCCAAGTAAAATTTCAAAGCATACACCATTAGATAGGGCCTAAATGTATGGTGGTTTTTATCAGTCCAGGAAATCAGTTCTGTAAAGATCAAAATGCTTCCACCTATTTTCAGAGGAGAAAAAAATTGATATTATTTGGACACTTCAAGACGAGCAGATTTTCTGGTACTGGACAAAATGAAAGAATTAATATAAAATGTTTGGAGCCGTTTTGGTTCAGTTATAAACAAAAGTATCACTCGATGGCTTACCGTGAATGTACTGGTAATTGACATTTATCCATGACAATGTTCTGGAAGTACTTATTTGTTTGATTATGCTAATATTGCATTTTGGTTTTGCAGATGGAAGTCCAGGCATGCAATATTTTCTGAAGCTAATGTGGGATACATCACAGTGGGGACTGAGACACGAATTCCATGGTTCGTTAGAATAGAAAACTTCTACCAGCCACAGGCATGAAAAAGAACTGTGCTGTCTTAATGAGAGGAATTTGTACTTATGCTCAGAATGAAACAGACCCGCTATTGCAATTTTCAAGAGAATAATGCTCATAGTGTTATATTCATTTACCTAACTGTTAATAACCACATTTTGTGATAGAGCAACTTTTCTTCTCTGACTTAGCACATAAAAGAAGATATACATGCCCATCCTGTCTCCAGTAACTCAACATAGAATTGTCTTACATAAGTCATCACAAAAATGTCTATTTCTAGAAATGTAATAATCGTGTAATGAAATGAACACCACTACAGATTTCAGCAGAAACAAACAGAAATGGTGTTAAATAACTGCAAGCTTTTCTAGTGTTGCTTATTACATTTGTTTTTAAATTCCTAATGTATTTGGCATTCATGTAAATATGCTTCAAATATTTTGAAATCTTGTCATATGTCTTGTCATATGTATTACATCATGAATTACACTTTTAGAGTCCCTGCACACCAAGTCTGGAGATTTAATTATTCTTTTGATTGACCTTGGAAAGCCTATTGTCTGCTTTAGGCATTCTCTACAAAGGTCAGCCTCACACTCAATCAAATTAGCATCTTTTGTCCTGTTTTAAAATTCACAATATTTACATCCTCAGGACAGATGGGTCATCTATCCTGTGGTAATCTGCCAGTGAACAGACCCTCTGCAACCATTATCTCTGGGGACTGGAAAGGGTGAAAAGGAAGTAGTTTGCCTTCTGGAGTCTGATGCTACCTGAGCTTCTCATACATGCAGTATGGGCTATACCTTGCCACTGACCATCAGGCATAACAGAAGATGTGAGAGAGCTCTGTTTCACAACTGATCACACAGTATAAACTAAACTAATCTGTAGTCTGAATCCTGGAGCACAGCTATATTTTGACATGGTCAAAACTCACTGACCTGTGATATTTGATCTATGAGATAGGACAAAGCATTCTGGGGTAGAAGACTGTATACTGCTATTTCACTCCCTTGGCACATGTCTGATTCAGCACATGCATCCAGACAGCCCCAAATGGCCCCAGGTTTTGTCACCCAACAATCTGTCCCTCTGGGAAACATAATGACCAGTGACCTTAATACATGGCAAGACTCCCAGGCACAATCAAATCACTTCAGGCACAGCTACAGTGGTTCTTACTCAGAGACAAACTTGTGACTGGAGGGTGGCAGAGAGATGATTTTGCCAGGTCTTTATCACCTGTGAATTCCCTCAAGGGGAGGGATTTCCTAAATAATTGAGTGCATCCGTTGGTGCCCTTGAGGATAGAAAAGGGATGGCACACCACGGACATGTCTTTGCAGAGAATTTTAGTTGGAGAAAGGTTTGACACTCTTTGCAGGAATTATTCATGAATGACATGAAAACTAAGGGGAGCTGATGCTCAGCCATGCAAGGGCATGTGTACAAAATGGTACAGGGGCGGAAACCTTGCCTCTGCAGACAAAGAGAAATGCACCTGTCAGAATAAGATTATATCATTGATCAGGAACTACAAACCATACGAGCAATAACATTGCCATTAAATGAAGGTCTGCCAGTGCTGTATCATTAGTATTCAAAACAATTGCCTTTCAGCATATCTGATGTATATATTTCCTTAAAATCTGATGCTAGCCTAGGACCTTCTCTAAGAACAAAGCAAGCTACTTCTCAACTCTCAGAAAGCATCACGTATTTATTGAAATCTTCTTTTACTTAGCTAGCCACAGAGAACCCACATACAGGAGATCTTATTTGCTATTTGACCTTGGCTCTTGAATGAGATGTATTAATGGTGCCATTGCAGCAAACAGAGCCTGGCAGAGCAAATGCAAGCAGCCACTGCACTCTCTTGAATGATCTCTCTCCACTTCTATGAAAGCAGCAGTGGGGAAAAAGAAGGTAGTATTAGATGAAGGAAACAAGTCTCAGCATGTAGGACCAACATATGGTGGCAGCAAACATCAGATGCCAAAAGGCTATTTGATGGCCTATCTTATGCCATATTTTTTCTGTGTAAAATGTAGGCAACCTGCATGCTGCATGGCAGCTGGTATTAGCAATTTTTATATTACTCATAACGAAATGTATTTTAGTAGCTTCTTCACTTCTTTTACATCTCTGCTATTACTTAAGTCTGTGCAAAGCAAGGGCATTATATTCATAAAATACAGCCATTTTGAGAAGTGTTTTTTAGACGCAAATGATAATTTAGGGGCTACAGCAATGAAGGAAAAAAAGCCCTTTCCAAAAATCTTTCTAAAAGTAGCTGAGTGTTACAAGTCCGTTAAGTTTGACACCACAGAAAACTGCGGGATTTTTCTCCTGCTCAGAAGACAGTGTAGCACTATGTCCATAGCTCTCCACATGAGGAGATTGCAAGGAAACTAAGCATAATTACGGTCTCTTGGGTTTCTTTGTTGTGCCAAGGGACAAAGTTTGCAGTACACAAGTACTGAGGGAGTGGATGCTTTGCCTACTTTCTTTTTTTAAGCTTGCTTCTTTAGGAGGAATATTTGTGACAATTCTGCATGTGTCTTCACCCCAAAGTTTTCACCTAACCAGAGGTGAGGATGGCTGCCTACTGTCCCAGTTCCCTGTACGCCTAGTAACTGGAGAGGCAGTGGCAATGTTGTATTTTATACAAGCTAAAATACATCTCAGATGTTGAGGGCTTTTAAAACATAGGCATTCTTGCTTGGTAGTTAAATCTAACTGCTCTTTATATTCACCCATAATGATGGCCTGTGTCATGCAGATATCTTGGAAGAATTGCATATGAATGAGGGATTTGGGGGCATAAAGGTCAACTGCTTTGTAACTCAGGTCACAGAGGCATTTTCCTGAATGGGAAGGGCTGGGTTAAAGAAAGTTCACAGTATGGGGGGGGGGGGGGGGGGAAGGGAACAAGTATCTCCGAGAGATGCACCTATGTTTAGGACAAGCAATTAATAAAGATTTCCACGACAAAACCAAAGGTTTAGTTTTCAGAAAAAGACCAAATAAAGCACTTTTCTTTTTTTTTTTTTTTAAATCCACTGCTATTATAAATTTCATAGAGGAACGCTTCTAATTCAGAGGTATTTCACTGAGAAGTGGAGGAGAAGGTGAATTCACATGGTGGCTATCTTCTCTAATCACCTTCCCACGGTGTGAATAACCTCAAGGCACACCATCTAAACCAGATGAGCTCTCCCACTATTTGATCAAGCAGACAGGAACACTACTAAAAAAAAGTTGGTTTTAATGGCCAGAAAGCTTAGCTTCAAAGCAGAATAGTAAACCAACCTGTAGCCTACTCCTAAACTGTAGGAAATTGGCAGACCTCTCAACAGGATATGTTAAGGGCACCAGGTGTAGATTAACAATATCCACCTTGGAGTACATTCACTCTCCAGCTTCTGTGCAGACCCATTTTCAGCCTTTCCTGTTGAGCTGCTCCCCCAATACCAGGCCCCTTCTTTATTGCTTGCACAGCCTCTTCCACACCACAGTAGCAGATTAACATCCACTTTTCTCTCCAAATGTTACTCCTGAATCCACTGTATTCACCTCTGGGAGCAGCAGGTAGGTTATGGACATGGTTACAGACAAGAGCTTACCTGAATTCCATTGTAACTGAGCTATCTGGGAAGGGTTTTCCTCCAGGCCAGCTCCTGCCAATGTATAGTAGCTGCTTTAACCTGGCCCTGGGGAAATGGAGATGATTGCAGTCAAGGGTCTGCCATCTTCTTGCTCCTTCTGAACAGGACTGGAAGGAACATTTCTGACAAGGCCCTTTTGCACATGGGCTGTAACCTCTTACAGGCACAGGCAGTACAGAGGGTAAAATTGTGCCTTGAGCATTCTTTTTCCTTGCATAGATCTGTAAGCCAAGACGCAGAGACTTTTTTTTGTTCTTGGCCTGTGTAGTTTCATGGCAACAACTTCTCAACAAGTGTTACCAGAGATAGATTATTTCTTCTGCAGTAGAAATTGAAAAAAGGTTTCCATGTAAAAAAAGATTTTTACAGTGACTTTTAATCAGATTTTCCCCTGATATCCACTTATCACCCCCAGTTGATTCTCTCACCAGAATAACACCATTGAAGCCTCATCGTGCTACATTCACTGTGTACATCTCCATGGACATTTTACAAACAAACAAAAAGCATCTCTGATCATATCTGCCTGTATTCAGGGGAACTTAAAAGTGCACATAAGAAGCCAGATTAGAAATTATTTTTAAATGTAAGTCTGTGACTTGGTTTTTTTTTGGGTTTTTTTTTCTGAAAAATTAAAAAATCTTAGAAGACAGGTGGTATAAAATAAGGTAAATATATACTACAGTACTATCACGAACTGTATGAGGCATTTAATAAGAGGGTTTATTAAAAAACTTGTTACAATGCAACTGCCGGGAGCTCATGGTGAAAAACCACCAAATTGAGTTTCCCTAGTTAAGGTGTCCTCTGTGTAGTGTGGACAATAATTCTTACATCAAAGCCTATTGACAACATAGGGGTGTTCTGCTGGATTTGGTAGTTTCCCCATGAGATCTCTGTATAACATTCTCCTGGAAAGGCCTTCTTATTGAAAGACTTTTGGTTGTCAGTCAGGGGCAGAGATCCTCTGGAGTTAGAGTCTCGTGATCAGCTGCATTGTGTATTATCTATTGTACAAACCATGGAGAACACCCAAATCATAGTCAAAGAATGGAATATTTCCATTTCAAGAATAAAGGAAAAAGCCTTATGGCTTGAACTTTCTCTTTTCTCCTTTACAGTACACAGAGATGAAGAAAGCAGTTTTACTGACATTGCAATGAATAATGACAATTATCTCTCCATCTGGCTCTTGCAGGGCAGAATATCATTAAGGTTTGAAATTTGAGGAAGAAATGATGTGAGAGATTCCTGTTAGCAACCTACAGGAGGCAGAGTTATTTTCTGATTTTACAGCTGAAAGTGAGAGAGATTTCTTAAATCCATGCATGTCCAGGAATGGGAAGCCCTTGGTGATGCTCCTCATGGGAGAGAGAAGGGAATAGTTGCACGGGCAGCTGACCTCTTCTCTCTCCTGCTCTAATATAAAGCCAGGTAGTTTCAGGGAATCTGAAAACTTGTATTTCAATGGCTTAACCAACACCCTTCAGCACAGGAAAGAGAGCAGGGAGATTGTGGATGCTGTTCTCTAGACATTGCCATGAAGCAGCTGGATTTTGTTCAGGACAGTGATTACCAGAAACTCACAGGATCTAGCCATTCAGTGTAATTTACACCCACTCAGCAAAGCATAAATTACAAAGCATTTTACCTCATCCCTTGTTTTCACCTAAATTGCCCACACCCTTTGAACGTACCTCAACTGACTTCTTATAGTCTCCCACAAAATGAGGGAAGAGAAGATTATAGGCTGTTTTTTTTTTTTCTACAGGATAATGGAGTATTGCATGATTTAGCAAGCTCTAAGAACATGTAAGGACATATCAGATAATGAGCACATATTTGAATATTTCCATGAGAATGTCTCATCCCAGCTAATCTGGAATCCTTCCTTTGGGGGTATGAAAGATCTCAGCACTCTATAGAATGAAAGAAAACGAAGGCTAGGGCAAAGAAGTGAGTAAATCATTACATTTTTCTAAACCTACAGTGAACTGAAAAATGGCTAATTTTTCTCTGGTAAGTTTCATTTGGAGAAGAAATTAAGAAAAAACAGAAGCCTCTTAAAAAATCCCAAACCAAACACTTTGTCTTTTTGGCATTTCAGTTTATTATTTAAAAAAAAAAATCCATAAATTGTGAGATTTTTCATAGCTGATAGCTCCCTACATCCTGCTGCTCTTTAGATCCCGGGCTAGTTCTATTGCTGAGTGAAACAGAGAGATAGCTTAGAGCCAGCACTGCTTTGCACAGTGAGTCACAAGCTAGAATAGCTAAAAAGAGCTCTGCAATTTATTCCTGGTCTTAAATGGGAGCTGACTTCAATTCTCTTGATCAAACTGCTGCTAGAAATTTCCCCTTGTGAGCCATCATTAACATTTTTGGTCTTCTCAGGTGTTCCCTTCCATGTTATTATAAGAAATAATCACTACGTTGGGGAATCAAATACATATTTGTGGGTATTAGGGACATTCAGAGCATTTCAAGGTGACTTTCACTTTCTGACTGAATTTATCCCAGGTAACAGAGATTTTATGTAATTTTAGAGAGAGTTGGCAGTTCAGAGTCCAATGTGCTCTGTTACAGGGTGTAATATATAGAAAGCAGGCTGTCAAGAAAGGAACAGACTGATTCAACAAGACAACCTTGAAAGCAGCAGAGCTAATGACATTCCATCTATCTAGATCAGGTAACCTCAGATAGTCACAGAAGAGTGATCAAAGATGAGCTCACACTGATTATCCATTTATTAGGACTTCAAATGGGAAAAAGAACCTCAAAATTACCTGCCCATCAGAACGATTAAAATAATTGGGTTGTAGAATTGACGTAGCAGAGCTCTTTGTTTATAAACATTGCAAAACACTTGGTAGAGTGGCTCTGAATATACAGCAAAGTATCAAGACACATTAAAACTATCATCCTTTCAGGCTATGTGTTCCCTTATGTTATTAATTTTTTAATCTTTTTTAAATCTACCCCCTCATTGCCAGTCTGCAACACTTCTTCAGACAGTTTCCCATTTATAAGATGATGTCCTGAGAGCTGACATCAATGGAAAATGCAAGCATTCTGTTCTTTGCCAGATTTAGCTGCGCACTGCTCAACAGCCTCTTAGAAAGCATGCCATTTTTTTCCGCTACAGTTACTTCACTTAGTAGATGGCATATTTCACATAAAAAAAGTCCTTGAGTGTCAGTTTCTAGTGCTGGGGTAAATCCAATATCCTTAAGAAAGAAACAATGAAAGGTTAGTGACTCTGCAAACAACTGAGTAATCGAAAAAGAAGTGCGGATAAACTTTTTTATTTGGCATACATGAGAAGTGAATAAACTTCCCAAATTAGAAGTGAGGAATAAACTCTGCTAAAGCGAGTTCACCCTTGATTTAACCTTTGACTCCAAATATATAAACCCTTTTCTGTTTCCTGCAAGGAGTCCAGCAAGTTTCCACATAAATTCCTCTGCTGACCACTCTTCTGCCTCATGATCTTCAACTTCAGAAAGTTTAAAAGATTCTTCTTCAGATATCCCCATTCCCCAAACATCCTGCCTTCCACCCCTCAGACTATTTTATATTCATCTACTCTTATTTTTGCCAGGAAGTGAATAAATGCATATTGCAAATGTGATGTTCCTTATTTTAGCTAGGGCCTCCAGTAGGGATAAACGTGCAAACTGGAGCGTATTCCCAAGAGATGGTTGTTTGCAGTCTGCCAAACAGGGCTGTATGCAGTGCAGATGATTCACCCTGCTCATGCTGACTGCTTCTCAAACTCTGGAGAGGAGTCAGAAACGGCATGGTGGAGAAGCAATTAAAGATAATATTCTTGTCTTTGATACAATATTTTCATATGGAACTGAATCACTCATTTTCAGAAAGTTCTGAAGAACTGAAAAGCTTTGCTCAAGCTCATTTTCCAAATGACAGTCTTTTTTTAAACAAACATTTTATTTTCTTCCAATATTTTCTTTCATTTTTGACAAGGACCTGTTTGTCTCTTCTTCCCCTGAAAAGCTGAGTAAATACTGAAAATGTCTAGCTCTGTGTGTGAGTACTCAGAGTCACTGCTAGGAAAGAGCTGCTTTCATGTGCATGATTGCAGACAATCCTTTCCAGTGTGGACTTGTGGCCACATAATTTTGTGACTGCTGAGAAAAGTCTTCTATACATAGCCCTGAAACAACCAGCTTGAATGGCTTGAGGTCAGTTAGCCATTCAGTTACATATAGCATCTACTGAGAGGGCTCACCTGGACCTTAATTGGTGCCTAAATTTTGTTTGACCAGATTATAAATACCAGCTGCCATTCAAGATTTCAGCTCTCTGGATTTGTGTTACCTGAAGGGCAGTGTAAATCTGGCCATAATCTCACATGACAGCTACATCCATTGAAATAATGACACTATGAATCACAAGAGTAAAACCTGCGTGTACAAGAAGCAGTTTTCTTGGCAACTGACCTACTGAGCTAATACTCCACTCTGGAAGATACCCAGAAACCTTGACATCTTAGCAACAATATAAAGTAGTAGCAACTATTCTTCTGTCTTTCCTTCCTGAAATACAGCCATCTACAGTGGAGACTGAAAATGTGAAACCCAGAGCTAGGCTCACGAGGAAGTTTTAACTCCCTGTTAAAGGACCCAACTGTCAGGATACCTCAGCCCTGAATTATGTAGCTAGTTGTGTGCATTACTTCGCATGTAATGAAAAATGTAGGCTCTAGGCATATGATTCCCCCAAAGCCAGCAAACTAAGCAGGTGGCAGATGTTAGCAAACAGAAACTGACAGGATTTAGATCACATCACTAGCCTATGGGGCATTCCCAACTCCCATACTGATTTCAAACCACCCAACTACACCTTGGTGTGAGGCCTTTCTGACAGTCCTTCTCACAAAACATGGCCTTAGCATGTAGGTAGACTTATATGCATATTTATGAAAAAAAGTAAAACTAGAGCAGATTAATTCTTGTGCTATAGGGTGGTTGAGCCTACATTTTCCACTTCCAAACCACTGGAGCCAACACTACCCTTCTCAGTTGCTCTTGTAGAAGCTATATCCATTCTTGTAAACTCATTAAATATTCATTGTGCCCTAGAAAATAGACAAGAGTGAACATATCAGTATACCTCACTGCTTTCTTATGATTCCCTTCTGGGAGACGAGAAGAATCTCACATCCTTCTTTCTCCTCCAATTAGAAATTTAAATATTTGAAAATAAGTACTCTGTACCACAAGTAACCTTAGGCTCAGCCACTTAGTGTTAATCTCATTGTCTTTCTTTCCTTCCTCTGACCTAATGAATAATTAATTATTCTCTGGAAAGTGGAAGTTAAGAGCCCTCCACTCCAGCCTAGTGTCAGGTACTCTCTTAGAAAATGTATTCTATTCTTGTTCTCCTTCTGTCAGGGCTTAAACTGTTGAAGGTCATTAAAGATCTGACATATTCAACCACAGCCAGCCTCTCTCTTGTGCAGGGCCTTTTCTAATACATGTGGACTGAAAATGGTTGTCAGTTTAGAAATAGAGATCGAGAGGACCTCATCTGCAAAGCCTGAGAGAGTTGTGTATCAACTGGCCCCTGCATATTGCTAAAAATGAGGCATTTCTGGCATATTCAAAGGCAAAAATTTAGGGAATTTGCTAATGAGCACACAAGTGACTGTGGACCTGGACTACTCTAAAATAAGGCAAAGGAAAATGTTACATTTTGATGACTAATATAGCAAAGAGAAGCTGAAGTCCCAGTTAATTACTTCTGTACTTTTCAGACTAACAGTTTTAAGACCTCTGGTGACTGTAGCTTTCTTCTGCTCAGCATTGCAATGACATGCCAGAGATTGTGTGCAGATGGCAAGGGAGAGCATCCCAGGTGTCATCTCTCCATGGAATTACCATGGATTGCTCTCAGCTGTCATCAACTGCACCTCTAATGTGAGACACATGTTACGAGGTAGGGTTGGACATGTGTGGCTGTCCTTACCAGGCTGTGTGAGGCAGCCTGAGGATGAGGTAACAGAGAGCCTTCAGGCACCAGTCAGACTGTGGCAAACAGTACTAAGAGGAGCCACTGTAGCACAGTAACACATCTAAAGCAACACTGATACCTCCAAGAACCTTTCCCGAAATGCCTTGAGGAGTTTAAGAAGCAGTTTCATACTCTACATGATTATTGTATTACAGGAGAAACTCTGAAAAGAGCACATCTTTTTTGATTCTGCTGCCAAAGGAAGAGATGGGATATCTGTCAGCAGAAGGCTGCTGGATCTGGTAGTAGGAGCAATCAGGAGAGAGGCAAGAGGCAGCCCTTGCACTGGACACCAGGGATCTAAGTTGCTGCATACTCTGACTTTATCTTAGCTCAGACTTACAACATGCAATTAGAGAGTGGCACTGAAAATTTATCCCTGGAAATGCAGCAGTAAAATTACTGAAGTACCAGGAAGTTCATCGAATTTCTGTACACTCAAAGTATTATAAACATGAAGTTTTTACAGCAAGAAAGAAATTTATGCAATGGCAAGTGTAACAAGAAGAGACCCAGCTGGTGGTGAACTCAATCAGATTCATAGAAGAACAGAAATACCTTGGAAGACCATCTGCTCCAGTCCTTTGGACTGAAGCTGGTCAATGGTCTATGCTAAGATCATTCCTGACAAATGTCTGTATAACTCTTCCCAAAAAAAACCAATGAAGAAGACTTTACAACTTCCATAGGAGAATACTTTCAGTGCTTTAACAGGCAAACAGAAGCCTTCTCTTACATGTAGCTAGATCACTTTTGGTGAAATTCAAGCTAATTTATGTTTGTTCTTACCCCATTGGCCTGAAGAACAATTTATAATCATTTTCTTTGCAATAACATTTTATAATAACAGAAGGGAGAAAAATGTTTCCCATCTAACTGGAATCAAGTGGAAGGAATAATTACCTCCCACATAATTTTCAGCTCCTGTGAATGCAATCCAGAGTAGGATTTGCCTCCTTAGCTACAGTAGATTTTTTTGCTCATACTTAGTCAGTAATCTACTGCAACTGCAATTTTTTTTTCTGGTACCCTATAACTAAAAAAACCTCCAAACCCTTGATTTCCCCTGAAAAACATCTTGCATTCTAGTTGCATGGTTTCATTAGTTAGCCAGTAAATAGAACTGTTAATCATTTAACTTTGTAGTCTAAGGAAAAATAGAAACCATTAGAAGTACAGTATTGACATGGTTAAGTGGTGGTCTTGGCAGTCCTGGATTAAAGGTTGGACTTGATGATCTTAAAGGTCTTTTCCAATCTAGTTGATTCTTTCTATTCTATGATTCTATTCTATGCAGGGTGTATATATATATATATATATGCATCCTTAAGCCTTCTTTCTAGAACAGACTTGGTTTTCTCTCTTATGAATGGAGCTCCCCACTGCGCTGGAAATTATTTAACATAAAATGTTATGAAAATCAAACAGTAGATGTTATCCTACAAAACTTATGCTAAGGTTGAATACATACTTGGATACTTGCAGTTTAGTTGTTTATAAAGGAAAATGAATTCATTTATACTAGGGGCATTAGCTTGTGTCCTCTTACTCTAGGTAAGCTTAACAAATTTGCTCCAATATGTAGTTCCATAGGACATCATTAGTCACCTTCTCAAATGGAAACTTTTTAAAGAAGAAAAATATTATGTTAGACCTTCACTAACTCAGAGGTTTCAGGAAGAACCCATTTCTGCTTCCACAATCTGCAGTGATACAGAATTAGTCACCATGAACACATATACACCCTGATTTCCAAATGAATGCAAGAAAAGCACAGTGAAACTAGTAAAAGAACTATGCTTAAAAATGTTACACTTAAAATATATTTAAAATAACAATACAGTAATGCTTAATAATCCCTCATTATTTTGTTTTGTGATTAAGAAGTATTCTGACCATAGTACTATTTTCAATGTATGGAACAATATATGATGACGAAGAGCTAATGAACACAAAGAGAAAAAAATGATGGCAAAAGGTAAACCATTATATGACAGCTGATAATCCTGGAACAACTGTGCTGATGCTGAAATTCTCATAAAGAACTATATCTTAGGTCATGTGATAAAATATAAAGGGAATGAAATTCACATCCTTGTTAAAGCATACATAATATTTCTTCCTCTTCATCTTTCTTTCTCTGTTATAAAAATATCCAGTTGAAGTGAATTTGTAGCTTCAGTACATCAATTTCAATATTTTATAGAACTTGTTAGGTGTTTAGCCTCCCATTTTTCTCAATTCCAGAGTGAAATTCTAAAAATTCAGCAGAAGAGATAAAATAAATTCAAGAATTAGACAGTTAAAATAGGATTCAATTCTTATGCAAAAGATTTTTTTTTTTAAATAAAAGTTAGGAACGTCTCAATGTTAATGTAGAAAAACGATGTTATCAAGAGGAAGAATGAAAGTGGATAGTCTGAAAACTGCCTGAATCACCTATATTTTCTGGCAGGAGGCAGAGAGACCAAAATAATAAAAAACTTATAAAAACCCCCATGTGTTCTATATGTTTGAGTGTTTCTTCATGTCTCCTTAACAATTTTGCTCTCAACTCCATAAATAATGGCTATCTTCAGATAGGAGGAACCTTAGATGGTTAAAAGCATAGTACACAGAAATCTTAACACTATTGTTTTTACAGTTACATATCCCAATATTATTAAAATCCATGCTCTAGAACTCATGACACCACCTTACATGCATCATGAATGTGATGTATTTTAAAATCAAAATTTAAAATAAAATTTTAATTTCAGTTAAAACGTCAACCATAAAAATTTCTCATGATATGTTTGTAAAATACTTTAACATGGTTTGGTAGATCTTCCCTAGCTCATGTCTACCTTTAAGTCTAATAATGTACTGACTTTGAGAATGGAATTTATCTTCTGGCAGAATCTTGTTTTGTGTATCTGTATACATCACTATGATTTAATAAAAATCTCCTTGATATACCTGTGTGGTGTTCCTCACTGCAATATAGTCTTGTTATTACAGCAAGGAAAAAAAAGAATTGAAAATAAAGCTTAGGAAGATTTGAAAAATGTGTTACTGTTGCATAAGACATAGGCCTTCCAGTATGACATGTAGTGCTGAACACTATCTGATTCACCATCTTTAATTTCTCAACCTTCTGATAAACATAATCTAGGATGCAAATGGAAAGATTAAAAGAAAATTTTAAAGGAAAGGGTGAAAGGTTTATATGTAGCTGTGCAAGATTTTTTCCTGCTGCAAAACACATGCTAATAGAGACCTGCAGGTTCAATTTATGTTCTGTTCTGGGGTATTATACAAGTAAAAGGAGTATCACTTCTAAAAGGAGTAAGATGCAAGCCTGGGAAATGAAGTAGTATCTTGCTTGTTAATAACTGAATGAAAAATAAGATTATAGGAATGTCTACAATGCATTTGCTTAAGAACCAGTTGCTGGCTGCAACCTTAGCAGTTTAAGGTAAAGCAAATTCATCAACTTCAGCCTTTTACTTGTTTTACACCAGAAGATAATCAGGATTCATAGCTCTTTACTATAAAACACCCAACACTGTAATAAAACTAAAAGACTTTTAGATTACACTTTCTTGATAGATACAGAGGAATAAATTTAATCTTTTTCATTTCACTACTGACACTGGAAGACCATGTTTCTGACTAATGATAATTTAGGTAGTATGATAATTTGTATACAAGTTACATATGATGCTATAGTGATACTGAATAAAATAGAACCTGCATTAGGTATATATGTCTGAATGCTCAAGTAGTCATGTGTTTTGTAATCACGAATGAAATAGCTGTATGAGAGAGTGTGGACCATAAAGATTATACTAATAAAATACAAAAGTAACTCCCAGTCCTATTTCTTTCTTTTGCAACCTGCATTAATACTTTTAATTTTTAACCCAAAATAAACATGAACTTTTCCATTTATCTGACAATGGCAAGTGTAACTTTCATTTCAAATTGCTTTCATTTCAAATCATGACAGATGAGGCTTGCTAGATAGATTAAAAAAGTGAGTCTATACCATGGTGAAGTGCTAGTGCTGGTTAAAGTCCAAACTGAAGGAGGGAGAAACAAATACCAAACCTAGTCCACAAGTTCAATGGTTGTGGCAGATAAACATGTATATCAATATCCAGATGACCATTTATACCTATATCCAGGGGACAATGCTTATGATTGCCCATGAGGCAAGCAGGAAGGTAAAAATACAAGAATGGATAGCAGATGTGATCCCAAAACTTGAGAAGGATCACTGGATCTCAGGCTCAGAACACTAAGGGTTCACAAATCTGGAACAAGAAGTAAACCCAGTAAATATATACTGAGCCATGTTGTTACATGACAAAAGCTACATGCAATATCTAATAGACAAATTGATTTATGGAAGCACAATATATGTTGTTACTTATATTGCATAGTGTTTTACTTTATGTAACTCCCTGAATCCTCAACTGCTAAAGAAAAGCAAAAGGCTTACCCATGCATGTGAAAAAGGTTACAAATCCTGAGTATCATTAAATGTGATACTCCACACACAGAATGCTGAGCTTCAACAATTCCAGTAAACAACAATCTCTTCACTGCAGCTTCTGGGATCAGTACTTAATGATTTGAACTCTCTCAGCAGCTGAAATGCTGTAGATATGCTGAGTGGTTAACTCATGCCTTGCCTCACTCAGACTGCTCCATAGCCCAGTGAGGTACTGTGTCTTATGAAAAGTCCTAGTTTGCACCCATGGGATGTTTCTGATAGGCTGCATTTCTTCAGTTCTGCTCAGCTCATGAGGAAACTCTGAAACTCAGTAATATATACTACTTTCACTTTTCAGTAAGAAATCTCCCTTTCACTTATTTTTCAATATATTATTTTAGAATTTAGAATGGCTTTGAAAAATAAAGGTGGCAAGGAGAAAGGTAGACAAGATCAAAGCTTTATAATTCCCTTTAGAAACCTTACTATTACTGTTAATAACATTAATTCCAAAGGAAATTTTTCTTTTTCACCAGAGTCCAATTTTCAAAAGTGTTTATCACAGTATCACAGTATGCTAGAGATTGGAAGGGACCTCAAAAGATCATCTAGTCCAATCCCCCTGCCGGAGCAGGAACACCTAGATAGTGTTACACAGGAATGTGTCCAGGCGGGTTTTGAATGTCTCCGTGTCAGAAACTTCAACCATCTAGGAAATGCACTGCCATTGCTGCTACCGAAACAGCATTAGCAGAATTAGTTTCTTTGCAAGCTGTCATTCTTAGTGACACTGGTATAGTATATTGTTTTTGTTTAATACTTGGCCTATGTATGCTGTATTCCTGTGGCATATTACAAAACATGGTAGAGGAACACAGTACAGAATGCAGGAATGATTGTATAGGGCTAGTAAGAAAAACACTTGGAAAATTTCTATTAATCTCTACAAGCGATGATGCCTTGAACATTGTCAGCTATTGCTTCACAAAACCCTTATCAGACACATACACATGGATGTATATTTCTTCAAAATCCAAAAGCCTGCTTTTACAGGGAAGAGAGTTTTGCGAGTTACATTAAAATAAATTTTAAAAGAAATGGGAAGAGGGTACAAGCGTATAGTGCGAGGACTCAAGTCTCAAGTGGTTTATGTGATAGAGTCATATAAAAGACCATAGGTGGAGTGATAAACAGAAAGTAGAATAGCTTTCTAAGTGATTCCTTGTCACTGTTCACTAATCACAAGAGTAATTCTGATTTCATATGATGCCATTTTCCAGGGAAAAAAACCCAAGTGTTTTCTTTTCAAGTAAAAATAAACCTAATGAAGTCATCCCTTACAGCATACACAATGTGATTCAACCCATATCTGTGTATAATTAATCAGAACAGCTACTGACTACAAGCATAATTTAGTGATGGATAGAATGCCTTAATGCATTAATACCACTACACACCAAGGTAATATGGGTGAGGAGGTAAACATAAGGATTTTGAGATACATATCTTACTGGAAATATAAGTAGTCATCAATAATTGGACACAGCACATAGTAGGAAGAAAATATATTGCTCTGCCACAATTCCTGGAGAATTTCCTGTAGCTCCTCTGGTACAGGGAACAATTAGAAGAGACTATGCACCAAAGGACAAGTTGGATGCAACAGAGAAAAGACAGGGATTTGGAGGATTTGTCACATCCATGCTGCTGTTCTCTTAAACCTGAGAGTGCTCTCATGGATGATGTTTACAGCAGACATTTGAAGAGAGCTCTGGAAATGAAGTAGACTGAATTAAAATCTTCTTAAAACTCATCTTTTCTTCCCTCTCAGTACAGAGCAGGTGTAGTAAATTATATTTCCTTTCCCATTCCCAGTACACAGAAGAAGTTATAATGCCATGTTCATACCTACAGTAAGTATATCTAAACCTCCAACTTACTGCAAAAGAGTCACCAGTAGTAATGGAAAACTTAAAAAGAATTCTACAGGAATTTGCACTTGTAAATCTGAAAACTTTTTTTCTTGCAAATTATTTTCCAATTTATATGGTGAGCTGTAAAAAAGAGAAAAATTCTCCTACACACTGTAATGCCGACTCATGCAGGATTACCAAGACGTTGCTTCCCTGGAGCATTATTCTCCAGGGAAACTGTAGGATATTTTTCCCTCCCTCTTCAGAATTGTTCATGAAAACACCTACTGAATATTTTGTTGCTGCAGGCAACCTCTCTGATCTGTGTTCTGGCAGGAAGATAATTCTCTTCTTCTGGTTTAAATTTTTGAGCTTCAGAAACATAAATGGCCTGAGAAACCTAATAAGCTTTCTATCTGTCCAAAATCTAAAGAAAGACCATGACTGTTGCTTCAGACAAAAGGCTTCACTAAAATGGTTACTGCAGATTGCTTTTGATGTACTTCAGACCAATGCTGATTGTTGAGTTTCCAGTGTACAAGTTTAAGTAACAGGAAGACAGTGGTAAGAACAGAAACTTCTCTGTTATGGATGTATGTCAGATATTAACAAGCTATAAATTAGGCTTGCATTATTAACTACCATGAAATGAGTTTGCAGTAAGTGTTTGTTTATATTAAGGTTTTGCACAGTGAACACGAAGAATTCAGACTTTCATGAATTGCAAAGTGATTTCCGAGGTTAATGGTAGAGTGTTGAGAGAGAAGGGTAGCCCATTTCATTTAAGAAAAATACAAAGGAACAAAAGAGTTGCCTTCTGGAATTTGCTTCTTTTTAAAGCTGTCAAAAGTCAATCTTTGACATGTGCTGTGAAATGTTCACCACCCGTGTAGAATTAGATCTGACCCATGCACACACCTGTTTTTATGGTTAGGTTTTCTTAAGTGCCCAATACTACAAACATTCATACATGGGTTTATCTTTGCATGCTGAATAAATATTCAGCAATGGTGCTGTTAATATGTACAAAATGATTTACCTTCTTTAAATCCTGAAGGATTTAAAGGGACTGTCCCTGTAACACAGAGATAACATTTAACTCCCCAGGTAAAACAGACCTTCAGTCATACTTACAGGCTCTTTAAAAAAATGCTGTCTATTTTACAGAAAATATAAGGAAAATATTTGTTCTGGCAAAATTTTAGATTTCCTTGTGGCTCTATTTCCTCAGACACACCAAGCTCAATGTGATTTCAAAACTACATGAACAATAGACCCAAAGATTAATTCCCATACTCTGTAGAAATCTCTGGTGTTCTTTGCTGCTCCTGCATTATGCACAAATCAATCTAATTCCCACTCCCCCCAGTCCCTTGCACCCAAATGAGTGCTGTGGACTGGAAGCCAGCCAAAATCTTCCTCCCTGCCCAAAGACCTTGTCTGACATTCAGGCACCTCACTTGTAAGCTGAGTTGCCGCCCTCCTTTGCTCCTCACTGGGTGCTGACTACAATGTCTCCTCTAAGAATATTACACAAACCATACTGAAGATCCAGTTAGTCTTAGGCTTTGCTTCAGCTGAGCAGTGAGGCACAAGTTTGATTTTAACTGCAATTACACTGAGAGTGAGTGTGTACTTCTAGTTAATAGGTGTATTATCAAGTTCCACAAGGATCAGGCCTTATGAACATGCCCTCACTGGCATGTAATGTTACACTTAGGGGGAAAATGGAAATAATTTGGAAATATCAGTATCATTTTATTCACACAGTTCCAAATAAATCAACTTTCGCGTCTTATATCCTTATAGAAAATCTATCAAATTCTCCCACAGAAACATTTTTCAGATGTCTTATTTTAAATCTCAGTATTTCCCTGGAAACATGTAAGTACTAGTAATGTTGCCATGAAATTGAGGCTATAAATAAAAAAATAGCTATACAATCATTTTTTCACAAAACTTATTTTCACTAGGAGGACATATTTATTTTAAGAAAGTAATTTTCTGCATAACCTTTACCTACAGTATCTAGACAGATTTCTCCATTTCATTGCCAGGATGCTCAAAACCCTAGTGTTCTGCAAAGCAGGAAGTAAGGCACTGTTATTCCAGAAGACAATCAAATACTTATTCAACACTGAAGACAATAGACCTTTGTCAACCATATCAGGTGGAACTTTGAAGTATTTGCTGCCCTGAAGGGTTTACATCCTTCTCTGTTCTTTAAGCTACATAGTACGTTCAGGGCACTTTCGATCAAAAGAATTTACTATTTCTTCTTTAATCTGTTGTAGCATCTTAGAAGGCATATAAAATAGGTATTTTTCTGTTATTTCTGGGATATTAAGAACTATAGCATTATGAAAGCAGACACATAAAGATACACTAGGATTGCCCAAAATGAACTCTGGTCTCCTCTGCTGCCGTTTTGGCCAAATGTTCAGACTGTTTTTGCCCCATTCTTTCCGCTCAGTTCCTTCCCATTCATATTGTTGCTTATGTGCTTATTGCATGGTATTTCAGAAGATTACTTTGCAGCTGACCAGACTGTAAGGTCATCCTTCAACTCTTATAATCTGTTAAGATCATAGAAAGGGTTTTTATGCATCAAATTAAAGACAAAACTTGGCATTTTTAAAAGAGCCCACGTTTTGAAAGCTCTTCACACCACACTTAAATTCTTGTCACATCTATCATTTTCCTCTGCTGAGCAAACCATGTGCTGGATGTCAGCTCAGAGTTCAGTTGAAACTCAACTGTATCCTGAATATTGAGTTTTTAATCTTTTTCCACCATCTAAAAGTTATGCAGCGTCAGTTGTCTTTATGCTGTGACTGCTGGGCAAAATCTTGTTTCTTTGAAATCCATGGGGATTTTACCACAGGATTCGGTGGGGCTAAGGTTTCACCCAAGCTGATTTATTTTTACCCCTTATGTTTTGTTCTATTCTAAATGCGCTCACTGCAGCTTTTAGATTTAGCTCTCAGATGAAATGCTTTATCTTCTTTGTCAGATGCTCTTTAAGCTATACAGCATGATGCCTTTTAACTACTTGAAGAACAGCAAAGGGTAAAATGGGAAAAATCTGCATTTGCTTATCTATCAGCATTTAATGCTAGGTATCAGGTTTATTTTCCAGACAAAATTGTGTTATCACTATAGAAGTAAACAGGATACTTTTAGAACTGTATAAAGTATAGGTATTGGTTTTCTGAAGCATGGTATATTGAAGCTATTGCTTGGCAAACTTTCTGCGTATATCATCATGCGATGGTCTAGCCCGTGTTCAATTTTTTTAATGAAAAAGTCAAATTTAGCACAAACCACCTCAGTTTCTGTGTAAGTTTCTGTGTAAGTTACTTTGCCTTGTCCTGTGTTTAGAAATGAAATTAAATTGTCTTGATTTGAGGGCTAAAGCATAAACACTGCAAAGCTGCTGTGTCATTCTCAGACTGGATACTATCAGGTGCTCAGTAAAAAATAAATAAATCAGCTTAGCCTACCTGGATCACAAGGCCTAGCACATCATGTGGCAAGGAAAGCAAGCATTCATAAATGCAGCTTTCAGAAAAGCTGCTCAGAAATGTGAAAGAATTAAGAATTGATAAAAATGCAAAGCAGAGAATAGTGAATCTACACTCAGATTTTAGCAACAAAAAAAGAGAGGGTGACATGGAAATGATCCCAGCTGGACCTTCCTTGATGCAATACCTTTTGGAAAACCTGTCTGAGAAACCAGAACAGCATCACCTGCAGAGCAGGAAAAAGGAGGATCTTTCTACCCATTTTGTTGCTGGGGAGCAATAGGTGTACTGGGTACCCTTCCAGATGCAATGCGGGCTTTGCTGACATCCTGATGTGGGAAGGGGTCCTTCTTGTGGCCTCTGCTTCTGCAGCTCACGCCTATCAGACAAGGCTAAATGTTATCTGAATTGTGTGTTGATTCCCAAAGAAACTGTGCTCACGTTCTGTACTTTAAAGCAGAGCCTGTAGAGTAGAGAAAAGGCTGGTGACAGAGCAGTAAAGATTTCATTCAAGAAGCAAAAAGCATCAGGTGTGTATGTCTTGGACATCTGTAAATGTCTTTGCCATTCAGCCTTGTCATGGGATACCTGCAACAGACTGGGAAGGGAAAAAGTCTTTCTTCTGTTGTAAACTAGCCTATTTGTGTGAGTTTGCCATTTTTATTTCTCATTAGGCCTCATTTTAAAGAACAAGTCTTTGGTGTGTTCTTCCATAAAGTAGGAACTTTATCACCAGTCTTTGCTTGGTTTTGCATTTCAAGCAGATAATACAGCAGCATTAGCATTGTATCGGGTGACAGGACAGACATACTAACACACATATCAGACAAAAGTGATTGGTGTATAGGCAGATACAAGTGAAAGGCATTAAAATTGTAAGAGGACAGAAAAAAAAAGATAATTGAATAGTTTATGGCATCATCTATGCTATCCTGCCTTCAGAAAAGCTGTAAAAACCTTATGCTGTATAAGTAATTGGGGCTTATTTTATTAGCTGTGCATACAGAACCTTTATGGCAAAGATGTGATAACAACTCATGCATAATATAACAGAAGTGTAGGTATTTGGTATCTCTCATTGCATTTTTTTCCTCAGTATTTACTAAACACTGACTGCTTTTTTTTCATTTCATATTCTGCAAAATTAAGGGGGTTTTGTTTTATAGTATGTGCACACACTGAGGACAGACACGCAAATATTTATAACACAAAAACTGCATATGCAAATAACTACCTGGCTTCTTAGTTTGTGCACTCAGTGTCTGAATTTGACATCTGTGGATATCAATGATGGATTATTGAAAAGTTAGAGAGAGCTTAGGGGCAGAAGAAATGACCTTTCAACTCCTGTTGGTAAAAAATGTTCTGTAAAAAGGCCATTTTTCATACAACCTCAAAAAAAGATGTAATTTTATTCTGCATTCTTATGATACAGTCTTCATCCTCCATGCTAGCACTTTTGAATAAATATTGCAACAAAGAGGCTATGAAGTCCAAGTTTTGTTTTAGGGTCCAAGTCCTGTCCTACAAGATGTTTGTGACCTTTTCCATATCTGCTTGCTGTGTGTTTTTCTCCAAGGTTCTTCTACAAAAATAGAAGAACTCATTCTTCATCTTTGGGTTTTCATGTTGAGCATGGGAGCACTCAGAAGCACATGTGAGACTGATGTTTACCTTTCACGGCAGTTGTGGCCCTCTTCCTCCAGTCCTCCCCTTCTCTGCTGACACTTCTATTCCCCACCTCCCCACAAATGTTTCCTGTATGTATTTATCACTGTTTTTATTCTTGTGGTTGTGTATTCAACCAATTGAGAAAATGTAGTTGACATTTTGGCCTCAAAGTGCACTGGTTTGTGGCTACTCTTGTTTCCCTCTGCTGAAGACGTGAGGAAGTAGCTGAGCAAATTTTATTTTCTGCTATCACATGTTATATGCTTACAGTCAGTGGGTTTGGCACTTCTAAGGAGTAGAACTGTTACAAATAAACCTCACAGAGAGGCAGGAGAGGTGCTGTCTGTAGAATTGAGATTGAGTTAATTAAGTGCTTTGAAGATTAAGACGAAGGCCTTGAGTACAAGAATCACCCAATGAAAATGTTTCATTTCCTCTGGGTACGTGTCAGAAGGCTCGTCCAAATCACTGGGAGTTGTCTCGAAGTTTTATAGTGATAACAACTCCATTTACATGAACCACACACACTTCTAATGGAAAACCAATGCAAACTTCTAGCCACGTTCTCATAATTATGATGGATGCTCTCTAGGAAATCAGATGAAAAATACCAGCATATAACATTACAGCCTACAAGATAATGTTTCCATTTAAACATGTTAAAATCAAAACCGATTTTTATCAGTCCTGGTGGATATTTGGGGTTGATTCTGTATCACTTAGATGTTCGTGCTGACTTAGCTATGGAAGGGCAAGAGTCACAGGCAGCACAAGAGAAAGATGCGAGTATTTGTAGAACAGGTTAGGGGTGTCTACCCAGAGATTTCTATACTCTCTACTTACTACTCTAAGTACTATTCTTATACACTCTCTACAGCTGTGCAGACGGAAAGTTAACTGTTGTGTTGAAGTCTTACGTGTGATATGCTTTATTCTCAAGAAGGCAAGACTTGCTGGCTGAATAAATGCAATGCTGCTGTTTTAATGGGTTGAACGATATTAAATTAAAGTGCAATTAATGTGCATAGCTCACTTAACCCTAGGAGCACTGAGATGTGAAAAGAGTCTCAGAAATACCTTAAATCCAAGTGAGACTAGTGTTTCAAGTATTTCATCATTAAATGATTAACAATTTAATGCTTACAAAGAATATTTCAAAGGCATCTTTAGCAACTTGACAATACCAGGATTTGGTATTGCAATATTATGGAAACTTTTATTTGCTGGTCAGCACTATAACACAAAATTTCTCATGATAGTGTGATCACAACGGAGAATAATTCATGGGAAAGTGGTTTGCTTGATTGTTGTTCTAGTCTTCATTGTTTGTTTTGTCTAATAATCTATGACTCTATCCAGTAATGATTTATTTCAATTTGGTGGAATCCCTGTAAACAAATTTCAGCTTAATTCCATAACTGGAATTTAGTAAGCAACAAAGAAAGCTTTCTATATTTCTTTCCTAGTGATGCTCTGAACTGCACCATTTAGTATACCGAGTACAGTGGCAGAATCCAGAAAACAGGATCCAGCCAACGTAACATCTTGCCAGCCCCCAGAACTCTGTTTTGCTGATGAACTCAAGGCAAGCTGCTTCACTGGAGACTGTTTCCTAAGGGCTTCAGTTGATTAGATTTAGATAATTCTTAACTTGAACATATACTGTCTACACTTGAAGTAGTACAGCTGAAAGTTCATCCAAACTCCCAAGTACCTTCCTAATGCTGTGGTGGGGCAAGTCTAATGGCCTGCAGCTCCTTCTGGGCTCTTTCTGATCTTAAACTCTGACTCAAGGGGAAAATGAAACAGGACCTGCTATCTGTGCTGAATAATTAGTTTATGGCACACACTTTCTAACCAGCTGGAAATTCACCATCTGTTCCATTGTTGGTGGTGGAAAATGGTGGTGTTATTTCAGTTGTAGACTTCAGTTTTCTTCCTGATGCTGGAGAACTGCAGAATTTCACTAATATCCAAGCATTTAGTATCTCCTATTTTTTTTTTTTTTTTCCCAGTGTACAGACAGGCAATAATCACAGATTCTTGGATGCAGATGAAAGGAAACTATGCCTTTAATTTCCTCCACTGCAGCTGTCCTCTGCCACACCTAATGGATGGGTTCTTGCTGTGTGAGCACTATCAGTTTTGTGTAAACCGCACTGAAGTTTCTGCCAAGTGTTGCAGAGATCATACTTATTGTTCCTCAAAGTTTGACAATCTGCCCCTTTCTACTCCATTTTGTCTCCTTTTGCAGGAAACTCAGGAGACTCACACGGTTTGTGAAACTGGGATAGAGTTCACCATGATTACAGACAGCTGCACTTTGAGATTCAGATAACAGTATATTCAAAAAAAGGATTCCCATCCTGCACACTATTTTTTTACCAGTCGGGGAAACAGCCCAGTGGCTATGGACAAATCAGAACAGAAACCTATTTTACACAGACTGCCAAGGGTCAGCTGTTCTTGGACTGTGCTAAAAGTGTTTTTTCTCCCCCTTGAATACTGTAGAACTAGCTCCTCTGCTAAACTTGGTACAGACTCTGCTCTCTGATGTGCAAAATGGTGGTAGAAAGCAGAAGAAAGGCTTTCTCAGCTGAGTCACAGGTTGTCCACCTGTACAGGGTGGAATGAGGTGGCTCAGGATTCCTATGTGACACTTCTGTGTGCCCAGTTAGAAAGCAGAGTTTTATTCTTGGACCCTGATGCCATTCCACCAGCACCTAGTGTTATGACAGCACATTCATATTTCAGAACATTAGCTTGAAAGTAACATAATATAAATGTGCACTGGAAACCTGACTTTTGTGTTTGTTGTGACTGTTACTCTACACTTCATTGCAGACTGCCACTAGTAACTAATAGTCACAATTGGTAAACTTTGTCCTGAAAGGTAGGCAAAAAGTTGTGAATCAAAAACAAACCCAGAAACCCCTAGAAATATGGACAGTTAACCAAGAGGAGGCCAATGAATTTCTAAAAGCAATACTCATTTCTAATAGTCTTTAATGACTTCCATGCTACACAGACCATGCAAAAAGGAAGACATCAGGCTTCCTTGTGGGATCAGACACTTCTAGCTCTACAGTGAGGGAAAGTTGCACAGACTCCTCAAAAACTGTTTTTTGGCAGCCACTCGGGTTTTAAGTGTATAAACCAAGCAGGGGTAATAATGAAACTAATGAGGCTTAGGACTCATACTGTTCATAATGCAAAATGCCCAAAGCATAGTCAGTGATGGGAAGATGAAACAAATTCACCATAGGGCCAAACTGCATGTTTTCATAGGGAAAATAATATAATTGAACTCACTCACATGCAGGCCATTATTCATGTGCAGTCTTTACACTCAGGCTAGAGGTCTGTATATTCTAGTACCAACAGAAATGGCAATATGCAAGACTGATACGCACATCTGGCTTGTGTTATGAGAACAGATTAACAATTCCTGCTAAGGTTCATTTTTATTGCCAGAAGACTATAAACTCTATTTATCAGACTATAATATTTCAGAAAAGGCTCTTTTCTAGCAACAGAGATAAAAGGAATTCTATTGGTGTAAAAAGACAGGATTCAGCTTGTCATTTCCAGACATTCTTCAAAGCCTAGCACCACAGGAATCTACTTTCACACTGTAGATCTTTATGTGTGTACTTCATGTATGGACATATGTATGTATGTATGTATGTGTACATATACACATATATATGTATGCATTAATGTTTGTATGCATATATGTAAGTGCGTGTGCTTAATGTAAGGCTGAGATATGTTTTCAGAGTCATAGAGAAATTGTAAAAACTGTGTTATTTAAACTAATGGCAAAAGCATTAACTCACGAGTCATATTTTGCACAGCTAGTACCTAGAAAGCCAACACTGGTTTAGCTTCTTTTCTTGTTCTGGGGCTGTATCGGATTTCTATTTGACAGAGATATGGTATGAGTAATTTAGTTGCTATCAGATGAAAGAGAGCTTCGAGCTGTGTAGACCCTATTTTGAATGCTTCTTGGGCTAAGCTGGAGTAAAGAAGGGCATTCATCCATACACTGCCTTAATGACTCATCATTATAAACAGGATTAGAAAGACACTGAAAGTCTCATGAAGCACCTGTAGGAAGCTAACAGTGTAAGGAGAGTGTTTCACCCATGTAGCAACTAGAATCACAGATCTAAGCCTAACCTCGTGCTCAAAGCAGGATTAAATCTAAAGTTAGACTATGTTGTTCAGGGCTGTACCCAGTCTTGAGTTGAACATCACCAAGACTGGAGGTTTCACAGCCTTTTTGAACGACCTATTCCAGTGCTTCACAACCCTCAGGGACTTCTTTCTGTTGTTTTTATATTCAACCAGAATTTCTCTTGCTGCAACCTGGGACCATTGTGTCCCCTCCTTTCCCTGTGTACCTCTGAGAACAGTCTGGCTTTCTTTAGCTCCCCATTAGTCACTGAAGACAACTGTATCTCCCCTTTCCATGTTGAACAAATTCAGATCTCTTCATTTCTCCTTTTATGCATTTGTGCCAGTCCCCTGATCTTAGTGAACCAGTGCTGTCTGCAGCTTGTCCATCTCTTGCACTGGGGACAACAAAAATTTGCAGTTTTCCCAGTGTCCTGGGTTAGTAATAGTTATTTTTCTCCTTCCTAGTAGCTGGTGCAGTGCTGTTTCAGCTTTAGTCTGAGAACAATGCTGATAACACACCAATGTTTTTAGCTGTTGCTAAGTAGTGCTTACCCTGATTAAGGAGTTTTCAGTCTCTCATACTCTGCCAGTAAAGAGGCACACGGGAAGCTGGGAGGAAGCAGAGACTGGACACCTGACCCAAACTAGCCAAAGGGGTATTCCAAACCACAGCACATCATGCCCACTATAGAAACTGGGGGGAATTACCCAGAAGGCCCAGATTGCTGCTCAGGCTGGGCTGGGAATCGGTGGGTGGTGAGCAATTGTATTATGCATCACTTTTGCTTATTGTTCTCTTTTTCTTTCCCTTTTAGTTTTATATTCTCTCTCCTTCTTATTTACCTAACAATAATAATAATAAGTAGTAGTAGTAGTAGTAGTAGTTTTATATTATACTTACTGGACTGTTCTTATCTCAACCCATGGGATTTACATTCTTTCAGTTCTCCTCCCCATCCTGCTGGGAGCTGGGGAAAAGAGGAGGTGTGAGCAAATGGCTCCATGGTTCTGAGCTACTGGCTGGCCTTAAAACATGACACCCAGTTTAACCTCACTACTGCTGAAACACTAAAATGTAATTAACCATACAGATGATATAAAGGCAGAGTCAATTACTGTGCAAATCCAGTATCAGGTTAAAGGTGTAAGAGCTGTTATCTGTTTCCAGTAGTGAGACAGTGTAAGTTCCTGACAATCTAGTGAAGAAAAAAGTCTGAGATAGTAAAAGAGAAGTGAATATCCAAATAACATAAAAGACAATTTTTTATAACAGAAACTCTTGTTTCTCTATTGACAGTATGTACAAAACTATTTTTATTCCATGCAAGACAGCTATTTCATACCTGGGTGATTTTGATCAAGGCGCTATTTGAAATCTAAATGTCAGCTTGACTAGAAGAAAAAATATCCAGTAGTCATTAAAAGGAAAAGGCTGTGATGGATATTATCTTCCTCAGTTTTGCCTACAATTATGATTCTGTTTTTTAGAGTCTGTATAACTTGGTAGTGCATGCAGAAGGAACATGGGAACATTTAGACGATTTCAAGAGAGGAACTCATGCAGTAACACCTATTTTTTGGTGTAATTCCCTAGGCAATTCTGAAGGTATGAACAATTTCATGTTGTAAACTTCCCTAATGTACTTCTAGTCTTTCAGTCACTGGCATAATAGCTAATATTAATGACATGAGAATATACTAGTGCTCTCAACCTTAATAAGCACAAGGTTGGTTGACTTAAAATACAGTTGTTATGCAAAGTGGAGATTTATCTTTTCAAGTAGTGATCCTTGCCTCAAGTATAGCCACAAACATTGATATAATCTTTACAAAACTAACTTTAAAAGGACAAGTAAATAATTTCATAAAAAGGAAATAAATATTCAAACACCTACTCAGAGTTCCACTCTTACTCAGTTCTAAATAAGGCAATGCTGATATTGATTTTGGTTTCACTGTTGCCACTAAGCCTACCTTAAAACACATGCATGTTCTTCAGTGTTGTTTTAGAGTATTTTGCAGTGCAGTATAAGCACAAAACTGAGCTCTTTACTTATGAAGTAATATTTGTAAGGTTCTGTACCCTAAGGGCCAGACTGGCTGGGTAGTAACCAACATAGTTTATGGTGGCAAGGACTCTCCTGCTTTCTAGCACAGCTATTCTCAGTAACAGAGCTGCAATCTCTATGCTCTCTGGAGAGAATAAGTCAACCCAAAGGAGGAAGATAAGTGATAGGACTGCAGCACCTCTCTGAGCTTTGTTTTTTCCTGCCCTATTCCAGGAGATTATTCTCACAGGAAATGGGTCAGTCTCTGCAGTCAGCAAGATATGGAGACACCATTATGCCTGGCTTGCAATGGGAAGAGCTCCTGATAAAGAGAGGTCAGCCTTAGTTGTACCTTTGTAACCTCCTCATTTTTGTAATAGTCCTAATTAGAAGGGCATGTCAGCCACTGAAACTGTCCTCTTTCTGTTGCAATAAAAAATGAAATAAACATGAGAAAGAAATCATCTTTGACATGCTTGTAATATATTTTTAAAGGTCCTATAAGGTTAAGAACATTATCTAGAAAGCCAGCTGTGCTCTCTACTCCTCCCTGTTCTTGGTAAGTCACTTACTCAAATGGAGGACAGGTTGAACGTCTTTGCACTGACGTTTTGAACTTTATCAGCTGGTTCTTATCTGTTCTGCCACGCAAAATGCGTATGTGAGAACCCCAATTTCTGCACGTTAGCAGCAAGAACATTAAAAGAAGAAACGTGTCTTTCGTTCAGCAATTCTTTACAAGCAGAAGACCCAAATGCCAATGGATTAATACAGCCCAGAATATCAGACAAGAAACTCAGTAGAGCACATGCACCTTTCTTCAACAGAATTAAAGACCCTGTTGCTGCTTCATCTTTCTTAGTGTACACAGTGCAGGATGTCTTCTGTATTATTTAATACTACATGTCTAGTAACAGGCAGCTGTTCGTATTACTGCTGCTCTCTCTAGTAACCCATGTAATGAGTAAGGCTGTATCATAGTAGGCTCTTCATACAGATGGGAAACTGCCTCAGAAAACCTATGCTCTGTACCAACCAAACATGTTAATGAAGGCAAAAGGGTAAAAAAACCACAAGGAACTGAAGACCTTTATGAAAGGCTGGATGGATCTGGTTCTGCTTGTAGGGTCATGACCCTGCTGGAAAGATCTCTCCCCTGCTTCAACCTACACTTTGTGACCAAACAGTGAATTCAGGCAGGGGCCAGTCATTTCCTAAGGTCATCTGGAGCTCACAGTGAAAAAGAGCTCAAATCTACCAGCTCACAGAGCATGCTGCCCTGGTCTCTGCACCCATAGCCGCAGGCTATTGGCATGCCCATGTACTCGTCGCTGCTGGAGTTCTTCTTATTGATTGATTGTGGAGTTTAGCTTTGGCTACAAGAGCAAATAGAAGCTGTCATGTCTGTGTATACCTTTCTCACTTGTACCTGGTGTGTCTGACTTTTCTTTCTTATCAGCTGAGTAAAATAAAATTGCATTTAAAAATAAAATTATCCTATAAATAAAATTAATAGGATAAATTATTCTTTTTCTTTTAATAATGAATGAAAGTAAACATATGGTCATTTTTTAAATTAGTGTTAACTGTTAAGTATTTAGGATCATTAGTCCCTTTGCTTAGTCGACACAGCTGCACAGCTTCATACTCTTACGGGCACAAAATAGTCTAGATTCATGGAAATATAGTAATGTTATTCAGAACACATATACTGGGAACAATGAAACTTGCAGTTGAACAGGAAATGTCATGTCTAATTTCTAGTGCATAACATGAGACATAACATTATGTTAAGGACAGTAATAGTCCATTACAGTCAGTGCAGAATAGAACTTTTAATGCTATGCTTTAAGCAGTAAAGCTACAATTTCCTAAGCTTTTCTAATGTCGCAGAGCTTAAAACTACCTTAGGTACCAGAAACACAGCATTTTATGAAGTAGCAGTGAAAGAAAACATTTTCTATTTTGCAGTGGCATTGATAAAGCCAAGTGGCCTGACATATGAAAACTTTACCATTATTATAAATAATACAAAAGCCTTCTTTTGCTGAAAAATCTTCAATCAAAAAAGCCAAGTGGGATAAGTTTAATATTTCACTACTAAGAGAAATGATGGTTTATATAGCATTGTGGACAACTGAAATATTCTGGGAGGGAATTTGCCATTATAAAGCTTTTAAAAAACATGTTGTATTTAGTGGAAGTGAATCTTTTATGCTGATAGATATTGTGTTTCATTTGGAGACAGGCAAATATTTAGAGACTGTCTATTATTTGAAGGAAGGATATCCTCTTAACCAGATACCCTAGTATTTATAAACAAAAATATTAAGAAAATGTAATTTCTGTGGGAAATGTTGGTGCTCCAATGTCGATATGAAAATTTTCATTGTTAAAAAGGCAGACAGATACAGGTTTTTGGTTGCAGCTTATTGTAAAGGTTTGGTAGCACAAATTCCATGCACCTTTTGTTACTGATATCACTGTCATTAAAATCTAATACAGTCTCACCTCTCTAAAAATGTACATTTTCTAAGTTCTTACAAATTTTACCAACATGAAAGAACGAATATTTTGTCCTGTTAAGTTTTCAGTCAGCTCTTAGTTGCAGTATCAGATTTTCTTCTGGTGGTTAAGAAATGTGGTTAGCAGATTTAGAAGCACAGTGGACTTGATGGGAATTGTCATGTTGATGAAACTCAGGTTTAATTATTAAATCTTGGTAACCAGAGGGGAAGCTGTTCTTTTTTTAAAGTCCTTCAAGACCTATGGTTATGTAATTGCTGTGCAGTTTAAGCCCATTACACATTCTCTGAAGTCGGCTGTTCTCTACTTACACTACATTGCATAAAAACTTGTGCCCTGTGAGGCACTGGTGTGTGTGGAGTGGGAGTGGGAGTGGGAGCAACAAGCACACTGATGCTCGACAGGGCTTCTACATGTTTCTCACTCACACTGCAACAAGTCACTGCTGCATTTTGCTGAAATCTGCTTTGGCATGTTTCACTTAATGGCAAATTGCCTGGGTACAGGCAGCTGTGGGATGCTATTTCTTTACATTTCAAGTCAAGTAGCACTTATCTGTGCACAAAGGGCAGTGCCAGAAGTATTGAACAGAGGAAAAAGAAAGGAGTCATTTGTTAATTCTACAAGCTTTTTCTATAACCAAATAAATTACTCTCTGTGAATGAGTTCTTAGCTCTGAGCACATGAAGTGCTACATTAGATAACTACATATTATCCATTCTGCTGGATCAATAACACTGAACAAGAGGTGGTCTATTATGTGGTTTATTTCTTCTTTTGGTCAGGTCAGTTAGTTTGACTTGCATTTGAATTATATTTAATTGAAGCAAATTTGATAGCAACCAGTTTTCCTCATACCTTTTACCTTTACAAGAATATTTGCTAGAAAAGGTCTTGTCTGGGGAAAAGTCAATAAACCTTAATTTATCTTCTGCCCTGAGGAGATCGCTTATGTAGAAACTCCAGCCATGTTGCTCAGTAGGCTTGAGTTCATGACTTCATGAATGTTGTGCAATTGCAGAGAACCATTAATACCTTCAGCTGTATTATTCTAGTTACTCATATGTCAGGCAGTTTTCATTTACACACCCTGATGTAAAGGACTGGAGCTTAAGAACAGGGTTATAACAAAGCCTATGTTATGCATAATGTATAATGTATAATTTATAACGTATGATGTATAATGTATAGGTGTGTCCTTCCTCCTCCACTTTGCTCTACCTGAAAATCCAGTGTGAAATAATAAAAGCTCCACTCTTACCTGGGTGCAAGCTTGGGGAAAAATATATAAAAAGTGTTCTAAATTAGCAAGTCTCACTCATGTCAATGGGAGAATTAAGAAGAAAAAAAACAATCCACAAGAGGTGTTTTTGAAAATGATAGGAGAAAGTAAAATTACAGACTTATTTTGAATATTTGGTTTAATAATTCTGTTAGAAGGAATGACCTGCTCTGAATCTTGGGGCGGAATGTGTGTATGTATGTATGCATGTGTGTGTACACGATACATCTAGTGTGGGCTATAGAGATATAAAGCATATTTACCGTTTTATTACACAAAATTTACGTTCCTTGCAAGATTAGTGCTCATCTGTTCTCTTTGATGGGTTAAGTTACTTCTGTGCTACTGCACATCTATGGTAACATGGTCTACTAGGGCTAGTCTGTATAATTTTATCATACTGAGGCCAAAAATCCTATCCTGCCCTGACACACAAACATTTTATTTATAGGCCAGTAGCAAAAAAACCTTCCCATTCCTTATCTCTGATAACACTCCACATACTGTGATACCATGTAGTGGACAAAATTAGGTTAATTTCAGCTCCATGGATAACCTGTGGTATAATCGCTTAAATATAAAAGCAGAGCAGACATAAACAGTGGCACCCTGTAAGAGGGGATCAAACTGTCCTGCTAACATCTCTGAAGCAGCTGTCTCTCTCTTAAGACAGAGTGAGTTATCAGTTTAGCTACTGCTATTTCATCAGTCAGGAGTGTGCAGTATAGATGATCAGAAATATGCAGAGTGCCTGCTAAGAAGACAAGGTCAAGAATATACTCTAATAACTGCTTTAATTCTTGCTGAAACACAATGAAAAGCCTTATTGACTTCACTTGATTTATGATGCAGACCTTCCTGCAGAGAGCCCATAGTAAAAGGCTTGAACTGTTCAGTTTTTACAGCTAAAGCACTCTGGTGTTTCTTGTGTAGCACCTGTGTACGTCTTCATGAGCCTCCTAGATGTACCACTTTAAATTTCCTATCATAGAATCATAAAATTACAGAATGGTTTTGGTTGGAAGGGACCTTAGTTCCAAACCCCCCGCCACAGGCCTTGTCTCAGAGGCAGCATCTTAACCTTGGCACAAAGAAGACTTCATGCGGGTTGTGCTTTCCTGTACTAGAAATGGGATTATATCCTAATGACTAAAACAAAACCCAAAACAAAATCAACAAAATATTCCAAAAACAGGCAAGTAAAAATATAATTATGAACTGACACATTGATTCTTGCTGAGTTTCAACATGAAATATCATAGTTTTTGGCTTGGATAAGACATCTGTGTCAGAGTGCTAGCTAAATCATGTCTTTGCCTGCTTAGATCAGAAAAAAAAGAAAAAAAATAACCCTTTTTAAAAGGCTTTTGACCTGGATTTTTTTTTTTTTTGGAAAATGGTATTAATATTGCCTGAATCAATGTTCTGTCTCCATGCATGGCAATTCCACACACTTTACAGAGATTCAGCATTAATATTTCTAGATTTAACAGCCTGTCTCAGGACTTCAGAAATGACAGATAAAAGGAAAAATTTCAAGGTTGTTTACTGCCTTGCAGGACTCAATTCTTTTATACTATGCATTTTTTATTCATCAAAAACATTCGTGACCTTGCCACAGAAAAAATGATGACTGAGAACTATATTTTTGCACTCAGGTTTAGTGGATATTCAGAGTTTGCAAGTCATCACTGTGAGTTCAGTTGCAGATTTTCTCTCCCACCACTTTACATCACTGCTATTTTCTTGGGGATCTTTGTGAAAGCCCTCAGGCTCAGAGATAACATCACATTCCTAGCGAATCCTTTTCCTGTAGACTCAGATTATAAGGTCACCCTGGGCTGAGGGGTCACACAGTGGTTGTGAAGATCACAGCCTACCAGCAGCAGCAAGCCATTCCCATAGTATAGAAAATGTATTTCAGCAAATTAAAAATGACAGTCATGGGTGTATTTGATTAGCACCAATTCATGTGCAAGTGGAGAGAGCAGATAAAGGACCTAGAAGGCACCCCTAAAGAAGAACCACCAAGCAGACAAGCATGTGTAGGAAGGAGAGAAATTTCATACACCTGCCAATAATGGTATGTGCTCCCTGGAATAAAATACCCTGGGAAGTGACAAAACTACACAGTTTAATACTGTTGCTGGAGCAAACAAGTTACACTGCAAAATGTGTGTTTCCTATTCAAAGTTTAAAAGATTCTCTTTTAAATGGATTGATCTAGTGTGAGGCCTCCCTGCCCATAGCAGGGGGGTTGGAATTAGATGATTAAAAGGTCCTTTCCAACCTTAAATATTCTGTGATTCCATGATCTTTTAAATAATTAACAGATAGGACTAGTTTGTTTATATAAGACTACAATATTTTAATTTGCATATTTTCTGCCTTTAAAGTATCAAAAAGTGCTATCCACTTTTGCTGGTATTTGTTCTTCAGTAGTTTATTACTTAGCACTACAAATTAGTAATTTCAGACTACATTATAGAAAACAGCACGGAATAAAAGAGAAAATCTCTGTGAGAGGGAACCAAAAGATAGTGCTCTGCACAGCAAAGGAGCTGCTGTTTCTGCACTTAGAATCTTATCATTGTCACTAAAATGTCACCCTAAAGGTTCTTTAAGCCATTCACTAGTAGGTCAGAGCAGTGCACCTAACAGATCCACGAACTGCTCTCCTGCTGGAGCAGGCAGAGGTGAGGCATATGTAGAAAACAAGATGACTCCGGCAATATGTCACTAGGCTGAGATCCTTTTCCTACAGGGATCCAAACTGAATGAGCATGTTCTTCTGTCACACCCCTCAAACCAGGTCCTACAGCAGCTTTTGTTTGTGAGGTGTTAAGGGTTGTAGCACATAAGCAGAAAGTCATTGAATTAAATGTAAACACAAATACCGCTCTTGTGAGGTGTGTACAGCTCAGCCAGACAGTCCCGGACAACATGGGCTTCAGAGGCCTTCAAGCCAGGATGAACATCCTTGCAGAAAGCCTGATGTCCCAGGTCAGTTATGGCTACGTGTGGGCTTAAAGCCAGCCTGGACAGCAACAGTTTGCATTCCCTGAATCATAGAATCATTGAATGGTTTGGGTTGGAAGGGACCTTAAATATCATCTAGTTCCAACCCCCCTGCCATGGGCAGAAACACCTTCCACTAGACCAGGAATACGTCAATACAAAGTTCAATGGAACGATAAACTAAGCCTGCAGTCCCAGAAATTCAACCCCATAGCACATAAAACATAAACCACCACAACTTCATAATCACGTATAACAAGGTATACTATTTGATTCCAAACAGATTAGCAGCTCCTCCTGCTTGTTCTCCACTTGCTGTTGGAATCTCATCTGATCTGATTGGTTTCTGCAATAGCAACAACAGACTTAGAGTCTGAACTTCAGCTATCTGTGTTGACAAAACAGGATTACTATCTTTATGGAATTTGGTCAAAAGATGAGGATTACAACTTTAAACAGCACTCACAGACGAACTGTTCAAAAGCACAATTTCTGTTGGTAATTGCTTTTAGCAATCTAAAAAAAGGAGAAGAATATTACATGACATACATGCCAAGGTGTCTGCAAGTCAAATGTTTCTCTCAGGTATTAGTAGCCAAAGTTATGTAGATGCTCCAGTGAAAATTTAGCAAAAGCAATATAAATATTTTGTATATAAAACCACAGCTAATATTACAGAGCTTAACTGTTATTTTACAGCTTACCCCTAGGTCTTTGAGGTCACTTAGCTAAATTATGTTTTGTCTTGTGTACAGGTAAAGAAAGGGGTCTGACGCCCAATTCAGAAGCTTCAAATCAACCGAAAAGCTGTGGGAGTTAACAGGCTGGGCTCAGTGGAGAGTTTTGAAGAGCCTCCTTTGAGGTGTAAAAGGATATTTAGCCAGAATTATGTGCCTATGGGATGAAAGGGGCTTCAGAAAGATCATGTATAGCTCTCGACATGCCTAAACTCATCAGCATTAATCTTCTGGTCTGGGTGCTGTTCCTTGCACTGTCAGCTCGTCTAACTGACCTCTTCAAGGGTAAAACATGCTTTCTGCTGATGTCCTGCAACAACCTGCCAGGGCTACGGGTTTAGGGTTTCTGTCTGAATCTTGTGCTGTGTAATTTGTCTTTGGTAATGCAGAAAAAGTAAAAAAATGTACCCAGATATACAGCAGCTTTATATATATAGTGATCTGGGGATTCTTTATTTTGAGTCCCAAAAGTCAGTAATCAGTGAGCACAAGGTGAGCATTTATCACCAAGAATTGCTTTTGAAAACTTGGCTTGCTCTTTGTTATCACCCTTTATGCTCAGTCCTATCTTTAATATTTGCTAATATTAAAAAAAAACAAAACACGTATCACCACTAAAAAATCTGAAATGTTCCTAAAGGACATTGTTTTTCTACTTTCATATTGTTAATGTACATTAACATGTATAATGATAAGAAACATTCATTTGCTAGCTTGTTCCAAGCTAAGTATACAAAAAATGTCCCCTGTTTTGATGTTAATTTCTTTATTTATATGTTAACTAAAGTCAGTTGTGCTCACACTAAGACAAGACAGAAACATGAATTTCTCTGATGCTCTCTGCCCATAAGGATGGTGAAAGTTTGTCTGAACATAGAGCTCTGTGTCTGAGCAGTAAAATGGTCAGAAGAAGGCAGAAAGAAGCTATTCTAAAAATATGTATTTATGTGTTCTTAATTAAAACCACAAATAAGATGAGCTTTTCTACCAGCATTGAAAGAAATACGTGGGAAAGAACTTATTTTTCCCTTGATCCTCATTAGATGCTATTAGTGGTTGCTGCACTTACAGAAAAAGTTTCTTCTCTGTATAAGAAGATATTGTGTGTGGAAAGCAGCAATAAAGACAGGTACTTCTTTCTGAGTGCTTCTGCAAATAGCTCAGTGGAGCTCACAATTATCCCTTTATATTATTTTAGCTTTGAAGAATTATCAGAAGAATCTTAAAATCAAAAGCCAAAGTATTTACAGCAACTGGACAGTATTTTTTTGAATGAGGGATTGGAAGCACATGACCACATGGAATTTTAAATTGCATTAAAAATATTTTATGTAACTGTCCTTCCTGTTATTTTTTTCAGACCTCCAGTAATGTTTCAGAGAAATAGTCCTGCACAATGGGTAATAATGCATCACAGGACTTTGTTCCCATAGATCTGAAATTTCTTAGTTTAATCTTCATCTAAACAAATATTCCCTCAAGTAAAATAGAATAATATTCTCAGTGGCATGTACTGAGTGTTTTGAGTCACTTGGAAGAATAAACAGAGTCCCCTGCCTGTTCCTGCTTCCTTTGACTCCTGCTTCCTTTCCCACGTGCTTTATTTCTCTGTTTGACCCATTCCTTGGCCTTGCAGGTTCCATATTCCTATCTCAGCTCTAACAGCACTGCAGCACTGTGCAGCTAATCAACCACCAAACAAGCTCTGCAACCTTTATTGGGAACCATGGCTGAAACTTTTTCACATTATGGGAAATAATTCCATGTGGCTGTTAGAGATGTGCTGGACCATCTCCACACAACACACTGTCTGCCCCTTTTATTCCCTACATTTGTTTTCTGAACTACTGGATTCTTAGATAGTTTTATTTGATACAGAATATGCATGTCCTAAGATTTTTTTTTAAGTGATATCTTCTGAGGAAGAAATGTTTATTTCAGTCAAGGTATGAACTGGACTAAAAGAAAAATGTTTCTTTTGATTCACATATCTCAGCCCCTAAATCCAGACTTTGTTCCCAAAAACAGCTTTTCAATAGGAAATCAATTAAAAATATGATAGCTCAGAAAATTCCTCTCAGTTTGATTGCCACTTAGATGAAGTGTAAAATAAGTATGCAAAAAGACAACAATGCCACACTTAAAGGAACTGTGCTACTTTGAAGATATATCCAGCTAGCACCTGTTTTGGTGTCACTGATGTCACAGCAGACTATCAGCTATGTTTCTCTCTTCCCTTCTCCCACTCATTTACCAAAACAGGATGAATGTTCAGTGCCTATCCTACTTTGAATAATTTTTTGCTATTATATAAATTTGCTTATGGTGAATATTAAATGAATATTAAATATTAAATGGTGAGTATCAAATAGGTGAATATTAAAAAGTTCTAGAATTATGCAAGAAATGTTTTGGGAATAACAGATCATAGCAAAAATTACTAACAGTAGTGATGCAAATACATGTTATTAAAATATACAATTCTTAAATTAAAAAAAATATACATTATTAAAAAGTTCTTCAGAAATGAAAAAGTGGTTTTGTGGTATTTTGTGATTTTAAACATGTATGGGACATGATACTGACTACTGATACATACTATAGTTTACAACCTCTCCAACAAACTGTTTAAGGAGAATAAATTGTTTTTTGCTCCGAGTTTAATTACCAGGGCAAAAAGCTAACTGGACCCTAGTAGCAGACACATTTTAGTAGCTTCTGTTATGACATTTTACAGATTCTTTTGATTTGTGAACTCTTACATACTTCTGATAGAGTTGTGGACCCATACAGATGTGTTCCTACCAGAAGTATTTGCAGACCTGGAAATAAAATAAAAAATAAAATAATTTAGAATCATAGAATCATAGAATAGTTAGGGTTGGAAAGGACCTTAAGATCATCTAGTTCCAACCCCCCCTGCCATGGCCAGGGACACCTTACGCTAAATCATATCATCCAAGGACTCTTCCAACCTGGTCTTGAACGCTGCCAGGGATGGAGCATTCACAACCTCCCTGGGCAACCCATTCCAGTGCCTCACCACCCTAACAGAAAAGAATTTCCTTCTTATATCCAACCTAAACTTCCCCTGTTTAAGTTTTAACCGTTACCCCTTGTCCTGTCACTACAGTCTCTAATGAAGAGTCCCTCTCCAGCATCCCTATAGGCCCCCTTCAGATACTGGAAGGCTGCTATGAGGTCTCCATGCAGCCTTCTCTTCTCCAGGCTGAACATCCTAAACTTTCGCAGCCTGTCTTCATACAGGAGGTGCTCCAGTCCCCTGATCATCCTCGTGGCCCTCCTCTGGACTTGTTCCAACAGTTCCATGTCCTTTTCATGTTGAGGACACCAGAACTGCACACAATACTCCAAGTGAGGTCTCACAAGAGCAGAGGGCAGGATCATCTCCTTTGACCTGCTGGTCACGCTCCTTTTGATGCAGCCCAGGATAGGGTTGGCTTTCTGGGCTGCAAGCGCACACTGCCAGCTCATGTTCATTTTCTCATCAACCAACACCCCCAGATTTATTTTTCTTGCCTTCTAAAAGCCTCCTAAAGAGCAGTCCACAGAACTGTAGGATATCCAAGCAGTAGGATGAAAATCCCCATTCTAGATTATATTCTTTTGGATATTCCCTCCTGAATGAAATGTACTTCACAAATGCAGGGTATGGTTATTTCAAACCTGAAATAAAAATTTACACCTGGAATGGTGATGACCCTAAAGGCTGAAATAGCAATGAAATCTACCAAGTTGTTCAGAAAGCAAGAGGTTACAGCCCTTTACATACAGAATGAATACCAGGCCCTGCTGAATTTCAGGATTCACAGCAAAAATTGAATTAACCTAGTTATGTCAAGTATAAGAAGAAATAACTGTGGACAGAGATATCTAGGCTTCCCAGAAAATGGCGAGATTTGTATTTGATCAGAAACTCTCTATTTGAAACTGGAACTATGCTACTTGCTCTTTATGCATGGGACAGTGACTCACATTTAGAGAGTAACCATGGTCATCATGAGACACCATGTAAACATTGTCAATGGTTAGTTAATATGAGATTGGGAAATTTTCTTTTATAAGAACTCTCTGATCAGTGTCTGTCTAAGCAAAATCCATGGCAAAAGAAATTCCTACACAAAAGTTTGTAGCTACCTTTGGATTGGACTGTGTCAGCAGAAAAGCAAATAAGAAAGACATTTCCTTTGAAAATTGCAGATGGCCATAATCAACATCTACTGACGTAATCACCTGCTCATCAGCTGTCACCATGTCAGCCAATTATTGGTGCACCTAAGGTCAGAATAAGAAGAGCTCAGTTTTCCAATAACAGCATACTGCTAAGACAATTTCACAGGTGAGTTTTGGATAAAGAAGGAAGGGACCCCAATATATGCTTCTTTTAAGACTTCAGGGAATAAGAAACAGTGGTCACCTTTCATTTTGGTGTTCTGTGAGAAGCTGGTGAAGAGCAATTTAAGACATAAATCATGCCAGCGTTCTCGTTTAATAATATACAAGCTCTTGTTTAGAGGCTAAGGATAACAGAAATGCTTAACTAAGCGCGTGAAACCAAATAATGTTTCTGAAACAAAATGCAGGCTTGAATCTATTTTGGTGCATAGATAACCTAGATAACCATCCATGTCTGCACACATCTGTTACTAACCATTGCAGTTTCTTAGAAAGTACACTTGCTGATCTCAATTCACAACACTGCAGAGAAGCAAATGCACTAAGTAAAATAAATGCTGGCAGGGAATCACTAGCTCTGAAGATCTTGCCTTTCTTTTCACAGTAGTGAAGAAAGACATCATAACCTGATCTGACCATGCAGTGTCCAAACAGCCAAACAACTTATGAAACATCAAATAAATTATTGTGGCTTAACTTCATCTTAATTTAGGGACTTAAAAATCAGAGTCTCTAAGGGTCTCCAAAGCTATAGCACAGCTAATTCAGTTCATCAGTCACCACTGAGAAATATGGTGGTCAACAGTCATCAGCAGCAAAACAGAGATGAAGGCTTCTGCATTACAGAGGGGAAGTAAAAGCCCCCTCAGAGAACTGATAGCATCAGTTAGGTAGAAGAGTCACTTCCTGAGTGGAAACTGAAATCAGATATAATTCTAACAATATCCACCAGGAAATCACATGAATCTGCAGGATTCTTTAGTTTCCAAGAAGATGCAGATATTTGTCTGAATCTCAAAAGTTAATGTACATGGGATTTGTTTTTAGCAAGTTCAACAAGGAGTATGACAAAGATCCTGTTGTCCTTGCTGCCAAACTTATTTATGTTTTTTATGAGTTGCTACCTGATGAGCCATTTATATAACTGTGTCCCAAGTTATTTCCTCTGCTGTCTCTAAACCAACAATGTTTAATCTGATTTGGTTTCCTATGATTCTTATCCAGTGCTGCATTTAATGTTAACATCCAGTCCAAAAAACAAAGTAAATCAAAATCAACCTATGCCACCTATTTTTATGAATTTTCATAACGTCAATAGTTGTGAATATAAATCTGGCTATGATGGCTCCTTTTCTGAGACATGTTATTCTCTGTTGTTTGCTACATCAGATGTTTGGTCATTAGTATAACTGTGGGTCTTCCTACTTATCCAGCTTTTCCACTCTTTTCCTCACTCTTACCTAAACTGCCAAGTACTCTTTCTCCTGGTCCCCCCCATACTGCCTCTTCATCTACCTACATGCCAACCAGAGAATATTGTGCTGTTAAAGTAATAATTTGGAGATCTTGAATAAATGACCATATCACTTCAAGTATCTCAGAGTTACCAATATACTCAGAATGATCATCACCTAATATCATGAGGTAGAAACTGTCAGGAGCCAATATCTGGTATTTGTACCACACCTATTGTTACACATAATCCTAATTTGCCTAATATCTTGTCCATTTCATGCAATGGTGTTATATCAGGATATTGCTGGTACATTCCCTGTAGCTTTTCCCAATACAGTGCATGATTTTTGCTCACATGACCTGACATAGAAGTAGTATGACAATGCACTCTGGTGAAGCAATGCGCATAATGGTAGCTATGGTACCACACCAAGATATTATTTCTATTTACTTATTCATTGATAAGTGAACAGTAAATGTGGGAAGGGAGACATTTACTTAGGAGGCTTATGTACAGTAATGAATCACTCTATAAATAAGTACAATTAGGACTAGCTACTTTCCACCATGTAAATCTCTGCCAGTATTCATTGTAGGTCAAAGGTTTACTAAACTCAAGATTGTATTAGCAATCTGAACATCAGCTTGAGAGCTGCACTTCATTTGAAAAGTAGGGAAGAGGGTGCAGCAGTATCTGCTTCAAGTGGATGCTGCTGAAGTAGAAAGCATACTGAATTTAGCCAAATAACTGGTTAGTCTCTTTAAATATTCACTGTAAGCAATGGAGAGACTCCTCCAGAAGGTAATTCAAGAGATGTAAATTAAGTTCTTGATGTATGTCCCGTTTTGAAGAGCTCCTAGCTCTTCATTGGCTCTTCAGGGAGTCTATTTGGCTAGTTACTTAGCCAAAATTGAAGGCTATTACTGTGTTTCCTCACCTCAGCTGCCTTCTCCCCTCCCTCCACTATGTCAGTAGCTGCCATTGACAGTGTTCAAGCATCAGACATCATCCAACCTTTCATTAAAGACCCCAAAATGCTGACTGCACTGTTTCCCTGTAAAGTTTTATTTGCCCTTTGAGTTCCGTTTTGGCTGCTGATAGAGGTGTTTTCAAAAAAAATCCAGTCAAAAGGGAGATCTTTTCCAAGACCACAAGGTGTAGAAATTCTTCCAAGGTTTTGTGATGAATTTCAGTTTCCTAATGTCAGCCTTCTGGAACAATATTATCCATACTTTTTCACAGAAACTTTGGTATTTCCTGAATAAATTCTTATTTCCTCTAATATGAATCTCTTATTTATTTCCATAAACCTCAGCCATTCTCATCACACCTCACTGATGGCATATGCCATACTTGCAGAGTTCACTGATCCCTAAGTGACCATAGGTGTACTGACCCCAATTGCGGGCACATCAATGTGCTTAAACACACCAAGAGGGGTTTTGCATCCAAATGAGTGTTTGGAAGAATACCTTCTAGGCCATAATAAAGCTATATTGTTGTGTAACTACTGTTAATGTGCTTTTGTAATTGGTTTTGAAACTGTATTGGAGCATTCCAGGATCAATTAGGTGGAAGAATTCAAAACTTTTAGAAAGGAGCAATTCACATCTGATATGATGATATGGTAATTTATTCTTATTTAAGGACTCCAAAGAAAACATGACGCACTAGTCGGTCCCTTCTAACAGACCTAACAGATCTTGGTACAAGGTATCGTTTTTTAGGTTTTGAACAAACTTATATATTACTCTTTTTACATGAAAACACTAATTTCAATACAAAGAGGAGATTATAATTTTCATAAGCTCATCTCATTTTTCCTTTAAATCTGTAATTGGGAAAGTATTACAAAGTTGGCTTTCCCTGGATTTAGTAAGATGATACTTCTGAATGTCAGTTCTGAAATTCTACCCTCTGAAATCCTTTCCCCATGGTAATTATCCTGCTATTAAAAATTTTTGTAAGACTTCAGATGTGGTGGTAGAAACACCAGTCATACACTACTTTTATGCAACTGGGTTTCTCCTTTGCATTCAGTAGAACTTTTGTAGCTGTAGTTGCACATGTTTGTATTGTGGATGAGGAGGGTAAATGTCAGTGAATGACAGACACATCCTACAATTGAAAGCTAAAAGCTTGAGCTGTAGAGAGAGTTTCTTACCTGTTATCTTCTGTATATCTATGAAACAGCTGACGAACGTGAATGGAAATTTCCTAAAGAAAGGGTTTTCCTTCTGCTTAATGAAAACAAGAATTCAAAACTCAGCTAAATCCTGGATCTGTTAAATTCAATGCAGATCGATTGGAACAATAAATTCCAGTGAAAAGTGACTAAGGCCCATCCCACCAGACTTTTACTTAAAAGTTGCACCATAGAATCATAGAGCCAACTAGGTTGAAATAGACTTTTAAGATCATCAAGTCCAACCAGGACTGCCAAGTCCACCATAAAGCATATCATGGAGGGCCACTGTGAAATTCACAAAAATGATTTTAAGTAAACTGAATTTAGATCTGTACTACCCTATGCTTAACAGTGAAATCTGATTTCATGTAAAAGTTGTTGAGTCTTTGAAAGTTTACTGTTATCTAATTGGACTTCTATCACAAAATTCTTCGTAAGATTTATCAGATTATCACCAGTTTTCACAGAAATACTAGCAAACTTCATGAGTGACACTACTGGAGATCACATAGGGATTGAGGAAAGAAGTGATTATATTTGCCTTCAGCCCAGTAAAGAACTCATGTAAATGAAAACTGCCATTATCATCAACGGAGTTGTAGATACAGGTAAAGAAAGCAAGATTTACACACTCACATAGATCATAGTCCAAGATCTTATTAATGTATACTGGACATAAGGATTGCATGAACATTTCTATCTTTCTTAAGCTTCTATATTACCGTATAAGTGACTTACATTTCTGCAGTCTAAGGAAGTGAAGTGTACTAATGAGTGATAAGGCTGACCTGAGCCTTCAAGGCTAAGCACAAGTTAAATACAATCTGCCTTCTTTTAAAGGTGATTCACTGGCATGAGTATGGGCTGTTGGTACTCAGAGTCTTAATCTATTATGTTCTTCCTGCAACAAGCTGAGCTGTCTGCAGAGACTCTGTGTGTGTATGTGTATGCTTGTATTTTTATCACAAACATTGGGCTGTGTTAATTCTCCCAGCTTTAAGGAAAAAATATTGTATTTTAGGCGGGGTCTAAAATGAAATTAATTTGACTGCTGGAACAGCGTTTAAAGGATTCTTTTCTATGGGCTTTGTAATGAACAGCTGCTTCCTATTAAAGGAAGGGTAGATCCCCTTTTTACATTTTACAAAGGAAGCAAGATCAATTAAAGCAATTAATCTAAGCAGTAATAGTAGCTTTTGGAATTTTCCATACCCCTACAAGTTTTTAAGTCAGGTTTCGCGCTCTCTCACCTTTCCTTGTCTTTGGTGCCAAAGCAAAAGCTGCATGAATACTTACTGCTCGTTCTGTGAACAGAAGGATATGCAAAAGAATGAGTTAAGCAAATCAAATCGACAGACAGGATCTTGCATAAAATATCTTACTTCCAGAGTAACATTTTAGTCAGACTGCTGAACTGATGTTTCCTTTCATTTGAACACCTCAGCCAAGTCCTTGTGAAAAGCAAAGCCTTGCTACCTTTTGAGCTGACTAAATAGGCCTTAAGGCTTCTACTTTATATTTAGGTGCTTTTCAGAAATAAGGCTACTTTTTAAAAAGCACCTTCAATAATTATGAAATACTAATCACATTTGTTGTTTCAGGGTTTATTCTGGTTTTTCTTTGGTTGTTTTTTTGGTTTGGTTTGGTTTCTGTTTTGTTTTTTTTCCACTACCCCAATATAACTGGAACAGTTGTTGCTGTGACAGTTATATTTTTTTCCTATATATTTACTTTCTTGCATTTTCTACTCTGAACTCGAAGATCCCCAAGCTTTGTGAAAGATCATTCATCAATATTAGCCACATAACCTCCTTAGATATTTTAAACTGCAAATATGATAATTTGCATTAATACTGTTAGACAAAGTTATATAGATTTGGTTTTCAAATCTGACAGTTGCCATTTGGACAGGTTGGAATGGAGCAGAGCCAGGACTCTGGAGACAGAAGACCTTAGGAGGTCCTATTCAAGCTGCAGTCCATAGTGAGGCAAAAGATATTGTCAAAACGAAGATTCAGATCACAGAGAGACAATAAGTACTATTGTAATTTCTTCACTGCAGCTTTCTACTCCTCTCAGAGGTATTAGGATGTGGGTGGGAAGAGAACTGCACAGTCCTCATGATATGATGATCACATGCTCAAAGACGTCACTATTCAATGTTTAATCGGAAAAAAACTGTAGTTCCTCAGTCTCCCCGTTAAGCATCATTTGCAATCCCTGTAGACTATGATCTTGAGCAGTGGGATTGACTCCATCTCCTGGGCAGGTCTCACAGGCTCTATTGGAGCTAGAGAATTCCTGAGGGAATACTGAGAGTGCAAGTGCTGAATGGAGAATAGCTGCAAATCTGTTTTTTACAGACCTTGCTCTAGAGAATGGGAATATTTTAGAGAAATCATCTTGTTTCTCTTGGCTCAGTAGTACCAGCCCTTCTCCTCAGTACCACAAAAAACTCCCAAAACCTGAGAGGTCAAAACTTCAGTTTGACTGTAATAGCAATCAGATTTGTCTTGATTTGCATTCTGATGCCATCCTTGGGCCCTCAAATACGTGACTGATTTTATGAAGTGTACCTAAAGATCCGATAATGTTGTTTGGGTTTCTTTTTTAACTTTCTATATTTGTTTCACAGGGAAAGCTCCGGTCTCTCCAGGAGCGGCGATCTTTAGCAGCCGAACACTTACACAGTTCTCTTAGAGAAACGAAACTAAACTGGAAAGGAGGCAGGGAGGGTGCTCCCTGTTTCAAAGGATTTTCTATTTTCTCATCTCCTTCTTTCCCTTCTATTGTTCTGCCTGATTTTCGCTGTTCTCTGTAATGGCATTTTCTTAAGGTCAATCTATTGTTATGTAGAAGTGTGATAGAGATACCAGGCTGAGTCGTGAACTATTTGCCAACTCCACACCTTTCACACAGAGTGGAGGTAAAATAGCTGTGATTACTGCTATTTCCTAAATAAGAGCTGTTTCTTAAAAGTCAGCGAGTAAGAAAAGGAGCTCTAAAAAGAGCATTATTTTTTAATGCATTTTCCTTGGGTTTTCATAAGCCTGCAACACAACTCAAACTGTCCAGGGCCAGCAGCATTCACAAATCATGCTTTAGTAACATGCATGTAAATCTAAGAGAAAGAAACAGGAAAAAAAATACAACAAAGAAGCATATTTTAAATCCACTGAGGATGCAGAATAAGAATCAATTAAAAAAAAAAAAAAAAAGGTGTGTAGGACACTAACCTTAATTTTCTTTGCAGCAAACTTGTATTTCAAATTATTTTGCATTTGCCTTAAGCAATTTATAACAACTATATAAAATATCTGTATCACAGCCCAAATGCCCAGAAGGGGGATCCTGAGATGATTGTACATGTGGTGGCGAGGTACTTATTAATTCAAAAACTTTTCCACTTAGCTGACATTAAGAAACTGTTAGAGACAAAATATGTTATGCTTCTGATAAGGGACAATGCTGCAGAGCTGCTACTGGATGAACTATCTAGCTTGATACATAGTGATTCGGAGAAAACTCCAGGAACAAACTTGCCAGCAGGGTTTCAAGTTGACAAGCAGGTATTCTTTATTGCGGCCCCGGGAGACACGGGGGATAGCTCCTAACATGTGTCTCCGAATTGCTATACAGGTCATCCTTATATGGTCACTGAGCATATTACATCATTTTCCAAAAAAGTTTCCGGCATGCATACAAAATTGTGGTGGTCTTTAAGGGTCGTTTACTTTTCCCAACAAGCTTAATTAACATTACAGACATAGCAATCATCCTGGCCGCCTACTTATCAGTTAGTTTAACTGCTCTCATCCTGGACATCTGCTAGTCCGGGATGCTCCCTAGTAGATGCTTACACCAGCTTAATGGGTTTATTAACACCCCAAGCATAGCGATCATCCTGTCCTTTTACTTATCAGTTAGTTTATCTGTGCCCACCCTGGACATCTGCTAGTCCCAGATACTCCCCATCCCCAGGTCCTGTCCTTCTATTCTGCTTTTCTCACACCTTTTGTACTGAGGTCCTGAAACTATGTCAACTACCTTCAAGTACCGCAGTTATTTTCCATTACAAAGCCATCAAACTTAACATTACTTAGAACTGATTACATTTTGTATTTTTGTGCCTCCCTGTCTCAATAGGCATGTGTTTGCTTTTGCCACCTTAGCTCTACAAAACAAATTTTGACAACTAAATCCAAACAGAATTCTACATTACTTTTTTTTCTTTTCCTTTCAGATTGCCCTTGTGGTCATTGGTCAACATTTTCCTCCCTCCCAGACATATTACAGGTGCCAGTGACGCAGGTTTCCGGGCTACCTATGCCTTGGTATTTTAGGTGAGGTTTGTCAGCATTCAAAGTGCTTCTTATTCTCATCTTTGCTGGGGAGGAGAGCAGCAGGGATAACTCTACATAAAAAAAAATACTGTTTTCAAACTGGATGAATTCTGGTATCATGGGAGGAAACATATTGACCTAAAACTTCAGTCTGGAGCTCTGTCATCCTGATGCTTTGGTAAATCTGGGACAAAGTCTTCTGAAATATGTAGGTTCAGACCACCTTCATCACTGTTTCTATTAAAACAATTACTATAACAACTAATGATTAACCCCAAAGGTCATGTTGGCCCATCTTGGGTGACTTATTACACAGTGTAGCTGTAGATTTCACAAAGTAATTTCTCCCTTGAGCCAAATATCTTAAAACTGTGAGCAATAGCTTCCAGCTGAAGCTTTTAAGGGAAAAAAATATACAGGCTCCTCCAGCTCACACGAAATTCACCATGAGCCTTGGGAGTCTCTCCCAGGTGTTAACTAACTTAATCAACAATGAATTCAAGCAAATTTCCATTTTTGACATTAATTAGCTTTATTAGCCTAGGCCACTGAATTTTGCCATGTTTGGTGAAACAATGATCAAGGATTTTATTCTCTAAACACATAATACGAGCTCACCCACCGTTTTCCATTTTTTCTTCTCTAAATGCTGGACTTTTAAATTGTATAGCCTCCTTTTCCAACTTGTGAAAAGATATACACAGTTCACTTCAGTCTTAGACAACTAAAGCAGGGCTCAAAAAAGCGACCATTGCAGGTCCCTCTCCACTACTTATGAAGAAAATGTGGGCAGCTGAATTGAAGGCCATTTTTCGGCCACTGAAATTGCATTAGGTGAATAGTCGAAGTGGTCATGAGTCAATCATGTCCTTCTCTCTATAAAGCTGTACCATCTGAACTTCCGTATTCTCTATGTTCCTATTTCAAAAATCACAGCCAGTTCTTGTGGGCTTTCTCTGAACTGTGTCTTGCCCATGATGACTACTATGAAAAGCAAGCTCTCAAGCAACTGCAGTTTTCTTTCCTACAAGGAGAGTTCTCCTCCTCACTAGCAACCTCTTTGCTTTTCCTGAAACTTTCAAGGGTATGCTTTTTTTAAGAGACAACTGTTCCTCTGTTGTATTCAGTTGCAACTGGCCAATGAGTTAGTGGTCCTTGGTAGGGACATGCACACCAACATGCATGTGCATCCCCCAACTCTGCACATACACATGCAAGCTTAATTTCCCAATCTGACAATTTTAAATGAAGATTACAAGTAAATATTGGAGGATAAATATAAGCACATATTCTTGCTCATTTGGAAACATGAAATGACTGATTGGTAATGAAAAAGCTCTGTATTTTCCACAGTTTGAAAGCTGATTCATAAGTCATGTTGATTTAGACAAAAATGTCCAATGAGGTACCTTCCACAGTTCCATCTGATTGATTTATTTTCTTTCATATAATTGCTTCAAAGACTTCTATCAACCATACCTCATGTGCTTGCAGCCCAGAAAGCCAACCATATCCTGAGCTGCATCAAAAGGAGCATGACCAGCAGGTTGAAGGAGGTGATCCTGCCCCTCTACTCTGCTCTTGTGAGACCTCACTTGGAGTATTGTGTGCAGTTCTGGTGTCCTCAACATAAAAAGGACATGGAACTGTTGGAACAAGTCCAGAGGAGAGCCACGAGGATGATCAGGGGACTGGAGCACCTCCCGTATGAAGACAGGCTGAGAAAGTTGGGGCTGTTCAGCCTGGAGAAGAGAAGGCTGCATGGAGACCTCATAGCAGCCTTCCAGTATCTGAATGGGGTCTATAGGGATGCTGGGGATTCATTAGGGACTTTAGTGATAGGACAAGGGGTAATGGGTTCAAACTTGAACAGGGGAAGTTCAGGCTGGATATAAGGAGGAAGTTCTTTACTGTGAGGGTGGTGAGGCACTGGAATGGGTTCCCCAGGGAAGTTGTGAATGCTCCATCCCTGGCAGTGTTCAAGGCCAGGTTGGACAGAGCCTTGGGTGACATGGTTTAGTGTGAGGTATCCCTGCCCATGGCAGGAGGGTTGGAACTAGATGATCTCAAGGTCCTTTCCAACCCTAATTATTCTATGATTCTATGATTCTATACTTGTCTCATTGCCATTTATAATCCCTATAGACTATAGGGTTTTGCTCTCAATTAAGTTTGTATGGAATTATCCTAAAGAAATTTATGCTGATAACAGAGTGGCAGTTCTCCCCTAAACCTGGGAAGATTAGGAAGAATAATTCTGATTTTCTGGATATAACACTCTTTCCGTAACAGGAAACTAAATTCAGTATTTGGCCTTCTATGTATAGCTCAAAAATAGCTTTGTACAATACCTTAATTTAGATTTCATCAGCTAAGCAATACTTGGATGGAGAACCTCTTGGGATGTTGTGGTGGTGACCACACAGTAGCACATTTCTTAAGTCAGCACCAAAGTACGAGCATTTCTTACTGAATATACTATGATGCTCTTGAAACTTGAGGATTTAAAAAATCCTGTTGTTCTTTATATAAGTATAATCTTTTAAAATACAGTGATGAAATTTTAACTTAGGAAATTAAACTTCCTACAGAATTTCTGTCTGATGAAAGAATCTTCAATGTCTCATCCTAAATCATTGTATATTGTCAGATGTTAACAGAAAGTTACCAGGTTCCTTCTCTAATAAGCAGCTACATTTCAGTGGTGATGTGTTACATGTGTAAGGATAAATAAAACAGTTGGTAAATCTTCTGTGCTACTTGCTAGGTTTTTGTTGTTGTAGCAACATTGCTTGTAGCAGCTGTGAAGCTTATGGGGTTTGTTAATGAAAGAACACACAGGCATAAGAATAGAAAACCTTGGTTACAGAAGTAAATTAAACCTAGCACTTGTATTGTACTTTTACATTTTTAAACCTTTTTTTTCAATTTGTTTTCTCTTTTCTGTGTTTTAGCAAATGATTGCATTCTGTTAGCTCCATATTATCTACAATAAAATGTTTATTTATTTAGAACTACACATTTACTTGCCTTTCCACCCCATATGAATATACATGCTACTACTCTAATACAGATATGTAATGGTCCTATGTCTTTTTGTATCATATGAAATTCTAACCCAGCATCCTTTTAAGATATTTTGTTCTTAAATAAAGAGGACAGTATGAAATAGCTACAGAAGATACCACAAGCAAATGGCTGTGAATATTCATTATAGCTATGAAGTTTGTTGCGTTTGGGTTTTTTTTCTTTTTTTTTTTTGCCAATTTCCACTACTTTCATGTGTTTCCCAATTGTTGTATTCAACTAAGAAAAAACCAAAAAAGCTTCAGAAGATGCATTTCATGGATTCACTCTGGAAGGTTCACACCAGATGCATTAACATTCAATACTGCACTCTGCAAGAAATTCCAGTCACTGTATTTGGGATATTTATGACATGAGACTCAAATTGTCATGGTTGTCAAAATACATCCCTAATTTGGCATGCTCAAACAAGGAAAATGAATTATAAAGCCCTTGCTTTTTTTGCAAGCATTCAGAAAGTAATGTGATGAAGAACAAGTTTGCCTAAGACCTGTTTTTTAGATCTGCATCAACTACAATTCACACCAATAAGTCTTTGTCAGAAAGTAAATGTTTCACAGACTGGATCAAGGACTGGTTAATAAGTTATTTGAGAATCAATCTCTATTCATCCAGGTTCTGCCTGTTAGTTCCACCTTTAATTCCACTACACTTCTCTGTGGGTTTATCATTGAATATTCTGAAAGCAGAGTGGTAAAATGCTCTAGCTGAAAACCAAAGCAGACTGCAAGAAGAAAAATGCATTAGCTCTGGAAAGCTCATTTGAAATTTATGAGGGATCTGAATTTGAGTACCTGAATTTGCCAGTTCACAAAGGAAGAAAGTAGGAGGCTGTGAGCGAGGAAGTTTCCTGTGGTTCTTCGTTTGTAACCAGCCACAAAGGAAAGAACTCTGTGTTCATAAAGGCTTTCTAGAGCTGTTCAGTCTGTGCCTACATCAAGTCTGCTGTCAGGATGTTGATGCAGCTTGGGAAAACTTTCTGGGCATTAACTTGACTTGCTCTTACATTCACACACCCACAGCATAAGGACCCTGTCCACTGACCTGCAGCTTCAAGAAAACAGAAAGGTTTTGGTACACTGTATGGCCAAAGAAAATGCAAGATCTTTTCTCACAGAATGCAGGGTTTGACTGTCTTTTTCAGTATTTGCTATTGGAGGTAACTATATATAGTACATCCAAGCCAGTTTTGCATAAACCACAGGTTCTTTATTTCCATAATATGGATACCATATAAACAGAGGGACTCCTTTTCAGTTGCCAATACTACATTTGGTCTTATGAGACAACAATTCTACAACAGCATTTTTTTTTTCACAAGGAGTTTTGATATCTTTTAATAAGAATAATCTGAAACTAGGCAGTAATACTTAGAACTAGGCAATACAACAGCTTCCTCTAGAACACAGAAGTGCTGACTACTGTGTGAATTGTTCATGGTCTGTGGACCATGAATCATTGTATCCCTCATAAAAGTAGACCTTGGAAACCTACATACCTGAATGCAATTAGTATGTGCAAATAATGACTGTATGTAGGTAAGAAGGCAGAAGGATAGAGAAGAGCTTTCAGAAAGAATGACTGAGTTCAGGGAAGCTTTGTGATTCAGAGAATGGGCTGCTGTTTCACTCAAGAGCATGTATATGCTTCTGTAACAGTCACAGGCCCACGGAGAGCACTGGTTTTTCTGAGAGACATTAAAATAGGCTTTTAGCCATTTGGGTATTAAAAGCTGTCTTGAGGTAGAAAACTGGCAGAAAAAAAAAACCACTTACTAGAGCTGGGGAGACAACTTTATGGAGGACCTAGGAAACTAGAAAGGGCAGGTTTGAAGAGGGAGGAGATTAATTCCATGGAATTGTCAAGCCTGAGCTAGATGCTGAAATAAAGAAGTATGAAAGCAATAGTTTACAGCAAAACCCCCCAGCTCTGTCTCTTTGGTGCTACTCTACTAAAAAAAGAAAAGAATCCTGTCAGAGAAGATAGGTTGCCTTTGTCATGTCTTAGTGGTAAAGTTTAAAACCAGACAATGCTGGCTCAGACAACCAGCATAAAGAACAGGGATGAAAGGACCTGTACTGGCACAATGACTCTTTTTAGCTGTGAGATGGTAACTATGAAATGGTTTTTCAAGTTTGTTTAACTTATTCTAAGAGTTAAACTGACTTAAGCAGATGGTGAAAGGAAATTAGTATAGTTCATGTCTAAGGACATATCTTTTTTTTTTGATAGGAAATTAAGAAGTAAGCAGTATAAATTTGAATTTGGAACAAATCCAAGTTCAGTGAACTGGTACGTAGAAGGCTGGTGGCATTCATGCTTTATACAGTATATTAATTTAAAGGAAACCGCTAGCAGCCTTAGGCTGGAATAGGTGATTCTAACTTAAGTAAATCAATTCATTAAATTAACAAATGTTGAGGAAACAACAATAGAGTTGAGAGGAAATGAAGACAAGATTATGAGGGTCAACATAGTGTTGGCTAAGATAAAGCACAACACAAATGGCTTTTCAGAGATGACAGGCTGAAGGACTGCTGATATGGAAGATATGTAACAAATGAGAAGTGAATTTAACAGCAGAGTTGTGTTGGTTTTGAACTTGAACTTTCTTACACAATCAAAATTTGGCAGAAATTTTTAACAGCATTTGTAGGTATCTGTTGTATTTTCTAATGCTTCTACAGAAAGAATGCTTCTACTGCATCTATTAAAATGATTCTAGTTTTGCTCTTTTTCAAAATTACATCTGTCCTGTCAGACAAGTTTCTAGACTACTAGGTGCTGTCACAGTTAGTGACAGGAGCTCTGATTAGGATCCACTAGTTATTGAAGTTAATGAAGAGTACCTCCAAATCATAAGTATCCCTGATATTTTAAGGTTGCTTCTTAAAGCTCTGTAAAGACAGCTGAATTCTTCTCTTAATGGATCAATGCAGATGAAACTAAGCATTACAGGAAAATGTACTGTTAGCAGTATTGGAGATCTTAAAGTATAGTATTCAAATTGTTAATTTGCTCAAGGAGTTTACATCTCATGCCAGCTTGTTTTCATGGAAGACTTCAAAACAAGTTCTCAACAAGCTAAGCTGTAGGATCAACCTTGTATCATAGGATGTGGGGATAGAAAATCACGAGCTTGAAAACAGAGGAAGATAGAGCTGCTGCACAATTAATCATTTCCTCTTTTATATTTTGTGCATACATCTGAATAATGACTGAGTGTAAATTCCACTACTTCTCATGGAAAACTAATACTAAATTTAAAAAAAAACATTTTTTTCTGCTGCAAGTTTGTTCCTGGCTTCTATCACATTTACTGTATTTTTATGTATCTATCTGTGCCTTAAGAGACCCATTTACCTTTAGAAAAGTGTACTTTTGTAAATAAGCCTCAAGAACCTTCCAAATGGAGGGGTAGAAAATGCAAGAAAATCAGAACTAAGACAGGGTGTCTGCTGGAGAGAAGTAAGAGTCTTCTGGGAAGCCATAAGCTCTTTTCATCTTCGCAACTTGTAGATTCATGTTGGTAATCCACATAGCTGATGATTCATAGGTTTATTTCACAAGTAACCTGTAGGTCTTGCAAATAAAAAATCAGTGGTGTAACATCATTGTATGGGCACATAAGACCTGACCGAATCACACATGTTTCAAATCTTCTGGTCCTGGAGGTGAGCAGCACAGAGTCCGCAGATAAAAGCAATGCCATCCAAAATATCATTACTTTTGGGTCTGTGGAGATAGTGGTGGTGATGTGATGTACTGGGGGCTAGAGGCTGATTTTCCTCATGTTCAGTGTTAAACAAGTCAACAAATCAAGAAGCTAGGAATTATTTTTTTCCATGTTCATTTTGGGGGACAGTGAGTGAAGCTTGTCATCATAAGACATGAATGATTCATACTTTAGGCATTTTCACCATTTTCACTTGCCTTTTCCCAGTACAACTTGTATGCTAGGCTTTTGTACTGTAAGTCAAAAGCTGATGAAAATGAGTTCAGATGATTTTGTGCTTTATGAGAGGTAACAACAAATGCGGAATGGATGTGCTGTGACATCTCTAGAAGATAATTGGTCACCTGTGACCACAGCAGATCCTTCCTAGTGATTACATTGTCCCTGCCAGTCCTCTCATCTATTTTTGTCCTGTGCCCACCAGTGCTAGAGGCTGTGAAAATCTGTTTGCTCTCTTTAGGGAAACCTGAGCATTTCGTACTGGATTCACATACATCTATGTTGCATCACTGATGATGCTAATTTACTAAAACAGCTAATACTGATGGCTATCAGTGTGTCTACTGATCATATGAATCTGGAGACTAAGAAAACGTCACAAGATGGACAGAAACAGTTTTCCATTTCTACACTGTGAATCAGGTCTGAACACATGGGATTTTTGCTTCACAGTTCAGCATCTGTGCTGCTTGCTGCATCTGAAGACAGTAACAACAGTCAAGAAATCTCCCAGCAACTTCAAGAGCAAAGAGAAAGGTGCTGAACTACCACGTATCACAAATTTCCCATCCCTGGAAGTGTTCAAAGCAAGGTCAGATGGGGCTTTGAGCAACCTGATCTAGTTGAAGGAGTCCCTGCCCATGTCAGGGGATTGGAGCTAGATGAACTTTAAGATCCCTTCCAACCCAAACATTCTATGATTCTACAGTTCTCCCACTTCAGGGTTAAAGCAACACAGTCAAAAAGAGGCAACTATCTGTCCCCATTTCATATTTTTTCAGAGAGAATGTTTGTCTCCTGACCTCTCAATCTAGTTTGTATTAGTGTCCCTTTTCACCAAAAAGAACCCAAACCACACTCAAATGTATATCAGATTTGGTAATACACTTAAATGGAAAGATGAAGAAAATAACTGCTTATTTATCGGCACCTTTGTAGAGATGAAAATTAAAAACCATGAATATATTTAATTCTGCCATTTCTAGGATTATTCTTTCCGTGTGTGCTTCTCTTCCTTGCAGGGTAAACACATAAGCAGTGACTAGACAAGAAGCACTCCCAGCAAAATAGAATTTACAAATCTTCAAATGATGTTGTATGTGAGTGGGCAGACCATGGCAAAATGTTCACACTTCATCGAATCTAACTTGTTTGCCACTATGTATTTATGATATAAAATGTGAACTGTAATTCTTCTGTGGGAGAGTAGCCCACATGAAGTGACAGGAAGCAAAAAGACAACCGCTTTTGCAGGTATATGATACAGGACAAGATTTGCTTGTTCCCAAGTCTGTTTATTTAATCAAAAAAAATCTTTTAAGAATCCATTTGCATCACCATTATTTAAATGGAATCCTAATTTACCCTGAGAATCAAGACGTGATTTTGAACATGGATTTATCAACATATGGAGAAGACAGAAATGTATTCCTTATATTATAGCACCTTTGGCTGGCTTTTAGTTTCTTAGAAGTCAGCACTTATTAGGCGTACCAGTTCTGAGTCTCCAAGACAGGAAAGACTGATAAACTGGAGCAGTTGATCAGAGGGTCCACAAAGTGTCTAGAGCTGGAGCATTTACCCTGTGAGGAGAGGCTGCAGGAGCTGGGCTTATTCCACCTGTAGAAGAGATAGGTTGTGTGGAGAAGAGATGGCTCACAGCAGTCTCCAACACCTACAGGGAAGGGACCGAAGAGTTGGAGGCAGGCTCTTCACATCAGTGCATGGTGGGAGACGAGTCTGTGGGCATAACTTGAAAGAAGAGAGGTTCAGGCAGGAGATAAGGACACCCTTTACTCCTGGGGACAGCTGGACAGGGGTGCAGGTTGCCCAGAGTGGCTGTGCTGGTTCTGTCCCTGTTTCCAAGCCCTGACAGGGCACAGCCCTGAGCAGCCTGGTCTGAGCTCAGAGCTGCTCCTGCCTGAAGGTGAGGCTGTGCTGGAGACCCCCTGACTTCCCTTCCCACCTGAGTTATCTTGTACCCCTGTGTTGGCAACAATCAGAAGGAGATTGCCTACCCATATAGATGTGCATGGCAATGACCCAAACCTCACAGCTAGATTCCATATCCCACTGTTCCTAAGAAAGCCTGAGTGAAATTCTAACATGACCTAGGTCAAGAGCAAAATTCCCAATGATTTTGCCGGGATATTACCCATAGTATTTTGTCTTTAAATACAGAGAAGAAATACTGGAATTTTGCCATCAACTTAAGAGAGGTCATGTCACACCAGATGAGTAAAGGTGTCCAGTTCTGCACTGACCAGGAAGCCTGGACCAGCTGAAATCTACACTCAGCTCTTAGCTAGGTGCCTAAAATTAGGTGGACCGAATCCAAGCATGAGAGTTAAAACAACACTGAATACTTGGGGAATTTTTGTCACATGCATGCAATCTGAGCTTGGGTGTTGCTCACTTTTCCTAGGAAGCAAATGTCTATGACTGATACTCAAAGTTAAGCATGTACAATGTGTACATACATACCTTTGCCTAAACTGGTTGGTTGCCAGAGTCTGAAGACAACTGTGCTGACACACAGACATGATCTTGTGTCCAAACAGAACTCTAGTCAGTGCTCATGCAGATTAAATTCATAGCTTCTTTCACGTGTATAGGCATGAATACTTACATATATATATATATATATACACACACATATGAGACTTGTGCGTGTTTGAAGTTTCTCTGCTTCTCACTTTCAGTGAAATGTGTTTGAGGTCTCAATACTGACATTAATTAGACTATTTATTACTTAAATACTTCTGTGTTTGTCATCCAGCCCATTCCCTGATGTGTGCTGATATACACCAGACTCAGTCACCCCCTCTACTTCATCACTCCTATGCTCAATGCCTCAGAACATGACTTTTTTCTGGGAAGACTAATTAAACAGAAAAGGCATTAGATCAATGAAACATAAGGAAAATTGCTGTAAGCATGTCGCGAATGGTACATCTACCGATTGGCATTTTAATCTATCAGGAACTGCCATGTGTTAAGAGCTTCTTTTTTAAGTTTTTCATTTTCGTCCAATTAAAAGCATGACTTTTGCCACCGTTTTCAATTACATCATTTGCTTTAAAAGTTGTTGCACCAGAATGAATGACATACAAATTAGGCCTTTAATAAAAATCTGTCGTAGTGATGAGACATCTATTATATGTCATTGTATTGTGTTCTGAGCTGCTTATGCAAAGAACTCCAAGAAATTTTATATTGATTAGGCAAAAGTCTATAGCCTGGTGAAGGCTACAGAAATACTTGGGAGTATATAGTTAAAAGAACCTTCTTTTTGATGTCATGTGGTGTAAAAATTCTTAATTTTTGGAACTCTAGGAGGGCTCTCTTTTGTATCATCTTAGAAACAGGGCTTTATTTAATTTTAGGTGTAATGAGATATTTCACTATCAAAACTGTCTTTTAAGGAGGTAATTCTTCATTTTGAATAGCAGTGACAAAAATGAATCTAAAGTACACTACATTCTAGTTTAAAAAAGCCCAACTTAACAAACCAAAACAAAAAATCCAAGAAAAAGTATCTTCTTTTCAAGATGTCTCCATAATTAAAGACAATTTTACTTTCTGGTCTCTATCTTACTATAACAGGATCTTTAGTCCCACACCCCTGTTTACAGTTCTTGCCTGCCCTTTTCTCTGCCAAGAGATTTTGCAGGAAAATTACAGAACTGGCATGCTTGTAGTTACTCATGAATAAAGACCAATTCCTGCCTATAAAAGACACATCTGGCTAAGCAGCTATCAAGTGGTGAGGGTTTGGCTTGCCTCATTTGCATTGTTGGCTCAGATCTATTTTTGCTTCTATCCACAGGGCACTCCCATAAGAGAGGCAAAAAGAAGGGAATACATTTACAGTTCTTTCACTGCTCCAAATAAAGTTCACCAAGATGCTACTAGAGCTTAAAAATAAAGAAAAATATATCTATTTGCAAAAGTATACAATGAACATGATTTTAAACATCACAATGTGTGGATTTTCTCACTGCAGTAGTCCTTCTACATGCAGGTGTAGGATATGAGTGTTTGAATTCCCTCCTATGCTTCTCTTCAAGGATTGAAGGAGTCTCAGATAGGAGTGAAAAGTGAACTCTACTTAAAGAATTTGAAAGTACTCACTGGTTCCAATGGTATTCAAATTTGGGCCCTAGTTCTGATATCTGGAATTCCAGAAAATTTCCAGAGGTAACTGGAATGCTCACCCTATTACCAGCACTGCCAGAATGTTAACACCTGCCTAGACAGAGCATTTTGACTTCTTTCTTTGCAAATTACAGTGGGATAGTCATTCTAAGGGTCTGCAGCATCCTGCTCTTTAATAATGAAGTCTAAGTCTGTACATGTAGAGGCAATTCAGAGCCAATACTGTGCAACTCACCAGTGAGTGTCAGCTAGGACACTGAGAGGGATGAGGAAGCTGGGTGGAAAGGGTGAAAGAGGGACAGCCTCATTTCTTGTGTCTATCTAGCACATACAGCCTTGCTACAGTGCAGTGCCAAGATGGTTTCTGTAATCACTTGTCATTACACAACCTCTGGATGGGTGTAAATTTGAGCCTGAGAAATGTAAACTTCATCATCATAATGATTAAGTGAAGAGGAAGCTTTCCCTGCTAAATGTGTGCCCCAGATAAGCAGAAAATGACTCCCATAGGTTTGTTGCCTCGGCTGCTGGAACAAGCTTTAAATGGCAACACTGCAAAGAATGTGCACAGAATTCTGTAAAATATATTTGTGCCATGTCTTTTAGAAGTAAAGCTTTATTTTGTGTATGTTTGTTTGTTTTTCTTTAAAATCATAGTCTGCAGAGACTCATGCTTGCAGTTTATTCCTCAGGCCATGATTTCACCCCTTTTTTTTTCTGTTAAAGAATGTTCAGTCTTCTTTCTTTACAAGTGTCAGGGTTTATTTTAAACAGAAACACATTTTATTCTGAGAGGTAGGACAGGTCACTCATGGTAACATCACTGGATAGCCTTACCAGGGAAAAAAAAACTTGCCTGACATTTTGAGACTTCTGTTCCTCTGTGGGCTGTGGTAGAGATGTGGCTGGTACAGTGATTTCATAGTTTTCCAGATCAGGAGGGTTAGATTATTACTCAAACCTAAAGCAATAAAGTAAACATTAACAAATTCTGACATTGCTGAAGTTTAATTTGAGTGGGAAGAGGGTGAATATACTGAGAATGTGTGTTGCTCGACATGCTTTGGCTTCAGTGCTCACCCGTTAAGACCTATGAATCACAGGCAGTTGCAAAAACTTTATCAGAGAACAAGTTAACTTTAAATAAATAGTCTCCTTTTTAAAGGCTTTGCTGAACTGAAGCCAGGAGGATTAGCTGCAGGATATTAACAGGAAGCAATATATATATATATGTTAGAATAAATATATCTTTTTCTGTGATATATAACTCCATGAGGCACTTGTCATCAAAAATGAAAAGGTCATAGGGAAAGGACAGCACTGAATCATGTCTTGTAAAGGCCATTTATTACCACATTGATAAGGGAAAAGGCCTATTGTCTGTTGAAAAAAGTCCTCTTCCTTATTTTATTGGTTATTTTTAATGGTACAGAAATGCCACTTTTTACACAAGTTTGGTAATCTAACACAGTGGTAAAAAGCCAAGAGGTAGCCTTATGTCCCTACAACTTCCATTTGCAAAACCAATTGATAAAGTAGTTCAAAAGCCATTTACAGTGATCTCGTAACTGTGTCAGGAAACAAAGAGCAAAGAGCTATTCCATGAAAAGACTTGGGAGGACTCCTGTAACTTCAAACAGCCCATTTTCTGCCACAGCCACAAGAAGATGTACAATAAACCAGGAAATGTGTAATCCTCCAGATTCAGCTGCGTTTGTTTTCAGTTGCAAAAAGATCTTTCCCTCCCGATTATTACAGTTCTTTATAAACCAGAGGCAGCAACAGGGAATCTCTGCTAAAGAGATTATACATGGAAATTGACTTGAAACGTTGACTTGTATGCTGGCCCCTGTCAGACTAGATCTGATTCCAGACTGACATGCAAAAATAGGCAAGTGTTTTGAGATAATATCATTTTACTGATTGATATCCAGAACTTGAATTTATGCTTCTCCACTTTGCTCCACTTTACAATTTGCAGAATAAAAGACACCAACCAAAGATCTAATCATGCCAGATGATGATCCTTCTACAGGCCAGTTGCAGAATTTGTAGCTGTGATTTTTGTTCGCTCCATTTGGGAGCCTGTAAGTATAGACTGTTCTCTTAGGAAGGAGTCAAAAAACCCTCTTGAGTTTATCTCTGAGTCAGATAAACTGTGTTGTCTTTTTAATTAACATTCAGTGATATTAGCTTTTATTTATGCCCAGAGCTTGATGAGCACAAAATAGTGTCAACACATCTTGGGCTTCTCTCCACTAAGTTGCCAAGAGCTTAATTGGTACAACAAATGTTTTTTATAACCCAGAGATTTTTTCAAGAGGAACTGCTCTATCTGTACATGGATAAAACCAAAAGTAAACTGACATGCAACTGAATTTTAATAGAAATGGTGCAATGTAACCATATCAATGTAGTAAAGTTATTTAGTCCCAGTCTCATTAATGAGTATAATATCTGTATAAGATATAAAAGTACATATATATTTTCTCACCTACAGATGAAATTATTCTATTAGACCCAGACATTGTAATCTTTGCATTCTGTAAAAGAGGCAATGAGAGTGGAAAATATTTTGTATATCCAGAAGTGCCCAGAGTGTTACAGAAAATCAAGACAGAAATATTTTACAGAGATCAGCAAATGAGTGCAGAAGCTCCCTTCTGGTATTACTATCCTTTGGGGCATTCTGGGCATTCTGCACATTCAAAGCACTGTCCAGGATGTTAATACTTGTTTTCCAGTTGCCACAGTTTATGTGCATCTTTGACTTCATTGCCCTTCTTCCTTAGGTTCCAGAGAGACCAGAGCCACAGCCAGCAAGGTACATCTGCATGTACATAGGAAGCCTGAGATAAGGCTTGGCAGTGAAAAATGTGGGAGGACAATAAGGAGCAATAAATAACTGGACTTGCTTTGAGAGATCTATGAATGAGGTCTGTGAGCACAGCTGTCGAGCACCAAGAGCTGCTGTGCTGTCCTAGATATAAACTGTAGCTGCCTTTTCACCTAAAAATTAAATTCATCTTTAGTGTGGAGCACTGTATTAATCTTTGAACTATAATGAGAGTTTAGGTACCTACTGGATGTGTGAAGAGTGGTGTGTAGTTGTTTTAGTCTCATACAGAACTGGTTGTTCTCAGAATACATGGCAGAAGAAATTCAAAACTCCTAAAGTTACAGCACAAAATCCCATAGACATGTGAAAAAGATTATTACAGTTTTATTCCTAACAGGATTACAGAAAGAATTCAGAGCAAAGCAAGTAAAATTAGTGACCTTCTGAAGAGTGTAAGGAACCAAAGTAACCTTACTTAAAGCCACTGGCACTCAAATAATTCACTAATGCCAGGGTCTGACTGTGTCTGGCTGTTCATTTTATACACACCTACATTGCTCTAAGACAATTTGCAAACAGTATGACAGAATGGAGGATTGCCTACTTTTGAAGTGCTCTATTATTAATGAACTCACAGCAGCTCTGTACCACTTTTCAAGATAGGAAGAGAAGAATACCATGTTCAAATGACACTGTAGGCTTGTTTGAGTAAGCAGCATGCAATTATTCAGACTGGAAGGTGGCCAGTGCACTAAAGCTGATACTCTAACACTAATCTTGCAGCATTCAGAACCTAACATATTTGCAAACCATTTGCTGAAGTTCATTTTCCAAGGTTCAGCATTAGACAGGAATATATTTTCTATTATATTCTGATGGCAGCATATCCTCATTGCAATTATAGTCCCACAATCTGCTTTTTTTTTCAGCTCTAGTGCTGATACCTTTAATTTTTCTCTATTAGGGAAATGGAAGAATGAGAACAATAGGTTATTCCTTCCTTTCCAACAGCCTGGTACATTTAAGTGGCAATAGAAAATTGCTACTCAGAGTCTTCTCTCATGTCCAGACAACACAGGTCTTAAAATGGTGAGAGTCATGCACATCAGGACGAAGGTCATGAACATCAGGATGAGGGTCATGCATGTCAGGATGAGGGTCATACATGTCAGGATGAAGGTCATGCACATCATGAGCACTTCACAAACAGTCTACTGTGTCCCAGAGAGCATGAAATATCTTTGAAATCACAACCATGAATAAGCCTGCCAAACTTTGCTTATTTTTAATTTATCTGGTAAGCTGTTGTCAAAAGTCCCTTTCTCCCCTTCCTCATTCCTCAGACAATATCAAATGACTAATGAGGAAGCTCAACAAGTCACTACATGGGATAACTGGCTGGGAGAGGTCATTAGGCTTGTGCTTGAGTGGGAGTAGGAGCCAGTTCAGCTCTGGGGATTGTTTTGGAATTATGTGAAACTAGTGGGAGGTGCAGAGATTTGTTGAGACAAAGGTGGGTACCTGCAAGGAAGAGGCTATATATGCTTTTTGGCAAAACTCAGTTTACAGGAACAAAGTTTTTTTATGGAGCTCACAAATTCTGCCACCTGGGATTCAGGCAGCGATGCCTAGTTCAATGGAAACACCATGCTTCCAGATATTGCATCAGGTTTTGGAACTGGAAACAAGCAATGGGTCTTTTTATAATTGAAATATTCTTATTGTGAGCTACTGCTTTACTCAGCTTTGCAATGGCAAGTCTTTGGGCCCTTATGTTTACATTTTCCAGAGGGAGAGAACAAATTCACAGGTTTTCATTTTCTGTATGTGGGAGGGGAGAATAAGCTTGTTGTTGGCTGGCTCCGAGCCAGGAGAGCCAGAGCCTAAATAGACAGCAAAATTCCAAAAACCCTAGATCTAACAATGGAGAGGCACACGGACCCCATTGCTCTTCTGAGCACACTTCTACAGCAAGTAGAATACATTAACGCCTCATGATTGATATCTGTGGCGCAGAATGGCTGCTCACCTTTTTGTTTGTGTTTAGCTGACTCTGGTGGACACTTCACGATTTTGTGTCAGGAAAAGAGTGATGCTTTTTTTTTTTTTTTATGGATAGAACTGGCTCCTTAGAATAGTTAATTTTCTTTTTTTTTTTTTTCATTAAGACGTTGCCTGGGTATTTACACAATACTTTTGATGCTTTTTTTCATGTACCACTGAAATTGATGACATCTTTACTGAACTCAGCCAATAGAATAATTTTGTACTTCAAAAATGCTAGTGAGGAGGCTCACTAGACATTACCAGAACACTTTTGGAGACTAACTGTTCCATAGCTGTCTGCAGATGTTAATTTAACTAACTATTCCATCACTGAGATTTTGTCACTGAGATTTTGTCTTGCCTTATTTAACGATGTCAGCATTGACTTCAAGACAAATACATTGAATGGCAAAAGCTTTTTGTCATCATTATTTTTACAACAGGACCTTCTAAGTTTTTATATTCCAGTGTTTCTGCTGCCAGAGCATTTTGTACTATCTCCTTCTTCTGTGGCTGTGGCCACTTATATTCTTGGTGACAGCAAATTCTCATATTTTCTGCATCTCCACATCTCCACACTCTGTCTTTCCTCAGATTGTGCTCTGTTCACCTCTATGTTCTTTCTCTATTAAATCGCCCGTCTGGAAAGCTGTAACAGTAGGAAGTGTTGGGTGCACTCCTGTAGCAGTAATTTGACCTAACTGGCTAGAGATTTCCACTCAAAGGCAAAACTGTAATGGTATAATAACGAGAATACAAGTGAATATATCTGCTTAGCATTCTCTGATATAGTAGCTTGTAAGTTCATTGATCCCTGCACTGTTAAAATTCAAATGTAACTTTTTTTTCCTAAGAGTCAATCTTACATGTAACATTTCTATTTTTAACTTTACAAGTTTCTTTATATCTTGATAAACATACTCATAGTATATTCCTGACATCTGAAGTCTCTGTCAGGAATTTGCTTTTGAGGTGTCAACTTTCTAAAATGTCCATAGGGTGAAAGCCTGCTGTTTTAGAAAAACTCTTCTCTGTCTTGTCCCCCCTCAAAAAGCACTTGTAAACTCTATTATAACGCCTCAGAATTTAATTGCATATTAATATACTATACATTGCCTAAATTATTATTATGTATTTATATTCTGATCAAAATGAGCACCATGGAAATAATATTTGAGACATTATTTCAAATGACCATCAGAGAACCACAAAATAAAGCAGATGGCAAGGGCTAAATGAAATGAATGGTAATCAAGATGGAAAACGGTATTAAGTACTTTGCAAATAGGACAATAATTTTGATTAACATCAGCAGGAATTAGAGATAATGGGGATGTCTACAGTGCTCTGAAATGGGTTTTGGTGTTTCAGTCTGAAGTAATCTACTGTGACAAAAACAGATCTCATGTCATTTAGTCAGATCAGCTTTCTATGTTAACTTCAGCTATTGTGTTTTCCTCTGTGGAGAACACAGGTCATAATGAAAAATAAAATCTAAGAACTCAAAGCTTATTGAAAATTGTTTTTTGCTATTTCTTATTTATTGGTTATGGCAGTGACAGTGAATAACAATAGCATATGGAAGACTTGTACTTGCTGAGCAACCAGTAAGTATCTTTGAAGGGAGATAAAAGGATTTTGTAGGCTATTGCAAAGAAAAGTAAAGGTTTAAATGTGGCTAATTTGTTGATACTACACTACACTGAACATTACAAAGCATGCAAACGTTGTGCAGTATAATTTTATTCTATAAAATGGAGTTTTTGTTCATGTAACCCATCATCTGTTTATTTAAACTACTCAAATTCAATTTCTAATGGATCTTTAAAACTTCCTATAAAGTGGGATGACCTCCTTACTACTAAGGAACATATGGACAGTGTGACACAGTTACTCAGATGGCAAAATGGGCTTTGCTTACCAGGGCGGATCTCATCTATGCCTGGGTATGAAGTGGAACAATTACATACTGGGAAAATGTTTTGGAGGCAGATTTATTAATTCAGTCATCAAAATTATGATAAAAATATTTACAGTTAAATTAAGGTCAGAAGCGTGAAACAAATGAGCCCCTGCTGAATTCATTTTCAAAAGTACAGAGTAGGTTGACAGTGTTTGAGTTCTCAAGGTCAACAAATGAGGCTTATCTGAAATGTTGTGCCTTTCTCTTATTTACCTCATAATAAAAAATGAACTCTTACCTCTCTCCTTTGTGCTTTTCCCTCCTTCCCTTACACAAGGGCAATGGGATTTATAACCCTAACTAAACTCTATAAAGAAAAAGCATAGGGTAAACTTTATCCTTTAGCTACAGCTGTTGAACTCATTAGTTCCATGGGACTAGTGAGATCCATCAGAACAAAGAATTTGTCTCAAGGGTCTAAGTAAGTCTGACCCAGTTCCTGGAGAAATCAATGAGAACTTTTCCAGTGATTTCAGAGAAAATTGAATCAGATCCAACAGTCAGAGAATTCTGAGCTAAGCTGAAATTTATCCTGTTTATTCTTATGTACTATTTCAGCTCCCTCTCCAGTCAAAACCTGACAGTAAATGAGAAGTTACAGAACAAAGCTTGGCTTAATGTTGCTTGATCTCTGTTTTCCCACAGCTCCTCCTGTATATCCTATTATCCCAAAAGACAGAATGAAACAAATAAATACATAAAGTTCACTGTACACACAGTTATTTATTATTAATACAAGCCAGCTCCTAATGGGGATAGTACAGATAAGGGGAAATGCCTGTGTTTTATAACCTGGTGTTAATATGCAAATAATTATATTGAAAATAATTATTACTGTAACTAGAAACCAAAATCATCAAAAATATTGCTCAAATTAATTCTCTGTTGATTTTAATGGAACTAATTGGAAATCAGTCTTTTCTAAAGACAAATATCTGGCAAAGACATTCAGTTCCTTCTTGGTTAATCCAAATGAAGAAAGCTGACAGTATATAAAAGCTGTACCAATAAACTTAGCAAATATTGCAGCATTAATTTTATTATTTGCATATGCAATTCCTCTCCCTCAACCCTACAGACATTTTCCTTCATGTTTTCTGTTCTAACAGTACATATGACCTGTCCTTCAAATATCTTTTTAAAAGAAATATTAGTCCTGGCAGCCAGTATGTTGTAGATGTACCTTGGCAGAACAAAAGTATCTTGCTTTAAAAAGTACCTGCCCTAGAGCATTTAAAAAGAATGTCAAACCGTAAAGTAGGTCAGCCTGAGCAGTTTTCTCATGACAAGAGCAATGTAAGCAATGTGCTAAGTTTTTCTGTGCAGCTATCACGCTTATGTTTGCCATATGTCTCTTGGTCTGTTTTTATAATTTCTTTGTTGCTACTGTTTGATACCCAAAGCTTTTATTAATGGACACCAAACAGTTAGAAGGAACTCAGAGCTGGCAGATGTGTCAGCTTTGGCCACAACAGGCAATAGATACAGGAAGGCAGTTCTCTGGGTCACAGCCAGCAAAGTTCATCCTTGTCCAAAAATTCCTATCAGTATCAGTTGCATTCTTAGAAGTACTTCACCCTCAAACCTCAGGTTTCCCTACAGGTTTTTTTTCCTTTACAGCAAATGTTATTTACTTTAAAACAGCCCAGAGGACTACGAAGGCTTTAAGAGGCTCAGCACACTCTCTGGTGGTGAAGGTGGCTGTTGGATGACAGCAGCCAGGAACCTGGTGAAGGGCTGAGCCCAGCACAGGAAGCAAATGTTGGGACTGGAACAGAGACTGGGAGGTGACATGTTGCCTTCCCCTTCCCTCCATGCAATATTTCCATTCTGGAAAATGGAATATGCCCATTTTCTTGGGACAAAGTCACTAAGGAACAACTACAAATGTTCCATATTTTCAGGATATATATGGGGATCTAAGTCAGATGTTTAAGCAGAACTCAGATGTGGCATCGAAGTGACAAAGGCAAGAAACTTTGCTGAATGGAAATAGAAAGTAACAATATTAGAAACAAGGAGAAATGCTTTATTTTAAGGAAGAGGGTACGAAGGAAAACAATACCTGTTAGAGTAGCAAGCATTTGTCTTTCAAATGTGTATATCTGGAATAAACAGTTCGTTGCCATATGCCACAATGTGGTCTTTAAAATGGCTCTGATGATCAGGTGTACTACATTTCAACACATATTCGGGGATATTTGTTTATTTGTGCTTTTCATCTGTGCCACTAACACTTATGCAAAATGGACACATAAGGCAATTTATACTAAGTGGATTCCTGCAATCTATTCAAGTATGTTTGTACTAAAAATATTTTAGAGGGAAAACCACTAATTTGCTCTGATTAAAGCTGATTTCATCAGATGCTAACTGAAATTATTTGGGAAGGTAATGTCCAGATGTAAACAACCTTTTACTGGCCACTGGAACATCATGCTTTATAATTCTGCTGTCTTGAGTGTATTTTCATTTGCTATCAGTAACTGACTTTTTTTTTCTCTGAAACAGAACACACCATCACAGCATACCTGTGGATGACAGATGAAAACAATAAACTGGCAATAAGCTTAAAAGTAAACACAGTTATTACTTAACAAGCAAAGTCCCATTACTGCCATTACTAGCCTCGCTAGTTAGTTTAATTATGTTACTGGAATGCATGCTTAACATTGGCTGTAACAGTTAATGAGCTGATTCTTCCAAAGTCACATGCTCCTATTAACCAGTAATCTAATCAGTCTAGCCTCAACATTTTAGAGAATAACCAATAAAGAAGGCAGCAGGTAGTCCTGAACCGTGCAGCCCTACTTTGACACTTGCTAATATTAGTCTTGTGAATTAGCAGATCACCTGCCATGACTAATTTAATCTAGATCAAGCATAAATCCTTAATCACATTTCTGTCAAAATAAGCAGAATACACAGTATAGTGTTTTGTCACCTTTTTGTTGGCTGCATGGTGATGAATAGTACTAATCACGCGTAAGATCTGATAGAATGAAATCAAACTTTTACTGGTCCTGTATGTGTAATTATTTTAAATCACTCTTGAAGGAGGAGAATTATTTTATTCTTGTTCAATTCTTAATGCATGTGGCCATGCCTTTTTTCATCCCAAAGACCACCAAAATAGGTATGAAATTAAATTGGCCAGGTTTAGTTATAAGGACAGAGACAAAGTTGGGAGGGACATTTTCTGCCTCACTCATTTTCTGCTGCTACACATGACTAAATGAACAGACACAAAATAATTCAAGTAGAAACCCAAAACCAGTGTAGTGAATTCTGCCCAGCAAGCCTAGCCAATGCATTTCTCTGACATGTGGGTAGTGGCAAGGCAACAAAGCTGTGTCTGTAGAAGCTTAGCTGTCGGAGGGTGTGATAACTCTGTGGGATGTTATCATTTCTGTGATAGTGAATTGTAATGCATCAATTACAAATGAAGGAATCCATCAGAAAATAGAATCATAGAATCAAGTAGGTTGGGAAAGACCTTTAAGATCATCAAGTCCAACCATTACGCCAGGACTGCAAAGACCACTACTAAAGCATATCATTGAGGGCCCCTGTGGTCAGGAAAGGACATGCAAAGTTTGGTGCGAAGAAACTGGTTGCCCTCTCATGCAAATAGTTTTCACATAGGTATTCTTCTATGTAAACATGTTGTCATTTGAATGATCTCCTATTTCAATGGAGACTCAGCTGTTTACATGTAGGCAGGGTGTACAACTTCATATTCAGTGACTACACAGATTGGAAAGGCAGATTTATTTTAAATTGTATATTTCCATTAAGAAAAAAACAATAAAAGGCAGAGAGTGACCCAAAACCTGCAATCTGTGCATTGCTATATTTTTTTAAGTCACTGAAATTAGAGGTAAAGTATACAAGACAAAATAAACAGTCAAACCTGTTCTCAGAAAGAACAGTGTTTCCTCATTTTTGCTTTCTTTGTGCAGTTCCCTAGAAAGTTTTCTGTCATGGATGGACAATGCATGGTCCAAATATTCCATCAAACAGCTTTCAGAAAGCAGACTGCTGCTGTCAGCTATTGTACTGTGACTTTGTATATATATGTTGATATATTTCTACCAGTTATCTGGTATTCTCGTATTAGCTATTGTTCAAATTGCAGTATGGTCGTAACAACATATTGCAGTTCGCAGTTTTATTCCCTGATGTGACATTTCTGTCACGGAGTGACTGTCCAGGAGAAACAAAACATACTGAAATGAAAAGTGAGACTGGAAATGAAGCTGAGTGCCAGAGAAACAGAAAAACACATACTGGGAAAGTAACTTTCAAGGCCATCTTCCACCCAGCTGTGTACTTTCCAGAGATTTTTTGATTCTTATTTTTAAATATGAGGAGCAATGAAAGACTCCCAATTTAAAATAAATCAATACAATGTATTCTTTATTTTATGGTTGCTTTTAAACAAGAAGAAAGATCTCATTATCATTACAATGTCACCTCTTATTTTCTGCTTGTGTAAGTGGAGAAACACAGATAGAGATCATCTGCTAACAAAACATGAGGCTTGTGACCCTGCTCTTGATCTCAGAGTTACACCACTGTTTCTGATATGACTGTCACAAATGTGTTTTAGATTAAAAGTTTCTCAAAAGTATTTTGCTTGTCGTATTTTCATGTGAAGCAGAGGTGATGTCTCAGGAGATCATAAAAAGGTATAAGAAGTAATCTAAAGGATCAAATAATTAGTATTCACCTCATTAAAGAGGGAATAATAAAGAGAAAGGAAAAAAAAAAAAAAGGGCTTATAAGAATGACCAATCTTGTCATTTGGAGTCATTTTGTTCTGAACAAGAACTTACTTTTTTCAAATTTCAGAGTTACAGAGAGAGAATTAGCAGAGGTACCTATGCAGCTAAGATAAATTCTGGAGATGGTAATTACATACCACAGTGTAACCATTGCAAAATATTCATAATGAATTTCTAGTCTTAAAAAAAAATTGATCAAACTGGAAATATGCTCTATGCTTTACCTTTCTGTGTTAGGTAAATAACTAATCCCTTCCCTGACTATATAATGACTGAGAAAAATGCAGACTCAGGCAGCTACACTTGTCTTGCTCAGGGGACAGTTGAGAATCAAAGTACTGCCTGTCTTGTTAAAATTGTTTGGTTACTCCCAGGCTTCCTTTGCATTGTGCCAACTAGCTCTCCCCAAGAGAGATTTATTAGAGAAGGGACTAGTCCAAAACAGGGTGAACTTCATCAATTGGTGCTCTCCTAGAGCTCTTTAAGGTGGCTACATATATAAAAGACCTGTTTCACTCCATACTTTTTCTTTTCTAGGCTAAGCAAGCCTCACTTTTTCAACTTTTCTTCACATTTTATGTTTGGGTTGGGTTGGGGGGGGGGAAGGGGGCATTTTCTGGGCTTTTTTGTTTTTTGGTGTTTGTTGGTTTTGGTTTTTTTTTCCCAGTTTATTCCCCTCACATAGAATCATAGAATAGTTAGGGTTGGAAAGGACCTTAAGATCATCTAGTTCCAACCCCCCTGCCATGGGCAGGAACACATCACACTAAACTATGCCATCCAAGGCTCTGCCCAGCCTGGCCTTGAACACCACCAGGGATGGAGCATCCACAACTTCCCTGGGCAACCCATTCCAGTGCCTCACCACCCCAACAGTAAAGAATTTCTTCCTTATATCCAATCTAAACTTCCCCTGTTTAAGTTTGAACCCATTACCCCTTGTCCTATCAGTAAAGTCCCTAATGAAGAGTCCATCCCCAGCATCCCTATAGGCCCCCATTCAGACACTGGAAGGCTGTTATGAGGTCTCCATGCAGCCTTCTCTTCTCCAGGCTGAACAGCCCCAATTTTCTCAGCCTGTCTTCATACAGAAGGTGCTCCAGTTCCCTGATCATCCTCGTGGCCCTTCTCTGGACTTGTTCCAACAGCTCCATGTCCTTTTTATGCTGAGGACACCAGAACTGCACACAATACTCCAAGTGAGGTCTCACGAGAGCAGAGTAGAGGGGCAGGATCATCTCCTTCGACCTGCTGGTCACGCTCCTTTTGATGCAGCTCAGGATATGGTTGGCTTTCTGGGCTGTGAGCTCACATTGCTTTCTCATGTTCATTTTCTCATTGACCAACTTCATAAGGTTGGCATCACAAGCATGTCAAGGTCCCTCTGGATGGCATTCCTTCCCTCCAGCGTACCAATCGAACCACACAGCTTGGTGTCATCGGCAAACTTGCTGAGGGCGCACTCAATCCCACTGTCCATGTCGCTAAGAAAGATGTTGAACAAGGCTGGTCCCAACACCAATCCCTGAGGGACACCACTCGTTACTGATCTGCAGCTGTACTTTGAGCCATTGACCACAACTCTTTGTGTGCGGCCATCCAGCCAGTTCTTTATCCACTGAGTGGTCCATCTATCAAATTGATGTCTCTCCAATTTAGAGACAAGGATGTCATGTGGGACAGTGTTGAACACTTTACAGAAGTCCAGGTAGATGACATCAACGGCTCTACCCCTGTCTATCAGTTCTGTAGCCCTGTCATAGAAGGCCACCAAATTGGTCAGGCAGGATTTCTCCTTAGTGAAGCTATGCTGGCTGTCACCAAGCACCTTGTTGTTTTTCATGTGCCTCACACACTTTCAAAGCGTGGTAGATAAAAGCGAATGTGATTTTCAAGTGAAGAACTAGGCCTCACCAATGTCAAACACACTGCAGTAATTTTCCTCCAGATACAGCATGCAACACTTTTTAAATAAGAGCTAAAATTAGATTTTGTTGTTGGGTTTTCTTGAAAATCACAGTATTGCTGGTTTAAGTTCAATTTGAGGAACACAAAGGATTAGTTTGATATTTTTTATTCTTGATACCCGCAGTGCTTGCTGCTTAGCATTACACTTTCCCCTGAGAGTGTGCAGGTTTATCATTTAGTAATTTGTTACAGATCCTTCCCTGGAGCACCTTTTTTCTTCTCTTTTTAAAAAAAAGTAGTATACTTGTCCTTGTACCTTGTGATGTTACCCTTCATTACCACTGGTACAGGCACTGTGGTGACTATTTCCTGAAGTATTTTAGCATGAAGTTCATTACTTGGTACTGATTGGTGCATGTCTTGCTATTAAATGGTTTTTAGTAAGTCAACTTCAGCAAAAACCAAAGAAACATAATAGCCATTTTTTAAAGCTTACTTATTCCAATGTGACAGAAATAATTTTAGTCATTTATGAACAACATTAGGCAATATCTTCAACATTTTAAAAAATATCTGGTGACTTTGGGGGCTCACTATGTAGTGGTTAAGAAAGATCCATCACAAGTAGTCCATCCACATGTGAGCACAATGTAAAGAAGGAGGGAGAGAGTGCACTGTTTACAAGAATTGCAAGTAGGGAATTAGGTAATTCAAAATTCAAACATTTGGGGGGTGGGTGAACAATTCAGGGCATTTGATTTTATATACTGTACCTTGCCATGTTTCAGTCAGTCCAGTTTATAGTCTCACAGAGTACCTCTGCTGATGGTTCAGAGATTAGCACTAGCCAAATGCATTTTTGGTTGGAAATTGGCATGAAGTGACACTAATTGTTGGCTAAGAGGATGGCTGTAGCTATTCTCTGCCAGTGCTAACGAACAATCAGATGCATCCTTGGTTTATTATAATAGATATACCTATATTATACCAGGAAGTTAAGATGTGGATTCGAACTTTTCCAAAGTTCTATCTAGATCTGGGGAGTTTTGCTGTATTTTAGTTTATTTATATCCTTAAGGACATACTGTCCAACTGGTTAGCTAAACCCACATCAAAGAATCACTGAGCCTCCACAGTTTGTGTACATATGTAGAGTGCAAATACGTACACAGGGACACATATACAGACAGAAAGTACAAATAAAACTTGTTAAACACAAAGCATTCAAGGTGTGTTTTTTTTGGAAAGCTTGCTATGTGTGCTTGGCAATATAATTCACCGAGAATGACTTTTGTTCAAGGAAGTTCCTTTAAACTTGGCTGAATAAGAAAACATATTCAAACTTTGATGACACCCAGACCAAAAATAGCAACAGCAAATCCTTTATGATTTTAATGACAGTAGGAGAGAACAAAGACACTGAAACCCCAAGTAAATTTGACAGATTTGTCTTCTGTTGTGTTCTTTTTAACACAAAAATGTACCAAATGCTGAAGGAAAATACAAGCAAAAATGATGTTGCGATCAAGCTCTGGTTGTCTCCAGTGACTGTTTCTTTCTATAATAATTGAAAAAAAAAAAAAGTTCTTATTCTTTATAAGTATGGTTAAAGGATGGCTACTATTGAAATAATATATTTTGCTGTATTTTGAACTTCACCAGTTTGCCATCACCTTACACATCAGAGATATTTTTGAGCATCACTGGTACCCTAGGGTTCTGTGCACTGTGTATACCCCCAGTGAATATTTACTTTAAGAGCTGAAAAGGTCAACTTCCTGGCTAGTATGCAAGTGGGCAGAAACTCTACATACACACAAAAGAGAGCACTGGGACAGCAGGAAGGCCTCAAACACTTGATCTCAAACAATTAGAGGAAAGCAGTAGCTGAAAGCATAGCATTAGGCTCTTTGAATTACAGGATAGCATTTCAAGTGAGAGATACAATTCCTGCTTTAGATTGGCTAGATGTTATTTAAGTTTCAAAACAGACTACATTCAGAATTTAATTAAAGCATATGGGGCTCCACATCATTGCTTTAGCAGTCAGGCTTTACTAATCTGACTGCAGGATCAATGGTATAGTTTGCATGAGTGTCTGAAATCCAAGCAAAATTTACAATAATTTATTGAATCATGAAAGAGTCTGTGTCAAAAAAAACAAACCACAACCCTGCACTGACTAGACAAACTAATAGAAATACTTCTGTAAGGTGTGTAAGATACTGGTGGCTGCTACTCAGAATGGAAAATTGCAGATAGTACAATTGATGATCATTATGTTGCCAGCAAGTGAAGAGTTACCGATCTCTGCTAAAAATACCCTGAAATGGGAAACTCATATACTGGCTAAATCCTAAGTATTCAAAAAGGGAACTTTTGTTTTGTTTTGTTGTGCTTTAAAGTAATTAGAAGGTTTATAAAAATAGGTCTACTTTGCCTATATAATAAGTATTCTGAAAGCAAGTTGAAAAAGTTGAGTATAATGTGGACACCAAAAGGAGAAGAATGACCTACAAGGTTGTAATAATACATGAACTATCATTTTATTCTGCAAAATGTTTTCAGTAAATGCAACAGCAGAACTAGTGTTTCCTTTATGAATTACATGATTTTTTGTTAATCTGTAATGAGTTACTAAAATCTAAGGCACAATGTAATTAATAACAACAATAAAAATAGTGCTTAGTTTTAAAGTGGTAGTTTTTCCAGAACTTATTTCCTGGTATTTAACTGAAGTGAACACCATAGAAAATGGGGTCGGTAGAATTAACCTTGTAGGAAGATCTTATTCTCATGTAGCTTACTATCAAGTGAAATCATGACCAGCAATCCTTAGAAAACAGACAATAAATTGTATTGATTCTTTCAACTGAGTTTTAATTATTCAACTATGTCAGTCAAGTGGTACAGAAACAGCTTTATTAATTGGTGAACCATGTTTAAAGGGCAGTTCCAAATGGTAATAACTGATTATACCGCATAATTTCAAAAGAGCATTTGGCCTGTTGACTACAATATTTCCTCGTAATGGTAAAGACCAAACATTACGACTACCAGCCCTGACCTATCACTTTATGCTTCAATCACAGAATCATAGACTGGTTTGGTTTGGAAGGGACCTTTAAAGCTTATCTAGTCTACCACCTGCTGCAGGCAGGGACATTTCACTAGATTAGGTTTCTCAAACTGACTTTGAACACTGCCTTAAACACTGCCATTAGCTCCAGATACATCTAATAATTTCCTGCTTTATGCCACTAAGAAAAAGTTACTTTTCTCCTTTCTTGTCAGGGCACACATACATTTTTAAACGTATATTTTTAAATTATTCCACCCATTCTAAAATGTTATAGAAAAGAGCTTCCCTTAGGTTGGAATCAGTATTTTCTTTGATGAACAAGATGAAACAATGGAAAATAAGGAGGGCCTCCGTATCTAGAATGCCACTCTGAGTCTAATGAAATATAATTTCAATACCCTGATCTCCAGCAATCCTTTTTTAAAAGCTTGGATATTGCCCTCTGACAGTACTTCTCTACTTTGCAGAAGCATTATGAATATAATTACAATAAAAGTGTTGAGCTAAAAGGCATCATGTGATATAAATATTTTAGATAACTAGAGTTTATATATATTCTTCATTAATAAAAACCTGATCTTGGTATGTCTGGTTTGAATAAATACACAAAGAATTAATATACAGTTTACATCTATTGACCAAGTGAGGTTTGTTACTCAGCGAGTTTAGGATATTGTTGATCCTTTTTGTGTCTGATTGGTTCTTAAATATGATCCTGTGTAACATTACCTAGGTGTTCCTGCTCCGGCAGGGGGATTGGACTAGATGATCTTTCGAGGTCCCTTCCAATCTCTAACATACTGTGATACTGTGATACTGTGATACTGTGATCATAGATCCACACATCACATTTTACTTCCACACTTTGCTTTCAGTTTGTTTTATAAGAAGGTATAAGTCTCATAAACTCCACCGTGGTTGTAACACCTAGTTTTGATCCATTAATGATCTCAAAGCACATTTTAAAAACCTTAATTTGTATGTAGGATTAGAGAGGTGAAACAATGGTCATCCATGGACTAGCTAGAGCTACATTGCAAAGTATTTAGAATATCAGCTATTGCTCTATGTATTAAGTTGACACATTTTTCCCAGAGTATATAAATTGTTACATTCAATTTGTGTTTTGTAATTTGTATTCTTTTTCTGTGGATAAAAATGCGTTTTTAGCTAGCATCATGTATTTCCTAATTGCCCATTTGAGCTGCTCCAAAGCACAAAGACATATTTTGAAATAAGAAAACCTTATTTACGTTATCTATCTTGAATACCTGAGAGAAAATATTTAGCTACTTAATGGCAAAACAGAACCCCCTGTGCTTATTTTAAAGGTAATGTAATTCTGCTTCCTGTATACTGTAAGTGTAAAAAAACATAAACTCTTTAATAATTAAGACCAAGTAGAACATCAGCAGTCATTACCTTGGGAATTGATTCCTCAAATGCATGGAAAAAAGTATGGGCAGAAGGCATATTTAATGAATTACATCATCCTAGCCTACAAATAAAAATCTAAAGTTTATTAACAAAACTTACTGTGTTACCTCTTGCTGTTGGCCTATCCAGTGACTGCTTGTGTGGCTAACTGGTGTCTTCTATTAGCAATGTACCACAAAACCACTGTTATTTGTCAGCCGTTATAAAATCAAACCCCGTATTTGTGAGATACCTGTTATAATTTGAAGCTAACTGTCACAACTGTCTCCTCTAACAATCCCTATATTCTCCTGTTTTATCTATATGAACATTTGCTAGGGAAGTCAACAAAGACTGGATAATCTCATATATTCAATAACAGTTATTATTAATAATAAAACCCTAAGTATTGAAATGTTTTGATGCACACTGCTAAAGACAGTTAATTGCAGTGTAAAGGCTCTGCACAGATATATTTCACTCCAAAACATGTGACAAATACTGTGTGTGTTTCACCATGATCCAGAAATTGTGATTTTGCTTAACAAAGCTGGAATATTTTTCTGTGGATTAAAGCTTTTCTTTTGAGGGAGAAAATAACATTTAAAGTCAATGACTTATCTAGAATTTCCAAGTCATTGACTGAAACTTTCAAGAAATAACAGAGAGACAAGCCACTTAATATAAGTACTGCAGTAAAAGTACAGAGAATGTGGTAATAAAGAAATCAATTCCCCAAGACAACCTGAAACCCGCAAAGCATCCAGAGTGTATTCTAGTTATGTTCCAATCTCATAACTGTGTTGAATTGATGTATTTCTAATATAGATTCTTACCTTACTACTAAGCCCCAAGATTCTTGTTTTAAAAGCAATTTTTTAGTAGTTAAATAAAATCTTAAGTATTTAACTACCTAAAGTAGGCAGCAAAGTGTGAATACTGTAATTTAGGTTTTGCTGTCATTTACATTAGCATGCAATGCTTAACTTTTTAATTTTAAAATGATCACATTTTAGAAAAAGCCAGTCCTCAACTAACTATGCGTTCAGCACATGATTTTGATGGGGGGAGAGGAACACCCAAGAAACAAAGAATATTCCATCAACACCTAGAGAAGAAGTATTCTATGATTCTAAATTCAGTGGTGTCTTTGTAATGGTACTGTCCTACCATCCACTCCTGCACTGCTAACTTCCACTTCAGCAGCTTATTGTCCCATTGACCCCATGGACTCCCCAGTGCCTTGGGAGACTGCAGTTGGTTATGATGCAGGCAACCTTCTTAACATCCAGCCCAAAGGGACAGTGTTTATTGGCTCTGCAGTAGCTCCTACAATCATCAGTCCAGGGGCTGTGGAAAACTCAGCACTCCATTAATCCATTTGTGCCATTTATAGTTCAAATCAATGGGCCAGCACTGAATTTATTTCTGTGTTTTTCCATCCACTTGGTGCATGCTCTTTTGCTTAGTCCCACCCCACAAGCAGCTCTGGGGTTTTGCTCTCAGCAGCAAGTGACACACAGCTGACAGCAACACTTTCACTCAACTTTTCTGCTCCCAGGCATTTCAGCTCCTCAGCACATTTCTGATCCGGCCTCTGAGCTCTCAGGAGACATATTTTGGCCTCACTGACTTTCTGTAGACCTCAGCCCTTTCTTCTGAATGTTCAAATACTTTTCATGGGAGAGCACTGCTTGGCATCTGCCAGTTTTATTCTTCTCACAACCTATTCTTGCATGATTTAGGACTATAATCACATTCCAATAAACTAGAATTTACATTTACTGTAGTCAGTACTGCAGCAGCTGCAGCACAAAACAGTTCCTGATGGGAATCACCAAGAGCCACCCAGCTAAATGTGACTACTTCTTTACCTGCGGTTTAGTTGCTTTCTTTTCAGTAGTCTGAGATGACAAACATGGGATAACAAGGAAACATTTAAGACAAGAATCCACAGCAATCCCAAGAGCAACAAACTGACAGCTCATTTTTCTATATGTCTTTTCTTCATAATTTGTCTCTTTACAAGGCAAATTGTTTGTGAAAAAGAAGGATTTCCTATATGAGTTTCTAAGGAGTCGTTCACACTCATGACATTGTAACATACAAAGTATCCTCAACAATAAAGAAACCAGATTCAAACTGCTCTCCAGATTACAAGGAGCTTGGTCACAGTCACACCTTCCTGTGCATGATATATGACCTGGCTAGGCAGAAGAAGCATCTCCAGGTACAAGAGGCTGAGAACCTCTGCACCAAACAAACCAGATATGTCTACAGCCAGCACATCACCACTTCCTTCAGAGCAAGTCAGATGCACCTCCAAAGAACTGAAGGCTTATAAATTCCTTTTTCATATTCTATGCACTTCTGTCTCTGCCTTTTGCACCTATTTGAAGATTATTGCTGGACTTAAAGCCTATTTTTTCTCAACTGACCTAAATTGGTCCTTTCAAGCACAGCACCTGGGTATTACCTTTGGAGGCCAGCCTTTGCTCTGGGGAGAATGGTTTGAAGGACCTGCTGAGAAATTAGATTTTACTGCATGAATCTCAAACCCATACAATGGGACTGGGTTTGAGAGAGGATCACATAACTTATCTTCCTTTGCTTCTAGGACTTTGCTTTGATCTTTTTCAGTTATTGGCAACAGAAAGTTGCTCACTTCTGATGGTTCTGTGGGGACTCACAAAAGGGAATGCGGCCTGTTTATTCCCCTTCTCATGGACTGATGACCATATGGCAAATCCGTAATTAGCAGTAACAATTTAAGTTTCACCAGCCATACTTAAGACTGTTGTCCCTTCTCCATGGACAGAACTCACCATGATTTCTAATCAACACGTTTCACAGGCCCTGTCTGCCCACACAATTTCTCTTTAATCCCATATTCCAGGGCTGACAGATTTAACAGCTGTTTTTAAAAATGGAGGGAGCATGTTGAAAGACCTATTTTCTAGCATGCATTATATATAAAAATATCAGTGTCAGCTGGCAGGCAACCTTTCCTTTCAAAAATACAGCTTTGCAGTCTAAAACCCAGCTGGGATGAAAGGCAACTTTGCATAAAGATGGTACTGCTCTGCCTGTTGCTCTCTCCACTGTCGAAGTAGTGAGGGCTGTTCACCACCTCAAATAGACCTGCCAGAAAGAAACAGGAAAGAAAGAAGGAAAGTAAGAAGAAAAGGAAAGAGGAAAGAAATGAAGAAAGAACAAAGAAGTTGCTCACAATCATTAACTGATGGCAAAGAAAGTTGCTTGGGATAATTGCTGTGCTTCAAAGCCTAAGAGCAGCAATCACCAAGATTTGTTACTGTTGTGGGTTTTACTGGGAGATGAATCCTGCTGAAGCCTCTGGAAGCACAGGTCCTGCAGAGGTTATGCCCATGGCTGCTCAGGCTTCAAAACATGGGCACTCCTTATGCTCCATTGTTTTGACTATTTTCAGGTGTGCTTGGGCTTCATTAGTTTTTGGCCTTTGGATAGGTTTGCAGCATCCAAATTCAGTTCACACATGACAAACATCCTCTTACTTGGCAAATTTTCTTTTTTTTCTTATCATCACAGCTTCTGGAATTCATTTAATAATTATTTTATACAATGTGTTAAATAGCCCAAGGTATTAATTTAAGTTGCCCTCCATCATTTAAATTTAAATCAAAAAAGCTTGTGTCAGTTTAGTCCAGAAGGAAGGTTATTCTATCTATCCCTTACCCAGTGTATCTTCATTGTTTTCTCCTTTGGAGTCCTCCATTTGGAGTGTTTGATCTCTGTTGTTTTCCAGTAAAGTCCTGAATTTTCACCATGGAGAATTTTTCCTAGTTTAGTTAAGATTGGGAAATTCAACATGAAGGCATCCATTGTCAGAAGCTGTTTGAACAAATACAAAATGTACATTTAATTTAATAATCAGGTTTAAATCAAGCTCCAATCAGTAGGAGGAAAACAGTGTTCCATCAGCAAATACAGCATGGAGGGGTTTGCTGTTTTCTGCTTTTTTCCTAAATATTTTCATCTCTGAGGTACAGCTTTACATAAATCTTGTAAAGAAAAACCTCTGAAGGATGTGAATTTCTATCCTGCTAAGCACAGAAAGCACTGATGAGTCACTGCAAAGCTTTTCCAAACTTATCTGAACACGTCTGATGTGGGATTTGGGTTGGGAATGAATAGGCGTAAGTGCACTCAAAGCATATCCTGAAGTTTCTGGCTTCAATCTAGTTGGAAGGATCTTAAAGCAGCTTTCCTTGGGGCTGCCTGAGGTTCCATTAGGCGGAAACAAGCACATAGATTTGCAAACATTCAGAAAAACTCCCGCTAAAAGCCACGCCACTTCAAACACTCAGTGTTTGGGGGTTTGGCTCATTTGTATTTCTAGTGAAGAATTATAATATCACAGCATTCAGCTTCCAGCCCAGTTGCAAAACATACCCATGAAGTAGTGGGAAAGAGGCTGGAGACTTTTGACCCTGTTTGTCTGCACCTTTGTGGTTTCCCCTGGGGAAAATGATGCTTCAGTGCCGCCTTGTGGCTTCCTCCTCCATGGAGAGGGGCCATCCCAGCAAGATACGCTGCCACGGCTACCTTGTGTTTGCTCCGTGGTATTGAACTATTCTATTTTTTTAACATCATAAACACAGGGCTGTGGAGTTTGTGATTAGAGATAGTGCTTAGGTCTGATGAGCAGCTATGGCACAGTCAGTGCTGCACTGCAGTGCAGTGCAACTGCAGTGCACCTGGTTGTGGTTAGGCTGCTGCCCCAGAGAGACCCATTTTGAGATGGTAGGGTAAGTGCAAACATAAGTCCTCAGGCTTCCCTTCTCTTCTCCAGCTACAGCACCTTTCCCGAGGTACAGCAGCTTCCCAGCAGATTTCTCCATTCTCTCAGGACTGAGGAGGCACCTCTAAAGGCCACAAGAGGAGGGAGAAGCACACCCAGACACCTTTTGCACTAAAATGTAGGATACCATCTTGCACAATCATAATGAAGTGTCATAACAAAGTCACAGTACTAGTGATGAATGAGACAGGCAGCCAGAACAACTACCTCCTACTCTCTTCTTAGACATAGTCAAAATTACAGAGCCATACTTTTGTTTAAGTATTCTCCTCACAAACCCCACTAATCTTTCATGTTCCAGAGCTGAAACTGCAATAAGCACACACCACCTAACACAGACCCTGCTAGCTTGGGATAGCCTAGGGTAGAACAGCTCCACCACGGGACGCTCAGCTGGGAATGGGGAGGGAGAAGGACACACATGTGAATTTTAACCTGTGAGGATTAGCATGTTGAACTCAGGGTGAAGATCTGCTTCAGTCCTTTAAGACTTTCCTTTCCCAAACTTGAAGGGAATTAAGATTTTTGAGCATTTCAAACTGTGTAAGGCTTTGTCCTACTTGGCTTCTGCTTCTGTATCGAGCACCAGGTACTGGGCAGGTGACTAAAACTACCCAGAATCCCAGTAAAAATCCAGAAATAGTGAACATCTCAGAAAAAAAGGACAAAAGGTCAGACATGATGTGATTCAGACTAAAGGGAACTTGCTGAAAAGGAACTGGAGAGGTGGTAGACGCCCTATCGCTGGAAACAAACATGCTAAATTTTGAACTGTTTGTATTTATGGTATCATTACGTGTACCACAGCCTTTTTAAAATGAACATGAAAACCCATCACTTTTGGCAATGTCTGCTGGGAAAATGAGTTTGAGGAAAGCTGCTGCCCCAAGCGTTTTTAAGGATTTAATTGCCTGCTCTGGCAGCGAATCCAAAGTTTTGATTTAATTGCTTGCATTTTGTCAGGATTATAATTAGATTTAAACTTATGATGAAGATCTGCAAAACTGAGGTAAGCAAGTTGTTTGTAGCTGGGGCCTCAGTTTTGCTGGCTATCCCATCCCCAATCCTCCAAGGCGCCTTACCTATACAGTGGCTTACTGTAATTTTCCCTGTGATAAAAATGAATTCCAGAAGTCTGGCATCAATTAGCGACTAAAACACCTAGGTTTTCCTTTCCCATTTGCTACTTCCTTCTAAAATCCAATGCAGATACAGCTTGATTTTAGATCCCAGGATGTTAAAAAACTATCTTTCATCTCTTTTCCTAATCACCAGCATTTGTAACATGATCTTCTGCCCTCAGACTCCACACATGCAACTGTTATTTTGAAGCTGTGAATTTCTGTACAACTCATTTCCTGCAAACTCAGACTGTAGGACGTGACGCTTAAAAATGAAGTGGATATGTTTTATGTCAATATGTTTGCACATCAAACAAAACTGAAATGCTACCATACCTTGGAAAATATATTTCAACTCAATTTACCAGGGAAATGTCACAGGTAAATATTACAGCACAATCTCTACACAATGTACTTTTCCCCCTCAGTGGCATGTTTGAGACTGAGCATTCTTTTGGGAAATAGTCTTTCTGGACATGTGTGGTAACTAGAAATAACACGTCTTGTCATAGAATCATAGAATAGTTTGGGTTGGAAGCAACCTTCAAAGGTCATTTAGTCCAACAACCCTGCAATAGCAGGGACACCTTTAACCAGATCAGGCTGCACAGGATCACATCCAGCCTGGCCTTGAATGCCTTTCTGCTATTCAGCTATGCATTTCTCTTACAATGGGAGGAAAATCAGAGTGGTCTTCCCTGTGGTACCATCAGAAAAAAAAAAAATCTGTTTGCAATGCTTACCATGACTATTAAAAAAAGTACACTTTAAGTATATAAAATGAAAGCACCATGCAACCATATTAACAATACAAAGCACGATTGAAGAGATTTAAAAGGCATAAATATTTTTTTTTCTTGCTTTCTTTCTGATTTTGGTGTCTTTTACTGTTTGGATACTTTGCCACCACTTTTAAATGCCATCTCTATCAGAGACCCTTCTCCAGCCAACATTAAAGAAACCATTCTGTCACCTAAACACAGTAATTTCTATCCCTGTAAGTACCCTGAGACAATGTGCTAAGATTATTTATGGAGTTCCAGGGTAAAAAATAGGAATAAAAATGTCAAAACTCCTCTCACTTCTCTTTTTGTTAACCCTGATGCTTCTAAATACAAGTGAGAAATCTTGTTTTATATCATTAACTTGGCAGTATGAGAGGAGGCTGTGAAGAACAATATCTTGGGACTTACTTGTTTCTGTCAGTTTATGTCAAACATTACATTTATTTTAATGAGGGGGTGTTACCTTTCATGTCTGCCTATGATAGCTAGATTAAACCAAATGGATAAAGACAAGAAAGCTAGCAAATTCTAAAGCATTAGGTATTTTTATAGCCGAGACCTCTATTAAAAAAGATAAATGTAGCTTTATAAAAAATAAAAATAAAATAAAAAATATCTTCATTAATTGGTTATAAAATCAAGTCATTTTGCTTAAAGGTGGACAGAAGTGTTTATTCCTCCTTAGAGTTTTCCTGAAGAATTTCCTTTGAAGTTTCTGGTGCTGCTTGCTGGCAGAGAAGACTCATGAACTCAGGCAAATAACATGCTCTAGCATGGTAGCTTCCATGCTGTTACTCTTCTTTGTGTGAATGGCATGAAGAAATTTCAGTACACTAGCTAGATTATTGAGGAAAAGACACCTTCAGCTTCTGAACAATACAGTCCTGAAATTTTCCCTTTCATCCAAGCAATGTGTACAACTGTTGTTTGAGCAGAGTACTGTGTGATGCCATGCAGTTTGTGTTATATTTCATTACACCCTATAACGTTGGCAATTCTTGGCTTACAATGCCTCCTTCTATTTTTTTGTAGCAGGGACTGAAGGGAAAGACAGCTGCCTGCTACCAGCTTTTAACCCAAACAAACTAAAAGGGGTTATAGTCACCATTACTTCCATCACAGATGTGGAAGACACACCTGTTTCCTTGGGACTGTATTTACCCCCAGATAAGAACTGTCAAAGACTGTTGATAGACTACAAAACAGAGTGAAAGGAAGAACAAAAACAAGAGGAATAGGACATTGCTCCAGGTTAGACTTTGCACTGAATTTAGAGGATAAAAGAATTAGCTCACCATTTGCTGTGGCACAAACAAATTCTAAAAACCAATTTTAATCTAGATACCACCTAAGCTATGATTCTTCTGGCTTGATGTGACATGCTACAAACTATAGCTGGTTCTACCAGTTAGAAAAGAATATTGTTTTAAATTTAGATAAATAATTTCCATTCAGTCCTCTATCAGCTTTTGTTTCATTCTGTGTTTCCTAATTTATTTTCACCTCACCAATACTATTTGTTTCATAGGCAAGGCAATTCACTCTTCACCTGGACAAAAAAAGTGGCATGCCTATGTATTCTCTCATGTGTTTCTTATATTGCTAAATGAGCTATTTGGTTCTTTTTAAACAACCTGATTAACATACTTTCTTTATTAAAATTCAGATATTTTTATATTTGCTTTATAAATCTTCCACCTGTACACCATTTGTTTATGGAAAAACTGTAAGGGATTTTAGTATAAACAAGACCTATGACTTTTATCTTTCATTCTTCATTTCCACCTCTCTGTTTCTCTGACAATTTTGCATCAAAGTGTTAATAACATCTTTCTGTTCTTCATCACAAACTCAAATACCACATAATCTGCTTTACACCTAATTACATTGTTTATTCTTTTAATCTGTGAAATAATTCTTCTACTGGTAATGTCTGTAAACTGTCAGCTGTATGTATTTCTAGAAGAGTGCGAACCACCATGTGATATGTGCCTCTTTTATAACTGCCTGAAGAGAACTAGACGCATAGGTATATCATGGGTAGAGCTATAATGCTACACAGCTCTGTTAACCTTGCATTAAGAGTATTAGCACTGTTGCCTGAATTCTTCCTCTAGTTAATCTCCCAACTCTTCTGTTTTAAACCAGATCCAAAGACTTTAGATTAAGCTAAGAAAAGAATCCAAACTTTTCTTCCATGCACAGAATTTTCACCCAGCACTGTCCACACCATCTGTATGTAAAGGTCTGGAATAGGTACAATTCACTCACAGAGAAAAAGTTTCTGCATGTTAGAAATGCATGATTATAGTCTGAGGTTTTCTAGTCTTGTAAACCCAGAAAGAAGCCAGCGGCCTGAAGTTCACTCCATTCAATTCTAACTAATTTGCACAGCAAGTCCTGCAAAAGCTTCTTTTGGGCTGCATCATGATTTCATAAATTCTTCTATTCTTCCTATTTCCTAAAGAAGGGAAGAAAGAATCTTGGCATAAATAATAGTCATCATATAGCTGAATAAGACACAGAGGACATCCTGGTCTTAGAGACTTGTCCAGCAATAAAACTGAGCAGTGGGAGGAGACCATGGTTCATAGGGCCATAGTGCACTCTGCTCTTCATTGAATACCAAGAGTCTTGATTTCTTTAGCAGTAAAAGTGGGGACAGAAAGCATCACCATTTGTTTTGGAGTGCGAAGCAATTATCAGGTGTTCACACTGAAGTCATCACTGAGTGTATACTTTACCTCTGTGTTGCTCTGAAGTACAGCAGGGTCAATAACCCATCCTCCTTTTGCATATTTAATTGATTTTGGCTGCATACACTCCATTTTGGTAAGTGCACCACAGCTTGAGACGTAGACCTCATAGCACTGTGTGCTGCTAGACATGGGACAAACAGAGGTTGATGCTGTCAAGGAAATAACATTATATTTTTTTTTCCAGAATAGCTAATGCACTCTCTCAAGGAAACTTCCAGCTGCTCTGTTCATGCTGTTTTACCCTGAGAAAGGATTCAGCTGCAACTTGAATTTACAATTGAACAGATCCATTTAAGTTTAAATCATTGATAAAGTAAGGTTTTGGTGGAAGCATTCTTTTCAAAGTTTCCATTGATTTCTACATTTGAGTTTTCAGTAACTGAAATTTATGTGCCAGTTATGCACACTCTGTTAAGATACACATTTTGGTGAAAAAATCCAAACTATTGAATGTATCATGTTTCATATTCGCTACATGACCTCTATGGCTCTCACAGACACATTAGTTTCTCTACATTTAATCTGAAGGAAATAAAAATAGATCTAGTCTCTCACAAAATTTCATAGGCATGAATCAGTGCAGGACCCCCTCCAAAGTCTAGTCAGGATGACATACAAGATTCATGGTATATGTCACCTCAGCCTGCAGAAACACAGAAAAAACAGCTTTGCTAGAAAGCCAAGGCAGCTACTTACTAAGAAAGCCCTACTAATTTTACTGTTTCATTCGTTTCTCTTTTCTTTTATTCAACCCCCATCTTTCACTGCGTCTTGTGATTCCCAAACCTATCTTTAATAGGTTAGATTGGATATCACTACATTTTTACTACATTTGTATAAGAGATTCTTCTGTAAAAGAAAGCGTTTGGAATGTCTTAATCTTTTCTAACAAGGAAGCAAAGGACCAAGATGTACAATAACTGCCTGAGCCACCAGAAAGTATAAATGTTTCCTCCAGAAAGGACAACTGCTTTACCATTCACATGGCACCTGTCATTTGGGACACTGAACAACTTTGGAAAATCTTCTCAAGGCAATAGCCAAGTCACTTAGATTTCAAATAAGAGCTATGTTGCTTGCATAACTCTTTCCTTCCTAGCAGATCACCATTAGGATATGTCTCTGCCGTGTGTTATTCTGACGGTTTGACTTAATAAGAGTGGACTATCTTGTAAGTGAATTGACACCAGTATTCACAGTTCTTAAAGGATGCAAGCCACACCAGCAATCTTCCAAAACACCTTTCTAAGACTGGTTCTCAGGAGTAGAGCTCTATGGAGTGGTAGAGACTGAGGCATAACATGGCACTCAGCCTCTACAGAATCTAGGAGAACTGTCCAGCTTCTTGCTATTACCTGTTTCCCTGTGCCTTCCCTACAAGAGCATCTGCGGACAAGGATGTGAGCTGGCTGGAGGAGAAGCCTGCTCTCCTTCAAACGACACAGAGATTCCTTGGGCATTGCACTCAATGGTGGGTGTTTTCTTTTGTTGTTTCTTTTTTAATCTGGCAAAGAATAGTAACAACTGGAAATCAGTTGTAGTTTAGGAATTCATGGACCATTATGAACAGTTCAGACACTGAAAAATTCAAAGCAGAAGCATTTACTAGGACTATTTTTAAGATGGCAGGAGTACATATTTACTCAGAATTTGATCAGTGATTTAATCAGTCACAGATTATTAATGGGAGTTGACCTTTGCTCTTTCCCTGGTTTTAATTTTGCGTCTTTCAATTCTTCATGAAGCAAGATGTCTTTTGCCATGTGCTTTTTCTCCATGTCATTGTTTCCCTGTTCAAAACATCTTGAAAACTTCCAGAAGAGGGACTGGCTTTCTTTGGAATGGTTTGGCTTCCTTAGTCCTGAATCCTTCACAGTAATTCCTTTTCCTAGATCAGGTAAGTTTCTGCTCCTTTACCACTGCCCTTTGCAGATGCGCTCATAATGGTACACTGGCACAAATTTCAGGTTACCTAAGGAAGCAAAACTATAAATTTTGCTGACCAAATTATTTTACAAGAGTAGCTGAGCCATCCATGCAGGAGGGAGAAAAATCTGCAAGAAAAGGATAGGGTAGAGAGCTGGGGAAGGGAGTACTGTTGTAGCTACTCTATCAGATGCCTTTCCTTGGCAATGCAAGACTCAGTTCTTCCACTGTTTTGATTCTGGGAGCCACAGTTGTGTTTCTTTGTTATAACTCCCTTTACCATTGCCCTTCCTAGTCTTGGCACTGCATTCATCTATTACCAAACTGGTGTCTTATTTTGTAGTACTTCAGTGGAAGTTTGTAGGCAGTTGTAGAACTGAATTTGACAATGATGTGTAGAATGTTTGGCGGCCCATAGTGATTGCTCTGCTGTACTGTTGAGGAGCTCAATTCAAGCATCCAGATTAATTTCAGGGGCAGTCAAAACACTTATTGCTTCACCTGCCATTCTTAATATTTAAAACCACACTTCCCACATGATTGTCCCTACTGTGGTGTTTGGGAAATTAAACAGAAATGACAGGTAACTGACAGGCATTTTAGAATACCTGTTTACTTTGGAGACTTTGTAAATCTAAAAGCTTCACAAAGCTACTTAGAATTCTGATCATCACTTTGTTTCCCTCTTAGATAATAATTCATTAATAATGATGGAATTATAGAATTATAGAATGATTTGGGTTGGAAGCAACCTTAAAGATCATCTAGTTCCAAACATACAGATTTATACAGAAAGCTGTCCCTTGAGGGCTGTAATGAGCAATGATGAATGAATGCCTATACCACCAGTCCTGTACTGGAGATTGTTAACTTCTCTTCAATTTCTACCACATCTACATTTTTAAAGAAGGAATGAGGTACAGACCAACAGAGTAATTTAAAAAAGTGCCACAAGCACATGGCAGTGGTGAAAATATAGAACTCTAAATAGAGAAGAAAGATAGGTATGAAAACCTCATACAGTGCAAGGTATTGAATCAAAGGTAACGAATTAAATTTGTTCTTCAGTATAAAGTAAGGTTTTCAAGATTGACAAAAAAAGGGAGAGTAACAACCAAGTATTAATTCCATGATATCCAAAGTTCTTTGCCTTTTTAAATTATTAATTGAATATATACTTGCCACAAAAAAAAAAAAAAAAGAGAACCAAATAACATACTTTCTGGAAGACCTTAACTTAGTACTCAGATTGCAAGTAAAACACAAAGAATTAAAACACTTTGCAAATTGTGACAAGGATTTTCCTGAGTCTTTTACAGAAGCAAGGGGTTTGGAACTAGATGATCTTAAGGTCCTTTCCAACCCTAGCTATTCTATGATTCTATGTTCATCCCCACTGCCAGCTTTGTGTCAATAAAGTATAACACAAAAATGCCGTGGCTTGTTTTTCTGTAATAAAAAAAGCCTTAATTCACCCAACTTCCTGAAGTCCTGTTCTAGAAAAGAGAGCTCAAGAGAGCTCCAAGGCTTCTACAGCAGCTCAGCATGGTGCGTGGAAATCACAGAATGGAAGTCAGTGTACTGTGTCACAGTGAACATGACAACTTGGCTTTCAGTCCTATGCCTATTCTTGTCTGTCTGTGCTTGCCTCTACCCATTTATCTTATCCTACATCTACCCCTGCTCTCAAACCTAGGCTCATCACAGCTGAGATCTGATCATTGCCTCTTATCTGTCAGACAAAGCTACCCTTATTCTTGTTCTTATCCTAAAAATAACAGGTCCATTGAACTAACTTTACTGCTGTCTGTCACCAGTCCATATTTATCCTGCTGTTGTGGTTTAAACCCAGTCAGGCAACTTGTTCACTCACTCCCAGTGAGTGGTGCCGGGCTGACAACAATCGAGGCCTCCCCCCCCCCCAACCGGGGCTCTCCCCTTCCCCGTTCCCGGAGGAACGGGGAGGAGGATCGAAAGGGTGCAACTCCTACGGGCTGAGACAAGAACAGTCCAGCAACCAATGTACAACACAAATCACCACCGCTACTACCAACTACAACAATGATAAGGGAAAATAACAAGGGAAGAGAATACAATACCACCGGCCAAGAAACGAGTCCCACCCGGAAGCCCGTGTCCTTCTGGGTAACCCCCGGTTACCCCCCACCCCGGGCATGACGTGCTGTGGTATGGAATACCTCCTTGGCTAGCCTGGGTCTGGCGCCCCGTCTCTGCTTCCTCACAGCTTCCCCTCCTCCCTGGCAGAGCATGAGCCTCACAAAGTCCTTGGTCAGGGTAAACATCACTTAGCAACAACCGAAAACATTGGTTTCACCAGCACTGTTCCCAGGCTGGAAGTCAAAACACAGCACTGCACCAGCTACCACGAAGGAGAAACATGGCTGCTACTGCTGAACCCAGGACACCTGCCATCTGCTTTATACTAACCTAATGTAATCCTCAAAAAAAAAAAACAAAACAAAAAAAAGCCTTCTCTTGCAAGTTCCTGTTCTATTGCTCATGTGATTGCTAATCCAAAATCCAAGAACGCTTCTGCTGTCAGTTAAATATTGGTACTGTTTGAAGGGGCTTCTGTTCTGACCTGCCAATGTGTGGCTAGTCATAGATTGGGCATAACTAAAACTATGTGTTAGAAAGGTATTAATTCCCTGGCAAATGGTACTTATACGATAATGTTACCTGAGTAAAGTCATGCTGGGGAGGGGAAGCTTTGCCTGTGTAGAACTCCTGAAGAAGCATGAATTAACTTTAAGCTCCTTGCTTGTGTGGAAAATTGAGCATGGCTTTTTAGACATGTGTGAAATCAAAGTGTAAATACATTTTATATTTAGAACTTACTGAAGTGGTTGGGTGTGATTGGTGAGTACTTCTCCCACTACTGTGTTTTGAGGAGCTCCTGAGCTCTTTTGCAATACCAGAGAAGCAGTCTCTTATAGCCTGCTGAAACTTCTCTGACCAAAAATTCTAAAGATACTTCTGCACCACAGTCAGGACTCAGCTCGATTTCCAGCAATATGATAGCTAGAATGACAAGCATGTTTTATGGCATCAAGTCTTCCCTCATCCTCCACGATACATTTTTTCTTCTATCACATTTTTCGTCTATATCTTGTTTATCTTATTAAAAAAAAATTAAAAAATAGTTCGTTTGTTTTATGATGCTTACACAGAGATTGACTTTTTTACTCTGGAGTGACCTCTTCATATGCCACATAATAATGTTGTTACATTATTTTTCTGAAATCTTCTCAGATTCCTTTTCAATGGAATTTAGGACTCAGTAAGAAAAGGCAAAATTTCACTCCATTCCTGTTTATAAAAGTCTCTGGGTCTTCTCCCAGGGATTGTGCATTTGATCCAACATTTCATCCCATGACATACCCAGCTTTGGCTTTGGCATAGTTTCAGAATTGCTCTGGTACCTTTAAGAGCTTGAGGAAGCTGATGAGGGCAGGATGCAGCAGGCAAGGGTGTTGATCAGATAAAATCAGTGTATACTTGAGTTGGAGGCCCTCTTTAAATATACAACACTATACAGCACCCATTCCTTTTTAAATGAAAGACTCTTTTCTAAATGTTCAACCTGGACATATTTGTATGAGATAAAACTACTATTTTACTTTACTGTAGAATAACACATACCATATATAATACCCTTTTATTTTACTGTAATGTAGCTGAATACACATTTAAGTTTAAAATTATCTTAATTTTCTTAATTAATTCTTAAAAATCTTAATTTTCCAGTCAGCCATGTATTGCAGTTTAACATAACTGACGATATTCAGAACTGCGAGGGCTAGCAATCTTCTTTGGAATAGATGCAAATTACAGACTTTCCCTGACTTGGTGGCCTGCGCTTAAAATGCTACATCTAAGGTTTTTCTCTGTATTATGCTTATCTCTATCAATATTAAATTAATAAAATCTGTTAATATACATTGAAATTTAAGGGGTTTTCTCTGTTATTAGTATGGTCTTCCCTTTTCTAAAAAATATAATTTGTTCAATGATTTCAACAGAAACCAAGGTTTTTGTTGGGTAGCAAATTCATTACAAATGGCTAGTTTTCCCTGGTGTGTTCATAAAAACGTAACATTGAAGCAAACCTGGCTGAGGGAGAAGTACAGAAAAGGCTCTTTTAATACAGCTTTGTGTTGTTTATTTTGAAGAACATGAGTATATACATTTATTCTAGTTGCTTATGTTTCCTGACTACACATTTCCTAGCATGTTCAGACCTTGCAGTTTGACTGCCTGCCTTATCACTCCAGTATGAACTCCTTCCTGCTGCACCACTGCGCTGAACCTTGACCTGCAGAGATTAGCTCACCCTAGAGAAAGGGGTAAAGGGTAGTTTGGTGTCCCAGCCCTTTCAGGGTGATTACCAGAAAATGTAGTCACTAGTAATTTGTAGTAAAATGCAGCTAGTAATTTATTGATTCTTCTGTGTTATATACCGGTATTTTCCTCCAACAAAAGAGTATTTAAATGATATTCTCTGGAATGTGAAATAGTATAATTATAACTGATGATATGGTACTAGAAGATAATCAGCTTTTCCAGAAGTTAAAATATTTGCTAATCTTATGGCAAAACTACAAGGGCATCACTGTACATTCTGAACATACATAGTCAAAAGACTCCAGCATGACTGAGGACTCAAATTGAACAAAGTAATAATGCAACAAAACTGCTGGAAAAGAATTGTGCAGATCAATAAAAGACCTTTTATTTCTCTGTCTTATACCTAATGTTGCCAACCATTCAGATACCAGTTACTCCCTTTCAGCTATAATGGTACACACTCTGATGTTCACACAAAGCAAATGAAAGGACCATACCTACCACAGCAGTGGCAAATAACTCAGTGCAACACTATTACCCAAAACTGCACAAAACCATAATAGAGTAGGACAAAAGTAAATTAGTCATAGAACAACAGGATATGAGACTCTTTGAATTCCAATTTTATGTAAGAAAGATAAATTAGACTGTGCAGTTCTGAATGACTTTTAAATAAACATTGTGCATCCTGTCTATATGCACTTACATTAAGTGTGAATATACTTCCTTGATTCCAAGAGAACAAAACCAAACCCTCACTGATGGAGCATAAGCAAAAATACATGCAGTTTACTCACTTACTTGGACCATCAGATTTGAATTTTTCCATATATTCACCAAAAGGGTAGGTTTACTCATTTTTTCCATTTGTTGCTAGGCTTACAAGTACGCAAAGAGTAGGGTTTATTTCTCAGTAGGAACACAGAGGTCAATAGGTTGTATGGTCATAGAGGAAATCAGCAGCAGAGACCACGACAATGCCTACAAGATCTAACCTTACGTGTGTTGCTAACCAAGGAACCCATTGTTTGAACCAAGATCTCATTCCTGTGCAGTTTCCTAAACAGCAAAAGCACAAGCTCATCTGTATTGTGATGCCTGTTTACCACTTCTAAAGTTCCTCAAGCTGATGTATCCTCCTCCTAAACATGACAGAATATTATTCAGTGGAGTCCTAGCCAGATACCTGCACATGTAGCTCAGTTTTGTGCTCACTTCTGATCAACCATTCTCAAGTAATTCACTCAGTTCTGTAGATAGGAATTCTCAACATGTTTGAAAGTGACAAAGCACCAAACACATTGCTTTGGCCATTTGCCCTTTTAAAAATCCAGGTTGTGAATTATGTCAGTCTGACCTTGATAAAATCAATGCAGCTGTGAGCAATGGCAGCAGATAATGGAGAAGAATACATCCCAGTTGCTCAGGTGACTTCTCACATGTCATAAACAGACAACACTGCTTATTACATGTATTAACCTGCATTGCATTTTATCTAACAGTTTAATTGTGAATTGACAAAACACACATTTCTAAGGGTTTTTGGGCCTCTAAGTATTTGCCAATTAATTACAGTCTGCATGTACCATATTGTGCTCTGAATTCAAACATCTGCTCTGTGTTCTAGATGTTCTGAAAATTGTGTATTTTTAGCTCACAGTTTCACCCACCTAAGCAAAAGCAATGCCACAGCAGGACTCACATGCTTCTGAGACTCAGGCATTCAGCTTTCTGTTGTGACAAACACATATTACGTCCTCAATATCCATGTGTGGGAGCTGAAACTTTCATCAGAAACACACTATAATAAGGCTCTGAACCAGCTGACTTGACAAAGCTAATTGTCAAGTTTCCTCTCCACAAATAAAACTTTCTGCATTTTACCTTAGCTATGGTATTGTCCCATGAGTAGATGTGAATAGTTGATATAATAATAAGCTATTATTTCTCCAGACATTATTTGAAGTTTATCTTGTGCACAACACCAGAACAGAGGGCTGCATGTTCTTTGTTTTACTGAAGCTTTTAAGTTGCTCAGTGAACTGTGATCTTTAAAGAAGCTTGACTTTGATAGCTTTCTGTCCTATTGGATTTTCATCAAAATGAGTGCTAAGCAAGGATCCCATTACTGTTCAAATAGCTGTGCTAATGAATGATAAGCAGTACAAGATGACATGGCTGTGCACCACTATTTTTATCTCTCTTCTTCAAAGCTCAGTCTGCATTCCTTCTCCTGAAGCTCATCTGCAACTCCTAAGCCTTTGGTTAAGGAAGGGAACTCCAAAAGGACACCCTTTCAGGGTCACACTCCTTCAGGATCATCCCCCATCCATAGAGGAGTCAGCCTCTGGTCAACAGTTATATTAGTTTGTACTTGTATTCACAAAATTTACTATTGTAGGTTTTTTGCAAGCAGTGAATTTTTTAAATGCAACTGGACTTTCAATGTGCTGTATTTGCTAGAAGGTAGCAGGATAAGATAGACTCTGGACCCGCCTTGGTGTCTGACTGAGCTTGTAGTGTCCTTTCTTTCATTTGCCTATAAAGGGCTATAGAGTTTGGAAATTAGTATCAAGAAATACCAGGGGCGGGTGTGTTTGTGTGTGTAGAGGGGAGAAAGAAGGGTGTAAATCCCCATAAACCATACTTGAAATGCAGAGTTAAGAACAAACACAAAAAGGGTTTTTCTGGGAAAAAAAACAACAAACAAAACAAAACAAAAACAAAACACCCCCCCACCCCTCCTCACCCCACACAAAAACCCCAAACACTAAAACAAACCTCAAACCAAAACAACAAACCAACCAACCGCACACCAAAAAAAAGGTTCTTTTTGGTCTTATCTGTGTCTTTTAGGTCGTGGAAGGAAACTTGCAAAGATCATGACATTATCACAGCGAGTTCTCTAACAAGCATCTGTGGCTGTGAAACAGGCTATTTTTCACCGATGAAAATCTGCTGCTCTGATTCATCAGCATGTAAAGGGCTCCATCCTGTTTAAATAGAGCTACCATCAGAAGTACAGATGGAGTTCTGTAGTGCTTAGGAGCTGGTACTGAAAGGTTCAAGCGTGGCTTTCCCTGCCAAAGGGAGCAGGAAATCAGATGCTGGCATATAAATTCTCTAGTGTTAAGGAAATAAGCACATCCAGCCACCACCAGTGTGTTTTCTTTGTCCTTTCCGAAGATAACTTTACATTTTTAGCTCAGAGTTTTGTCATCAGTGTCACAGAGGGCTTCTAACAGATACCCTCCAAGAAGCCTGTTTTCAAAACACTTCAATGAGCAAAACAATACTGAAAGTGTATTTTCAAAATACTGGGCCCAGAGAGTCCTTTCTAGAATAGAGTCTTTCCAACAGTCGCACCCTTGTTGTCCAATTCAGCTGCAAATTTCAATAGAGTTGAAGTAGGCTAAGTTATCAGTTAACCTACACATTCCTTGCTTTATCAGTCTTTTCACTAAAACGAATTTACTTTGGATACATTTATTAAACAAAACCATCTTTCGTGCAGGCACTCCAGCCTTAGTGAGAAATTAACACACCGGTGTTAACCAGGAAAAAATTTGACAGTATGTGATATAGAACGAAAAGTTAGTCAGAACAGGGGTCTAGATTAAAACACCAGCCGAAAGACAAATGACAAATACAGCAGAACAGAAATAACTAGTTTGACAACATTACTGCAAGCACAGGTCACCTTCTAAGCTTTCTATCAGTTGGATAAGCTGTGTGGCTTTCTCTCTAATGGAATATTAATCTGGTTTAGTTGTAATTAGCAAAACCAGTCATTACTTAAATAACAAACATTGAAGATAACTCAAAAAGGCTTGCATTTAGCCTTCTAATTATGGCAGTGAACTTGCACAGCTCTCCTTAATGGCAGCTTTAACTATTATTCAACAAGGTTTTAAGGAAAACATTAACAGGCAACACATGCACACCATCAGCCATGTGGACTCTCACAGGTACAGCCTTGAAGGTCACTTGGAACATCGGGTTTGTTTTTTTAACCCATATCTCAAAGAGCTTGTAAGTCTTTGGCTGCCATAACAGCAGAGCCAGCGGAGACCATGCTTTGCTCCCATGTTTTCTGGTGTGCTTCATGGTGAAAGCAGGCAATCATCACCTCATGAGTGCTGTCAATCAAGTATCTGCTCAGATCTTTTTCTAAATTGCAAGAATCCAGCACAGGCTTTCTGCCTCCCTTTTTTTTTTTTTTTCCTTAATAAAGCACACAAAATGCTCTTAGCAATGATGAGATTTTTATGGCTTAAAATAATTATGCATTAGTCTCTGGAGCTTAGTATAAACTATTTAATAGTACCTTACTCTGGCCACAGTATGTCTACAGTGGCTCCCACGTGGCAGAGTGCTGTAGACATTAATTTTAACAGCACAACTCTTACACATTACACAACCTGCATTATTCCAACAATGACATATGAAATTAACTGCCTGGATAATTTCAATATTACATGGAGTCATTAAAGCCCAGTTTAAATCAGTTCTGTCAATATATGTTTCCACTGGGAAAAGCAGAATATTAGTCTAAGACATAATAAAAAAATTTGTTAACCACTGCCATGCCTTGTATCCAGTAAAATATAATTCTGTTGCTTTGAACACTGATGCTCACCAGTAGCCTTGGAAGGTTAAAATCCAGATTGCTTGCCGTGCTTCAGATATATTCCTGCAAACACACTCTTTAATATTGCAGTCCAGAAAGTATTGAACAGCATCTTATCATATTTTAGGTATCTTTATGTATCTAGATACCAGACAGATATAAGCAATAGTGAAAATCTACTGTATGTCCAGAGCTCAAATCACACTAACATTTTTTGTTACATGTATTACAAATTCAGAAAAAGCTGTAGCTCATTGCCAGGTTTCTGCTGCTTAAAAATAAAGATCCATAGCAAGAATCATAGGGAGGAAGAGACAGAGGAAAGGAGGGAGGAAGGAAGGACTGTACAGTGGATCAGAATAGAATAATTTCTGTGTTTAGTCTTCTTATTGGCAACTAATGACAGATGACTGTAAATAAGGAAAACTGTGTTTAAAATGGCTCCACATCAAGCATGAGAGACTTCGCTCAAATAAAGTCACTAGCTCGTAGGTGATATATTTTAGTAATGGAAAAAAGAGATAAGCTCTTTTGGCAAATAGACCTTTTAATCATATAAGTTGGAAAATACTTGAATCCACCACCTTGAAGCATGGGTCATGGCATACAGCAAGCGTGTGTAGTGAAGGAGGCTCAGTTCTTGTTTCAAAGTCCATGGCTTAGGCCTATGCATGCTGAAAATGTAGGAGTGTGGTAAGAGCAGAACAAAAATTCCTGTAAAAGTTTACTACTTACCCTGTTTTGGCTCCAGTGAACTTTGGTAAAGGCTGACAGTAATAATCTGTTCCTTGGGCAGTGCTGTACTTATAAATTTATTCATCTCACTTTTCCCTCCTCCCTCTTTGGAAATGCTCTGCTAAGTGTAATGAAAGCTGTTCAGCAATTTTAAGAGCGACGGTTTACGCTTCTCAGATGTGAAGACACAAAGAATTAACCCAAGATATAGCTGTGAAGAAAGAAAACCTGAAACAGAAGATGATAAGTCCAAAACATTCATACAGTGTTATAAATTTGCACAATGCTTTTCTCAGAGAGATGAGACACTGCAGCTTTACAGAGTGATCAGGAAGGGTTGGGTGGGCACCAGTACTGTGCAGCTGGGTCCTAGCACTGGCAGAGAAACTTATGCCGCAAATTTATCAAAGTCTAAAAGGTTTCAGGAGTAGTGATCTCCAGTCGGGTGCCCTGTAGTCTGTTTCAAAATCTCTCCTTGCAGCAGAAAGAAATATGGCTAGATAAGTAGAAAGGAATACAGACATAGCCTATTTTTTACTACTTGTTCCTAAGAAGAGTTCAAAATTCCACAAAACCTGAGATCTATAACAACATTCAGCTTTGAGAAAACTGAACTTAACCTAGGTTTTGTCTAGGTTTAAGGAGGGATGTTGGTGACATCTGTAAGTAAAATTTAGAGACAGTGACATAGTAGATTTGGCTGCATCTATGGAACCAAAAGATCTGTCATCTAATCAATATGAAGTCATAGAGTTTTAAAGTTTTACCTGAAATTATGCATGAAAACAATATTTCTCAAGTAAGTTTGTTCTTAATGCTCTTAAAATAACTTGTGGTAATACAAAGTAAACACCCAAGAATAAAATGTATAGTGTTAATGCAGATTGGCATGCTATCATAATAATGCTATCATAATAATGCTATCATTTCTATTAGTAGCTCTGTTATTCTATTAGAAGACAACAGTTTTGACTACATTAGGAAAGCACAATTTGAAAGGAGATGTCTTTCTTTTTGCTAACTGATGCTGTTGGGAGAAAAAAAACAACCCACCAACCAAATAGGTATACTTTGGGCAAAACTGCAACTTTCAGTCCAGCACAGATTGAAAAAAAACTTCACTGAGTTTAACTAGGTTATACTAATGAGCTACACAATCAAAAAGTGAAGATGCTGTCATCTGTAGAGAATAGGGGAGTTTAAGAAGAGATCAGAGAAAGAAGAGAGAGAGAAAACCAATTATCTTCAGTGGAACCTTGAAGTGCTTGTGGGAAGACAGGGAATGTACCACAGAAGAAATAGCCCTCCTCTGTGATTTTGAATTCTACTAAATTAATGCTTTTTTCTTCCTAGATACATCTTTGGAAGGTGCTTCATGTCTCCCTGTAGGACCAGAAGCCATTCAGAGGTACTGTGCTTTGTCTGTGAAAAAGGCAAGATTTTATGTCACAGTGTTCATAAAATATTAGTTATCTCCTACTGGAGAAAAGCTTGATCATATCAAATTCACTGATAAGCGCTCTGTTTGTTAAAATATACTGACCTAAGTCAAATATCAAAAGCAACTTGAAACTGGGTGATTCAAGGGATTCATGTATCAATGCAAATGATTTGCTGTGTTACAGCTGGAAGATTATTTCACAATATCTCAATGATACTACCCATCAGCTTACATGATACTTTTGGGTGAGTACCGGTACAGAATTCATAACAAGTACCCAACACAGCTGGTTAAAAACTAGCTTAGGTGTGGCAGCACCAGACTGTGGTCACCAGTTATCTTACCCTTACTCACACTCCAGTAAAATCTCTGAAGCATTGCCCAGCCTAGTGCACATTTGGGTAGAAGTTTTTTGCCTCTTAAAGCAATGTTAATACAGAGCATGATTTCCAAATGCAGCTTGTGAAAGACAATCCTAGGTCATCCTCAGGTAAAAGGATAGGAGCCAGATTTAGCTGCCAGTTCTTCACTCATAGGGAAGTCACAGCAGAAGTGTTACAGTGATAACAATGTGACTGTTCAGGGAATGATGGAGTGGTACCTTTCTCAATAGTTCTCCAAGTTCCAGTCAGGAAATCCCTACTCTCTGAGATGAAACATCATCATTTGCTGAACTACAAAGTTAGTTTTCCAATACCGTGCCGGATATCCCATATGAAGATATCCTGTGGAAGCAGGATGAGCCTGGAAGAAAACAGACTGAACACTAAGTCTGACTTCACCTTGGAGTCACCCTTTACAAGATATTGCAGTTCAGAGAATGTTTCCAATGGACTACATGGGAACAATCAGTACTTGACAGCGTAGTATTTGGGGAATGAACTAATTAACCTTCATGTGATAAAGAATATTTCTTCCAGTATAACAGTAAGGATTTAGAAACCAATGCTACCTACAGTTATCTTCTCAAGGAGTTTATTTTTAAAAAGCACTTAAACCCGCACACACACAGACACATAAAATAGGACATACTTAGATCCAAGCTACTCACCTTCAATGATTGAATTAATCTGAAAACATAGTAGTCTTGACTTCCTAAAAATAAAACCTGACATTTAACTTCCCTACTATCTTTTTTTCCCCAGAAAATTATGATAGACTCAACATCTCCACACACTGGTAATTAGAAGGAGGAACAAAATGTACCTTTTCCTTTTTCTTCAGAAAATACATTGCAGTAAACTTTTTTCCAATAGGTAAAAACATGCCACTACTATTCTTTATACTGCATAAATACTTGCTCTTCTATCACGTATTTTAAAGTAATTTTCCAAGTGAGAGCATTGGTAGCAAACATCAGCAGGTTTCCTGTATGGAATAGCCATCATACACAAAATAGAATAAAACTAATGCGATTTAAATAATGATGCAACTTGCTTAATGAAAGCAGATGACTTGGATATTTTATTCACATTTTAGGGGACTTTTTCGTCTTTGTGTAGAATTTTTTTCTTAAGAGATAAAAAAAAAAATAATCCTGAAGTAAGGCTTTTGTCTTCTTTACAGACCTCAGTCTCTCAGGATGGTGCCAATTTGGAAGTAAAGTATGGAAAATTTTTCTCCTGAAAACCATGTTTGTGAAAAATTTTCATAGGTATATTATCACTTGTTTTCTATAGGCAATGCATTTTTTTCTTTCATTTCTTCACGGAGAGTTATCCAAGTAAAGTGGCTGAAAACTGCCATCTACTGCCTCTGGAAGAAATAGCTGAAGCATCATGACTGGAAGAGCAAAAGCAGTTCTGACGTGGTCCTTCCTATGCCATTACAAGAAAGATTAGAAACTTGGGAGGAGACAACAGCACTTTCTCCCCCTTTTTTGTGCTATGTCAGACCCACAGGTTTTTATCTGGGGCAGCACATAAAGCACATCTGGAACATAGAATCATAGAATAGTTAGGGCTGGAAAGGTCTGTAAGATCTTAAGCCATGGCTTTAATGAACACTAATGCATATAGTCTGCTCTATGTGTATGTACGTACATACCTATGTGTTGGCATATATACACAGATCATCCACTGCATTGTTTTGGCCTTGGCATACTGGAAATAATTTCATATATACTCTCTTAGCAGCGCAGTTAAATTTCAGTCAGCTGTCAGACATTAAGATTATTGATATAAAGCTGGTTTCTACATCTGTTTCCTTATTGTTTTTGCTCTAAAGCTCCTTACTTCTAATGACTTTCAGACCCCAATTCTACACAGCAGACAAAATCCTTAGCTTGTATCCCTTGAACTTCAGAGGAGTTATCCTGGTACAGCGGAACCACTTCATTCAGAGAGTACATCTACCTGCACTTGTTTTTGTTGCTCTATTCCTGCTAGTGTACTGACATCCTAAAACTGTAAAAACCCCAACTTTTCCTTCTCATTCTAGGAAGAACTGTTATCTCCTAAAACAGAAAACATATTGCATGCAGATTTTTTGAGGCCTGGGTGGCAGCTACAAAACCACTGCAGTTATAACAGTCTTTCCCAGCTCCTTAAAACCTGGAAGACTTTCCAATTCCTAACAAGAAGATAATAAGATGATAATAAGAAGAGGGGGAAGCAAAAGAAGAAACACAGAAAAGGTTACTGGGAGCAGCATTGCTTCAGGACCTAGTGAAGGAACCTTAAGACTCCAAATTAGATATGAAAATGCTGAAACAGTGCTGAAACAGACCTAAATTTCCAAGATATGTGTTATTTGTCTAGTTTTTAACAGGAACATATTTATCATGGGACATAAAGGGTCTGAAGAGGACTGTCTGTATGGAACAACCTAATGAGGAATTCTGGCAGAGAATTGCACGCAGAAAGAATTATATGCAGAGAATGATCAACTACTGCTTAGATCTTGCTCCAAAATTTGGTGACATTCAAAAGTAATAGATTACTTTTCTTACAGAAGCATATGTATATTCAGTTGGAAGGAGCATGGGACAGCCCACATAATAAAACTGACGTCTTGAATATGTTGGGCAGGCGGTTCCAAAAAAATACATCATTATTTCACTTTACCCCACCATCTGCTACGTTAAATGCTTCACACAATGCAAACTTTCCTGAAAATCTGCCAAATGCAGAAACTAAAATAATTATGTTCTCCAAATTAAGTTTGTTGTATTTGTACATCCCAGCTGAATCTGTTCAAGAGTTCATATCCTGTAAAAGATAAAGCTTCTTATACTGTATACAATGTGACAAACACGTCATGGTTGAGGGACATGAGATATCACTGTCAGTCACTTTGGCTTATTTTTCCCATGATGCTTGAAGTGAATCTGATCTACCTCATTTTGGTATAAGGTGCTCAGACATTTACTGCCTTGCAGTTGAGTTTCAGTATTCACTCACTGAAGGGCAGTAGGTTCCATCTGAAGACACAGTAATACTTTAAGTCAGCTTGTCTAGCTTAACCTATAATCATACTTTCAACTAAATGGACCAGCACATACAACAGATAGATCAGTTCTGTGACTGAGAGAAGGTTTAAAGTTTAAAATTATGGCTACATTCAAATTACAGAATTACAGCATTTTCTGTCTGATATCCATTTCTGAAGGAGATCTTACAGTATATAAAATGATAAAATTCAGTCCGTAGGCTTTTTCAGAAGCTAAACTGTGTTTATTCTCCTCCCTCCTGTTTTCTTACATATTTTATGTACTCAACATTTCTTCCAATATCCTAGCCTGAAAAGTACATTTAATGTGATTAAAATTTACAACAGGGGAGAAAAGGAAAAACAAAACCCTAAACCATTAACATTTCTACATACACAGTTTAATTTGAAAACAAATTTTTTCTTGGCTCAAGTGAAGAATGAGCTCAACTGACAGAGGATTTTTGTTTGCTTTTTGGCAAAAGAAAAAAGAACATGATTTTAACTGACAAAAAATGAGAAATCACAACACTAACTACAAACATCAAAGAAGTGTAAAGCCATTTTTCTATCTTACATATCTACAAGATGTTTCTTACAGCCATAAAACAATTCACAGCTCTTTACACATGAAGAACTTTCCCCTGTTGCTTGACAAGCCAAATTACTTATCATCAAAATACTTTGCATAAAAGTTCCTAGAATGTTGATGGGGTATGGCTGATGTCAATGGCTGACTAAGAGAGATTTACAGCAAAGTCCCTCGAAATATATGTTTTACAAACTCCATTCCTTGCTGGTGAGGGAAAGAATATTCAGTGTGTTTAACCACAATGCTGCAATGGGTTGCTCTGGAGTCACACAACTCCAAGGCTGGGAGCAACTATGTGACAGAAGATGGAAAGAATAAATGTGTTGTTACACCTTGGAAAACAGTATACTTCATGACTATCTTTCTGCCCATTTCCAGGCCTAGCTTGTATAAGATCAAAAAAAAAATCTATGAAAGGCTACATATTCCCTTTGTTCAAAAGAGCAAATAGTAGCAAAAAGTTCATTTACAAAAATATCCGGTCTACTTCTTCTCTAATATGCACCCTTCTCATGTTGGCTACCAACAAGAACATGCATAACATAGCGCATGGCAGTGATAGTTTTGAAAACCTGGGACGATTACAAATAAACATTTCTAAAAAACGTCCTTTGTGGATGAACTGAAGGAGACTGTGCCACTGTCATTCCATTCCCATGATCAAAAGCACACTGCCCTTTGCCAGGTCTTCTCTCAAAGCCTTTACAAGCCGTTTGAATCCTACAGCCTTTCAGAGGGATTACCGATTTAATTAGGAAATCTGTGTTCATTTGTTTTCAGATATAGCTACATGCTTCTCACACATGTCTAACTTCTTCAGTCAAATGAAGAAATTAAACTGAAGAACCAAAAAGAAAGAAACACCCCAAAAAAAGACTTTGCTCCCCACATCCAGCATACAGGATCCCACTGCTTTTCAAAAGCTAACAAAACATAAACAAAAACCCCAGATGAAAGTCCATAGTATCATTCCTTGGCTTCTGTTAAAAGCCAGGAAGAAATTACAACAGCTGAAAACTATCAAAATCAGAAACGTATCTGACCAAAGACTGGTTATTTCTACTGCCTACACCTGGTATTGAAGTAATTCTTTAGAACAGTTTGGGTGACAGTCTCCAGTCAGGCTCAAAGATACAAACATTTTATATATTCCTGCTTTCTGCCTCATACAGTAATGGGGTACACTAGTAAATTGGTCTTTTTGCATCATTCTTCCCTCTGCATCGTCCAAGAATCAGGTAAAAAACATGCAAATGAAAGGGAACATCAATGAGTGAGGAAAATTAGGATGAAATTACTGTAGAAGTAGTCTCATCAAGAATGAGATGTTCATCCAACAACTCTGATGAAAAAGGAAAAAAAAAACTTCTTCATCATGTTCCTAAAAAGCTGCTAAACGGTTTTCCACCACATGTTCCTCTTTAGTAGAAAAACTGTCTTCCAAACTTTTCTAGCACATAACACTCTACCCCCAGAGAAATCTGCTTCTGCTTTCCGAAAAATATAAGTTCTGAATTGAAATGTCACATTGAAAAGTTACTAAGAACTATGTTAAACAACCTAGCCTGAAAAGCAGTGCAGTATTTATTGAGTCCATGTTCAGTATAAAATGTAATCTGTTGAAAGCACATTCCACTGGTCACACAAAAAGCTCCAGCACTTCCCCTTGTGAATGCAATCACAACCAGAATTTTTTCAAGCATTTATGGTGGGTGTATCGTTTTTAACAAGAATGCTACCATTGCCTCTCATGGTCCCAGGACTGGAAAAGGAATACGACCACTCATGGTCCACTCTGGAACTCTGGCCTCCAAGAGTGTTCTGCAGCAGCATGGTGGTATCAAGAAGCGCTGTTAATCTGAACACTGACTCTTGTTTCAGTTGCCAAAAAAAAGCATCAGAAATGCAGTGTCCTAAGATATTCAGCAATAGCACACTGAAAGCATCAAGACCTCAGGTACCCTTGTGAGTCTGCAAGGAAGAGAGGATGAAGAACAGAAGATTAAGAGAATGGTAGGGAACAAATAGGAATAGAAAAAAAAAAAAGCCGAAAGAAAAAACAAATCAACACTAGCAATGTGATTAGTGCTACCCTTTCTTATCCGTATCTGAATTGAACATATCGCATTTCATTCTTTTTTTCTGTTTATAGATGCACACATCATATTGTTGACTGCAACCCATGGTAGGTGATGCACCACAAATCTATCCTGTTTCTAACAACCTTCAGCTCTGAGATTCTTGTTTCTGGTGCCATAGTAACCTTGGCTACAGGGCAGCTATTGATTCGAAATACAAATACAGTTTGAGACAGTTTCAATGCACAAAAGGGTTATTGTGACTAATCTGAACAGTCCCTGCTTCAGCAGCAAATGCAGAACCCAAGTATCTAGTCACCTTGTTAGATATTTTGCACTGAAGGCTGATTTCTTCTTGTAATTTTCTATAAACTTACAACTAATATAAAAAACACAGAATGTGCAGGCAACATACTATTCTATTAGAGTCACAAATGCAGTACTACAGAAGTGTACCAATAGAACGATGTGTTTTTCAAGTGCCGAAGAAAAAAAAATCACATAAAAATCACAAGACCAACAAAACAAAAAGGATTGCCATCAATGACACCACTGTAAATGTTGCCTAACATGAACAGAACTTAGCACCATCGATGTCCTGCAACTTAGGTTATCCCACCTACTACCATCATGACTGATGCTCAGGTATTTTTGTCTTTTTACTTCATTTTAACTTCATAATAATAATAGCTGTCACTACTAGTGAGACTGTGTATTGCTGATGAAAGACACATCTCCGAGTTAAAAATTTGTTTCAGATTAATTCTTTCTTTTGAACAAAAAATCACCTGGACATAAAGGTATTTTGCAGCATACCTATGATTTTAACACTATTGTTATATACTGCCATTTACTTATGTTTCTACACTTTTTCACTATTGTGGCTTGTGTCATAGTCTATTTTTTGCCAACTTCATATAAAAATGTTTTCTGCAGCTGAATGATATATAGTCATTTGTACTTCAGTGGAGTGGAGGGAGGATACAAAATCGTATTCAATCAAAGCATCAGCATTCTACCTAAGTTTGAATAATAAGCAAAGATGAGGAGCAGCAGTAGGTCAGGCCCATGGGAGTCTGTCTCGCCCTCCCTGCAATCCCTTCCAGGCATGAGCAGCTTTCCCCTGTGTGCTCTACACAGTTCCTCTCTGCCTGGCTCCTTACAGAGGCACAGGCTGGCTGCCTTTCCAGCCAGCCACCTGTAGTAGCAGTAATGCCAATAGAAATGGAGCAGCATCCAGGAGGATTTGTGCATATGTACCCCTACACAGTATCCTCCTCCTTAAGCAATGCTCTGGTTGTGCTTCGTGGGTCAACCAGACTTGGTACTATCAGGAATTATATTTTCATTAGTTTTCTGTTCATGATGTAGCACTCATGATTTGGGCACAAATTTGCAATAAATTGTACAAGTGAAAGGATAGTCACTTATACAGAGTATTGAAGCAATCACAATATTATATAAAAAAAATTCACAGTCTTCCTCACACCTCATTCCCCATATTCTTTTCTTCAAAAGAAGTTTAAAAGCTGATGTGAGCAGACTTTCAAATGTCTGTGAATTTTTCCAAAATTAATTTTGTAATTTCCTACTTGGAAATCAATTCTGTATTGAATCGTGCACACACAGCTGACTTCAAAACATGTTTAAAAGCTTTATTACAAACCTGAGAAAGGTAAAAGTAAGTATTTATCAAATAACAAACACAAATGTTGGTTACTTCTCAGCCAAGTTACTGCTCTATCTGTCAGGCTCAGTCAGGAATTCCTCATCCATTAAAAGGGCTATACATATTTCTGAGTGAGTCCTGATCTTAACAAATGAATATTTTGAAAAATTATTGCAATAATTTTTCACTATTTAAAATATTATTTCTTCTGGTGAGTGACTGCATTAGTACCTATGAATGAGAAAACTGGGTAAATCTGTATTGTTGTGAAATTTTAATAATTTAATATGATATATGGACATCCCTTTGATTGTTAAAAAAGATGCCTCTTTTCCACTGTTGAAAAAGTGGGGACACAGACTCTATGTTCTTATCTGCATGTTAAGGACATTACAGTGTGTATGCAAAATAACTTCCACAGGAATGTCACTAATGACATTACAATTTATGCAAATTACACATTAAAATATTAGTGCAACATGCTAGAACTTCAATGACTTGCTTATAGATCACCTTTTCTTTTTTAATGCAATGAAACCACATGATAAACTTACATTCCTACTTCTTCCCATTTTACTGGATCACTTCAATGCCGCTTTGCCTCAGAGTGTGAAGTCAACTGGAAGGTGTATTTTTTTGGAATAAAATTTGTTTGGAGCAGATATGTTGGCAAGCCTTGAATGCATTACATTTAAATGTACAACACTTCCAATAGTGAAAAAAAAAGAGACGTGGCACTCCATGATTTCACACTAACTGCATGTATCTGGCTGGACCCTAGCATCTCCTTTCCTGTAGGAGGTGAGGTCCAGACAAATTCTCAGTCTTCTTATTTGCTCTCCACATATCTTATGTTTTAGACTCACTAGATGAATTTGGTTTCAATGTACTCCCCAGGACCATCTTTCTGCTCTACCCACAGCAGCAAATCTTCGTGCTAACTTTGTGCCAATAAGTACGACCACAGTTCCTAGGCCAGCTAAGAGGAGAGGAACAGAGGAGTGGAGTTATTAATCTCAAATAAAACCACAAATCCAAGCCTCACTGATACTGTGGAAATCCTGGGTCAGTTTGGATCTGAATAGGAGAAATGTTTGATTGATTGTTTGATTCTACGATTCTAAATGAATTAAGGCATGAAAAATACCAGCAGCAAGAAACCAAAACTGGGATTATGCCAAATTATTTGGTTGCAGTAACATAAGCGTGCCTTAAAGCTTACTCCATGAATGAAGGACATTTATCACACTTACGTAAATGTGATGTAGGAGGTAAAAGAATTTTGATAAAATTATTTTTAACAAAACAATTCAGACTTGGATCTTGATTTTCAAGTACATTTCATGTACATTCATGTACATTAGGAACTGACGATATCCAGGTGCAGCCTGCAGTGGCTCTGCACATCTGTGCCCTCTGCTTTGAGCCAGCAATTGTAATAATATTGAACCTTCAGGTACAATTACTAAACTGACTGCCTAGTTTGGGGGCCTCACTAACGAAAGCAATCTATTTCTACTTTGAACTGCATGATCAGGCAAGCAATGGCATACAGCTGTCTTAGCTGAAAACTATTTTAGGAGATATAAATTAACATGGAGGACTAAATAATAAATAAAAGCAGATAACAGTATATATTAAAAATAATTCATACATGCATACATAATTCATACATGCATTCATACATGGATACATAATGCAGTCAAGAATTTTATCATTGGTAATCACAGTTTTAAAGGTGCTTACTCTAAACTACAATAATAATGAAACCCAACAAATAATATATATATTCTGCCTACGTGTAGGCATCACTTTGCAAAGCCAGACACCAGCTGCACTTTGCAAAGCCAGAGCATGAGCTGAAACATCACACTGTAGATAGGAAAATCCTACAAACATATTCTCAAATGTGTCTGGGCTTCCATTCAAGTTCTTTTTCAAGTAACCAGGTTGCTTGCAAAATGGGATATATACAGTGGAGTGTGAGAACTCTCTCTGAGAACTTTATAATTCACAAACTTAAAAAACTTTTTAATACATTCTGCAAATATATTTATGCTTTATACTTTTCTCTATCTCAGAGTAGTACTTTGCCTTGCCTATCGCATGCTTGTCTCGGGCACAGCTTTTAAACATTTGCTAACAGGATTTTTTTTAAATATTCAAAATATCTGAAGTACTTTGTTTTTTTGCAGAGCTGCATCACTGGCATGCTGCATGGCAACACATTTAGTAGATTATATCTCCCTTTTGAGGGAAGAGCAAATAACGCTTTTATGCAATTTAATTTGTACACCATATTTTGAAGTACCAGACAGTCATTCTAAACAGTTTATCAATTCACTAGTTGGACTAGAGATACCACAATTATTTTATTATCATGTCTGCTTTCTTTTTCTCTTAACACATTTTTAATGTGTTAGTTATTAATATTGTCTATTAATATTCTTAAATGAAGATAATGTATTAAAAACGTGTATATGCTCATGTGCTCATGTCCCCAAACCCATATATTGTGCTCATAATACCACTGAATCATGATAACAGACCTTTTGAATTCATATGCAAGGAAATGATTTTGAAAAGTTACCAGAAAGATATGCCATAACTTCATATCAACCATAATGAAAACCATATATTCTACAAATGCATGTATCTGTAGCAGTTAGATCATGTAAAATGGCTTATAATAAAGAAAACTAATAACTAATAATATTAGAAAATGTGATTGTGAGTCTTTGTTAATTAAATTTTGCAAACTGCTATGTCCACTAATAAGCCCACAAGCTGATTTAGCTGAATTAGTCCTTTGTATTCGGTAGAGTAATACATCCCTCTTTGTGTTGCAGGGACAAAAGAAAAGTGTCATCAGAGAGCTGCCTGCCTGCACACACAGACACACTCTATAAAAATTGCCATGTTATTATAAGCATGGAGGAATGCCGCTAGGAAAACACAGGAAACCCAAACCAAGATTTGAGATAGCTAAATTCAATTATCAAACGTTTTCATTCACATTTGAGAGTGATATTTCAAAAGACACTGTTTTGTTAGTGCCTGTTAAAAGCCCCTATGGCATTCTTTATGATTATTAGTGAAACAGAAATTAAATGGCAACTGACCCGTACAGTGCTCACTGGAGTCACATGTTTCAGAGACCTAGATACTGCATCTGCATCATTGTGTGATGAACAGCACGTACATTCCTACTTAGGATCTGCTTTGGAGTGCCAGTACGGATGAATGAAGGAAATTTGTGAAACTTCATACACTGATGCCATGATAAGAATGAATGTCCTTGCTTTCTGTTTTAAACTATATGATTGGTTTGCAAGCTTTTGTTTAATAAAAGACAATTGATGTCTCAGTAATGTCTCCATAACACATTAATTAATACAGAAGCCTGAAAGATTAAAAATGCTTCTTTAAAGAAGAAATTTAACATTGCCGTTAACTAAGTGTATATTGGGTATCTCAAATACTGAGAAAACCTAGCCATGCACACTTTAACATGCAGAATGAACAGCAGCATCCTAATGCCAGACAACATAAATCTGCTACCAGCATTATGCAGAAAGAGTGTTGTTTCTTAGGCAGAATATTCTGAATTACTGTTTGTCAAAAAATACTTCAGTATCTCCCATAGCTTTTTATACAAAGTCAAACTGATGGCAAATTGTCGATACCAATCACTTCCTCCATTTTCAACCTGTACACTGCTAGCGCTAATTTGCTAGTGTTCTGGTCCAAGAAGCAAGCTGCTCTTTTGCAGCAATCTAGGAAAACAGAAAAATAAGTCTGGTGTTTGAAGATGCCCAGAACTGAACTGTTAGTTATAATCCTTTCTAGTATGCTTAACTAGCTGAGTGTGTCAGAGACACAAAGGTTACTGCTTTTCTACATGTACTACTTCTGTCTAAATATATGCTGCCACATTACGGCAGGGGGGTTGGAACTAGATGATCTTAAGGTCCTTTACAACTCTAACTATTCCATGATTCTATGATTCTATGTCATAAGTGCTAATTTCATCCAAGCTTTCCAAATTATAATTTTTTTGTAGAAGACATGAAAAGTAGGTTATAAGTTCCACATTTCTTAATGTGCTCTAATAAAACACATCTGAAAGCACTCTGTGACAAGCACTTGAGGAACACTTGGTATCTTTTCTTCTCCTTTAGCAGAAAAATGCTATCCCATCACACATAGACCAAGCACACTGGGAAGAATCAGTCCCCAGCTATTAGTTTCTAGTTGCAACAGTAGCTTAAAACTTTGCATGATGTTTTCTACAACAAAATGTATAAAAGTCATGTTGTCTAATAAGCTCCTGTGTGGTTTGCAGAACTGGTGCCTTCACAGCTCAGTCTCAACTCTATATTCCCAACACAGTCCTTTCACAGGGCCATGTTTTTCATGGAGAAACGTTCACTGCTTCTCCACACACAACCTAGCAAATTATTTTTGAAAGCACCTCCTCTGCTTCCAGAGATGTCCTTCTCTGCAAAATTGACCTCTGCTCTCACAACTGCAAAATCAACCACTGGCTAAGCTTTTCCTAAAGGTTTCCTTGCCTCAATAGAAAAGGAACACATAGGAACCAAAGTCAGATGTATGTTAGTGAGAGGCCTAACAGCAGCTTGACAAGCAGTTGAACACAGGTCAAGCATAATGTACTTCAATTAAAACTTTGTGAAGACCCTATTTAAAGTTTCTCTGCAAAGAAGCCAAATATTGCCATTGTTCAGCAGGATTTGACATTTTTTTTTTGTTAGACTAGATGAGGAAGATGGAAGTTGGCCCTCCCTCCACCAGACAAGCTCCAGCAAAAACTGTCTTTCTTTGTTACCATCAAATTTTCCAAAATGAAGTGAACCTAAAATATAACAGCATCTTTAAGCAGACAAATGAGTCTGACTATTGAATTTGCATTCATAGAAGCTTGTCAAATAATAACCCTCTGTCTGCAGTCACTTTCTTATGAGCAACATAATTTAAGGTGATTTCAGGAGCAGAAAATTAAATCATTCACAGTGGATAGCTCTTCTAATAACAAGACACTTTTACCTCACAGGCAGCAGTGTTGTCAGTACTTGGGCATAATTAGGACTAGACATTGGTAATTTTGCTGTAAAGCAGCTGAATGAACAATAGAAGTTATTTAAAATAGACTTCAGTTAAAATGCTTAATACTGATGCAGGTTATTTACTTGAAAACTTCCACACAGCTACGTGACATTTTGCTTTGCTAAATATTAACATGCACAGAGTCTAAGGTAAGTCTTGTTTTCTAATCAGTCACTTCCCCTTTGGACTTTGCATACACAGATATTCATATCCCCTTAGATGACTGGTGGTGGAAACCAATATATATTCTGGGATTGTGGAAAGTGTAATCACCTAATGAAAACTTTAATGCAAAACACAATCCTATCTTAACCTAATTCTAGAAAAGGGGAGCGTAGGAAGCTAGCATTTTTAGTAAAATAACTGAGTACCATTAAAAGTCATAGAATCATAGAATCATGGAATAGTTAGGGTTGGAAAGGACCTTTAGATCATCTAGTTCCAACCCCCCTGCCATGGGCAGGGACACCTCACGCTAAATCATATCACCCAAGGCTTCTTCCAACCTGGTCTTGGACACTGCCAGGGATGGAGCATTCACAACTTCCCTGGGGAACCTATTCCAGTGCCTCACCACTCTAACAGGAAAGAATTTCCTCCTTATATCCAATCTAAACTTCCCCTGTTTAAGTTTGAACCCGTTACCCCTTGTCCTATCACTACAGTCCCTAATGAAGAGTCCCTCCCCAGCATCCCATAGGCCCCCTTCAGATACTGGAAGGCTGCTATGAGGTCTCCACGCAGCCTTCTCTTCTCCAGGCTGAGAAGTCTACAGGAATGTAAACAACACATAATAAGCAAAACATATTAAATGATAAGAATATCAAAGTTAAGATTAACATTTAAAGTATGAAACTTCAAAGCAACACTAAGTCAGCATTTCCCTCTAAAATGCCTGTCTCCTCTTCTCTTTCTTTTAAAGATGAAGGAAAAAGAAATGTATAATCTACCATACAACTACATACTGAGTTTGGTCTGAAGGTTTTAAATTTCTGTTACCAGTTTTGATGCTTTAGCATACCACAAGCTTTTACTTCATTTCATAAAAATTTCATTCTCATCAAAACTCATTAGGTATAAATCACTGCATAATTTCATTTAAATCCCTTCCCTCATTATGGTTCCATTAAAGGTATCACATAGCATCCCACAAGCTTATCTTGTAAACTGTTCATCGACTATTTAGAAATATTCTTACATCAAATACCAGGATATGACTTTTTTTTTGCACCATAATGTCACTGCTCCTTCCACTGGAGAAGTTACTATAGATGATACACCAACCAAGTCAAAATTTGTCTTAAAGCAATCAGAAGAACAAACTGACAAAGAACATCAAAGACTGTTAGGGATATGCAGGCCTTCATCCAAGCTCCATGTCAAAGTTCAGCAAAATTCATGAACTACTGGATGCTCTGGAATAGTTCATATGGAAGCATCTGGCCCAATACTCAACTGATCTGTGTATGTCCCAAGAACCATGCTATTTTCAAGTTATCAGGGGGAACACATATACTGACTCTTTACTTGCTCCCAGAATATTAAATAACCAGCAGATTAGAGATGTGTAACCAGTCTTCTTCAGATGGTTCCATTTTTGTTCCACCTGGAAATTTTGTCTGAGCAGAAAAAACAATGAGGATTTCATTTGCTGGGAAAGTCAGATGCTCATGATTGGAGCAGTGTCTCTGATAGTGCTACAAAATTACTGCAAATCTTAGATGACAAGCCATTCATAGACCTGTGTTGACTCTTTGGACTTACTGAGCATCTGCCACTTGTATGATTCTATGAGTCTCATCCCATGTTGTTTTTTTTTTTTATGTTTATCTGTAGTGGCACTTCTAGAAATACTATCAGCAGTAATTTAAGTGATAAGAAATGCTGCCAATTGAATATAGTTTTTCTATGTTTTACTTAGGGTTTGTATTTTGATTTGCTACGTGAGGCAGCCATAGCTGTAATGTCATATACCGAAACTTCCAGAAAAGCCCACTAATTTGAGGTCACTCCATCCCAGACACCCTGTGGCATATTTTCCACAGACAAGGGGAAATTAGGACACCAGTCTCACCAATGTCATCTGGGACTCAATTGCATTACAGCCTTCTTCAGCCTAGGAACTGTCCTCTGTGGGTCAGGTTTTCAAAGACATTTAGCATTTATAGCTGCCAAAACCTACAGACCACCTAGGTTTGTGAAATGGAAGAATTAGTAGCCATTTTGAAAAATTTGAATTATATATACATCAGAGTTGTAAAGAATGTAATGGAATATTCAGTTCAGCTTCAGCAAAGTTGTGGTTCCCTGCCCTTCATTAAGGCATCTGAAATAGGCATCTGAAATAATTCTGAAATAGTTGTATATTCTATTGTTTGGTTTTCTAAAGAACAGGTTAGAAAGGAAATTCTCCCCCTCCAAATTCCTACAAATCACTTTCAATTTGCAATTTTAAATCCTCACCTTTATATTCAGCAGCTCAATTTGTTAATAAATAAAAATATATATTCGACTCATAATGTTCAAATTCATTCTGTTAATGTATAAATAATCATATTCAAATAACTGACTGCTAAGATACAGTAAACAGGTTACTGACTTCAGAAGGATTACCAAAAATATTTTTTTGTATCTTTAATATAAGTTCTTTGTTTTAATTGCAAAGCAAAATTATGACATTGTGAAAGTATCCATTCAAAATATATAGTTATGCAAAAACTCTCTATGAAAAGGTGTGGGTTTATTCTAATTAATACCATGCTTGCTTGCACGATTTTAATTGTACATCCCTTAACAGTAGTTAATCATGAAAACTTGTAAAATAAAAACTTAACTTTTAGTCTGCCAGCAGGCGAATCTGATCTAAAATCTCAGCCCTGCAGAAAAATCTACCCAAAATTTTTTAGTTCAAGCACAAAGAAGTATTTTTATAGTTAAGGATATTCTGTCAACCTGCCTTCTGAGTTACAGCTAACATTGGGAATTTCAAAATGAATCTGACTTAAGAAGTCAATGAAGTGGCAGGGAGGCATTGTTATGTCCATGAAGACTCACTTAAAAAGGAATAGACTAATGCCTTTGGCAGCTATGAGCAGATACTGCACAAGCCAGATGAAGTGGGACAAATTCTCTTCAAGAATGTTTTAAAATGAAAACAATTGAAAGCTCTCTCAGATGTAATATAGCCATTGCAGAAATAGAAAGACAGCTCTGAAAAATCCTTGCACAGCATTGTGAATTAGAAGAAAATCAGTGAACAGAAGCCTGCCAAAGAATAGGGACTAAGCAGAAAAGTACTGAAGCAACATGTACTTGAGAAGATTTGTTTGCTTTGCAGAACAGAAAGAAGAGGAAGGAAAACATGATTTTTTTATATATATATTTTTAAAAATATAACAAAAATTACAATCATTTGAAAACTAATTATGTGAAATTGCAGTAGCTGATGATGTAGAGAAGCCCAACTTAAGGCAATTTTTACTGTGAGAAGCCCAACCTTTATTTCCTTCCAGTAAATTATCTTCTCTGTAATTGGAGTTCTTTCCATATCTAATGAGTTGTTCACATATGTACCAATCAGAGTGAAAAGACTGTATGCATAGTACCAGCTTAAACCCTCTCTGTATTTTGCTTTTGTTCATAATATCAAGGCAAGGAACTGTAAATGTAATTTGTTCAAGATAATATAGAGAACTCATGGAGATTAGGGAATTAACCAGGCATTTAACAGTATTATTTTTTAACAACCTCTTTACCTATCGTCTATGAGTGTATAAAAGCAACACTTTTTGTTATAAAGTCTGAGTTTGGGGAATCTCCTTTTATAGAAGCAGACAGGAATGTGTTGATTATTTGTATTGTGTACTTCTAAACCTAAATGTCAAAAACGCACAGCAATTGTTAAAACCAACTCTGCCACTTTATTGAAGACTGAGATTAATTTATGAATGAGATTCCAGCATGTCAGAGAGAGGGAGCAAGCTACCAACAAAAGAGCTCACACAGCTAGTAAGGTTCTCATTAAGATCCAACAGAATATAATTTCTACGTGCTTTCTTTCGAGATTTATGATTTATTTTATCAGTCTTTAATAGCACAAAATACTGCAATATTAATAACAATAATTAAACAATTAGTAAAATAACTTTAGATCTAACCTAGCTCTATTGCAGTAGGTGGATCTCTTCAATATTGAGAGCTCATAGTCCAGTATTTGGTTTTGGATATGATTTTCGAATGAGCATAACTCTTGGAAATCAAACCTGTTCCTCACAGAATAAGCTGAGGCATTTCTACTTTTTGAAACCTTTCATGTTTAAATTGCAGTTTTATAACCTTACCCATTTTGATAATTGGCCTATTCGAATTTGGGGATTCTTTCTGAAGTGGTAAAGACAGAGGGTTTATATTCCTTTAAATAGCTGAACTACCTTTTTTTCAGACTTTCTACATCCACATATGCAGGGATGAAAATGACTCAGAATTTGTTTTCCTTTCTTATTACATTCATTAATAAAAAAAAAAGGTGTAAGTACCAAACTTTTATCGGGACTGTTTTGTATGTTAGTATTTCCGTCAGTTATATAACATTCATACAGATAAGGATAAAATAAAAGTAAAATCAGTAATTCTACATTTAAATAATTCTTAAGCGGTATCAAAGCTAGAAAAATTCTTATCAGAAATTGAAAGCAAATATTCAAATTGAATAATAATATATTCCCAAATTTAAATGCCCCATTTACAAAATATATTGATTTGGATCAGAGTATCCTTGCATATTTAAAGTTACTGGCACAGCAGTTCAGTGAAGGGCTAGCATTTTAAGACAGATACTATTGCTCCATCTAGCGAAAAATTGGAAGACATCAGGTGTCAAGTCTAAAGCTGTAGAACATGCTTTTTTGAATCTACAATTCATCGATCCACAAAAGAACAAAATATTCATTATGGAGTTAAATTCTATTCATACCCCTGTTAAAATTGAATTCTGATTTTACATTAAATCACAGGTTTAAGACCTTATTCGTAACCTTTTGAGATAGAAGTCATAAATGGAAAATTGAACTGTAATGAAGGTTACAAGAAATAGGGTGTAAAAGTTCTCCATCCCAAATGACTGAAGTCCATCCCATCCCTGGATTCTCCCTCTTGCAATCAAATGTTCTCTAATCCCTATTGTTCTTTTAGTTTAATATCTTATTGTTTCAGTTTTTCTTGAGAATTTTTAATGATTTTTCCACCCTTGGATATCCCATCTCCCCTTTCAAACCATATTCAAGTTATACTCAAAATTTCCAGTAACAACCAACCCTTTCAACAGCTGCTTCCTAATACTGATTTTCTTAAATTGTGCTTTTTATGGTCAGAAATACACTTGTTAAGCAGTGGAGAAATCAACAGAACTAAAATACTAGAAAACTATGCCCTCCAGGAAGATGTTCTTCCTCTTCTCCAGGTGCTCCAGTTCCTGTCTGGTCAGGAAAGGCTGGTTGATTTTCAAAATAATTCATGTGAAGAAACTTATCTTGCATTTGTGCACATTTTTATTTCTACATCATGCATCGTACATCGTTTATTTGTGCATAATGTTTGTAGAATGTAAAGTAACACAAATGCTGTGAGAACTGGTGCAATCACCCAGATTTGGTAAGAGAAGAAATAATATGAAGTCTCTCTTCAGTGTCTGTAATATGTAACTGCTCTTCCCCATTTAATAATTATTTAACAAGGATCCAGTGTAGTTAGGAACATGCTACTATCCAGGAGACTGGAAACCAAGTTTAAAGTGACAGCATTATATGAAGACAACTGAAAGTAAGAATTTAATGCTTCTAATTTTATTCTCTTTCATTCTGTGTCTGAATATTTAATAGATTTCACACTTGCAGCTTTTCTCTCAAGTCATACTAAGATACAATTCATACTAAAAGTTGAGCTTTTATTCTGTTTTCAGGAACCCATTTTTAAGAATTTTAAAGAGGTGGTGGGGGTTGCTAGGGAAAGAAAAAAAGTCATAATAACAATAAGAATGTTCTGTATAAATTCCTTATATTAATGTTTAAAACTGAAGGAGCTCAGAAATACCAAAGGCCATTACATCACAAAAAGTAATTATCCATATGTTCAATGTTTAAACATGAATTTTAACAATACTTCTTACCACTTTATTTGAAACAAGATTTATTGGATGAAATGTATTAAATGATACTTAAATGTTAATAATTTGCAACTCTGTCATTCAAGGAGCAACCATTTCTAAGTAAAATATTTTTTTTTTCAATTCTATTTTGTCTCCCTATTAGATCTTCAATTATCTGCCATAAAAAAGACAGCTAACAGATGTCTGGCATGTTACACAGTGTAACACCAGTACACTCACCATCATATTCATTGCCTCAGAGTGTTTAACTGCTGTGCTTCTAGAGTAAGAAATAAAAGATCCTTCTCCAATTTATAACCAACTGAACGTGATGTTAACAAAATGCTACATTTTGCAGTCACATCTTTGAATAAGATAAAGTTGAAGGTCAAAAAAAGATCTTAATGGCCAATTGTTATATCAGCAAAAATAGCTGTCAGAATTTGCATCTGTTTTCGAAATGGGTATGATGATGAGGAAACCATTCAAGTTATGGTCCTCAGAATGGGGGATTTGGTATGGTAAAGTAAATTTGGGGAATTAATGGAACACTTGCACTTCATATGGAGTTGTCTGTGCATTTTATCTCAAAGCTTCATCATAATTATTTTTTTTTCATAGAACTGTAGAATCACAGAATGGTTTGGGTTGGAAAGCGCCCTAAGATCATCTCGTTCCAATCCCCCCTGCCATGGGCAGGGATGCCTCACCCTAGACCGTGTTACCCAAGGCTTTGTCCAACTGGGCCTTGAACACTGCCAGGGATGGAGCATTTACCACTTCCTTGGGCAACCCATTTCAGTGCCTCAGCACTCTCAGAGTAAAGAACTGCCTTATATCTGACCTGAACCTCCTCTGTTTAAGTTTAAATCCATTGCCCCTTGTCCTGTCACTCCAGTCCCTGCTGAAGAGTCCCTCTCCAGCATACCTGTAGGCCCCCTTCAGATACTGGAAGGCTGTAACGAAGTCTCCATGCACCCTTCTCTTCTCCAGGCTGAACAGTTCCAACTTTCTCAGCCTGTCTTCATATGGGAGGTGCTCCAGCCCCTCATGATGTATCAAGGATAACCCCTGAAGAAATTGAAAGATACTACCTGTTGATTATGAATTTTGTGAGAGTTATGAATAACCGATCCATGAAGAAAAGGGTGTTGATGTGCATAAAAACTCCTGAAGAAAATTAAGATATCAGAAACAGAACAGATACTGTGCACAGAAGGGCTTAAGAACCTTAAAGATAAATGCAGGATCTAAATTCTTGCTGTCCTCACTGGAATTAGCCAGAACTTGAATCCTGAGCAGAAAGCTGTGAGCCCATGTGAATATCAGTGCCCAGAAGTACAAGTTATTCACACCAAAGTAGCCCAATTTTGTAAATGAATGCATAAATTTTGTAAAATTCCAGCTTCACTTCTGAAAGCATTCCAAAGCTTTGTTAATTCTCTCAAATCTGTTTTAATCTGGGTTTACATCTACTGATAATGATTTTCGTCTGGCTTCTCTCCAAAGACTTACCACTTTAAGGCTCTGATAAAATCCTTCTTATTACACTGGCATGTAATTCCTTGAACAATTCCTTGCTGACCTACAAAACTGCTGGATTGTTTTTTGGTGGCAAGCAAAGGGGAAAAGGAAGCTCTTTGATATTTCATAGCATCAGTGATATTTTTTGAACCCACTATAAAAATAACATTTCTAACAAGGAACAGGAGCAAAAGATGTATTTTATGTAAAGTCAGTCTGAAGCTAATCAAGTGATAGGAAAGTTGGGGGTGCATAATTGTTGAGATTACACAATTTACACAGCAAAGACACTGTAAATTGGCTGGGGTGTGGGTTTGCACTGGATGTGTCAGCTGGGTACATTTTTGTTGGCACAAGAGGGCTTAGCTATCAATAAAATCTGGGAATGCATCTTTATTATGCTTTAAAAATAGAAAGCAAAGTAGCTGGATTGTGTCTATACAGGTGCAGTCCTTCATTCTCCATCTTCATATATTTTATGAAAATATTTAATTTATTTCATATATTTTATTTAGTATAATTCTAGCTAGTTAGAGTGCTAGTGTCCATGCTGTATTTAGTTGTGTTTGATATTCATATTGCAGGTACTCAGCACTTCAGAAAGGCTGAATCTCAGTTTGCATACTGCAATCAGAATAGTCCTACTATTATTTCAGAAAATGGGGGATTATAACATACCATACATTGGAAGGGTTTTTAGGAATGAGTCACACCCATCAGAAATTTACAGCAGAACAATCCAGAATCTACAAAGTTTAAGGAGTTTTCATGTATTTGACTTTCAGTGCCAGCGCACTGTAACATATGAACCACTGGAAACACTGCACTCCAGAAGTCTCTAAATCAGTTTAGATACTATTACTTTGTTAGAAAATTGAAAGAGTTTTAATCCGAATAGTGCAGAGCTCATAATTTTTACTTAGCTGATCTAAAAATGATCCATTTTGAGGGGAGAGGGAAACAGCTGAAAGAAAAAGTTATGTTTTTAAAATGACAGGTTAGGAAGTATAGATCCCACATTAGGTCAAAAATTCCCCTTAACCAAGTAAAAAAGTTCTATCCACACAAATGAAGAAATCTGTTTCACCCACACTATAGTTGAAGCAAAACTATACAGTATAACAGCGAATCTGGCACACGTAATGCTAATTATCTGTGTAACCAATTACACAGTTAAGAATTGAGTGAATTTTGTTTCTGGATAAGCAAAACCATAATTTAAAAACAGATCTGCCTAGCTAAAGCTGCTATAAATAGACTTCTAAATGAGATTCCAAGATGAAAAAATAGAATCTTTAACATTCCACTGAGGTAACACCACTTACTCACTCTTCTGCTGATTCTTGGTCATTTGTTCTTCACTATTAACCTCGTGGCTCTGAGCTGTCAAAATTGTTTTAAAAAAATGTAAAAAAAAATAAAAAAGGAGGAAGCTCAGGAAAATCCACGGATACAGCAAAAGCACAGGTCAACCAGAAATGATTTATTTGTTACTTCTGAATAAGTAATTTATTGTTAGCTTTATATTAGCTGAAAATAAACAAACAAAGCCCAGAACTTTTCCGAGTTTCTTTCCAATTGATGTCTTTCAGTGAAGGTGAAAGAAAACCGAAGAAATGTGGTTTATAGCAGATGTTATGATGACCTCTTGTGGTTAAATACTAAACTAATTTTGTTTCACAGTTTCTCGAAAATTTTCAGTATCAAAGGTTAAATTCTCTTCTTAAATCTGAGTTGGTTCGTGTTGTTAATTCTGCTTAACCTGAATTAACTTCTCCTCCCAAACATACGATAAGGATTTATTTAGCTCACTGCTAAAAAAAATTCTTTTAAAAATATCTCAACCTTTGCACTTCACAAACTTCACAGGTCAGAGTATCATGTTTTCTCACTTGGTAATTTGTTAAAGCCAGGCCACAGCTCTATGTTATTCATTAGTATAAAGAACTATAATTCTAAAATAAAAACTTACCCACTAAAAAATGTTAAAGAACTCCTGTGGTACTAGCCACTCGGTATAATAAATTAGAACAATAGATATTAAACATTATATAGATAGATTAGAACAGTAGACACTGAACATATACATTTTTTTACAGAAATTTAATGCATTAGCTTATTATATGTATTGTCTAAATTGACACACTGTCTCCTTTCATCAATTTTTCTTGTAACAAAAAGCAGAGAACTGAGCATTTTCTGATGTTGCATGCAGCCTTTTAACCAGGATCATATCACCTGACACTCTAATAGACAGCCTGACACTCAAGACTTTAGCCTGACTTTGCAGTTTCCAGAAATTATTCAAGATTACACATATTTCATGAAACAACTTTGCTGAGTGATTACACTTCAAGTGATGGTCCCTACAGTATTTATGGATCTTGTGGTAGCACTTTCTCACTGGAGGATCACCAGTGGAGGCATTTGCACTTGCCAGACAGTATTCACATGACCCCACACCTTACTAAATTTAGGATCTATTGCAAAGCCTTTCTGCACTGGCTCTGCCGTCTGAAGGCTTGGAAGCTCGTTGGCAGCATAACCTTGGACTGTCACCAGCGGGATATGTGCCATGTTCTGATATGCTGTGATTGCAGCTGGGGGTGTCTGAACTCAGCTGCTGCAAGACATTACTTGTTTATATAACACACACTTTAGAGATGTGGGGGTTAAAACCGAACACTCCTCTTAGTGTATACAACGATGAGTCCCTCGTATCATTACCTCTCCTTATTTCTTTTCCTTGAAGAAATTAATACCAGAGGCTGCCAAGCAAAACACACTAGAACAATGATGATGACAACATAAAAAAAAAAGCAGATTTAATTGAAAATGTGGCTGTCTTCATGCGTCAGTAGGGAAGCACTGACAGTGGTCATGTATCCTGAAAATCTCCCTGATTTTTGAAATATCATCAACAAAATTCCCTGACAGTTTCCTGCACAAGGAGGATCTGAGCCCTGCTGGCATGCAGACTTTAGAGACAAAACCAAACTGCTCATCTGTGGGAGGGAGCTGTTTTATTTCTATTGTCTAATAGGCCTAATCTATCTCATTTTTCTTCAGCTGGGTTAAGTCTGCAGTACTAAGAACTGACCAAATTAAAACTGTAAGCCTAATTTACAAGGAGTGAACTTCAATACTCTAGATACCATTTGAACTCTCAACTAATTACTGCTTGCATGTATGAGCATGTGATTTTTTTAACAATGTCTAAATGCTGTCATTGTTTCCCCTGTAGTCAATTACAAGCATAGCAATAACCAGCCTGAGACAATTTTAACCCTGAGGGATCAGTTAGTATTACTCCCGTGGCTCAGTCTGGCCTGCCAGGTGGCTCATGGTCACTTCTTGCCCATTGGAGGCTCCTGGCCAGCCAGCCAAGAAGCCAGATCTGTAATGACCTTCCTAAAGGAGGTAACGGGTGGCTGCTTGGGCAGTAAACACCCAAGGACCTTGTGCCTCATTGTATGGCCTGCAAAGCCTTGCTATGCGAGCAAGGTAGTATAGACAGGAATCACTTAGTGAGTAAAGAGACGTTATCAGTCTATTGGCTCTCAGGATAGGGCAAAGATCTTACAGCCACAGCCTTGTCCCTATGGCTGCAAACTCACAACTCTCGCTGCAGCCACATTTCAGCACAAGGGATCAATAGAAAAGACACGCTGCATGTCTTCACCTGACATAATACACCAAACACGTTCAGACATTGAAAACTGAGTCTGAGTGTTGAGATGAGGTTGGCAGACAGCTGTTGTAATTTCTGTTGCTGGTGTTAACCCTCCAATCGTGCATCAAACTTCAGACAACTCACTCCAACGTTCCCAAGCTCTAGTTAACTACATATCTAAATATCACCTTGTGTGTGATAAAACTTTCCCTTCCCGTAAAGCTTGCAGATGTGTTGCATACACTAGTGAATTTAGGGAGAAAAAGAACTTTTTGTGTTGATTTCAGAAGCATAGCCACTTTGAACTGTCAGGCACTTAAATCCGAAAGGCAGCAGACTTAAAAGTTCAATATGAAAGTCACTGACACATTTACCAGTTTTGAATTTAAACTGAATCAAAATCAGGAAGTCTAAAAAGGGTCTAAATTTGCATTACTGAAAACAATCTTTATTTTGTAAGAGGAAAAATACTACGTTTTTTCCCACATCTTAGTGGGAAATACTAGAGTATTTTATTGGAACTTGAACAAACCCCAGTTTTAAGGTCAGTTCTGGATATTCACTTTAAAGGCTAACAAAAGTCAAACCCTTCAAGAACCTTTCATCCATGGGCATGATCTAATATTCATTGTGATTATTATTAGCATCTTAGAATTCTGATACATACTTATTGATAGTGATCAGCAGAAGAAAACTTCCAACAATCAAAAACATTAAAAAAAAAGGTGTACAGAGACAACAAAAAAAATCATGAGTTCCTTGAATAGCCTATGTTCTACCACAGCCCACCATTGTAGAGCAGAAACTTTTTTTCAGCAGGTATTCACAGATAACTTCTTGTTTGCAATGCATTTTTTAAAATGCAAACATGCTATCAGGCTTTGTAATATGCTTTCTTATTATTCTGTCAGTACAGAGCATTCTTGTAAGCAGTGGTTAAATCTTATACTTCCTTTTTGGCTTCTCTTTCAACAATAGTAGGTTCATTTTCTAACTCTGGCAGGAGGGAGTTGGTTTTGCTGGGTGGCTGTTGTGTAAGCATCAAGTATACAGGAATTACACTAGGAGCAATAAACAGGAAGAAACCAGTTGGTAAAACACAATCATAGGCTGGCAGAAAATCAGTGACTCTTTGTCACTCCTTCCAAAGAGGAGGAAAACAGTTGGTGGCAGATACTCCGTACCATCAAGTACCCAGAAGAGAAATTAAATCTCCTTTTCTCCATGCCGGGATACTCAGAGTTTTACTTCAATGTGGACCATGGCTACTTGGAGGGTCTAGTCCGAGGATTCAAAGCTGGGATCTTGACAAGTGCAGACTATGTCAACTTAGCACAGTGCGAGACGCTAGAAGGTAAGTCTGCTGGTTTGTTTTATTTGGGAAGAAATATGGTTGCTTAGGCCTTTGAAAAAGGGAAGGTAAAAGCCTGAATTATTGAGAGCTTATCTGAAAAAACAGAGATGACCCTGATGTCCTCTGAAGAGCTGTTCTCATATTTAATAGCTTTCCAGATAAATTACCCTAGGATTGCACAGACTGTGATTTGAAAGCAATCCAGATGATGAGGTTTTCCAGTTTACTGATAAGGTTTGGAAATCTCTTCCATTGAGTTCCTATGGAGATTAGTAACCTTCTCACAGATTTTAACTACTCTACAAAACTGTTCAAGCATAGAAGTTTCATATCATTTAGCTGGATAAAATAGTTCCCCAAAATCTTACTAAAAGCTTACCATTTGGTTACGAGTTTCTCTAGAAAAGGTATAATTTTAGTACTTTATTAGTTCACAAGTTTTAGGGCAGTGGGGGACAGTCTACTTCCCAGGAAAAGAAAACCTGGTAACAAAGATAAAACTGAACGATTCTCAAGCTTTGAGAAAAAAAAAAAAAAAAAAGAAAAAGCTTATTTCAAGGTGACTTTGCCACCATAATAAAGAGAACACACACTAGTTTCCAAAACAGCCTTCTGTGGCCAAGACTGGTCACAGCCTGATGAGGACAGACTTGTACAAAGAATCATATGACAAACCTTTAGTCACTTGGCAGGAAAAAAAATGCGACAGAAAAAAAAAAAATCACTTTTCTACAGGAACATAAAGTTTTTTTCCCTGACTCTAAAATTAAAGCTATAATTGCACACTGAAATAATTTCTTTAGCATGAAGTTTATCAGATTAATTTGAAAAAGGAACAAGGAGAAATAATAAGTTCACTCTGGTTTAAGCACTGGTTGCTTTGTGTATGCAGCAATGGATTTTAGGAAATGTGGAGCTCAGAACCTGATGATTCCCATATACAACAAAATTTTGAGGCTGCCTAAACTATTAATGTAATCACAACATAAGCCTGGGGAGGTTGTTTGCCATTCATCTGGCAGACTAAAAGAACTACATTTAAATAGATTCATGTAGGTATTTAGCTGTCAGCAGGATAAAGTTCCTCTCATAGTTAGAGATTGTCAATACAGTCAATGAGATCTAGACTTTTCAACCGACCAAGTGCCTGTACCTACTTCAGCTGAAGAGCTGTGTCAGCTCACTATTTCATACAATGGCAGTTTAGACACATAAACACATGTAGGCACTTACTTCAAGAACTGAAATTTATTGCTTATGTCAGCTAGGCAAAGTCAACAGATTCTGTAGCCTATTTGTACCAGAAGTTTTGATCCATGAAATGTAAAGACTTTTGATATTGTATTTGATTGTTCAAGTCAGAAAGTCCTGCTCCACAAATTCACAGGCTTCAGAAGAAGCTAATAGAGTTTCAAAAATCTCTAAAAGATGTGAAGGACAGAATGATGGAAGTATTAAACCTTGCTCTTACTCCACTTGTTTGTGCAGAGGAGCTCAATAAATTATGTCATCAAAATCTCCATGAAGAAAAAAACCCTGATAAAATCCTTGTTACTTCTGAATAAGATGAAAATGCACAGGTTTAAATACCTTCTAAACACAACAAGAAAAAAGGAAATTTTCCCTCATCCTTCCCAGAAGATTGCTTGCTCAGGCTAAGTTAAGAATAGTTGAGAAAAACAACCTAAATTTCATGTCATGCTGTGAGGAAGTTATTTAGAACCAGAAAAAGTAGTTTTGAAACATTTCTGAGATATATAAACCTTCAACATTATTAAGAGCTGCAACAGATGGACAGTTCAAGATAGAGAGATAAAATACTTTCGTAAGTAAGACTTATGGTAGAAAGAATAATTTTTTAATATTTGAACCTTCTGCTTTCTAATGTTTGTTCAATTTTAGAATGTAAATTATTTCAGCAACAGAAGCAGCAGCCTTCATCAATCCACCTACACGCACACCTCTACTACCCACAACCACTTTCCTTTTTCTCTATTCAGCTACATACCTTTCTCCATTGTAACACTTCCTCTTTTACACAGCTACCAGATTATCACCAGTTATCTACCAAATGTATTATCTATAATGAAAATATAAGAAGTACTGGATTTCTACACAAGACTAAAGACACCTACCTCTCTAAACATGCAGGATGGTGTAACATTGAATTTGTACCATGAGCATACAGTTCACCAAAAGCACAGACCCTTACCTTTAAAGTAAAAAATCATAGAATCATAGAATAGTTAGGGTTGGAAAGGACCTTAAGATCATCTAGTTCCAACCCCCCTGCCATGGGCAGGGACACATCACACTAAACCATATCACCCAAGGCTCTGTTCAACCTGGCCTTGAACACAACCAGGCATGGAGCATTCACAACTTCCTTGAGCAACCAATTGCAGTGCCTCACCACCCCAACAGTAAAGATTATTCAACCTAAACCTCCCCTGTTTAAGCTTTAACCGGTTACCCCTTGTCCTATCACTACAGTCCCTAATGAAGTGTCCATCCCCAGCATCCTTATAGGCCCCCTTCAGATACTGGAAGGCTGCTATGAGGTCTCCATGCAGCCTTCTCTTCTCCAGGCTGAACAGCCTAAACTTTCGCAGCCTGTCTTCATACGGGAGGTGCTCCAGTCCCCTGGTCATCCTCGTGGCCCTCCTCTGGACTTGTTCCAACAGCTCCATGTCCTTCTTATGTTGAGGACACCAGAACTGTACACGATACTCCAAGTGAGGTCTCACAAGAGCAGAGTAGAGGGGCAGGATCACCTCCTTCGACCTGCTGGTCATGCTCCTTTTGATGCAGCCCAGGATATGGTTGGCTTTCTGGGCTGCAAGCGCACACTACCTGCTCATGTTCATTTTCTCATCGAGCAGCATCTCCAAGTCTTTCTCCAAAGGGCTGCTCTGAATCTCTTCTCTGCCCAACCTGTAGCTGTGCCTGGGATCGCTCCGACCCAAGTGTAGGAGCTTGCACTTGGCACAGTTCAATTTCATAAGATTGGCATCAGCCCACCTCACAAGTGTGTCAAGGTCCCTCTGGATGGCATTCCTTCCCTCCAGGGTATCAACCGAACCACACAGCTTCGTGTCATTGGCAAACTTGCTGAGGGCGCACTCAATCCCACTGTCCATGTCGCTGAGAAAGATGTTGAACAAGACCGGTCCGAACACCGATCCCTGAGGGACACCACTCGTTACTGGTCTGAAGCTGGACATTGAGCCATTGACCGCAACCTTTTGTATGTGGCCAGCCAGCCAGCGGTCCATCTATCAAATTGATGTCTCTCCAATTTAGAGACAAGGATGTTGTATGGGACTGTGTCGAACGCTTTGCACAAGTCCAGGTAGATGACATCAACTGCTCTACCCCTGTCTGTCAGTTCTGTAGCCCCATCATAGAAGGCCACCAAATTGGTCAGGCAGGATTTCCCCTTAGTGAAGCCATGCTGGCTTTCACCAAGCACCTTGTTGATTTTCATGTGCCTTAGCATGCCTTCCAGGAGAATCTGCTTCAAGATTTTGCCAGGCACAGAGGTGAAATTGACTGGTCTGTAGTTCCCTGAAGCTTTATGCATAGAATTGAAAGATTCAGCATGTGGATTTGTGCTGCAGTACTATTGTGCTTATCTAATAGTACCTTCAGTTCCTGTCATGTACATTAAAAGGTAATAAATTTACCCCATTCTGCATTCTGTTACATAACACCACACCACAAAACTTTGCCTAAGTTAAAAATATTATAAATACGCTAAAACAAACAAGCAGAAACAAAACCAAAACCACTGCAAGTAACCCATAAATAGAATTAAAAAGACCTTTTAATTTCAAAGTGGTTTTGATATCTCTAGAGGGGAAACCATAATGTCAGTACAGAAGAACCACAAGAAATCTGTAGGTTAGTGCTTTACATATGCTTGATCATCACAAAGTGTAACATTGAGACAGAAAGAAAAAAGGAGGCTGTGAATTGACTTAGGATACCACCATGTCCTCTCAATTCAGGGCCACACAGAGAGAAGTCTTCAGGTTAATTTAAACATCCTTGTGGGCTTGTTTGAATTATTATAATTTCCATGGAAGTACCCTGCTGCAATGCTGGTTTGAAACCTCTGCAACATGGCATTCTACTAGCTTGACCCTATTCCCTCTGAGGAATGGGATCCCCAGAGGAACCCTAATGACAGTCTTTGGAGTAGGATATGGGGGTGTTAAATTCTTTTCTTGCTTCCTTGTGTGATGGAAAGACTACTGCTCTCTAGAAGGGAAACTTGGTCACAGAAGGACAAGCAGCCCAGCTCTGCTTCCACCAATACTGCTGAAATAAGTTCACTTAACTCGCCAGAGCCAGGAGAGACCAGCACATAGTGGCTGAAATAACTGTAATTGAAAACATGGTAGTGGGCTATCAAAGTGAGGAGTCAGACAAGACACCATGTGCTTGGTGCCAAGAGACCAGGTTCACTCTTTGTTTAAGTTCTTTCTATACTCCTTCTTTCTGATCAGCATCATGTTAAATTAGTCTGACTTTGTGCATTAATTCTCTTTAGGCAAACTGGTACTTGTGTTTGGTCACTGTTCAATTGTGAGTAAAATCATGTGATTTAACTAAATAATGTGACATTATTTTAAAGTCATACGTTTCCTACATATGATTTTCCTGCATAGAATTGTAGGATGAAATACGTGATGCAGATGGATGACAATAATACTGACAGCTGAAATAAAGCAATTTTCTTTCCTAGTGATCTTGTGGACATGCTGAAAAGCCCAGAGTCTTGTGTAGGTCTCCAAGAGCCCCTGAGCAAAGGAGCAGCTAGCATCACTAAAAAGTTTTGGTGGACAGGAATATCTGAAGCCCATGTAACACTCACCCACCTACTTCTGCCAGGTCATCAGGTCACATTACTATTACAGGTGTCTGAGTGTGTTAAATCCTCAGGTCTTGTTATAAATACCAACAGCAAAAGGGCAGACTATAATTTAAGACCAGCAGAGCAGACTGAACTGCACTGAGCTCTGTCATGGTGGGAACTGATTATAGAATCATAGAATCATAGAACAGTTAGGGTTGGAAAGCACCTTAAGATCATCTAGTTCCAACCCCCCTGCCGTGGGCAGGGACACCTTACGCTAAATCGTATCACCCAAGGCCTCGTCCAACCTGGTCAATTACAACATTCCTGACTGATATTATATGGTATTGGAGCTTGTGGACAACTATTTTCTTTTGTTGTTTTGGCCAAGGCCAGGAGATAGGGTTTAATTTTGTTTCTTTTATACAGTATGCATGCTGGTGTTTATTAAATCAGTTAGAAGAAATACTTTTATAAAGCAGGCTGTGGAACTGACAGGGTCCTAAATGGAATGATCCCAGCACAGTATTTCCTCCTTAGCTTTTGAGAGCCAGCTAAAGCTAATTAGTGTTACAGCCAATATTTTTCATGCTTTACATTAGGGCATGGTTTCTGAAGCCACTCAGTCAACCAAAGAACTAATGAAGGTAACAGTCTTGTCAAAATACTCTCAGTCAGCAGCTTCGGCTTCTGTTCATCCCATGATAATGTTAAACACACTTTGGAATGGTCAGTGCTTGGGATTGATATTTGGGTTTTGCAGTCTGCTTTAGGTACCTGAAAACCTATGTGTTTGAAATGCATTTACAGAATATAACTCAAGGTAGACATCAGTGGCTAGTCTGAAAGGGAACTGAGGAAAGCTGGAATTCAGCTCTCTACATGTACTGATGCAGTATTATTTGATCCCACCATAAGCCAAGTATTTTTAATTTCTTTGCAATAAAAAGAGATAGTAAAAATAATCAGTTTTCACAGTAAGCATAGCTGTGATATAAAATATTAGTGATTTTTAAAAAAGATGGTCTTACAAATTTAGGCTCATTTTGGGGCATAATTCTGCATTTTTATTTATCTCTTAATCTTGCTTACCTTCTTTTCTTTTCTTTTCTTTTCTTTTCTTTTCTTTTCTTTTCTTTTCTTTTCTTTTCTTTTCTTTTTTCTTTTTTCTCTTTTCTTGTCTTTCTTTCCTAAATTGTGTACTTCTTTTTTTTTTTTTTTTTTAATAACATAATTTCAGTCTATTGCAGGAAGTTCTACAGAATTGCTAACAAATCCTGAGTGCTAGCTGAGTAAGGCTATCACATCCAAGAATCTGTTGATGATTTCATATGGATTTGATGGATGGACTATTTCGTAGATAAGGTATTGGCTGGATGGCCACCAGTGGGTAGTGGACAATGACTGAGAGACAGGATGCCTTCCAGAGGGACCTGGACAAGCTCAAGAAGTGGTTCCTGTGAACCTCATGAGGTTCAATAAGGCCAAGTGCAAGGTCCTGCTCCTGGGTTAGGGCAATCCCCAGTATCAACACAAGCTGGGGGATGAAGGGATTGAGAGTAGCCCTGAGGAGAAGGACTTCGGGGTACTGGTGGATGAAAAGCTGGATGTAAGCTGACAGTGTGCACTTTGCAGCCCAGAAAGCCAATCATATCCTGGGCTGTGCCAAAAGGACCATGGCCAGTGGGTAAAGGGAAGTGATTCCCCTGCTCTGATGAGATCCCACCTAGAGTACTCTGTCCATCTCTGGAGTTCTCAGTATAGGAAAAATACGGACTTGTTGGAGTGGGTCCAGAGGAAGACCACGAAAATGATCAGGGGTATGGAACACTTCTCCTATGAGATGGCTTGAGAGAGTTGGGGTTGTTCAGCCTGGAGAAGAGAAGGCTCCAGAAAGGCCTTATTGTGGCATTTCAATACTTAAAGAGGACTGACAAAAAAGATGTCTTATAAGAAAGTCTGCCCAATAGGAGAGGGGGTAATGGTTTTAAATCAAAAGAGGGGAGATTCAGGCTAGATAGAAAGATTACGTTTTTTATGATGTCAAACACTAGAACAGGCTGCCTAGAGAGGTTGGAAACATTCAAGGTTATGTTGGACAGGGCTTTGAGCAATTTGATCTAGTTGAAGAGGTCCCTGCTCATTGCAAAGGTGGGTGGAACAGATAACCTTAAAGGACCCTTCCAATCTAAACCACTAGATGATTCTGTAACTAGTAAAGTGAGTTCAAGTGGCAACCAACCTGCATAGAAAACTCTGAGGGCTCTCTTATCTCAGTAAGGGAGAGTAAGGCAGAAGTTTGAATTTGCAGTGTACTAGTTCTTTTGCTTTGTGTCTCACTGTTGGCAACCTTACTGCATGCTAAGAAAGAATACACATGGGGAAATAGGAAAGAGTAGCTACGATACTGATAACTGCACACCTTGCTAACTGCATATTAACTTCCCTTATTTCAGTCAGTGGAAGTGTTGCTGTCTTTCCCCCTAAATATCCAGGTTTTACCTAGAAATCTAAACATTGTGAATGCCCAAACCATATATTATTAGACCAATCTACAATTTACAGTAGTTTTAATATAGCATTTGAACATAATTATGCAATATAGCAGGGGCTTTTCTAAAAATAAATGTTACACTGCTTTGAACCCTAAGAACCAATTCAAATTCTTACTTTTGCTTCATGGTGGAAAATGGCTAGAGGAGGAATTGTGTCAAATGAATTCTCTGATATTATGAAAGTGTCTTTCAACTTTGTTGCCCAAGCAACATATTTTCCTCAGTTACCAGGGTCAGAAGCTCAGACAGAATATGACACGATAACGCAAATTTCTGGAATAACTTCATAGGATCTGGTAGTTGCAGCCATAAATCAAACAAAGCCAAAGTAGAAATGCTAAGAGAGTGTAACTCGGCCATTTTAAGTGCTTCAGTGCAGAAGCCATTTGGAGCCCAGTATCTGAGCCAGGCAAGATGTGTTCTCTCTTCTTCTTCAGGCAGCCCGATAATAATAAGCTGGTAATATTAACTGAGATTTAAATGTTTCATATGAAAAATCAAGACCTTAACAATTCCTATTCATAGATTAACAGTGCACAGGGGTGCAGGAGACAAAACAACTGATATATTATAATGGCGCAAATCAGTGAAAGCAAAACACTGAACAAATCTGACTGGGAAAGGGCTAGGGACAGAAGTAACTAACACTGTACCTGTTGTGGTTGGAAATGAAAGCTGCTGGTGAAACTTCAGACAAAGGTGCAAGTTATTTGTGCTTTCCTGTGGCATGCAGTAACTCTTACCAGTAGAAGGCAGTACAAAAATGCATTAATTATGCATTAACTCTATATTGAATGTATGCCCAAATCTTTTTGATAAACAGTCGCTTAATCTGAGAGTATAATGTTAGAAATTAACATTTAAAATGTTTATTTTGTTTGTAGGCAATAATAATGACAGTTTATTCTCATGGTCTTCCCTGAATCTAATTCCAGATCTGAAGTTACATCTGCAGACTACAGACTATGGCAACTTCTTGGCTAACGAAACTGGCCCTCTCACTATTTCCACCATCGATGAAAAACTGAAAGCAAAGCTACTTGCAGAATTTCATTACTTCAGAAACCATGCTTTTGAACCACTTGCCACATTTTTGAATTTTATTACGTAAGTAATATTACCACATAGCTCACCACACAAAGACCACACAGTTACCCATTAAAACAGTGTAAATGTATTGTACTGGAATTTCCATCAAGTCTCAGAAATAGCAAAATTACTCTGATACTGCAATATTTACATACTTTATTTGGTAATATAAGCTCTGAAAAGATACACATATGAAGACCTGTTGTTATTGCAAGTACTTATTTTAAAGAACACAAGCAGATTTTTTCTGTATTCAGTGGCAGGAGGAGTGGTAGAGATTGAGAAAAATGGTTTTAATTTTCAAACATTATTTAAGTCAGAGACCTTGCAAAACTTAAGTTTGTAGGGGTGACTCCTGCAAGATGAAGTTTCACGATATACAGGGCAGTGGTTTAATTCCCAGGCATGACAAGTTAAGACTTTTTTAAAAGGGGAAAGACGACACATCATACACCTACCATACTTTTCATACCATCTGAACATTAAAAACAGTTGTGTCTTGCAAGATACTAAGATCCAAGAACCTTTTTTAAAGTACAAGTACCATTTGATGCCAGATTAATAGACAGTTCTGGTCTCAATACAGTCATAAACAAATAAAACTTGTAAATGAATGGTTTAACCAACTTTAGGAAAACGGATTTAACAGTACCAGCATGTATTAGAGAAATATCAGCAGGATATTTTACCTCAATGATGCTCACTCCCCTTATCTTAATATATTATAACAAGAACAGTAGACTGGTCAGTTTACTTTCAAGGAGATTTTGTATCATAACAGTAAAATAAAGTACCATTATTCTTTTTTCTTTTTTTGTGTCAAGTGTAGCTGAGCACTTTTAGGCTCATATATCAACAAGATCTTAGAGACTGTCCTCAGAGAGCTGTGACCAGTAGGCATACAATGTTTACAATTTGCTTCAGGGAAATGAAAGTGAAAATAGGAAAATTATGGCAGCTCTTTTCTCACACTGACTGACACGCATGTGTACATGTATAGGCACAAACTCTGCACACTGCTGTTTTTTGAATAATGGAGACACTAGTTTAAGATATTTAACACAATTATTAAATCACTGATCTGCACTTCACCAGATCCTTAATCACCCTCACAGGTTTTGTGTGAGATCATATTAATTCCTATGTCTCTAGCTGCATTCAGAATCAACAACACAAGCTGAAGACTGGCATCCTTGTTCTAAGCATCCAAGGGAATAGCTTTCCCATTTCCAAGTCACTGACAAATTTGTCATTGTCCTCTCCAACAGTAAAACTAGTAAGAAGCTGATAGAAAACTTAGCAATAAAGAAGAAATCTGTGAGAACCCGTTCTTAGTTTCCTCATGGGAGGATGTTTATTGTCGAGCGAGAAGAAAGCCCCAAGATTGGTCGCCTTGCATGAACTCAACAGTTTTAGTGCTGAGATTCCCCTACGTTTCTCTGTCCAGATGGTCTATAGGAAACAACAAAATCCCAAACTTGAGAAACTGCTAGCTCAGGTGATATGCATTTGATATATAGTGAACGTACAAACCTGCAAGTACTGCGCTTGTTTCTGACTTTGGTATTTTTGCTACTTTTCAAAACTCTTCGTTTTGTATTTTTTCAAAGGGAAATTCATTTTAAAGACATATCTTTTCCTTTTTCTTTCAAATACAGATACAGCTATATGATTGACAACATAATCCTTTTAATAACTGGCACATTACATCAGCGGCCCATAGCTGAACTGGTTCCCAAGTGCCATCCACTGGGGAGCTTTGAGCAAATGGAAGCAGTCAGCATTGCCTCAAACCCCACTGAGCTGTTCAATGCAATTTTGGTTGACACACCGTTAGGTAAGAGCACTAAATTATTTTTTATTTGCTTCTTGAAACTATTCATCCTATATTCTTAATGACATCTCAGATGAAGTAACGTTTTCCACTGGATATGCTGTGTTTCAGTAACACAGAACACAAAGTGTGGATCAAGCAGTTCTAAAGTGGCGTTCAAGACATTTTCTAGTAACATTTATTAATAGGTATCAACCTTGGGTAGCAGACACAAAGAAGTGCAATAAATACCTTTTATAGCCAAAGCAGCCACTGATTTAGAGCATCTAGATTTTTATTTCAACACCTGCATTTATAACTCAAAAATAGTGGACAGTTACTAATAAATATTAGATGTTGTGGTAGAACCTAGATTCCCTCTTAGGATTTGGGCATGATTCAAACACAAAGAAAATCACTACTTTGAAGAACTAAATCTAAAAGCAAAACAGCGTCAAGGTTGGGAATGTTCATTCTGAAACTGGGATGAAACTCTGCTCAGTGTGGTGCAGCACCCAACACGATCCAAAATTAACAAGCTGTGGGGCAGTGCTGGGAAAGGTACCAAGAATAAGATGGAAGTGGACAGATTTAACATGTATGAAACCACTGCATGCCCTCACCTTGAGTACTATTGGGTTCTGCTTTCTCAGGAAGGCATGGTAGGTTGGCCCCACAATGTGGGGACAAAATGGGGAAAAGAGCTTGTAGGTTGAGATCTCCTACAAAATATTACTGCAGGCAAAACAGACTCAAATTGGGCAAAATTAACCTGATTTATTGTTGATTAATATATGTAGAATTAATTACTGATCCAGGCATTATGAAACAAACAGAAAAGAAACATTTACATACTTAGGGAAAACATCCTTCTCCTTCCTTTGCCGCTCCTTCTCCAGGCTCCTCTCCTCTGCCACCTTGTTATCATTGCAGGTTACACTTCATCCCTTTGGAGATGAATGAGCGGCACAAGGAGAAGGGGGAGTTTACAGTCAGTATATGACAGTTTCTCTCTACCTCTCCTTCCTCCTTACCTTCTGTTCCAGCATGGGCTCTCCTTGGCTGCAGTTTCTGTCAGGAGTACCTGCTCCAGCACAGGTCCTCCACAGGCAGCAGGGCCATGGATCAACTCCTCCTCCTTCTCCTCCTCCTCTTCCTCCTTCTCTTCTTCCTCCTCTTCTTCCTGCTCTTCTTCCTCTTCTTTCACCCTGGTGTTCCCTCTGCTGTTTCTTTTTTTTTTTAACACCTCTTTTTTACATCCTGCATTTTTTTCCTTATGTAAGTCCTTAAGAGGCACCTCCCACTAGGTTGAGGGCTCAGCTGTGCCCTGTGGTGGGTCCCCTGGAACTGTCTGGAATTGGTTATATCCAGCACAGGACAGATCCAGCTTCCTCACAGAGGCTGCCCTGCAGCCCCTGCTGCCAGGACCTGGGCACCAACACCCCATACAGTGAAATCAGAGGAGGTACACAGCTGGGCAGCTAAATGAATAAGGGGATAGCACTGCTGTGTGCAGACACACTAAAAAAGGCTGGGATCAGTTTGGTGAAGACAAGGCTGGAAAGAGATATGAACAGTGTTTACAAAGTTCTGAGGGCCACAGTGAACTATGAACTGTTGCTTACCAAATCCTTTAGAAGACAAAATCCCAGCAGAAAACTGGTTTTACAAAACACTTTTTACCCAGCTGAAAGTAAATTTCCCGATTTTTTATTTATTTTTTTTTTCTCTAAACAAATTTGTAAAATCAGAGAGCAGTATCAGATCTTTAAAAAGACAGGATGAATTCAAGGGCAATTTATCTACAAAGATACAGTAAAGTGCACTGTCAAACCTACATCCTCTAATGTTGTTCATCCAAAACCTGGATGCTGGAACAGTAGGAAGGGGGAAGACCACAAATCACAGCCAGGCTCAGGTGCTCTAAATACCATCTTCAGTTGCCACTGTTTGAGACAACACCCTGCCATGCAGCACTGATCTGTCCCACTGGCACAACTTAGAAGCAGTAAGGGATTGTCATGCTTTTGTTGGTTATGAATACAGTATTTTTATGCAGTCCAACTGCACAAATGAACTTCATCATCTATCTCCCTGTTCAAAAGCTTTCTGTCTAGCTAGTTCTGCAGAGGAGCTGGAAGCACAGAGGTTCAAGGTCAAGGCTTCTGCCTCTTACTGGTTACAACCTGTTTCCTTTCCTCTACTACAGACATGCTCAAAGAGGAAAAGGGAAAATGGGAAAGAGGATTCTCCTTAACAATTGCAGAATGGCTGCATGATTTAAGATAAAAATTACCTTTCATGTTCCTCACTAGAAAATCTCCCGATGCCCAGACCATACACTTCAGAGAAGATTAGGGCTTTCATTAGCCTTTTCCATCTGATTTGCTCTGGAGATGTGGGCTCTGGCTGTAGCGTTGATTGATTCCCCTCACAGCAGATTCTCATTAAAAAAAAGGGGGGGGGGGGTAGGGAATAGGAGGATAAGGGGAAAAGCAAGAGGATTCCTCTTCCTCTCTGCTATATCAGTCTTATACAACAGAAACCTCAGATCCTTACTTGCACACTGGTGAATGACAATAGACAAGAGATGCATATTATCAGCATGTAGATTTATACTGCAATATAATAAACTCTGCTTTCAGCTGCTTTCTTTCAAGACTGCTTGTCTGAAAATGACCTGGATGAAATGAACATTGAAATAATGCGCAACAAACTGTACAAGGCAAGTTCTTGCAACATAATAATATTTGGGGCTTTTCAAAGTGTCTCAGAAGAGGAGATGAGTATCATTAATCTTGTTTTATGGATGGGGAAACAGAAGCATAGTGAGATAAAGCAAGCTGTCTAAGGTCACCTGACTGATGGCAAGTCCAAGAATCAAATCCAGCTCTTGTCATTCCTATGCCACTGTTTGGAGTGTTTTCAAATTTTAGGTCTGCATCCAAATTCTAATTTAATACCTCATTAAAGAAAATGCTGTAGATGTCAGGCTAATATCCAGATCCATTTGTTTGCGAATAACTCGGTTATCCACCAAATGCCAGAGAACTGTTAGCGCCTAAGTGAACCTAGACAGGCTTTTGGCTAACATTGATTTTTATTTGTAAAAGGCAGATGTGATTTAAAAAGGTCTGATAACTTTGAGTCTATTTTTTTTTTACCTAAGGGTTTTGTATAATTTTCTTCCTTTTAAAATTATCTTTGGCACTGCTACAGAACACTGCTGTAAAGCTATGCATCTAACATGTACCGTGCATTTTCAATGTACTTTACAAATATTAGCACACAGGTCAGTACTCATAGGATGGTCTCTTTCATTCTGCTGCTGGCTCATCCCAGCACATTCTCTCCAAATTATTTTATCTTGCTTTCACAATGGATACCCCAGACTGCAGGAAGTATTCTTACAGTGATCTGATTGCATTAGGAGAAAACAAATTTTTCTGTTTGTCTTACAAATGATATTTATAAATTCCCAAGCCAGTATTTGATTCTTAAATATTCTGCTTTCTCTCATTCAAAACAACGTCAGTTTTGCCCAAGTATTTGAATTCTTTCATTGTACTACTAAAATAGACACTCTTTTTCCATTTGATAACATACAGATTTGGTTCTTATATCCTGTGTGGATGACCATACATTTACACTTAATATTTTTTTTTTCTTCTCACTCTTCTAAGTATCAGGGGGATCATTCTTCAAACACTTCTAAATTATTAATATAGCTTTTCTCCTCTGCTTCATCTGTCAGTGTGATCAGTTATGTTTCAGCTCTACTATCAGATAACCCTCTACTGAACCTAATGCATAATCCCATGCAGCAGATTCCCCTTGAGATGTCCCTATTTAAAATTCACTTAATTGCACAGTTAGTGACAGCTTCTTTTAACAAGATTGTGTGAAGTTGTGGCAAATGCATTTTGGTAACATAAATGTTTGCTAAAATAGTATTTTGGGGGGATGGGGGGGGGGGGTGTGTACTGCATCTTTGAGATATTTAGATATTTAAGATCCTTCCTGACAGGTATTTTGAAATGGGTATGACGGCCAGAACCCTTAATAGACCAGAGGGCTCTGCAGACCAGTATTACAGAAGCTTTCTTTGTTGTTTCATCCTAATCCAGGGTTTACGGTAGAGCAGTAGGGATTAGTTTGTGCATCCTCATAGTGCTGGCCCAACGGCTGTGGCTTATTCCCAAATCCCCTCCTCCACAGTATAAATGCAGGGTTTCCTTCAGCCATCTGCCTATTATGCAGTGGAAGCTCAATGGAGCTTGAGTGCTCCTTCTTTAGAGAGCAAAGAAAACATATTTGTCCTTCAACAATTTTTGAAAAAATCTGAACCCATACTGTAGTAACAAGACATCTGCATTTCAATATTTGAACTTTAAATCCAGCAAGTTAATTAAGCACATACTTGAATTTAAATTCATAAGTAGAATTATCAAATTTAATAGAAATATATAAAAATTAGGTTCATGATTATGTGCTGTGCTGGTCCAGGTCTTAAGTAGAATCTAAAATATTTCTCTTCTTCTTTCATGTATAGTCTTATCTTGAGACATTTTATAAATTTTGTGAAAAACAAGGTGGTTCAACAGCAGAAATAATGAGACCTATTCTTGAGGTAAGAAAAATTCAGTCCTTGTACATGAAAGTACTCCACAGAGCTTTGATTATGAGGTTACTTTGTTTTTCCTGTTCCTTCTGTTTCCATTTGCAATGTTGTTGGTCAAATGTTTGATTCTCCTCTGAATAAAAACTGTTTTTATAAGATGTAATGGAGATTTTATTCTAGGATGACTTTTATTTCTTGACTAGAGGTGCAGCTATTCCATTACCAGAGAGGAGTTGGCCTCAGTTAATATTTTTCTGTAACAGAGAGCAGAACAGAATAAATTTTTCACTAAACTCAAACTGTTGCCCATTAGCATTTCTCTGTGTTATGCAGAAAAAAATAAAAAAACACACACACAAAATAATTATTATTATTATACCTCCTAGCTCAAAATTGAATTTGAGAGAGCTAAGGTCTGGCATTATTGTATATTTACTAATCAATAATCTTTCAGCGTCATGGCACTATTATGTTTGTTTACTCTCCTATTAACAGTTGAAGTTGTAGTTGAATGACCTTTGAAACTACTGTCGTACAGAAAAGTCCAACATTCCACGTTTTACTTTTGTCTCTACTCAGGATAGTTTTTTTTTTCTTCTATGACATACAAAATTCCTAACATCCTCCTACCCAAATCATACCTTCAGCGCAGTGAATGATACAGTTGTATCTGTTACTGTAATGAACGATGCAGAATTTCTGAAAAGTTCCTAAAATTGACTTCTCAGCATTCATCTCTTTATTTCTAACCACCCCTCCCCCCCCCCCATGTGGGATTTATCACATGTGGTTAGAGAGCCAGATCACACATTTGCCCCCAGGAGTCTTTTTTTTTTTTTTGATAAGCAAAACTGAAGGAAATTCCCTGCACTCTGATGACATCATACTAAAAGTTTGCATCATAAAGGAGAGATCATACTCCTGGGAACTCTCTCCTGAAGGAAGAATGAGCCTAAATTATATCTTACAAAACCAAGGGATTGCAATTTCATTTTGTATTTAACAAGGTCATAATGTTTCAGTTTATATTCTAACAAAAATATTCTTAATCAAGTTAAACTGACCAGAATTTAAGAATTTTCAATATTCTTTATTGAAAAAATTAAAATCAAGAGATTGTCTGTGGAGCTAAAGACTTGCTTCCACAGTTGATCCAAGATTTTTCGGAAAGTTCATTATTAGCTAGAAATTCATAATGAGAGTAGATGACTTACCAACTTTAGTTTAAAAATGTTGTAAAACACTTTAGCCTATGATAAGCTTCTTTAAAATCCTTACCTAACATCAATCAGCCAGGAGGATAAACTTTTTGAAAATGATTTCTTTTTCTATAACATTTTAATAGTGTGAAGACTCAGATGCAGCAGATTGCTAATGGTTGTATTCACAAAAAGCCAAAGTTTAATTATTCAAAAGAATGCTTGCTATTTATTTTGTAATCTTATATGTAAGACTACCAACCTGACCTTGTAAGGATGAGGCTCCCAAATGCCTTGATCACTAGTCATGATGCCAACCTTCCACACTGAAAATACTGATGATCTCTCTTGTACCATGGAAGAGTGGGGAACATGCACCGGGTTGCATGTTTAACCCTGAATGTGCAAGAAACTGCAGAACCCCATGCTAATTCTCAAATAGCTGACATGCTATTTCAGTTTCCCATATGGAAACTAGAGCATTTAGGAAATGGTCATCCTGTGACTCCACCTCTACCTCCAGCAATCAAATATCCCAAGTCACAAAGTAATTGCCTCATGTCCTTACTCACTATGAAGAACTTCATATGCCAATAATTTGATGAACTGATACATCTGTATGGATGGGACTGATCCTGCAAATTTTCTCCAACTGGGAGTCACCAGAAGTACGCCCAAAACCTGCCAGCATTAGTTGCAATTGCATTTAAGAATGCTTTTTTCCAACAAACTACAGATCTAACAGCTAAATTCTACATGGCTTTAACAAGCTGAAAAAGCCAAAGCATTTGTCTTTCCAAACAATTTCACTGGGGTTGATATGCCTGTTCATATTAATATGGTAAGTGAAATTTGACCCTGTTATTCATTAGCTAGAAATCCTTTCAAGCACGCTTATTTTCTTCTCATTATTTCTCTATTGTTTACTCATTTTCCTTACTCTGAAGTCAGTGCCAGAGGGCAGCTGGGTCCCCGTTACAGTGTGTTCCAGTACACAGGAGTAGGATCTATGAATATGTGCTTAACTGCTGAAGTTGTAGAACTGTGTTGCAACTGCAGTCATCTTATGCAACAGAAAAGAGCACCTTTCTGCTTAAAACAGATCAGAATTTTACAGCATGAGAAATTTTGCAAGCCGCACAAAATGTGGATATACTATATATGCTTCCTTTGAAGATCCTTCTGCATAATCTCTACAATTAGCAAGGGCTCTGCTGTTCTTACAACATGAAAGTAGGTAATAAATAAAACTGTAATCAATTTTGATTTCAAAAGAATAGCTTTAAATCAGACTGAATTGAGTGAGATTATTTTTATTTACCATTATATTTTTAATTCATGACAAATGAAATTTTGCCTTGTATAAAAGGACAACCTGAGATCTAGACATCAGAATGACTTTCAGTCTACTGCTGCAGGGAAAATACAGACACTAAAGGCATCTAAAGCTGGGAGAAGAAATACAGCCTCTGATTCTATGGATTAAAAATTAGCTTGTATTTGAACCACTTGAAAGCTTTAACTTGGCAAGTCAACAGCACCCTCCACAGTATTAAACTATCATTTTAAATATGTGCATTCAGAAACTTTTTTTTTTTCTCCAGAATTTCCTTTCAGCCTTTACTCTCAACAGCACTTTGAGTTAACCCAGAATAGTACTACTGATTCTTGGTACTTTCCTGTATTATTTGTAAGAGCTTTATTTCATAACTTCAGAAGAGTGTGTGAGGAGATTTTCTGTTGTCAGCATCTGGGTAACTAAACTGGGAAATAAGGAAGTAGCAGAGATTATATTTTCAGTGAACAGGATAAAAGCTGTACTTGCAAAACACTGTTCAGTTTTCTAGTTAAAATCTAACACTTATTTGCAAATAAGGATTTACAATTTTTAATATAAGGTATGTTTCTAATGCTCTGAAGTACACTTTTTTTTTAAGTTTCCATAGTTTACCTTACTGATTCCCCCTATATCCCACCTTAATTTAGAGTGAGATCTGTAATAACACCTCTTTGTTCTTTGTTTTGCATATTAAGTTTGAGGCAGACAGACGTGCCTTTATCATCACCATTAATTCATTTGGCACTGAGCTGAGTAAAGATGACCGAGAGAAGCTGTATCCAACCTGTGGAAAACTGCATCCAGAAGGCTTACACCTGCTGGCCAATGCAGATGACTACGAACAAGTGAAGTGTGTTGCAGATTACTATGCAGTATGTAATCTAATTTCTTAGAACAAAAAGCCAAAATACAAACACTTAACATCTTTTGACGTCTGCAAAGTTTCAGAGATTTCACATAACTCAAAAGCATATTTGAGAGAGGAAAAAAAACAATGAAGATAACAAAGATCCCATAAAGACATATATGGAATCAAAGGCCTTTGATACAAAGACATAAGATACACTATCACCTTAGTGTGATACAAACTTCTTCTTACAGTGATGTTTAGATAAGACCAAACCACATTCTAATAAACAAAATGTTTCCTACATCATTAACCTTCCCCAAATTGAGTTTTACTTCACAGCTCCTACTTCCAAGATTTTGAAGCAAATGCATAAGTCATTTTAAAGTGAGCTGACCAAACAATTCATGTCATAGATCAGTGCAAACCTGATATATTGCTAGGGTAGTGTAAAAAAATGCCTTTCTGAAAAGTTTTCTCTAAATCAGTGATTGAAGTAGATGAAGTTGTTAATATTGATGCAACTAGTGCTGTTATTGAAGATTAATCAATATGCAACACTGAATTAACTGTGATGTTCTGACTACCTATATTATTTAAGCTACCTCCATGTAAGTACACAAAACAAAATTATATCTGGTCTACTCCTTTTCCCACAGAAGAAACAAAGCTAGAGGTGCACATCTGCTCCTGTGTATAAGCAGAATGTTAGAAGCATGTCACCATGTCAATGTGGTAACAGAGAAAGTTATTAATGTGATGGTGGGATACATACATGAATTTGGGAACCATTGTACTAGACCTATACTGTATTGCAACTTTACAGGAAAAACTAAACAAATGCACAGAAAAGCAAGTTACACAGAAATATAACACGTAAGAAATGAAAGTCAATTTTATCTGTGCAGAATATTCCAGGATGATGTATCAGACTAATGGATTTAGATACACTATTAACACATAAAGCAAATCCAGCTGGCTACTGGAAATAAAATGAGCAGCCATGTGAGGATCAGAGTTCAGGTTTTTGGCTCCATTTACAGCTCTGACTCTGACAGATAGTATTTGTACAAGAAGTTCAGTGCTCTCTGTCCAAGAGAGTGAAAGGTCATGTGTCATTCTACAATAAGTCAAGTCTCTTTTAGTGCCTTCAGTAAATTACTTTAAGTTATAGGAAATGACGGTAAGAAATACAAGAACAAACATGATCTTTCTTTCTTTTGCTGACTATATGCTTTTAACTTTTGATTTATGTAGAACTGTAATCTGTGCATGAGTTCTTATATACAGGAAGATTACATAATGTAGATTAATTGATAAAGTAATGTAAGGTATCTGTGCTGTACAGAATGCAAAAGCACCTCATTTCCACTGGGTGGTTGTTTATGCTTTTAGGAATACAAGGCTGTGTTTGAAAGTGTAGGGAGTGGCACTGGAGACAAGACACTGGAAGATGCATTTTTTGAACATGAGGTAAGAGCTTCTAACCTTCAAACACCAAAATGAAAGTTACCTAGATTAACATTTAAAACAAGAATGAGGACCCAGGCTTTTGATTCTATTATACCACATCATTCACCTTTATATTCAAGAACTCAGTATTTCTATGGCTGTTAACAATTGGCTGAATCATAATAGAAGGATTTACCTTTTTAAATAAAATAAATCCCAGGACTTTCTTCTGAAGACTAGTTATACAACTGTCAACCCAGATGGCCTATCCAAAAGCCATCTTGTATAAACTGCTTAACAAAATTTCTTTTGAAGAGTCTACTGAAACAGGTATTTCACCACTGTCTGTTACTTAACCTTAATGTTGCTGTAGTTTATTACCAAAATTAATCCACAGATGACATTTCAGTTATATTTATATTCAAGACACTCCTAAATCTAATCATGGTTGCAAAGCTACATAGAAATCCTGATCATAAAAGATGCCATAGAAAAATCACATTTGCTTTCTTTATCATAACACTTGTTTCAACTTTTCCACAGGTAAAGCTGAATGTGCTTGCATTCAACAACCAGTTTCATTTTGGAGTATTTTATGCCTACGTAAAGTTAAAGGAACAAGAATGTAGGAATATTGTGTGGATTGCTGAATGTATTTCTCAGAGGCACAGAACCAAAATTAACAACTACATTCCAATCTTCTAAATTTTAGAATTGATAATCCTACAATGCTTGAGAACATGCATTATTTCACAGAGAAGAAAAATCTTATTTCAAAAGTTAACTGTTATCAGATGTTTTAAATTATATTAATGATCCTCCTTCATAGTTTTTGCCAGTAGATTTTTTTCCCACTGTCCCCATTTTAATTTAACTGATCAATAAAAGCTTCCTGTAAGGTCTTACATATATATTGTTTCTATTTTGTGGAAGTAAGCTTTACATCAATGATGTCTGAAAAGCTTTTAAATGGCTTAATTTTGAATTCACTGTTTTCTCAAAGGGCCAGCTAAACCACTACTTCTATCATACACTTAGGGCCTTCACTGCATACAAGATGGTACAATAAACTTAAAACACAAATAGGAGAGAAACTTTAGAGTTACCCTCAGATTTCCCCATAGGTATCTCTCAAGAAAGAGCTTCCTGAACCTTTCTAACTGTGACATTCTCTTCAGCTCAATGTAAATAAGTAACTTCATTTTCATGAAAATGTTTTCACTTATTTCTTGATGGTCACATGAGGAGCACCATTAGTCTCAAACAATCGGTGTCTGATCTACTCCACTGCAATACAAATATCTCCTTCTAGAACACCAAAGGCACTGTCTTCATGTATGCACTGGTAAACATTATGAAACATGAATGAAAATACCAGCCAAGTCTGTATCAGTTTTACATCAGACACAAGCAACTCCACGTCTGAGCTATTTGAGGACGTGGCTAAGACTGGTAACTAAAAATACAGCAAACAGTTGAAGCCAGATTGTAGCAGGACAAGATTAATTCTGCAGAAGAAAAAGGGAGGATTTTGAAAGCTGTATCAACATTCTGCCTTCCTGTTCCACCCAAAAAATCTGTCCTTTTATCTTTGAAATGGGCCATACCTTTATTTTCTGCATGACTCTCTAGTTTCAGGCTGAACAGCAAATCTCAATCTTCAGCTGACTATGCTTCCAGTAATATGATACAGAAATAAAATCAATTTCCTGCTGAGTAGACAGAATAATAAAACATATCTGAGGTCAACACAGAATTATGGAAAACATTCATGCATCATGGTTTTAAGAACTGAGATAAAATGTATCTTTATAATATACACATGTGCACATGCATTCATATATAAAAAATAGAAAAAGTTACAACTTTTATAGCTAAACCCACACTTCTTAAATTGTAAATATAGCCAAAGGGTTATATCCCATACTGATTTAAACGAGAATTGAGAAGATTTTTAATATTTTGTTTTCTGGTGAATCACAGACAATCTTACATTATTACTTGAAAAAATGCTTTTCATACAGTTTCCTTTAATTTACCAGGAATTTAGAAAAATTGACTTGAAAGAAATGAGCCCATATGAAAACAATACAAATTGTATTTTTATACTGAGGCTTGTTTGTTTAATAGATCTTGTACTTCAGAAGTAAAAAAAAACCCTAACAAGCTGAAATGTAAGAGTTGTGGACTGCAATTTAATTTTGTCATGTGCAGTTGTTTCTTCGCACTGCTTTTATTATCTTGCATTTCTTAATTTGTATTTCCCAGTCTACTCTGTGACCAACACTTTCCAGCTCACACTTACATCACAAACTACTTCACAAATTGCAATGAGGTAATATGGCTATATTGTCTCAAATTTGCATCTTTCTGTAATTTTTAGTAACATCATTAAAAAAAAATGTTGTGAGCAGGAAAATAACAAAGTTAACTGGTCTGGGACACAGAAACTGAATTCATAGAATTCAGCAGAGCGCATGACTACTTCTTCTGTGCTGATAAATCAAGCCTCCCTACTTGCACAAAACAAACTGGCTGGCTTTCCGCCAAGAATTTTCTGAAGTGATTTGAAGGGGAAAGAATCTGCTCTCCACCCTAAACCGTTCTGTGCCAGGGAAGATATGCAGCTGCTATGGCTACAGTCTGTGGATACTGTTAGCTCAGAAAGAAATGAGTAGGAACAGCAGCGTACATGACTGTGCTGTCAGCAGAACTGGTCTTTAGACTGTGAAAAGGATAGCATCAGTGTTGATTGATGCTTTCTTGAAAACAAATTTCTTCTATTTTCTAAGTAAGGAATAGGATGTACTAGGCATCAGTTATATTCAATTTAAGAATAAGCAAGAGAAGCAAGAGACAAAGGAAGTAGGACTTCAAAGTTGTAAGTCCTCAGACAACTTTTTCTAGAAATACTAGAATTTATATTAGTCTTCATGCTGGTGTGTATATATAGATATAGAAATACAGTAAAAAAAAAATCTCCAACAATATCTTACAGTGGAAGTCCAGATCACAGATTCTCTACTACGAGCATCATTAACTTCTTAATGTTGAATTGTAGGATAAGGGAACATGAGGCAATGAGCTACTTTTCTTGTTCCTCCTCATACCTCTCAAACAGCAGGAACTTGTGTTCACACTCTTAAATATCTAAGGCTATCCAGACAAATTCGTTCAGTGTGATTATGCTAACTATGCCCCTTTGCCTGTGTCTTCAGGGGGAGATGAATGAGTTTCTGGTGAACTCTGAGACATGCCAGCAGGCTTGACTTGCTTGTCATCTGCGCACAAACAGCTGAGCAGCACTGATGAACCGGGCTGCAGTTTAAGCACTTCCCATGTCCAGTCCCTCCTTCCTGCACAAATAACCATTTGTGTCTGTGTTAGGAACTGAAGATTTACAGGTTGAATCACATCAGAATGTGGCTTTAAGACTAGCTCTGGATTCACAGTCAGTTGACAAAAGTAGATTCTCTCATTCTGGTTCTATCAATTCCAGTATGACCTTCAGGTAACATGAAAAACAATCCAATACCATACTTTGCTTATTCTGCACATTTATGGATATTAAAGTTAATATAACTTAATTTTCTTTCATACATGACTATATGATGCTTTGTGTTTTTACTATGCCTAAGCTACAGAACAAAAAGCTATTCAACAGTTTTCTTTAAGACCAAATCAGCAGATCCAAAGTATGTGAATGGAGTGATAGCTGGTCATCATTTGGATTTGCATCAGAACTATAAAGCTGTTAGCATGAAGATTACTGTAACAGTTTAAACAAGAGATAAGACAAGGTCCAATGATGTGCTATACAACTGTATTGCCCTATCAAAGAGAGTGGAGAAATGATGCAATATAAATCACATTAAAAAAGAAGTGAGGAAAGGCAGTAATATCTACCAGGCACTTAGGACAGTTCACGTGACACAAAAACTTATCTCAGACACAGAAAATCACTCAGTATATTGGGATAAGACCCAGATGACAAAGAGAAAATAAGAAATGAGATCAAAGAAATTGCAAGAAAAACCTCTCAAAGTACCCAGGTAAAATTTTTTATCACAGACAGTGAGAAACATGTGACTATTTGGAATCCATACTTACTGGGCCTTCCAATTAAAAATAAATAAATAAATAAAAATTCCAACGCACGTAAGTCAGGTTGCAGTGTTAATGCAAACATTCCACATATGGAACAGTCACTGGCAATCCCATCCTGACTGTGCAAGCCAGAAAAATGAACACCCTATTTTCTATTAGGTTGGAGCTTCTCCAGGAGTGAAAAGAAGAAAATCTAATTGCACTAAAAGTCTGCAACACATAACTCCAGTAAATATAAGTCACAAGCCTACTCACAGGTGCCATTTTTATAGCATAATTTATCTGTTAAAATGAAACTTTAAAGTTCTAAGTCTTTTGGAAAATATAGGCCTGAAGAAATAATCATAAAAATTATGAAAAAATACAGTCTCGGAAGGAAGTGACTGTCACAGAATTTCTGTTTAAATTTTTGTTTTACTTTGTCCTTGCAATTATTGTCTGTTGTCAAATGACATACTCAGGGGGGTGGCTCTTGCCTTCAGCATGATGGAATCTCTTGTCACCAGCATTTTGAAAAGCTTGCTGAAATCTTTGCTATCTTGATGCTGACATGTAGCAGTGCAGTTTAAGAGGAAAATAGCATACAAAACAGTAGAGGCTATTCATTATCATGAAAATACTAACAAGCTGAAACTAACTCATATATTTTTGAAATGAAAGAAAATGGTCAATTTCCACATAAAGGACCTTATAACTGTGTTGATGTGCCCCTTTTCAGACTCAGTCCAAGTTGCTACATGTTCATCTCTGTCAGCTTCAGACAGACAATGAAATCCTCACTGAGTTCTCTTGCACAGACATAACGCAATGTATTTAAGCATTACTTAAAAATCTATGGAAGTTCATTATGTGTTCTAACCTGCTCCTTACAAGGAGCAGGTAGAAGCTGCAAGGTCCTTGATTAGGAAACGGCCATATTTTCTTTTTTTTCCAATCTAGAAAATGTAAATATTCTTATTCGAATTATACTGAAAATATATATACTGATTTTCTTTTGTGCCATATTGTTCTCTTAAACTTCAGTTTTATTACATGCACATGCATGGGTACACACACATACATGTGTATTGACTACAAAATTTTATACTGAGTCACACATCAGCTAGAAATTGAGAGCCAACATTGGGTACATCAGTCTAGAACAAATAAAAGAATGTCGCTTCACAACATTTTCCAGTGAAAATGTAAACAACATTTAAAAAATGTAAACAACAAAAATGTAAACATTTTTCCAGTGAGAATGTAAACAACAATTAAAACACTTGAAAGATTTATAATAAAATCGATGTAAGACAAATAAAGCAAACTGTTTTTGCTTTTTCAACTAAACTGATTTAGATCATTCTCTTCATACCATACAGCACAAGAGGCAAATGAGAGCACTCAAATAATTACAGGCCTGATGTAAGCTCACAAAAATTCTTTATACCTACAACAATACTTCAGTCAAGTTCCGCTGAGCCCTGTACCAGTGTCGTTTACAGCCTCTGACTGTATTAGCAAAAACACCCAACAACCCAAATGAGCCTGACTATGGCAGAGTTTGGGGACAAAAGCTGCCCCTTGCATGGCAAAAAACAAGAAACAGACACAAGGAAGCCACATATTCTGTGCCCTTAGTGTGGAAATTTTAAAAATTCAAAAAGCTGAAATGACTTTTTTAAAAAGTCTTGTGCCCCACCCCAATCAGAGCTTAGACAGTAAAGGCTTACTGACATATATATTAGCAAAAGATAGGATTGAACCATCACAACTGTTACATAGCCAAAGTGTTTTATCTATCATCTGTTACACAAAGAGGGAGTACTAACACTGTTACAAATGTGCAGAAACCAAAGGAGCCAAAATAAACCAGATGAAGTTTATTTATAGCAAATATTATGACTTTTTTTAGATGCATGAAAACCACAAATTCCAAACTAAATCAAGTCTAAACAATATGTTATAAAATCATGGCACAAAAAAAAAAAATAGCAAAAGCATATAAATACATACAGTAAAAGCTACTGTAGCTAATAGCCCACTAATCTGCTCTTATGGAAAAAAATTACAGTGCTCCCACTGAATTCAGTAGGAGCACTGTAATAGCGCTCCAGAGTTAGAACCTCCAGGGAGAGTAAGTTGCTGTGTTTGTGTGAGCTGAACATGAAAGATTTATGAGAAAAACCTGAATCTGTCCTTAGAGATGCCTGGTAGGGTAGATTGTGGTGCTCAGTGTCCTGCAGCAGCCAGGATGCTGAGATCTGTTGTACTGGGTAGTTAACCAGCATGGTGACTGTGCCCACCACAGGTCCAAAAGCATTGATCAGCTGATTGAAAAAGATAACATTTTCTTAGAACCCTTAGATGTGTTACTGTGGATGGCTGATGATATCAATGTCTTTGAGCACATTTCCCTACCCCTATTGTCTGAGAGGATCTGCCAACACTATCATCACTACTTCCCTCTCTCGTCTTCATGATCTGAAATTAGAGCACTTCTGCATTTAAGTTCAGGTTCAGAGGTCTGACTAATTAAACAGACCAATTCAGCATACTGGGAGTCAGCCACATGAACCCTTCTCAGTTTGCTCAATAAAAACATGCAGAAACCGAACAGTGAAAGCCACTGAAACCAATGAAAGCCACTGCTATTAAAGCCTGCTAGTAAAAGTGACTGCAAAAAACCATGTCATGACTTCCATATCAAAGACTTACTTCTATCATTCTAATGCAAAGAGTCTGTCATTTAAAGGTGCTAGCTTCAATGTTTTTCTCTTAAAAATAGCAGCAACAGTTTACAACCTCTACCACAAAATAGAGGCTATCAGTCTACAGGTAATCATATCAGTGTAGCTTTTTGTTTACTGTTTTCAGATCAGTTCTTGCTATTAAATCATGAGAAATAAGTTATAGTTTGTAGTTTATCTTAATCTCTCAGGACTTTATCCTTAGAATCATAGAATCATAGAATTGTTAGAGTTGGAAAGGACTTTAAGATCATCTAGTTCCAACCCCCCTGCCGTGGGCAGGGACACCTTACGCTAAATCATATCACCCAAGGCCTTGTCCAACCTGGTCTTGAACACTGCCAGGGATGGAGCATTCACAACCTCCCTGAGCAACCTATTCCTATATCCTTACCAAAGCACAAGTCAATTTTGCATTAAAACAAAACCTTGCCAAAAGTATTAACTCAATGATCAAAATACTGGCCTTTCCAATCAAACCTCCTTGTTCTAATCATGTGTGCAATAAATGCTATTTCTTCTTAGTGTCTCTCAGCAAATCAAATGTTTCATTGCACAAGTTTTCAAGGGGTGTGGGCTAGACCTTGAGCAAACATTCTAACTACCTGTCCAGTCTTATCCTTCAAGTGGGCAGCTCCACAGCTCTTGAAATTGAAAAATAAAATAATAATAATAAAAAAAAATTAAGTTACTAAACCAGATTGCAAGCGTTCATTCAAGAACATGCAATACTGCAAACTCCACAGCCCTGAACCATATTTGTGACCTAGCAGTAAAACAAAACAGCAAACAGGAAAACAAGAAACTAGAAAGTTCTTTTTTATAAGCATTACTTAGGATGCAGGCTGCTGTATTCCATACCACTAGAAAACTTCATGGATGGCATATCCATTTTTAGGAGTTTGCTATTTAAACACAGTGCAAATCAAACACAAAGCCAACTAAAGGTGGGAAGAGTGGTTTACTAATAGGCATTATTGTCTGGAATTACACTAAGTAGTCCATATGCTGCTCTAATGATCTCAAGAATGAAAAACAAATGTCTACTGTATTCTTAAGGAAATCCATACAGGATTAATCTCAGAAGCCCCTTCATTAACAACCAGGACTTCAGGCTCAAAAAAAATAAAAAAAAAAATCACTGTTATGGGAAGATCCATATTGTTCTTAAATACGACACAATGAATGGTATCAGACATGATTTGCCTCTACAGGAGAGTTAAACAGTACAGATCACAAGACAAACTGCATTTCTAGGGTTTCTTGGTAGCACAACAGGCAGTGAATTGCCATATTGTGAGAAACAGCAGAAAATTCAATTTTGTAAATGGCAGCTCAGAACAATAAAGAAATTCCCACTTCTGGGTGTGAAATAACACAGATATGGTTTAATATCCCAGTGTATTTTTAAGCAAAACCCCTAATGCTGAAGAGTTTGCTGTAGTTAGAACTACGGCTCTAGACACTAGGAAGTCTGGGAAGTTTAAAGTAGTGACAACAACCAAGGAGGTATAGGATCCACACTTGTACAGCTTGTACAACATGTACATAATCAGATTACCCTAATCATGACTAGGTTCAATTTGAGACAGCTGCTGCTTTTGTTTAAATGTTGAGATGGATAATATGAGGAGTATACCATGTGAGGAGGATGATAGAGAACAAAGTTGACCCAGCTCTCTGCCTTCTTAAACTACTGCAACATTTTTTCTTCTACTTAGGCTTTGTGTTCTTAGGGAATAAAAATGGTAATACAGCTCCACATGAGTAATGAGCCTCTGAAATGCTGCAGACAAAACATATTTACCAAACAATACTCACTTGTATCCTAATGAAGCGATAGCAATTAAAATGGAGAAGCTTTCAAATATGTTCTACTCTTTGATTTTACTTACAAAATAGGTGAGGGAGGGAGGTATGTAGGTATGTTTTAATTTGTATAACAATGTCTATAGGTCTTAGTCAAGATAATGAGTCCCTTCACTCACCATCAGAGTACATAGTCTGAGAGCTAAAACCTGAGACTGCCAGGTACACGGCCAATTCACAGTGTGCCCTAACATTAATGTGTAGTGTCTGGACAGCTTAAACAACTCAAAATGGATCCTGCACACTGAGGAAAGGGATGTATATTGCTGATCAACAGCAAACACTAAGTACAGAACACAGCTATACTCTGAAGCATAAGTGGGCTATCCAGTGCTGGAACAGGAGGCTGTTCCTAGGCATATGTGCCAACAACTACATTAACTTATTAAATCCCTCAGATGGGAGATCTTGGGGTCAGCCTCTGCTGCCAGAACCACTTCTTTATCTATAGCCAACAGTGAAAGAGCTGAAACAGTTTTGGCTGGCTGCTGAATAATCCAGGCTCAATGAAATGTCCTAACTAGCATCATTTTAAGGCATGAATTTGCAAGTCTGAGACACTAGAAACAAGATGAAAGTGGGCCCTGAAACCAACAGATTTTGGGTCTCTAGAGTTCTCGCAGATGTACAGAGTGACTCTGCATGACAGGAAATAGTTTGGAATCGCACCAGTTCCTGCTCCTAAGTGAGTTCAAGCAAGACTCAGTCACTAACTTGTTCAGACTGACACAGTGCTGGGCAAAAGAAAGGCAGAAATCCAGTAAACCAACTGGAAAATTTTGAAATCAAATGACAGGTGAATTTAGACATTTTGAAGAGTCAGAGGCTGAACAAGGCTTGCCTGGAGCAATTTTAGAATCAAAAGCTTCAAGCATGCCAGAGTTCTGTTTCCAGTGCCAAAGTCCTAATTGGTTTAAGCCTTATAAACAACACAGAATGGAAAAATATTAACACGTTAGTGCTGGTGGATCAAAGAACAGAGTGATTTCCCAAAGCCACTTTGGCAAAAGAGACAAGAATTGAGCACACATTTCTCAAGTCCTAGTCTACAATTTCCATCAGAAGATTCCTTTCAAAAAATTTATTTCCCAAATAATGCATGGTTCACCTTCCTAGGAGTAGGTCAAATTATCATCAAAGAATAACTACCTTGAAGACTCTCTATTTTCTCTTTTGTTGTGCTAAACAATCTAAACAAACTCAGACTTTCCTAGTAGATCACATTTTCTAGATGTCTGATAAAATCTGCTGGTTTGCTCTGCACTGTTTCCACTTCTAAAGTGCACCAATTAAAATGAGTTTTGAGCAGAGCACCAGGCACATTAATGAGAATGATTATTACTAAAAAAACTCTAAACATTTTAGATTGTGCACATATGAAGTACACAATATAAGCAGAAAGAAAAATAAATAAAACCTTCTGGAAATTTAAGTCTCCCAAAAGTTCTATCACCTACTTAAGGATGCTGGTAAACAAAGTTGGATTATTACTCAGACAGTATTTGAAGTCACAGAAAGAGCAAATAACTGACATATTCTGGCAAAGCCATGCAGCCTCCTGAATGGGGACAATGATGTAATTTCACTGACAGAAAAAAACAGACAGTCTGTCTCTGAAATCAGAAATATAGAGACCAATGAAAAACCTGTCATAAACCTGAACCAGTAAAATGACATAACCTAATGGAACTCTTATATCGGTTCTAAACTAACTTTATAGAAATTTTGCTTGAGAACAGTAATGGACTTATCTCAAGTAATGTGTCTGAATCTGAAAAAAAAAATGTTTTTCAGGAGGTATTTGCTAACGTACACAAAGTTAATGCTAGCTGTAATAGGCTGATTTTTACAAGATAAGCAGTAGTGCAGACTAAGTTGTATTTTGTCCAAATGCATCTGGGTGCAGTTTCTCGTTGGCTAAGAAAAATGATGCTCATGCTCAGTTCAATGGCTTCTCTACCTGTAACACAGTAATTTATGACTCCTAACATAACTAATAGCAACATTTCATGAAAATAATCTATCAGTTCCTGGTTACAAATGGAATCCACCAACTTAATGTGAGTTTTAACAGTTTGAAATGGTCATGTATACTTGTATATATTCATGGTACATGATATAGCTGCACTCCTGCCCTCCACAGTCAGACATGGTCTTATATTCTTAATGTAAGAAAATATTCAATAGTGAAGAGATAGTACCTCAGAAAGAAGACCAGACAGCAGCAACCAGTGCTAAGATGAAAAAAAAAAAAACTTGTTCTGTGGCAAAATGCCTCCAACTTTTGTCATGGTAAAACTTAAGTTGCAAAGCAAAAACTGAAACATTTTTTGTCTTTTTTAAAACAATATCAAAGAATGTTTACCTCTATATCAAATATCCAGATTTATGGCCTATACAAATAAATCAGTTATCATCGTAAGCAGTAATAACAAACACAACTGGGGTTCCTTTTTGCTATATTAGTACAACATTGTGTTCCCACTTTCTTCCAGGCTGCAAGCCACATGAAATTAATGAATGACCTGCTTCTAAGCTGTAAGTGTCTTACTCCCATGCTAAAGCAATGAAAAACTGAATTTATCATATTTCATGCCCTTATTCTCCCAGAGACCACACTGGGTAAAAGGGAACACAGAAATGTGTGTAAAACAATGAAGGTGTAAGACAATGAATTTAAACCAAACTAACCTCTACTGCTTTTGAAAACCTAGCAGTTTTTTTTGAAAGCTAGATGATCAGGAATTATACTACCTTTTCAGACTGAATTACATTAGTTAGTTAGAAACTTCTGAGTTCTCTAAAAAAAACACAGAAGGACAATAACCTGATTTTGAACTAAAAGCAAAATTAAAAACAAAAACCAAAACCAACAAAACCCAAACAACCACCATGTATTGCACATCTTGATATCTTCTTATAGAAATGCTCATAACTAACTAATGATTACCAAATTAAGCTCCTTCACAAAGAGCATGTGACTTGAGTCTTTTGACTGGAGCCTATCCAGCTTTGTCACTGATGTTGCCATAAAAACCCCAGCTCAGTCTTGCTATCAATTATCTATTTGCAGGTATTTCAGTATACTAATAATGGCAGTGAAAATTTAGAATAATTTTAAATATAAAAGATACATTATTTTTACACTAAACCTGTGCATCAAGCTTTGCTTGCTAAAGGAAAATGCCTTCTCATCTCGCTTACAACTTAATACAGATTGACTGAAAATGCAATTACAATATCTTAGCTGTTGTCCAAGTCCTGTGTTTGCTGTTTGGCCACTGACAGTGCAGCAGACACAGCTACTGAAAATAAAGTAATGCCTTGGAAACAGCAAAGGCTAAGTATGCATACTTTATGCCTAGCATTTTAGGAAAGAAATCTGATTCAATCAGTACCAAGAAGTTAATGTAATTGAACAAGAACAGATTGCCATAGCTTTGCAGAAAGCTCAAACAGTTGTTTGCTATGAGTGAACTATTTCAGAATAACTCCAGATTATTTCTGCCTTAGAAGGGGCATTACTCATGCAGAAATATCTATGTTCCCTTCTGCTTTTCTTACTATTTCCCTTCCAAACAGTGACTGACCTTGAACCTTCAGAAGTGTATAAAATCACTCAGATGCAAAGTGAGTTGCCATTAAAAAATCTGCATACCCAAAATGAGTTCTTTGTTGCTGAGTTTTTTACCACTTTTGTTTCATCAAGTTCCACTTTTTTAAACTTCTCTCTCATTCTCTTTGATTTTTTACTTTCATTAAATAAATGAGAAAATAGACTTGTACCCCAAGAGAAATCAACAAAATTGGACTGTAACTTCCCAGGATATGGCAAGATTATCATGCTCCTTAACGTAACTGTCATGGTTTAAACCCAGTCAGCCATGAATCAGCCATGCAGTCTCTCTCTCACTCCCCCCTTTTTCTTCCCTCTGCTCCCGGAGGGATGGGAAGGAGAATCAAAAGAATGTAACTCCCACGGGTTGAGATAAGAACAGTCCAGTAACTAAGGTATAACACAAATCATTACTATGCTACCAATAATAGTAATGATAAAGGAAATAACAAGGGAAGAGAATACAATACCACCCGCTGACCGATAATACCCAGCCTGACCGAGCAACAATTGATACTTAGTCCAGCCCTGCAGTGCACTAGCCCTTCTGGGTAACTGCCCCCAGTTTGTATAGTGGGCATGATGTGCTGTGGTATGGAATACCTCTGGCTAGTTTGGGTCAGGTGTCCTGTCTCTGCTTCCTCCTGGCTTCCCCTCCTCCCTGGCAGAGCATGAGACTCACAAAGTCCCAAGTCAGACTAAAAATTTGAGCAGTAACTAAAAACATTGGTGTTATCAGTGCTGTTCCCAGGCTGAAAGTCAAAACCACAGCACTGCACCAGCTACTAAGAAGGAGGAAAAATGACTGCTACTGCTGAATCCAGGACACTAACACATCTTGGAAAGAGGGGAGAAAATAGAAGACTTGCATTTGAGAAATTCAAGTTAATTCATTTTCTCCTCCTAAATGTAGTTTTTAATTTAACTCATAATAAAAGCTATATCATTAGGGAACCTGGTCTTGCTAACTGACATTTTTATATTATTATATGTATTCAACACAAGTTAGAATGTTTCATCATTTTCAAATAAACTGAATTTTACTGCAAGTAAGTATCGAGAAATATTGTCTTTTAATTCTAGAGAGGAAAAATAACACACCTTAAATAGAACTACGCTGGTGCATCTTGCATTTCCATATGCTGTATATTGTTCCTCCCTCAGGAATAGTTAGAATTGTTAGCAGGAATAATGATACTATTAACAATACTACTAATAACAATACTAATCATAAACAATATTAAAAATAATACACTATTTTTGCTGTTTTCTGTTATTCCAAAGAATACATCCTCCATCACCTTTCTCCTTTCAAACCTGCTTTCATTTTTCTCCTCCTACCACCCAGGGAAAGTAAGAAGGTTGATGGGTAGTACTATTTTCTGAAAATAGGAACCATCCCTGAAGCTGCATTCATAAAGCAGACTTTTTTTGCACAAAATATGTCAGTCTTATAATTCATTCAGTGCTTGGTAGAGAGCCAAAGGAGATGCCTATGGTTCATGCACAAAGACGTGCAAGATTGGACACACCCTTTAAAAACACAGCAAATCTATCTGAGCTTATCTCTCACATATACCTTCTACGTACCTTTGCATATAACAATCTATGCACTTGAAAATTATGAACTAAGCCTCTTCTTCAAAGTCTTACATCAGACAGAGAAAGAGCTATGGAAAAACCTGTATTTTCTTAACTAGAAGTTGTGGGCTTTCACTCACAGCAGAAGCGCACTTCCCTGTACTATACTGCAAACAACTGAGACTACAGCAGGAAATACCGACTTAGACTTCACTGAATCACTTGTGACATTGCCAATATTTTAGTGACCACGTCACAAAATGGCCTACCAAAGCAACAGATGACACCCAGGTGAATGCAGAAGACAAAAAGAGAGCAAAAGAGCAGCTCTATTTCAAACATCTTTTGTCATTCCATCAGATTTGTGCTTAAAATATTACAGGTTAAACTGAATGTGCAGACTGTGGAAGAAAAACTGCAATGCACTCTTAAATGCAACAGTACACTGAATTCTGCAGTGAACAGGCAAGTGTTGTTCTGTATTAATATTTAATTGGTTAAAACACTCATATAAATCATAAGAAAAAGTTTTAAAAATAACAATTAAAAAATATTATTACTCCCTTTTGCTCCCAAAAGCACAAATAGCAAATTATTAGCAAATAATAAAGCAAAAAATAAACAGCAAATTGAGTATACCTAGGTACAAATTTTATATCTCATTTCAAAATACAAAACATGCACAAATTACTATTGAAACTTTCATAACAATTTGAGGACAATGTCTTGTAGCTGCATTAAAACAGAGAAGAATAATAATAAAGTCAAATGTGGCAGAGTTAAACATTCTCTTGTCTATTCCTATTAACAGTTTGAATACTCATGGAAGGAACCATTAACCAAGATTACTACATTCTAGCAAAGACGTGTATTGCCTTATGACTGAAATGCATTTAACTTACATTAAACATTGGAATCATACATACAGAAACAAAATAGTACTATACTGTAAATAGTTGACTGAAAAGAAAAAAAAACAAAAACAGAAAAACAAAACCAAAGACTTTCAAAAGCTGTTAAAACACAGGTGTGGATTTGTAAGCCTATGCTATTTGCTAATACACATACAGTACCATGGTCTGATTCCTATATTCAGTTCAGGCAAAGAAGAGAGGATTTTCAGAGACAAAAGAAGTACTAGGGCTTGAGAAAAAAAGCCTGCAGGTAAGAATCCAAGAAAGGTCAGAGAGGCAGGCTGGGAGAAAGCTGAGGTTCAAGATCTCTTTTTTCCTTTAGAATAAAAACAAGTCATGGCAAGAGTTCTGCACAGAAACACAATATGCACATGTTCTATATTAAAAGGAAGAGAGAGCTCTCAGCTCTTAAATAATCATGAATATTCTAACAACCATTGTAATGTTAAGAGAAAAAATAGATAAGTCTCAGAAAATAGGAAGCTTTTTCTAATTAACGCTCAGTGAAGGATTAAGAAAAGACGATAGTAACTATCAGCTGAAATTGATGGCTGACTCTGGCTCACTTAGGCCATGCTCTCACAAAGGACGAACACAAATTACATCCACTTGAGCATTTTCAGTTACACTACCTAAATAGGCTGATAAAGCAAAAAGGACATACGGTCTCTTACAACAACCAGAATGTTGACTCTCTGACTGTGGTCTCTAGACCACTACATTTTTCAGCCCTTTTAACTGAAGTAACATTTAACCTCTGGAAGAAAAACAGACTCATAGACCATCTTGTGGTTACTATGCTAAAGTAGTCACAATGGCCTTCTTGTAGAGATAAATAAAAATTAAAAATTTATCCTAATTTTTATTCTCCTCTTCCATTTTTCTTATATGTATGGGAGAATATGGCTGTGTAGGAATTTCAGGTTTTGACCTTCTTTTTGAGCTTCCTTTTGATTTTTATTGACCATCAATTATCTGCAGACTAGGGGCTGCATAGCATTGCTTTAGGTAGTGCTGCAATTACATCAGTAAAGTACTGGAACTAATGAAGCTTGGTCTCTTAAAGATTTGTTTTTCATGGCTGATTGACTTTGGTGCCGAAGAATGAAAACTCTAACTGAAGCCTCCTCTTATGGCAGGCATTTATAAGAGCCGGCTGGCTTATTGTTTATTCTTTCTCTCTCTGCTCTCTATTCTCTAATGATTAATACTGTGCAGTTTAATGATTTAGCTTTTTCTTTAGCTGTAGCCCTTCCAGGGGACATTTACAGAAGTTTTCTACTCTACTCTGACATCTATTTTCTCAAAGTTTTTAATAATTATCAGTCTTTGTAAGATATGTTCAAAGTTGACCACTGTACTCAAGTTATTATGGAGATAAAGGGGCAACTGGTCACCAAGCACACACTCAGGAAAGATGGATATTGCTTCCACAGGAAGTGAGGCTAAAATAATTTGCCATACTCTGTTTTTCTTTTCCAAAAGTCACTGTTCATTTATTGGGGAGAAAAAATAATACAAAAACTTGCTACTGAAAAATGAACAGAACAAACTAAACTATTCACCTCCCATTACTTGCCTACCTCATGCCTTCTGGACAGTATTCTCTTCCTTCCTCCAGTCCCAAACTGAGCTGTTAGGTTCCCTCACTCTTCTGTTGCATACCATTTCTTCCCATATGCTAGGGCCAGAGTCCCTCATTCTCCATTACTTATCTCTATTTTCTCAGACATCTAAACTACACCTAGCCTACTTATGATGTGCTGCCAACCTCAACCTATTTCAGCCCTACTTTCATGCCAGGCATGCTTCGAAGCAGTAACCCTGTATGAAGCAAGAGACTTCAAACAGTGGCTCAACACTTTTCTACTATGATTTCAAGAAAGAAGTAACTTTATATGAATACATTTCACATTACTGTCAGTGTAAAAATGGTACCAATAAAAAGGAAACTCTACACTTTGCCTTTCAAATACATTCCAATATGTTCACATAAAATCTGAGTTTTCTGAGTTTAAAGAAGACCTTGCAGTACCAGACTTGTAGCAAATGTTTGTGTTCATTATGAGATTAGATGTACTGGTTTGCAAATTCTTTTATTTATTTCCTCTCTCTCCCTCAAATAAGTCTTATATCCTGTGCTGCTAAGAGAGAGCCCACCAGAAACTACAACACTTTGACAAGTTGCCTTCATAGACTTTCAGGATTTGGCACACAAACCTCTAGGCTTACATGAAAAAGTAATGATTTCATTGCTGATTCACCAATGCTTTAATGATGAGTAACAGATCTGAAAAGAAGAAAATATCAAGGTATTGCAATAACTTTATTCTCAAAACACAGAGCCACTTTGGAAGACACTTGTACACAGAAAAATCAAGGTTTTTTGAACACACAATCACTGACTCATCCTTTAAAAGTTACAATTTTTGAATCAACGCTTTTTGGTCTAGCAAAAAGGTGTAGGAAAAAGATTCTTTTATAATTCCAAATCTATAGATAAAGAAACTAATATTGTCTAAGACAAAAGGCAAGCATTTTTACTTATTTCTACTAACTGGAGTCAGCTCTTTGGAATTTGTCATTTTTTGATTTCTCCACAATGCTGCCTAAAACCCAATCATTTTAGAGCAATCAGACACCAAATTCTGGTGAGGCATCATGTTAAATTAAGTGTGCACAAGATAATTTCTGTTATGTACTATATACACTGCTACATAGGCAAAAAACTCCTATTACAGACTAGAACCTGATAGTGTCAAATACTGCATACGTAATAGTAGAATCCATATCTCATACCTTAAATGAGAAGCAATATTATGAATGCCTCGAAGAGATGGGAAGAAATACAATACAGTAAACAACTGGAAGGTGCAGTACCCAAGTTCCTTAACCACTGTAAAACTAGAAACTTTAAATTATATACAGTAAAAAAATGACTAAATTAAGATTCTAAGTATAATGGCAAAAAATCATACACCACCCTATGGAAAAAACCCTAGCCCTTACTTACCATATAAATAACTATGTAATGACAATATATATTTTAAGCATAGTTTTACAAACACAATCATTCATATGTTTGTATGTACCCTGGATTTGGAGAAGGCTGAGGCTCTTAATGACTTCTTTGCCTCAGTCTTCACTGGCAAATGCTCTGACCACACCACCCAAGTTTAGGAAGGCAGACGTAGAGACTGTGAGAATGAAGACCTTAGGCCCACTGTAGGAGAGGATCTGCTTCAAGACCACCTTAAGAACCAGAACGCGCACAAGTCCATGGGACCTGATGAAATCCATCCTCGGGTAACAAAGGAGCTGGCAAATGAAGTTGCTCAGACACAGTCCATCATATTTGAAAAATCATGGCAGTCAGGTGAAGTTCCCGACAACTGGAAAAAGGGAAATATAACCCCCATTTTCAAGAAGGGGAAAATAGATGACCCGGGGAATTACAGACCCGTCAGTCTCACCTCTGTGCCTGGTAAAATCTTGGAGCAGATTCTCCTGGAAGGCATGCTAAGGCACATGAAAAACAACAAGGTGCTTGGTGACAGCCAGCATGGCTTCACTAAGGGGAAATCCTGCCTGACCAATTTGGTGGCCTTCTATGATGGGGCTACAGAACTGATAGACAGGGGTAGAGCCGCTGACATCATCTACCTGGACTTGTGCAAAGTGTTCAACACTGTCCCACATGACATCCTTGTCTCTAAGTTGGAGAGACATCAATTTGATAGATGGACCGCTCAGTTGATAAAGAACTGGCTGGATGGCTGCATACAAAGGGTTGTGGTCAATGGCTCAATGTCCGGCTGCAGACCAGTAACGAGTGGTGTCCCTCAGGGATTGGTGTTGGGACCCGTCTTGTTCAACATCTTTCTCAGCGACACAGACAGTGGGATTGAGTGCGCCCTCAGCAAGTTTGCTGATGACACCAAGCTGTGGGGCTTGGTTGATAGCTGGAGGGAAGGAATGCCATCCAGAGGGGCCTTGACATGCTTGTAAGGTGGGCTGATGGCAGTGCAATGTACTACACCTGGGTCAGAGCAATCCCAGGCACAGCTACAGGCTGGGCAGAGAAGAGATTCAGAGCAGCCCTGTGGAGAAGGACTTGGGAGTGTTGGTTGATGAGAAAATGAACAGGAGCTGGCAGTGTGTGCTCATAGCCCAGAAAGCCAACCATATCCTGGGCTGCATCAAAAGGAGCATGACCAGGAGGTCAAAGGAGGTGATCCTGCCCCTCTACTCTGCTCTATTCATCAGATACTTTAGTGATAGGACAAGGGGTAACAGTTTAAAACTTAAACAGGGGAGGTTTAGATTGGATATAAGGAGGAAGTTCTTTACTGTTAGGGTGGTGAGGCACTGGAATGGGATGCCCAGGGAAGCTGGGAATGCTCCATTCCTGACAGTGTTCAAGGCCAGGTTGGACAGAGCCTTCAGTGACATGGTTTAGTGTGAGGTGTCCCTGCCCATAGCAGGGGGGTTGGAACTAGATGATCTTAAGATCCTTTCCAACCCTATTCTATGATTCTATGATATGTATATACGTAAAACATATAAATAGCTATACTCAGTCTGCTTTCAGAACATTATAATCATGGAATCAGAGTGAGAAATATGAGGAGACTCTGACCAAATGCCAACAGTGCAGACATCCAGTTGTCATAGGAAGTGTTTATTGTCCATTGTCCTGGAACAGGAGCTGATATTGTGCATTGAAAAGCCATTGGTTAAAACGTCTGAACACTGCTGGGAAGAAGGACCAGAAACTAAAACTTTCCAGCTGTTCTAGCAATGTTCCCTAATTGCTGAGTCGTCTGACAATACTCTCCTGTACTACTTCAGTGTGCCTTTGTGAAAGAGCAGAGCTGGCACAGGGGAATAATCCTGATTCCAAATCAGAGAACACTCATTGGTCATAGTCTGTCCTGAAAGGAGAGATTGGTTTGAGTTTAGGAGGGCACAGGACACAGGTCTTCAGAGTCACAAGTTTCTCTAATAATTGGCTACCACAATTCCCTCTGCTTCTGTCCTTACTACTACTTCTGCACTTTGTGCTGCTTTCAGATCTTCTGAGTACTAGATATACTCTTAATCATGCCTCTCTGATCCACCCCTCCATGGATTTCAGATGATACACTACCCATTGCCTGGACCCCAAACGAAATAAATATTAATTCCAGCTGCAATTCTTATGCTGCAATGAAGACATCAGGTGCCCTCTGCACATTCTTATGGACACCAAATCCATTCACTAGAAGACCTGGGTGACTACACCTTCAGGGTTTTGTGGCTTGTGCTCTTCAAGGTAGAATTCAACTTAAACAACATTTCAGGTGCCTAAATGCTTTTTGGAATATGGTCTAAGGAATCTTATCCAGAAGTTTTCTTACTCTGCATGAGTTTTGTTATAATAAATACTCTTGTAAAAAATAACTATCAGGGAAACCTCTACTTTTATTAGATACTGCTTTTTGGATTTTTCACAGTTGGAAGATTAGGGCTGCATAAGCAATGAGCCTAACCACTTGCATTTAGGTCCTGTATTATAACACTCTCCTCATCTCAAACAACAGAAACCATACTGTACACAGACTAGTTCTGCACGCCTTTGTTCAGGAGAAATCAGCTTGTATTTCATTCTATTAAAAGTAGAAAGATTTGGCTTCAGCCTCATCTTTTACTACAGTGTTACTGTTAAGGAAGTTAATTACACTTCAATTTTACTTTTCTATAGTTTTTAACTACTTTGCAACATGAAGGGTTTATAGTTTCACATAAGCCTTTTGTAAGATGTTTGAGAAAATAAAAACCAGCCGAACTGCAAATAGATGGTATTGAACTTGAAATGCTAGCAGAGACATTAATTTACAATTTTACTGGTTAACTTCCTATTAAGTTCTAGAAGAGTTCTCCAGAAGCGTAGTTTGAGCAAAACTACTGCCACTCACCTAGACCTTCCAATTAAAAGCTAGCAGTGCTCACTGCCAGTCCTCTATGTGCAGTAACAAGAGCAAGCACATTCACTGAAAAGATACACCTCCAGCCAGTGGATGCTCTAGTTTTCTATAACCTAGATTCTGCAAAAGCCCATCCTGGAATCAATTCTTATCAAATATACACGGCTCAACCATGCCAGAAAAGATCTATTACCATCTAAGGATAAACCCAGTTTATTCTGCAAGCTATGTTATAGATATCTATTCTGAACCAGAATTTTCCAAAACTCTCCTTACTTTGCAAAGAAAAAAATATCAGAAATACACCCAAGGAGACACCATTAAAAATTTTCAAAAGGCTCATAAGTGAGTACAGAAGCTATTTTTATATTTATTTAAAATAAATCTTCATGCAGACTCTTTTGTAAAGTGCCAGCTTTGGTTGATTTATGTTTTGATCAGTTTAGTGGCTTATGAGACCTGACCTGAAGTTAACAATGTATTTCAACCCTATAAAGAGCAAAGCTTTGAAGCAATGAGGCAACCAAACCCACATGAATTCCTCCCAGCTTTCAGCACTGTATGACAGAATCTGTAATCTTTACTGGCCACAGCACAGTAGAAAAAAATGAAGGTGGTTACCTGAAAAATGAAGAAAAACGTGTTTCCACATGTAGAATACAAGTATAACTTAAAATGTTTTCAACAAGTTTTCAATGTATGGCTTTTAACTTTTACATTTTCATTTCTTACCTACTGCCCTAAAATTAGTTGGAAAAATCTTGATGTTTTATAAGACAATAAAACCAACCAACCAACCAAACAAAAAACCCTGGTGACATTCACAAACTTGTGACATTCTGCATTCCTAAGTGTATCAAATGTCTGTAAGAGGGAATAATACTTGGAATGTCAGTGTTCCCTGGGGTGAGACAAATGTATGACAAAGCTTGTTTTGAAACAGGGAGGAGGCAAGCCAGAGAAGCCCATAACTTGTATATAGCACATTGTTTCAAGTCATTACACACTTCTCATACTCATAAGGCAACAAAGAAGCACTTAGCAATTTTACACATATAATCTGTTAAGAAATAATGCTCATACTTTTAATGAAGTATCAGATTACTGATATTAGTTACAAGCAAAGCCTGGGAGTTCAGAAATTAATAGTTTATATAAAGAGCAGAGATAGAACTATTGCCATTTACACCTTCACCCACCCTTTGCTGCTAGGAATATAATGATGCATTCAGTGGAAAGTTCCTAAATATATCTTTTTTTCCCCCATATAAAAGTGTTCCAACCTAAAGGTACAGGTACTTTTTTCTCTAGGTTTCAATTAGATTGCTTTAGGTCAGCAAAACAAGCAGGAAGGAGAGATGCAGCTTACTAAGCAGACTCTGGGAGTGCTACCAAAAGGTTGTAAAAGTAGTCCCTCCAAAAAGCAGTACTGTAGTTTTCTTTAGATGTAAGCTTTAGCTGACATACACAAAACAGTGTTTCTCGAATTTTGCAGATCAGATGGATTACTTAGGTTGCCAACTGTAAGCAGCTAGTCTTAACTGCCCACAGTGGGTTCTGCAAGTGTACAGTTCACGAGTTCCGTCACAACTGCTGCATGCAAATACTCAAACCAGCAGTTTTCAGGCACTTGCACTAGTATGACCAGCTAACAGAAGACTAGTATCGTTTTCTTTTGGAATAGTCCAAGATAATTTTTAAAGTTTAACTGTACATAATGTTTCTTTCTTTTCAAAACTTTGTGGTTTTCTCACAAATTTTCTATGAAGAATGAATTAATTGGAAAGTAGCTGGTTGGAAAGTAGTACTTTTAAGAGCTTCTCCTTTGTTTCCTGAAGGAATTTTTATGCCCAAATCATGTTTTTTAAGAACAAAATACCAGGCTTTACTGGAAGTTGCTTCAGGGTCTCACATTGTAAGCTTTTGTTCTTTTCAATGAACAGTGGCACTGGACTTTGAGACAACCACTTAAAGGCCTTGTTTATGCCCAAAAGCTCATGCTGCCGCTGCCTCCATAGCATTACATATATGGTACGAAGCTAACACATCATTAGTCTTCAATGTAAGGCACAAGCCTCACATTTGTGCATAAAAGCACTTTTAGGTTCATAAATCCGCACGGAACGCCTAAGCCTGTTTTAACGTCGGCTAACGACAGCCGGCCCCTCGCCGGTGCCGGTGTTCAAGGTGTACTGCCGGGCGGATCGCCAAAGGCACCGCCGTCAACCAGACGGGTTGCACCGCGCGCCCGTGAGCCAGCCAGGCCGCGCTGCGAGAGAGTGCCTCCCCACTCCTCCATCAGCCCTCCCAACTACGGGAAAGTGTAAGTTACTCAGAGAAGGAGCAGAGCTCCGCCGGTAGAGCAAGGGCACCGACGGGACCCCACCGCTCCGGAGCGGGGCGATTGTCGGGACCGCGGGACCCGCCCTGCCCGCACAGCACAGGGAGAGGGTGAAGGGACCCCCGTCTTTATCGGCTGCTCGCCACTGGGGTGTACTGGCTGTCAGCGCCGCAATATAGGAGCTGTCTCGGGGGCGGGCCATGACTCACAGAGAGCTTCCTTATCCTGCCCGAGCATGCTCTCCCCTACGGACGCTGCCTCGGCCGCTCCTCCCCTGCCTCCGGAGAGGTTGACTCCGCCCGCTCGGCGTTTCTCCCTGTCGCAGCGCCCAAGTTGGTTCAGCCCGGGGCAGGCGCTGGGAATCAGTCCTGTCCCCTTTGAAGAGCCTCGGCTCGGGCTCGTCTCTCCCCTCCCACCGCCGCTGCGCACTGCTTCGTTTCGACTGGGCCCTCCCGCCCGGGTGGCGGCGGCTCCAACTGCGGTTTCTCCACAAGTTCCTGCTCTCAGTGCCCGGGGCGCGCGCACGAGGCTGGCTCGGCCGTTCGGGGCGTGCGGCGGCGGAAGGGGGTCTCTTGTGCGGGAGTTGCCGATGCCGCTGTGAGATGGCATCATTCTGCGCGGCGGTGGCGGAACGCGGCGCGGAGGGGTGAGGAGCCGCCGCGGCAGCGAGGAGGAGGAGGAGAAAAAGAAGAAAAAGGTGGGAGGAAGGAGAAGGAGGCGGCGGTACCAGCTGTGAGGCTGCGAGCCACGGTAAGGAAACAAAACAGGCTGTGCCGCAGCCACTTCGCTTTGCGGTCTGGCCCGGCAGAACACGGCTGGCCTGGGGAGAAAACCGGCTGCCGCTTATTCTCGCTCTCCTTCGCCGCCGTTGGTCCGCGGGGGAGCGGGGTCTTCGGGGTGGTATCCGGCCGGTGTGCGGGCTGCCCCTGTCACCGAGGGACAGGAGGGGGGCAATGGGTGTGGGGCTAAAATGGCGAAGGGAGCTGTGGTAAGGTCTCGGTCTGTGCTTTCCGGTACTTCAGCTCGTCGCTCTCCCCTCCCCGGGCCCTGCTGGATCGGGGGGCGGCGGCTGTTGCTTCCCCCCTTTCGATGGGGGCAGTTGGAGGGTTGCTGTACTTCCCTGCCGTATCCCACCCTTGCTCCTGTCCTGACGGGGCGGAGGGCCTGGCCCACACCTGCCTGGGGAGGGAGGGTCGGCGGTGTTGGGGAGCGTGTGGAGCTCTGGGGTTTGGGGGTAAGCAGAGGGGAGTGTAGCTGGTGTCCGGTGTCGGCGAATAACCTTGTTTGTTCCTGTCTGGTGCCTTTCCAGTGAGGGTGGCTGGGGCTGAGTCCTGACCTTTGTCAGTGCGGAGTGGATTGCGAGTGGCATTAGGGGTGGGAGTCAGTTCGGCAGTTCCACGGCTGGCCCTTGCTGTCTCCGGGGTGAAAGCAGAGGAGAAGGATATTGTTACGGTTCAGTTCATCTTCCTTTAGGGAAGCTGGGGAGGGAGGAGGTGAGAGCTGTTCCCCCTTCACAATGAGCTGCTGTCACCCCCCACAGTATATGTAGTGTGCCTCCCCTCAAGAGAAGGGAGGATAGCAGGGTGGAAAGTCGTTATGGCTACTGCTCAAGTTGTATATGTCTGCTGGTCTGTCTGGGTCCTCTTAATGTATGCTTTGCTGAGCAGACTGTGTGAATTCAAGACCTCAAAAGACCTGTTTATGTCACTTATCTTTGTTTATGTTGTGGCAAAATGTTACAACTCTTGTGTGTTTATTTACTTGGTTTTATTTGTAGTTGCCTTGTTTTCGGAACAGTACCAGTTCTCATCCCAGTTTAGGATGATATAGCTCTGCTTTCAGAGCTATAAATGTTTAAACTGTACGTGAAAGAGAGAAGAGGACTTAACACTATCTAATCATTTTAATGGGAGCTCTTCAATGTTTGGATGAAGCTGGGAAAGGAGGTTTTCATATTTCTTTGCCGTTTTCACATGGCACCCGTGTCATATAGAAAGTCATTGGAATATTTTGCATTAAAAAACTCCAGGTTATGCAAGTTTAATAGCACTGGCTTACTAGGTGATACTGTCACTGACTGCTGATGGCTGGGTTATGTATATGGTCATACACATGAAAAACAATATGGCTTTAGTAGTAATAAGAATCTCCCCTTAAAATTTGTATTCTCATTTAATCTTTGTGATACAGAAACAAATGGATTATTGTTGGGCTGTGGTAATGCTTCACTAGCTTGCATGACTTTTTTAGTTTTGTATGCTGCCTTATCTGAGTCTGTGTTGGTCAAGGTATAAACTATTATTTTTTATTGATTTTAATACTAATAAATTTTAAACTTTACATAGAAAAAATAGAAGGATTTTTCATCTATTTGAGGAAAAAAAACATTGTAAAAGCAGTAGACTTTTGACACATGCTTTCAAATGGGCCAACTAGAAATACTTTCAGCTAACGTTGCTTCTGAAACTGGGTTTAGAATCCTTTTGTCAACTTTTTGGTGTTTTTGAGCTGTACCTTAAAGGTCTGATCCTATAAATGCTTGTACCTTGAGTAACTTAATACCGCCAGTAATCTTTTCCTAATTGTATTTTAGAATAGTTCCTTTAAATACGTAATTATTATTGAAAACATGAAGGCAGTTTTATGTATTTGGCACCGATTTAATCTCTTAGCGTGGGACACCTTGTTACCAAAAGGATATGGATTTTTTTTTTTTATTGGAAAACTAATTTACATTTGTTGCTAAACATCAATTAACAAAGCATTGTAACAGCCTGTGTGTTTTGTTAAAGGTTGGCAATAAAGTTTAAATAATCAGCTGTCTACAAATGCTACTTAAATCATGGGAATACTGACGAAGCTCAGAGCCAACCCTTTTGCCTGAGCCTGTGGAACCTTTGGAAGGAGGAGTGTGCTAGTCCTATTGCTTTTCCTTCTTATCTTTCCATATGAATTTTGAAATTTTGGTAAGTTGGAATTTCTACCCACTTTCCTTTTTTTTTTTTTTGTTGTCCCTCTTAAATATATGAATGTGTATGGAGAAAGAGATTTCTCCTGGTTTTTGGATACAAAGAAGAGTGTGGGGTAAGGATCTATAACAGGAAGTTGGTATTGCACGCAGTTTCTTCATGCTTCAGTATCCCTATGCCATTAAAACACTAAATTTGAAAACTATGATGCTATAATTAAAAAAAAAAAAATCATGACGTAAGCCATGTTTATTGGAAATGGCTGCTATTAATGCACTCCAGCACTCACTGTTAGCTTAAATAAACCATGCCCCCACAAACCCAGGTTGATCCTAGAATTTAGTTGGGTGAAAGGCAGATAATGAAGTGAGAAGGCTTGGAGAGGGAATGGATGGAGTGATAGACACAACAAGTGCTTGCTTCAAGCTATGCTTAAGTGATTCCTGGAAGTTACTTTTAACTTTAAGAAGACTTTTTTCATGAAGGCTGAAGAGAAGGAGTGAAGCTTCTGATAAAAATATCAGGTCTTGTAAACTAGGTTAGTACTGCTCTTACCTGTGTCTGCACAGTGTAACATTCATCTTAATTAAAACAAAACAAAAGGCTTTCTAGCTCTGCATCAGTTGCATGCGACTCAGTCAGTAGAAAAGCTGCTTTAGTGTGCCTTCTGCTGTGAAAGTATGTAAATTGGGGAAGGGTTCCCCAGTTTCCCTGGTGGCATCAGATTAACCAAAATCCTGTCATTCTTGCTGTTTTTATGAAACTTGTAAACCAGAACTGTTCCTTTGAATTCTGAGTTAAGCAGTATACAGGGATATCCAAACTGTTCTGTGATCCTGTGATTCTGTATTGTATTGGTCTGTGTGTAAGTGCAGACAATAGGAGTTGGTTCCATTCAGGTCCTTATTTAGAGTTTGATTTTCATTGAATCAGTAGGGCACTTTCTCTGTAGCTGTTAGCTCAGATATATCATGGTCTGCTGAAATCCTCTTATAGTGACATAAAATAGGCTTAGGTATGGGCCATTAGAAGTATCGGAGGTCTTGAAGGAAAATGATATGGCTGTAGAGAGCAGTCTCTTCTTCCTCATCAGCAGGAGTTGGAGTGTCCAGAAGAGGCGATCCAGAGGCTTGTGGAACAGTGACATGGCATGGGTTTTGCTAAAAATTGCTACATTACCTACAAAAAGGAAGTTTTTGGTTTTAATTGCTTTCTTTAAGTGTAAGGTTGTAATTATAGCTTCTTGGCATATGTTTTTGGTGTGTTTGAGGACCTAGTAGTTTAACCAGAAGCATACTTAAGTTTAGCTCAGTTTTGCAAATGCAGTGTTGATAGTGTTGCTTGACAGAGGAACATCAGAGATTCTAGGGAAGCCATCAGCAGTCAGAGTGGTTATAGTATGTCAGAATTGTTTACCTGGAAGAGCACTATGTGTTTCGGTTATATATTTATATTTTTATTTCTTAGCATTTCAAGGAAAGTATGTCAGGGAAATGTTTATACTTGTGTTATGTGTAGGTCTTAGTAACTACTGCATGTAGTATGTAGTATGAAGCAATTAATCATTGCAGGTTTGCATGAGTGTATACTGATGTGGTTCTGTAACAGCAGATAGATGGCAAACATCATATTTTTTTTTTTTAATTCCCTCTCAGTTGGTGTTGAGATTGCATACATTTATGATCTTATGTGCAGTTTGATAATTCAGTATTGTAAAAAAACCACTTTCAAAATCCTATTTAAAGAGAATATAGATTTGGATTTAATTTACAATTTCTACTGACTTTGAAGAATAAACTGAAATTTACTTAGCTGGTTGTGCTACTTTATAATAACTTCCAACTAAAATAAAGCATTTAATAAAAATTGGAGGAAGCATGTGTTTAGCAAAGCAGATTACATTCTTGGGCTTTTGAAACTTCTTTAATTAATCACTTTTTTTTTTGTTGCTGCAACATGTTAGAGGTGCTTATGTTCTCCTTTAAGTGACTCTAGGGTCTCAAGGTACTTAAATGTAACCAGTTTAGAAGCTTCTTAACATTCTCACTGTTAAAGATGTTAACTTGGAGGGATGTAACTAGTAAGGCAAATACTTTTTTCGGTTGTGAAATTCAGCCTCAGTAGTCTAACGCAAGGAATATTTCAGTGGCACAAATCACTTCAGAATAATTCTTTCAAGCATAAATACCTGTTACTGAAAACACAGTCGGACATTCTCTTGATTTGTCTGATGTGTAAATGGCACTGAGAATGCAAATACATGTTAGTAACTGACCTTCTCAAGTAGTTCTAATGGCACAGAATTACTCCCATCTGCTTTTTAATACTAGGATTTTAGAGTTATCTTGCTGAAAATCAAGTGGGGGTGGAAGAAAACAATCTAAAAAAGAACTAGAAGAGGATGTCACATTTTAAAAATAAACAGTAAAATAATTGTTTCACACTTTCAAGTATCTTCACCTTGCAGCCTGAAGTGGGCAGAAGAGAGCTCTTTGTCTGCTGTGAGTACAGACAAAAATACACAGAGGTACTATATTTCTTATTTCGGGGGTTTCTAACCAAGTTTTTTTTCTATAAGCATTTGAGTGGAGCAGGAGGTCAGTGAGAGTCCTGAAAAAGAAAGAAATGAAACCTTTTATCTGTCACTCACATGGGTGAATGAAAAATAGGGGAGAACTTTGAATTGTGTGAACATTTCAAGGTAGCGAGTGTTTTCTCAGTATAAATCAAATCCAAGGAGTTATAGTTTTGCAATAGGGAAAAGTAAACAGGAAAGATAAAGTTCATAATCTGTAAAATTGCACAATCTCTTTAGTCATCAGAAATGAAAAAAGAGAATACATGTCCAGTTTTGAAACACAGTGCTAGTTCCTCAGAAATTCAGTAAGATTTTTTTGTTACTGTTTGTAAGCATAAGCTAGGACGGCTGAACAATCATTTTAAAGACTGACTCTGTTTTTACTAACTGGTATGTTGGAATCAGCTCTCTTGCATTTTCTAGTATGCACAGTGAGATTAAAAGTATCTTTGTGTGAACATAACAAAGGGCAATATAAAAGAAAAGCTAAATAGAAGATGAAGAGCAAGAGGATTGCCCAGCTTCTCTTTTCTCTCTCCCTCAGGCTAGAAGTGTGGAAGCTGCTCTTTCTTAAATTTCAATTCCTTCTATTCCTTCATTCTTGCTACACTTTTTTTTTTTTTTCCTCTTCCACCTGCCTTCTTCCAGTGTTACCTTTCTAAAAAATTACTACTGTCTTACTGAGGTAGCTGAAAAGATTTGGGGTTTAAAAGGAAAAAAGTGATGTTGGCCTATGGAAGCAAATTCATATTCCTCAGTTCATGTTCCTCAGTAATGCCTGGTTGCATAACATAGAATCATAGAATAGTTAGGGTTGGAAAGGATCTTAAGGTCGTTTAGTTCCAACCCCCCTGCCATGGGCAGGGACACCTCACACTGAACTATGCTACCCAAGGCTCTGTCCAGCCTGGCCTTGAACAGTGTCAGGAATGGAGCATTCCCAACTTCCCAGAGCATCCCATTCCAGTGCTTCACCACCCTCACAGGAAAGAATTTCCTCCTTATATCCAATCTAAACTTCCCCTGATTAAGCTTTAACCAGTTACCCCTTGTCCTGTCGCTACAGTCCTTAATGAATAGTCCCTCCCCAGCATCCTTACAGGCTCCCTTCAGATACCGGAAGGCAGCTATGAGGTCTCCCCACAGCCTTCTCTTCTCCAGGCTGAACAGATGCAATGTTCTCAACCTCATACAGGAGGTGCTCCAGCCCCCTGATCGTCCTCATGGCCCTCCTCTGGACTTGTTCCAACCGTTCCATGTCCTTTTTATGTTGAGGACACCAGAACTGCACTCAATACTCAAGTGAGATCTCACAAGAGCAGAGTAGAGGGGCAGGATCACCTCCTTTGACCTCCTGGTCATGCTCCTTTTGATGAAGCTCAGGATATGGTTGGTTTTCTGGGCTATGAGCACACACTGCCAGCTCCTGTTCATTTTCTCATCAACCAACACCCCCAAGTCCTTCTCCACAGGGCTGCTCTGAATCTCTTCTCTGCCCAGCCTGTAGCTGTGCCTGGGATTGCTCTGACCCAGGTGTAGTACATTGCACTGCCATCAGCCCACCTTACAAGCATGTCAAGGCCCCTCTGGATGGCATTCCTTCCCTCCAGCTATCAACCAAGCCCCACAGCTTGGTGTCATCAGCAAACTTGCTGAGGGCGCACTCAATCCCACTGTCTGTGTCGCTGAGAAAGATGTTGAACAAGACGGGTCCCAACACCAATCCCTGAGGGACACCACTCGTTACTGGTCTGCAGCCGGACATTGAGCCATTGACCACAACCCTTTGTATGCAGCCATCCAGCCAGTTCTTTATCAACTGAGCGGTCCATCTATCAAATTGATGTCTCTCCAATTTAGAGACAAGGATGTCATGTGGGACAGTGTTGAACGCTTTGCACAAGTCCAGGTAGATGACATCATAGAATCATAGAATAGGTAGGGTTGGAAAGGACCTTAAGATCAACGGCTCTACCCCTGTCCATCAGTTCTGTAGCCCCATCATAGAAGGCCACCAAATTGGTCAGGCAGGATTTCCCTTTTGTGAAGCCCTGCTGGCTGTCACCAAGCACCTTGTTGTTTTTCATGTGCCTTAGCATGCCTTCCAGGAGAATCTGCTCCAAGATTTTACCAGGCACAGAGGTGAGACTGACTGGTCTGTAATTCCCCGGGTCATCCATTTTCCCCTTCTTGAAAATGGGGGTTATATTTCCCTTTTTCCAGTTGTCGGGAACTTCACCTGACTGCCATGATTTTTCAAATATGATGGACTGTGTCTAAGCAACTTCATTTGCCAGCTCCTTCGTTACCCGAGGATGGATTTCATCAGGTCCCATGGACTTGTGCGCGTTCTGGTTCTTAAGATGGTCTTGAAGCAGATCCTCTCCTACAGTGGGCCTAAGGTCTTCATTCTCACAGTCTCTACATCTGCCTTCCTAAACTTGGGTGGTGTGGTCAGAGCATTTGCCAGTGAAGACTGAGGCAAAGAAGTCATTAAGAGCCTCAGCCTTCTCCAAATCCAGGGTAGGCAGTTCTCCCGATAGGTTCCGGAGTGGGCCTACATTGTCCCTAGTCTGTCTTTTATTCGCTACGTACCTACAGAATCTATTCCTGTTGTCTTTAACCTCCCTAGCCAAGTTTAATTCTAACTGGGCCTTAGCTTTCTTAGCCTGGTCCCTAGCTTCCCAGATGACATCCCTGTATTCTTCCCAGGCCACCTGCCCTTTCTTCCACCTTTTATAAGCCACTTTTTTCCTTTGAATTTTCCTCAGCAGCTCCTTATCCATCCAAGGAGGTCTCCTGGCCCTCCTGCTGCACTTCCTTCTGGTTGGGATGCAACTCTCCTGAGCTTGTAGCAGGTGATCCTTGAATATCAACTAACAGTCTTGGGGCCCCCTGCCCTCTAGGGATATATCCCATGGAACCTTCCTAAGAAGGTTCCTGAAGAGGCCATAGTCTGCTCTCCTGAAGTCCAGGGCATTGAGCTTGCTGCATATTCTTCTCGCTGTCCTGAGGATCTCGAGTTCGACCATCTCGTGATCACTGCAACCAAGGGTGCCCTGGAGCATCACATTTCCAACTAGCCGTTTCCTGTTGGTGAGCATGAGGTCAAGCACGGCACCTCTCCTCGTTGGCTCCTCTATTACTTGCAGAAGGAAGTTGTCTTCCACACAATCGAGGAACCTCCTGGATTGCGTGTGCCAGGCCGTACCATCCTTCCAACAGATATCAGGGTGGTTGAAGTCCCCCATGAGAACAAGGGCCTGTGAGCGTGAGGCTTTTCCTATCTGTCTATAGAGTGCTTCATCCACAGGTTCTCCTTGATCAGGTGGTCTGTAACAGATCCCCACAGTAATGTCTCCCATAGCTATATTCCCTTTAACCCTGACCCACAAACTCTCTGTGGACTGCTCACCTGTCCCCAGACAGAGTTCCATACTCTCCAGCCTATTGCTAACATAAAGGGCAACTCCCCCTCCCTGCCTGTCAGGCCTGTCTTTTCTAAAGAGCCTGTAACCTTCCATTCCAACACTCCAGTCATAGGAGCCATGTTTCTGTGGTGCCTGAATCATAAATTACAAGGACAGGAAAAAACTCAATTAGTATTGAAAATCTGGTAGAAGACTGATACTTGTATGTTATTTTAAAATGAAATCCTTGGCTGAATGTCTTGTGAGAGGTTGCTGACAAAGCGATGTTGTCAGAGGATGGTGAGTAAAACTGCGTTGTTAAGGGAATAGCTATGAGGAAGAAAACTAGTTGGAGTCTTACTTTGTAAGATGACAAAAATACTGCTGCTAATGAGCTGGCAAAATCTGTAAGTGATGAAATATTTGAGTAAAGGAAGTGTAAACTTCAGAGACATAACGGGCTATTTTAATATTTGGTCATAAGTACATTTTTGTGTTAATATAGGAGCCCTAATGTGTATTGGAGGGAGTAGCTAGGACTCTTTGTTAAGATGGGGCATAAATTATTTGTTAATCAGAATCCGATAAAATTATTAGTTACTTTATGAAAATGTCCTATTAGGAATGGAATAAAAAGTAAATGTTGGAATGCATTGAGAATATAACATATACTGCCTTGCATACTATTTTTATATTAATTATGTAAGCCTATTTGAAAAATGCTAAATTTTACTATTTTATGGTAAGTGATTCTGGTACTATGTGGAGACTTCCTAGTTTTGTATCTTTTACAAAACAGATTGTTGTGTTTCTTTGTATTCCATTTTTTGATCGGGAAAAAAATTCCAATAAACTGATTGAGGGGAAAGCTGGTGGAATAGTACTTTTCTTGTGCAAGTAAAATGAAAACTACTGTTTATTATTTAGCATAAAAAGAAGTGAAGGAAGAGAGGCTTCCAGCAGAGGCCAACAGAACCTTGAGCAGAATATGAATAAATTTCAGCCTGTGCTTTTAACCCTCTATCTACAGCTAAGTAAGGAGTTGTGAGAGCACACTTTGAGAAGTTGAGTAGGCTAGTCTGTTAAGAAATAATTCTTACAAGATTCAATTGGGATAGGCTAATACATGATTCAAAATAAGGAATAGATTGTTATAGAAACAAGGAGAAAATCAGTTAATGTCAGAGCATATCCTAAGGATGCCACTGGTTTGTCTGTACTTGACAGTATGTGCAATAGGCTCAGAGAAATTAAATACTACTGTGTCCCTTACTGTTTTGGCTGGTCTGAAGATCCACTCCAGAAAGTGTGTGGATGATAACAGAAAGTATGAAGACTTTTTCATAGCTTTATTCTCCTTTATTTTATTGAAGTTGGATTTTCTGATTCACATTTTTGTGTCCTTTTTCAGTCCTCTCAGCTGCAAGTAATTTTTTTTTTTGTTGGTTGTTTTTTTTTTCTTTTTTTTTTTTGGGAATGCTTGTAAGCTACTCCTAGGTGAAGGACAGAGTGATGTTGTCAGTTGAAGATGGTTTTGTTAGTGCTTTTCAGTTTTGACAGAGAGATGCAAGACATTCTGTTATTGGAAAACAATTAGTAGAGCAGAGGACTCTTAAGAAGTGAGAATTATTTATCACCTGAGAGCCTTACTAGGGATCAGGTTGAATTCTCTAGCACTGTAGAGACTAAAGGGCTATTTTGAAAAATAAGTGACAATGCTTGGGTGAGTTCTGTCAGGTAGAAATAGGTAAGATTAGTGCAGTCTGTGATTGGAATTAGGACAAGCATATTTTAGTGTTTTAACACTGCTGAGATTGACAGCTGGAAAGAGGCTTGTATAGCACATTTAAAAAAAGCAAATCTTCAGAGAAGAGAGAGTGAGAACATGCAGTGAATTCTACTTACACCTCTTTATTTTTTGAGATAGAGTTACTGAGGAGAGGTAGATCACATCAAATGTCTTGGTGCCGAAAAATGTGCCATGACCTTTCCTGCCATGTTAGCCTGTAATGCTGAGTAGGTTTCTCCTCTTCTTTGAATTGTCATTTTCTGCTGACTTCCCAGAACAATTGGGAGATTATTTTGTGGGGCAGTATTAATTTGTTTTCCATTATTAGTATTGCTTAGTCATGGTCTGTTCATATCCCCACAGAAACAAGGAGTAGGGCCTAATAGGAACAGCATCACTCTTCATTAACATCTGTAATGTTGGTTTATGTTCCTTCATAATTTGTTGGTTTCTTAATTTTACTGTGACTGCAGTAGGGATGTGCTCATGCTAGTCAAGGCTATTATGACCAGTAAGGTGGTGGTGACAGGCAGGAATTCTTGTGAGTGGATTTTTATAAGCTATCTGGGCACTCTTGGTATGTGCTCAGGCTGCATGTCTGTTCTGAAGCCCATACTTTTCCATATTGTTGTGTTACCTATAGAGTCAAAATTTAAAATGTAAGTGTCTACATGTAGCTATGGTAAGAATTTTTTTGTTTGCAGTGTAGTTATACTAAACTCTGCCCATATTTTAGAGATTTGCCCTGGTATATTACATTATATGGCTCTTGATGCCAGTCTGATAAACAATAATGTGTACCAGTTGCTAGGATTATCCAAAGCAACTCAGAGTCTGAGAGTGTGTGTCTAGTGTATTACTTTATTCTGGTGGATACAAAGGCTATTCAGCTGAATATTAAAATGAAGGTGAAAATACTGTTCCCTGACGATCTTGGGGTCCTTTCCAACCCTAACCATTCTATGATTCCCACATATGCTATGACTGGATACCAGGGAGAAGAGATCTCCCTTCCCTCTCCACTTTCCAGCCAGCAAACTTGCTAATGGTACATTTAACTCTGACATCCAGATCGTTGATAAATACATTGAACAGAACTGGCCCTAGAATTGAGACCTGATGAACGCTGCTGGTGACTGGTTGTCAACCAGATATAGGCTCATTTGCTACGAACCTTTTTGCCCCACCCTTAAGCCAGTTCTTCACCCAGTGCGCTCTGAACCTGCTTGTCGCACAGCTGGACAGCTTGTCTGGAAGGATGCTGTGAGGGACAGTAATAAAAGCCTTACTGAAATCCAGAACTACATTCACCACTTCCCCTGCATCCACTATGTGGATGACCTTGTCATAGAAGGTTATCAAAGTATTTAAATAGGACTCTCCCTTTGTGAACCCGCATTATTCTTTAAATGCCTTTCAGTAGCACCCAGTATGATCTTAGCCGTAATTTTTCAAGGAGCTAAAAGGCCTGCAGTTTCCTCGGTATTCCCTCATGCCCTTTTTGTAGATTGGAATAGCATTGCCTAGCTTCCAGTCAGCAGAGACCTCCCCAGACTCCCAAGACCTTTGGCAGCTGATTGAGAAGGGTCCTACCATAATATCCACTAGGTCCTTCAGAACTTGGGGGTGAATCCTGTCAGGTCCCATGGACTTGTGAACATTCAGCTGCTGCAGCTGGTCTCTTACAATTCGAGTATCCACAAATGAAAAGTCACTGTTTTTACACTCTTAGTCCTCTGACCTGAGGAACCAGGCAGCTCAAGGTCTATCAGTCTTATTAAAGACTGAGACAAAAAGAAAAATGAAAGCACTGAATGTGTCTGCTTTTTCTTCATCCCCGTTAATCAGGTGACCATCTTCAACAAGTATGTCCAATGTTGGATTGGTTTTTTTTTGTTATCTCACACAACACTGGCCAGTTTCAACTCTAATTGAACTTTGGCTTTTTGTGTCAACTGGTAAACAATCCGTGGCTTTGTAATCTTTCTTCAAAGCCTAACTTTGCTCCTAGAGATATTTTTTTTTTTTTTTTCCCTCTTGAACTTCATGAGGAGTTTCCTGTTCAGCCAGGCTGGTCTTCTGCCCTGCTTGCTTGATGTAAGACACACTGGAATTGAATTGCCTGCTCCTGTGTTTCTGGAAGGTGGTTCTTAAACACTGATCAGCACTTAAGCCCTCAAAAGCAGATTTCCAGGGTACTCTGTTAGATAGTTCCCTGAATAAAGTTTGCTCTTGTGAAGTCCAGGCTAGAAACTCTGCTGTCGTTTTTTCTCATTACACTGAAAATTTTAAACTCAAATGTTTTGTGATCACTGTGGCCAACAGAGCTGCCTACAGTCACATCACCCATGAGTCCTATATTTGTAGATAACAAGTCTAGCAACATCTTTCCTAGCTGGCTCGCTGGCTACTTGTGACAAGAAGCTATCTTTCACAAACTTCAAGCATTTCCCAGACTTGCTCATCACAGCACTATGGTATTCCTATTTGATATTTGGGATGTTGAAATCTCTCATAAGTACAAGGACTGCTCATTCGTGGATTTCTCTTAATTGCCTACAGAATCCTCAGTGCTTACATGCTGGGTGGGGTATCGGCGGTAGACACTCACTATGCAATCTCCTTTGCTTTTCATTCCCCTAATCTTCACTCAGTTGCTCTTAACCACACCATCATTAATTGTATGGGCTGTAGTCAAACCTCTCCCTTACGCAGAGCATGATACCTCCACTACACCTGCCCTGTCTGTCCCTCCTAAATAGCCTGTAGCTCCATCCCAGTGCTTGAGTCATGGGACTCATTCCACCATATCTTGGTAATACCAATGATATCATAGCTCTGGGAACTGACTGAACACCTCCATTTCGGGAAGCGTTGACAGTGCTTCTGTGTACATTGTTTAACTTTTAGGTTGCCCTGTGGAGTCAGGAGCTAGGCTCAGTGATCCTTGTGGGTCTCTTCCATCTCAGGATGTTCTGTGGTTTAAGAAGAATGACAGTTTGCTTTCCAGTTCAGTTCTATGTAGGCATGCTGTAGGGTTGGCAACTTGGAACTCCGTAACAAAGTAGATGTTAAAGTGTCTCTAGGGAAGCTGTTAATTTGTAGGAAGAAGTAATGCTTTTCCTTGCTGACAAGGCCTTGTAGACCCTGAGGAGGAGACTGCTGAAGCTGAAATTCTGTTAATGTCAAAGCATTAGGAAGCCATTGGTTTGTCTGTACTTGACAGTATGTGCAATAGGCTCAGAGAAATGAAATACTACTGTGTCCCTTACTGTTTTGGCTGGTCTGAAGATCCACTCCAGAAAGTGTGTGGGTGATAACAGAAAGTATGAAGACTTTCTCATAGCTTTATTCTCCTTTATTTTATTGAAGTTGGATTTTCTGATTCACATTTTTGTGTCCTTTTTCAATCCTCTCAGCTGCAAGTAATTTTTTTTTTTTTGTTGGCTGTTTTTTTTTTTCTTTTTTTTTTTTTTGGGAATGCTTGTAAGCTACTCCTAGGTGAAGGACGGAGTGATGTTGTCAGTTGAAGATGATTTTGTTAGTGCTTTTCAGTTTTGACAGAGAGATGCAAGAAATTCTGTTGTTGGAAAAAGATCTGAGGGTCCTGGTAGACACCCAAACACCCTGAGGCAGCAATGTGCCCAGAGGGTAAAAATGGTAAATGGTATCCTGGGCTGCATTAGATGAAGAGTTGCCAGCAGGTTGAGAGAGGTGATCTTGCCCCTTTATTCAGTGCTGTTGAGGCCACATCTGAAGTCATGTGCCCAGTGCTGAGCTCCTCAGTATTAAAAGAGACATGGACATACTGGAGAAAGTTCAACAAAGAACGCTGAAGATGATTAAAGCACTGGAGCACACCCTCTGTTGAAGGGCTGTGATTTGGGATGCTTCATCTTGGAGAAGACCTGGGGGCACCTGATCAGTGTATATAAATACACAAAGGGTATTTAGGTAGATTGTGGAGTCTCTGTCCTAGGAGATGCTGAAAAGCTGTCTGGACATTATCCTGGGCAACTGGCTGTAGGTGGCCTTGCTTGATAAAGGGGGTTGGACCAGGTCCCTTCCAGCTTCAACCATTCTGTGATTTTGTGATTTGGGACTATATATAGTGAACATCTAATATATGGGAAGACCAGTTTCATTGGACCCTTGACTTAAAAGAATGTTTTCAGTATTCATTATTAGCATAAAATGTGTCATACAGGTGCAGGTGTTTTGCACTACACTTACTACTGTCCTTTTAAGTTTTCCAGATCTGTTTGTGTAGGTAATACTTGCAAGTCTGATGGAGTATGGTTGGATTTTTTTTTTTAAACATATATATATATGTTTTAAACTTACCAATATCCAAGGAATTGGAGAAACCATTAGTAAGTAGAGGTAATGATAAAGGGGTCTTCAGGAGCCTTACCATCTTGGTAAGTAGCTAAGTATTCTGTTAAATAGTTTAAAGGTGCTAGTTTTCCATTTTAATAAATGGGATCTTAGTTTTTTCTCCTTTCAGCTGGAGACCTGCATTTCAGTCCGTCAGTGTTTTTTGACTGAAGTTTGAAACCAGGAGTAGGTGCCACAGGAAATAATCTGTTGCTTGGCAAATGATGGTCTTACTACAATCCAGTCCTAAGGGTACTGCCATTGTGTGTTTCCCTTATGTGACGAGAAGTAAAATTGGTGCTTTAAACAATATTATTTTAAATGATCAACGAAAAACTGATTTCTATTTCTAACATTTTCTAAGCTATTAAACAATGACATAAGCTATTGTTTGTAATACTTATATAAATGATACTTCATAGGTAAGGACACTGTTCAGTGCTGCTTACTGCATCTTACAAATTTCCAAGTTTATTATTAAAGCTATTCTGTGGTTTATGGATCTTAATATCTTGTGCCATCTTTTGCCTTCAGTTTGAGCATAGGACTGTAGCTTAAATTGTTGTCACAGGGATTCTTAAAGTTAACCTTTCCTTCCTTGAGCATGCTGTCACAGAAGTTAGGACTGGTAATGTTGCAGGTACTTTGATATTCTTGATGCCTATTTTTAAGACATAGTTTAAAAAACTGATAGCAAATGTGCCTGTTGCATGGTTCCAGTATTTTTTATATCGTAATATATGGCTTTGATGTGTACTTCTGTGATGGATAATTAAAATTTTCCCCAGAAAAATTTGGGATGATTTTGACGTAACACGCAAAGACAAAAGTATACATAAGACTGAAAATTAAAGATATAGTAAAGGTGAAACCAATGAAAAATAAGAGGTTAAAAAATCAGGAAGTGATTGAACTCATGCAGGTAATAAAATAAGCGTGATTGGGAACTGGCAGCTTTTGTTGGGGTAAAAGCGTAATACCAAAAGACAAACTTGACTTAGCCTGAGAAAAAAAAAACAACATTTCAGTGGCATATAAACAGATCTATTGAGTTAAATTGAAAAAAATGTAAGACCTTCAGTGTAAAGCATTCAGATTAGAAAATGAATGTTACAGCTGTTTGTCTTTACTTGGATTTTGCCTTCATTGTGTGTGTCTAGTGAGAACCACAGATTAGAGCACTGGTTACTAGTTTTGCTGCTGGAATGATTCTTTCAGCGTATGTATGAGAGACAAAGAAAGGCCTGCTGCTTAATGATGCTTCATTAATCTGTAGTTCTTGTTCTATTCTTTCACTTAATTTCAAGAAATTAAAAATGTCAAGGCTTTCTATTTAACATTTAAAAACCAACATTTTTTTCAACTTCTAGTAATTTTAAGGGGAGTTTATTCGCTGCATAACTGTTACAGTATGTTAATTTACAACTTAATTTAACCCTTTTTAAACTGCTTGCTATCTAGAAGGATGTGCAATGTGAGACAATAAAACAATAGTATGACTAAACAATATTTTTCTTTTCTTGAAGTTTGTTCTTGTGTGCAAATGATTTTGGTTCATGTAGTGCATACATGAAATAAACCTAAATGTCTGTGGCAAATCAAGGTTCTATTTCCCCACATTTAAGTTTAATTAGTTACACCTGAAAAGAATTGTAACACTATTTTAAATTCTGGCATCCTGTTGAAAGGAATCAAATCAGCCAGGTATTTTGATTCAGTACATAACATGTCCATGAATATAGCTTTTTGCTGGAAACTTCTGTCCACCGGAGGGTGGTGGTGGTGTGTGTGTGGTTTTTTTTTTTTATTGTTTGTTTTTTTTGTCCCTTTCCCCTTCACATACATCAATGAAGTATTGATTATAAAAGTTAATACCTTGGTTTACATAATGTCTCTTGTCTGTATCCCTAGTCCATCACACCTAAACCACAGTACCCACTGGGCTTTGCAACATATTCCTGCTTACCTTGCATTTAGTCAGAAAGGAGAATGGAATTGCAGATATTTTGGGTTGGCCTGTAATAGTAGATTTGAAAAATGTGGAGGACATTTGAAATGGAAGAGGACAAATCAAATTTTCCTGAAAAACAATGAATTAATTTTGCTACCAAGATGAACAGAAAGTTCAGTGCTTCTCAGATGGCTGTATTGGTGTTTGTGGAGGAGATCCCTTGCTGATAAGCGTAGTCTTTCCATTGCTTCTTAAAGTAGCAAGCAGGCTTGTGGTGTCTGGGGAAGTAAGACTTTGACTTCAGAGTTCTCTAATTGCTTAGGTGTAAATATTGTTGATGAACAAAGCTGTCTGTTCAGGGAGTGTCAAGTCATAGAATGTTTTTGTTAGTGTTGCTGCAGGCAAGAGGACTATTGTATAAATCCTTTAGTGTGCTGTTTTAGGAACTGTATAATCCTGAAAGGTACTATACTACCTCTAGTTTTACCACCACATACTAACACCTGTATGTGGTTTTATCTTGTGCTTTTATGCACTAGCTTTTTCATCCTGTAAAAAGGCCTGCCAAATGTTGCAAACCTGCTAAATGTATTGGACAAATGACCAGAGATTCCAGGAAGCTGTAAAGGGGGTTGCATTATTTGAAATAAAAGTTCTGAAAATTCTTTATTTTCAAAAAGACTCATCTTTCAGTTCTTCTTTACCACCTGTTTTTCATATAGGTTTTCTTGCAAGTTAGATCAAGAAAGGTCTGGAATTTAGCTTTTGATGTTATTTTGTGAAAACTTCTTAATCCTCCAAATGAGTGTCATCACTTCATGTAGCTGCCATCCCATCCCTTCCTTCACTGAAATCAGACAACTTACTAGTTGAAATCTTGGTTGGTTTTGGCTGTGGAGATAAAGCTTCTTCTGGCTCATAAAGATGGGAGGCTAGTAGTCCTTGATATTTCCAGGTTTTCAGTATTTGAAGAATTTCTAGTTGTAGAACTTCTTTTAAATCATTCTCAGCTTATGAAAATTTTTACCTCTATTGAGGCAAGAGAGTGATGGTGTAATCCCACCCTAGCACAAGTCTCTCAGTCCCTCTGCTATATGACTTTTTCACTGTCTCTGCTTAGTTTCAAACAGTATGCACTTGCTTGCCCTCTCTGCTGCAACCTTGTCCCCCAGAAAGCTGGCGTTTTTGGAAACATTTATGTCAACACTTTAAATTCAGTAGCCTTTATTTTTATTTTCTGTGTGTTCCTGTTATATTTATAGACAATGAGCAGATTTAATTCCAGACTTATTTTTAGACTGTACTTTCATTGTCTTTATTCTCCAAGTAGTGCTGTTCATAGCCTTTTCTTGAATGTCACAATCAGTACTAGTACCTTATACAATGTCACTAAGTGTTTTTACCAGTACTGCAAGCAGTTCATGTGATAAATAGGGTTATTGTTCTGTGTCCTGCCCCTCTCTTCCCTCCCATCTTGGTGGAAATTCTCCTATCAAAGCCTGAGGAGCTAGATACTGGATTAAACTTATCTTTGATTGTGCAGCAGGATTTGTCCTATGTCCAGACCAGCCTTCCAGGACTAATAGGTGTCCAGACCTTCAGAGAAGATCCTTTATCTTGTACTTGGCCAGGTTTTCCTCCTAAGGGCTTTGTTTACCTGAAAAAAAGACAACTTTGACTGGGAGTGAATGGGACCTAGTATGTATCAGGCAGTGAAAACTTTTTTTTTTTTCCAATAGTGTGATTAGAGTAGCACTTGGATATTGAATAAAAATTTCAAACATCATCATGTGAGTAGGCTCTCTTCTTCTAGGAGAACCAAACTGCATCAGAGCTGATCAGACAATAACCTGTTAACTTCATTTAAAAATGTCAGCAGCTGAGTTTGGATAGTTATGAAAGTCATTGATGACTGAAGCCTTAAATAATGTTTTTATGTATTCCTGAAAAAGAAGTTACTAGAAAACCCAATTGATAGTTTTCTTCTTTTAACTTGGAGAAAATGTGAAGTTTCCTTCCCCTTTAATTCCTAACCAGTTCTTTATTCCTAATCAGTTCAAAAAGGATGGAGGGGCTGTAGGTTTGGAATCTTCGGAACGTGATGAGACCAGAATTGGTCAGTTCAACTAATTTGCTTTGTCCAGTAAAGCCCTTTTGAATACAAAATATGTAATAATGGTTTCTTCATGCATTGTTGATAAAAAGCTATGTTTATTTAAAACACTTTAAATGCCTTTTTTTTTTACGTCCATTTATTTTAGTTTGTTTCTTTCTAGGTAGCATTTGACATACATGTTAATGCAGTATTTTGTTTATAACATCCTAAAACTTTGGAACTGTAATCATTGCTGTGTAAATGTACCTACATGTACCATATTTGCAAGAATATAAGATAGACTTATATTACAGAAGGATGTTCATTTTACAGAGGCAAACCCAGAATGTTGGAGCACTGTTAACATGGGATACAGTCATGTAATTATTGTAGAAACAGCCAACCCGAAGCGTAACTTTGTTTCATAGAATCATAGAATAGTTAGGGTTGGAAAGGACCTTAACATCGTCTAGTTCTTACCCTCCCTGCCGTGGGCAGGGTCACTAAAGCATGTCACCCAAGACTTTGTTCAACCTGGCCTTGAACACTGCCAGGGATGGAGCATTCACAACTTCCTTGGACAACTCATTCAAGTGCCTCACCACCCTGACAGTAAAGAACTTTCTTATATCTAACCTAAACTTCCCCTGTTTAAGTTTGAACCCATTACCCCTTGTTCTGTTGCTACAGTCCCTGATGAAGAGTCTCTTCTCAGCATCCTTGTAGGTCCCGTTCAGATACTGGAAGGCTGTTATGAGGTCTCCACACAGCCTTCTGTTCTCCATGCTGAACAGCCCAACTTTCTCAGCCTTTCTCATCCCCATCCTCTATTGAGATATCCTTGGCCTTGTAAGAATTTCTCCCAGGCATCATGGTAATTCTTTTTCAGTCAAGTGGAAATATGCCAAGGTGTATGTAGTGAATTCTCACTTCCCTGTTATCAGGAGATTAGCAAGCCTGTGTTTGCCAAATGCAGTTAGCACTTTAGTAGCAATCAGAGCCAGAAACTCGGGTTAAGGCAGGTAGTGTGCCTTGCAGATACATCAGCACCTGAAACCTAAGTCTCAGGAGATTAGGCAATCAACTGTCTACCTGAGGACTTTGACACAGTTTATTTCTTTATTGCTGTATTTATTTTGCTTTGTGCATGCTACAAGTAGACTTAAAAAAACCATAAACCCCAGCCGAACAATCAACCAACCAAGTAAAACTCAGGGATAGTGCTAGCAATTTGGATCTATGCAGGTTGAACAATAGGAGGAAAAAACTCAGTGAAAATAATTGTCAGTTACAAAACCATGCCTAAACTTGTTTTTAAATGCACGATTAGAACTAGATTGCAGATCTTGGTTACTTGTGAAGAATTTGAGTTTACTTGTCACAGAATTGATTACATGTGTTACTCCTTTGATGTCCTCCGTATCAGTGATACCCAAAGTGGGGTGTGTGAGGAAAATGTTAGGACTTATGTTTTATCCTAAAAATAAGAAAGAAATGAAGGGTTTTGTGGTGGTTGTGTTTTTTTTTTTCTTTTTCCTTGTTAATATACATATTGACACTGTCACCATCACTTGGTGTGTATGTCATATGGTCCTGTGTCATGTAGGTGACACAGATGTCCTAAGGGCAGATTTAGTATTGCACAGAGTGGAAGGCTCACAGTATCACCTTCACTTGTTTATTTGCTTTCAATGTATTGCAGTATAGCAGTTTACATGTACCCACTTATGTGGATTTATGGATTATATTATCTAATTTCAACTAAGCTAACACTCACAAAATGTGCAAGTGGGCTAAAAAAATTCTGCAAAGGGAGCGTGGATTGAAGATAATACTAATACTGTGAGCACAAGTGAACAATAAGAATATTGCAGAGCTGATGCTTCTTCCACTCCTAGTATGAGCTCTTGGTCAGTTGCATTAATGAGGTAAAAGCAATGGCAGTTAGATCTGACAAAGATGTTGGCCAAACAACATTTGGATTTGTTAAGAAGGCTGTTTAAAATGTGGGTGTACATCCGCTGTTGTTAATGATGAACCTAGTCCTGAGAGAATATTGTACCTTGAAATATCAGCTAATGATGGTGTGGAGCCATCACAATTAGCAAGCCATTTAAGAACTAAGCATCCAGAATATGAGGACAAACCTCTACTTTTTTTTCAGCAATGTTTAAGGTTATGCGATACTCAGGCCAGTACTTTATAGGATTTCACTAAACTCAGTGATAGATCTTTAAAAGCCTCTTTTGAGGTTTCTCAATAGCAAAAGACTTAGAAGCCACGTATGGTTGGGGAAACACTTGATCTTCCTGCGGCAGTAAAAATGTCTGAAGTAATACACGGAAAAGAATATGATGAGAAACTAAAATGCATTCCTTTATTAGCAGATACTTTTGGAAGATAACTGTAAAACACTGCCAGAGATTTGAAGAAGCAAATATTAGAAATTACACAGTGTGGGTGATGTGCTGTACAGTTGAATGAAAGGCTCAGCTTATGGTAGTTGCTAGATTCTAGGTCAGTAATGAAATACACAGATAACTAAGTCACTAAAGAAAGATGTGCCAAAGTAAACATTCTTAACAGTAAATGACTTACTTTAACTTTTTTTAAATGGAAAAACTTTGCAAATGTAACCACTGATGGAGTGGCTCCTTTGACTAAAGCAAAAAAGATTCTGGGGTGAGGTTGCAAGTAGAGTACTGCGCATGGAGTTCATTCACTGCATCATGCATAGGCAAGCAAGAAGAAAATTGGAGCCGGAAGTTCATGAAGTATGCTGCAGGATGTCATCATTGTGGTTAACTGTATGAAGGCAAGACCTTTAAATAGTAGAATTTTTACGTAATTTGTAATGATGTGAGGAGTGACCAGGAAAATCTTGTACTGTGTGGAGGTTTGCTGGTTATCATGGCAAAGTCCTTAGATGAGTTGTAAAAATTAAATATTAATTGCACATTTTTCTTTCACAAAAAAGTGTTCTGACCTGCTGTGTAGTGACAAGTGGCTGTCAGCAGTATGCTAACAAATTTTTTTTTTTTTTTTTTAAAAAGACACTTAACACATCCCTTCAAGGTAAAGATGATTTTTTTAGCAAGTAAGATGATGACTGCTGTTTGCAGGAAACTCTTGCTATGTAGAGAACATTTTGAAAATGAATGTTTGGTAATGGTTTGATCATTGTGCGATTTTGTTGCACAGTTGTTTAAAAACTCATATCTGTACACTTAAACTTGGAAGCAGAATTTTCTTACCTGTTTAAAAGTCTTCCAAATAGAGAGTTTCAGGGCCGTTTATACCCGTTGTTAAGAATATAAAAATGCAACGTTTGATTAGTTTCCATTAGTTTGCATTAACAACTGACTAACAGTAGTGAAGATGGAGATATACTGGCCAAATTTAAGGAAAAACTTTTGTACTGTTAGTGGATGGTATTGAAAAATGAGCGTCATGATTGATACACTTTGGTTTGGATGTATGTGTCCTTGTAAATTGACTTTTCTAGTTATGATGGCATTAAACCTAAGTATTAAAATAAACTGAATTTAGAACTAGACATTCACATCACTGTAGTACAAAGTGTTAAGCCAGTATTTTAAAACATGAAGCATATTCAATCACAAAAAATATGGCTATCACAAAAAGTATTTTTATGAGAGCAGAATTTTTTTTGTGCCATCGGGAATGAATACTATTTAAAAATACTGTTTATTTAATATTTTTCTCATCTCATTTTCTATTTTTATGTTTTATAATATATAGAATATATTGGTACAGTAGTACCTATACATAATTTATAAATAAATATACACATTTTAGGGGTATGGGTTCAAAAACGTTTTGCTGATAGAGGTACACAATGAAAAGGGTTTGGTGACAACTGTTCCCATATTATTGTTACCAGAAAATAAATACATGGAAGTTCATCCATATTATAGAAATTGTATTTTAAATGTTTATATTCTTTTCCCATGAAAAATAGTGGCTTGATAGAAACAAAGAATATGTGACTTCCAGCTTTGTTTCAGGCGTAGTAATTCAGGAGGATGGAGTGATGCTGTCTACATGCACTTCAGGTGCTGGGATGCCCTAAGATCAGACCATATTATTTTAGTTGCTCAACGGGAAGATGGGGTGGTCCTTGTAAAGTGCTTACCGTCTCAATAGATGAGGGAAGTGATATGTGGGTGGACAGCAGTGGTATAGAAAGCTGATCGCAAATCTAACGATAGAATTCAACTGTTTGTCTGAATCACATTATTGCTCGAGAGTGTCATTTTGAGGACAACTTCCTTTTCAAGCATATAAACCTTTCAGATAGTTTGTTCATTTGAAGTTGTTGGTGCTTAGCTCATCTGAAATCAGACCATATGCTTAATTTCTGGAGATAGGGATGTTGATACATCACAGCTGAATTTTTTCTTTTGCCTTCCACAGTTGTTCTCAGCTATGTAAATTTATGCATTACTGAAGCGTCTTGGCATCTTCAAAGGTAGCATGGGAAAAATCTCCAAAGTAATTGTTTTTTTGAACTGGTGTTATGAAATAATGCATCCTGCCATACTTAAGTAACATTTGGGAACTTGGTGATTATTTCAGCATTTTATTTAACAGTTGTAACTAACATGCAGAGATAAGTGCTTTTTAATAAGCTGCTTGTGTGCTATTTTTTTAATTTTCTTTAGGCTAAAGCCTAAACCTCTGACATGGCCACATCCTCACCAAGATCTGGTACAAGTAACAACCATAATGGAAGATTACAGATGCAAGTAACAGGCAAGTAGTGGTTTGTACCATGGTGATTTTTACAGGAAAGTATATGTATTCTAAAAAAGCAATCTTTGAAATCAGTGTAAAAATGGATTAATATAGTTAATATCTTAATAATTTGAATGTTACAGTTAAGAATATAACTATATGTAGGTGAATTGAAGCTAAGTAGTGGTTATACAGTGATTTGGATGACTGGTTTTAATGATCTCTTCAAATTATATAAAAAAAAAAGAAAAAAAGAAAATGATTCCATACAGCAGTAGGGGCAAATGTAAGGAATTCTGCTTGGGAACAAATAATTAATGGCACAAATTCTATAGAGAGAACACACATAATTGAAATTCTATAAAAAGATGGGCAGTTGAAAATGGGTGCAGTGTTACAGTGAAGCTGTAGAAGACCTGGAGGAGATCACAAAATCTGCTAGCTTTTCAAAAGATTAAGGTCTTTGATTATATATCAAGTAAACAACTTGATATGTAGTAAAAGTTACGTATATTGAGTATCATATAGATATGTTGTATTACCCTTAGAGCAGCAGGTTGGATTACAGAGATTCATGGAATTATTTAGGTTGTAAGGGACCTTTGGGGATTTCCTAGTCCATTCTTCTGCTGAAGGCAGGATGACCTTTGAAGTTGGATCAGGTTGCTCAAGGTATTGTCCAGCTGAATTTTAAGTATCTCAAAGGCTGTAGATTACCAGTTTGGGCAGCTTGTTCTGGTGATACACTACATCACTGTGAAAATGTTTTTCCTTCCATCAAATTGGAATTTACTATGTTGCATCTTGTGACTATTTTTTTCCTTTTGCTGTGCTGGCTCTCAAGAGTTTGAGGCAGAATGCAGTCATCCTAGAATCTGCTGGAAGAAGCCGCAGTGGGCTACAAGCAGTTCTGCAAATTTCTGATTGTGCTGGGGACAGTTTTTTCAACAGATGAACAGGCCTAGTAGGTTCTGCATTTTGCTACTTATGGATAAGGACTGGTCTGGGATGTGACCATCAGTGTCAGTCTTAGCTGCTCTTTCTGTGTGCTGGCAGGGCAGAACAAAGACTTGTAATCCAAAGATAAGTAAAATGCATCTAGGTAAATACGTTTGATATCTAATTATGTAGTTAAAAGTGATAATGTTACCAGCAAGTAGTTAGATACTGTTCATAAATACATATATGCACATACAGATATATTTGCATGTGTATCTGTATATACGTATCATTTTGCCATTGATGAATAGCTTGAACTTTTCAGGAATCCTGAGAAATCTGGGAACTCTGAAATAAAAACGAATGCATGACTGAGAATATATTTAAAGCTGTCTTGAACAAAAATTGGAAAAAACATGATTAAGACACCATGTCTTAAAATAAGCTGCATCTCAGCATACATCATGCTGGATGGTCCAGAGATGATCAGGTTATCTGAGGAAAAAATACATTGTTGGAGAGTCCCCAGAATGGTTATTTTTTTGAATTAGATAAGAGAAAAACCTTAAAACTGATTAACCATGTGTAAGGATCACATAACTTGATAACATGATCGATCACCAAAACTGGCAATAACTAATACATAGAGCCACCTGTAGATTGAATATATGCAACTGTAGAAAACTGAGTTACACAAATGACCTGTACGTTCACATCTATGTATGCAGGCAGAAATAATCATTTTGTTATCCTCTTACTATACTGCTCCTTATGTAAGTAGTGTATTTTTCTGGCACTGGAGCTTCTCTTCGGAAGATCTAGTTCAAGGACTGAAGTGGGAAGAAATCTGTACAGTCTTTAGGATTAGTTTTCTGAAGGTTTAGTTCTTTAACCAGGCTTTATTGCAAGATCAGAGGAATGCCGAAAGTTAGTGTCCCACTAACTTTTATATGTGTCCCTAGTATATATGTCTCAGAATACTGTAATCTAGAAATATAGGATGGAACTTTTTAGTCTCCATTTCAGACAATTTAGTTAACTTCCACTTACTTTTGAATTAGCAAGTACCATACAGAAAAGTAACACTTAGGAGTTAATTCCAAGTGGCTGCAAATACTCAGCTTTGCATCAGTTTGAAATTAAAATGATAATTGAATTATGGGGGGAATGAGAAGGAAGGCATAGCCAGCAGGTAGGTACAGCTGTGTATCCATCAGTGTGGTCTTCTGAAGACGACATCTGCCTGAAACAGAGTCTAAAATGTGGGCAGTTAGATTCCTGTTGGTTTTTATACTGACTTCCTCAGCTGGGTGAGGAAGCGGGAGAGCAGATTTATGTTCAGGAGCCCTGAAGACCTCACCAGTGATTTGGAGTTAAAAAAAAAATAGATTCTTTGGTCATTTGCTGTTTCTTAATTCTTAAATATTTAGCTGGAACTTTTAAGTTCATCTGAAAAGGTGTTTTAATAGGACAAACTTGAGAATTTATTTCTTACTTTTAACAACAGAGGTGTTAAGCCACAAGTTAACCACACAGGTAATACAGGCAAGGAAATGAAGCTCTGTGTACAGGCTTTGCTGTACAGGGACACACATATTGCATATGCTTTCATGACTACATATAATTAAAAACAAAAAAGGCTGGTAATCTTTCAGATGTTGTATGTCATCATACTTTGGTATTTTTAGTTAAGTAAGAGTAAGAAGAACAATGAGAAAATAAACCAAAAAACCCATGTGATTTTCAGTATTTATCCCTAAAATAGTTGTGCTGTCTCTTCAACCCATCCTGGCAGTATGTGGTGAAGAGAATATGTCACACTTTGTTTCAACTGTCTGACAAAGTAGCTTTTGGAAATAAAAGCTAACATTTTAGCATTGATCTCTTTATATTCAGTAGAAACAGAAAGGTGAGGAATAACATGGTCATGCTGTGTTTCATTCATTGTGTAGGCAGCACATTTTCTGTTTTTTTTCAGTAACAATATGCTGTTACAGATAAAGCAATGTATTTTAATAGTTACCAGTGCCAAACTGAAACGAAGAAAGAATTGGTTTGGAACAACTTTCTACACAGAATTAAGTGCAGATGGAGAAATTAAGAAAACAGCGAAATCAAGTAGTTCTTCAAATCCAAAATGGGATGAGCAGCTGACAGTGTAAGTAGATTTTTTTTTTTTTGGTTGTTTAATACTGTTTATTAGGCAGGCATTACAGGAAAATATTTACTTAGCTTGGCTGCCTGCATAGTTTTTTCTCTGGCCATTGATGACTAAATGCAGACATAAGATGATATTTATCTCAAATGATTTTTTTCTCAATTCTTACAGTGTTTTGAGAATATTTTTTGTACAGTGTTCCTTTCATGCAGTTGCTGTGGACCATTCAAGTTTAAAATTCGTCTCTAGGTGATGATACTAATTGTAGAAATGTCATTCTCAACTTTAAAAGGAAAAAGAAAAATTCTCAGCTGGATAAACAGTAGTTTAGAGGAAGGTCAGTTTGTCCTTTAAATGTCCTAATGAAAGGACAGACACAGAAACAGTTTAATGCAAAGTGACCTTGCAACTTAACCCAGTGTTTGACTTTTTTAATCATCTCATGGTTTAATTTTGTTTACCTGTGCTACAAGTGTTAATATACCTGAATATGACTGAAGAGCTTGCAGTCTTGCACTGTACAATTTGCAAGAATGTAGTATTATACCAGCAAGATTGTACTGCTTCAGATTTGGGTCTGGAAGCAGCATAGCTACTATCAAGCGGCACTGTACACGGACCAGTATATTTTGCAGTGTTGACTTGTCTTTTTGCAAAATTCAGCTTTGTTAGCAGTAGGAACCATGCCAGGTTCCTATAACTTAACAGTGCTGGCGAGTGGGGAGTGGTACAACATACCTAGCTTTGGGAACTGTTTGCTTGGGAACACTTTACTAACTGCAGACTTGGGCTGAATTAGCGTATTCCTGTGTCACATTTCTCATTTTTTAAGGTTTAATAGAGCTTATTAGGCCTTTGCAGCATTGTAAAAGAGAACATTGTAGTCCTGGACCTAACAGTGATTTCCAGGAGTTATTACTAGCACTAGTACGGAGTTATCAGTGTATTCACAGAATCCAAAGTTTCTGTTGAGGAGGCAGGATTGATTTGGGATAATTTAGTGAGCTGATGAGGTAATTTGACATACCCAGTATAGCCAAAGACTTACTCCACCATCAGTATTAGGATCTTACTCTTACATATACCAGCAATATGTTCTCCATGTATATGGGTTTTGTTTTTTTTTCTTTTGTCACGTAAGTAATTTAGTAAGACTATCATTAGAAAATTAGAAAGCAGCTTATTTGAAATGCAAAAATACATTTGCTCATAGGTTTCAGCAAAAACAACTCACATTGTCCAGCATGTTCAAGTGACTATAAAGCTAGCCTTGTTGAAAGGGTGGGGGACTTTTTTAGCGTTATTTTCATCAATGTCGATATAACTTTCTTTATCCAGAACCGATGGGTATGTGGCTTTTTTTGTAGAACAGCCATTCCACTCCATTATTCACAGTCAGGAGCACTCTTGCAGTACTAGATCCTGTGCTATGAAATTTATTCACCAGGACCTAGCATAGCTTCCAGTTTTGCTTCTTGAGCAGGGGAGAGATCACTGCCAAAGGCTGTCATAATATTACTCTAATTGGGTCTGTTATGTTTCTGCTTCCCTCCAGTTTTTACTTAGCTTCATCATTTGATTTTTCCCTTCTGATTTCTGTGAGTATGCTTTATGGTTTAAATATATATATGTGGATTCACAAATAATGTTTTATCAACACTTTAATGGCAAGCCGATACCTATTAAGTAGGTTCTTCCTGCTTGCAAGAAGCTGATTGTTTGCTTTTTCCTTAAAAAAAAAATAATTTAGTATTTTTCTAATGATAAATATATTTGCCACCTTTTTCCTCCACATTTAATAATGTGAGTTTTTAGTTAGAATTCTGGAATAGTGAGAAATAAAGAAAATATGTCTTTTGTAAATAGAGAGATGTGTTTTATATAACAGACTTGAGCTTTAGTGTAGGTTAGTCTGGTACTCCTCAAATTCCTTATGTTATAGTAATGGAATTTAAGTTTGATCTTAAATGTAGGTATCGTAGTGTTTGCAGTTCTTAGTTAAAAGTTTCCCCTTGCAGTACAAAACCTCATTTCAGTTAATTAGTATCAAGAACTACAATAATTACAAGAAAGCAGATTAAGGTCAAATACTCCTAATAACAAGAATAAATACTTTAAAACCTGTGTATATGTATATTTTTTTTTTAAATGTATTTTATGTGCAGGAATGTGACTCCACAGACTACGCTGGAGTTTAGAGTGTGGAGCCATCACACTTTAAAAGCAGATGCTTTATTAGGAAGAGCCACTGTAGACTTGAGACAAGCTTTGGAAATACACAATAGAAAATGTAAGTTACCATGAAGGGTATTTTGAGTAGAGTTGTTATTACTAATTTATATATCGAAATGGCAACCAGACTACTAACTACACATGTAATTACAACTGGCTTTCAGTTGATGTCTCTTCTCTTTTAGAGATATCTGTGCTATCGAGAGAAGTTTAAAAGTAACAGTAGGATATAATAATTTTGAAACAAACAGAGTTTGAGTTACTACAAATTAAGTAAAAATGGAAGTGATGTAATACAGTGTTTTGTGGTAAACTAATAACTAATTTGCTAGAAGATCTGTTTTAAACTTGGTAAAAGAAGTCTAAGCTTTTGGAAAAGCCATCTGTGTATTTCTTCATGTTTTCCTTCTTTGGAATCACTTACAGAAAGGCTGAATATTTTTCCACATAATACAGCTTTTCAGAAAGCAGTAGGAACCACTGATTAATGAAAGAAGCAAGAACTTCCTTTTAGTACATTAGAGATTGTTATATTCTGTGTAACTTCTGATTTTAGTTGTTCTTAATACAATTAAAAACAGGTCTTCTTTATCTAATTTGTATTGATTTTTTGTTTGTTTGTTTTTTTTTCATTGATACAAGATGGTGAATCCACACTTTAAATTCCACTCCAGAGTGGCAGTAGAATTCCAGCTAAGCCAGTCTTACATTTTAGATATGCATACCTGAGAGCTCTGTTTAGGGAGGTAGAGGGGAAGGAAAGCTGAAAAAAAGCTTTAATTTTTCTGATGCTCAGAGAAAATTGCAACAGAATCCAAAAAACAAGTGGGGTTTCTTCAACAATATTGTAAAGATTCTGCCCAGGATTCCATAGCTAGGCAGAAAAAATGTTGCCTTGTCAAGTTTCCTTGTCCCCCCCCAAACTATCAGAATAAAACAGGGTTCTAATAATGATAGCAAAAAAAAAAAAAAAGATATATTTTAAGTATGTCTAAAAAAATAGTTAATGCCTTATTACTGTATATCTAGGGTTTGTAGGATCCAACAATTCAGCAAATTCTTTCAGGGAATGGTTGAGTGAGTTGTACATTGCACCAAAAGTAATATTTGTGCAGTGTTTTTCATTTGGGCAAATCAGCAGTTTGACGCACACTGTACTATCCAGTAGTTCACCAGTAGAATAACTTTGTTGGTATCTCTTAGTCATTCAGTTATTGATAATAGCTAATCTAAAATGCAACGCTTGAAAGGCTCTTTACTGAAGAAAATGTGAAGGGGAAGTCCTCTAAATACAGAGACTTTAGAATTAGTGCTGTTATTTTACCCTGCTGAACACTACCAGTATTGAGTTGCTTCCCACACTCCTCTCAGCTTTCTTGCCAGCTCAGCTCAACTGAAGCCAACTGTTGATCTGGTCTGCGGAGATAACCTGTTAAAATAGCATAAGCTAAACCAATCCCCTTTTGCAGAAAGGATGATTTAGAAATATGTTAATTTAACAACTCTGGTAGGTTTCTTCTTCTTTCAGATAGCAGCATTTTCCAAAATGCAGACTGCTTAATAATTCTGTAGATTTGGGAGCTTTGTGCTTGCTCCAGTGAAATACTTTGAAATCCAGTGTAATATTGCAGTGGGTGTCTGCAAGTCACTATACCACTGCCCAACTACATTGTCGAACCTGCTCTTCAAAGTAAAAGCTTGGGGATATCTAGCAGTAGTTTGTGGTAGCCTTCCCTGTTTTCATGTTTATTATTCATTTAGGATATATGAAAAAGAATGAAAAAAAAAAAAGAAATGCTAGTTTAATGCATTAAGTGTATGGTAAGCTTTAACTTTAGCTTGGAGTGGTATCATATGGAGGGAAACGTGGTGGTATAACTTGAAAAAATTATCTTTTAATCTGAGACCACAAATACTAAAAGGCCGTAACTATTTTAACCTGATTAATGCGAATTCATAGCTGACTGTGTCTGGATTTGACATGTAGTTTTAAATGCTGTACTAGTAGTAATGATTGGTTTAGAGAGAATTATGCAGCATCCACAGTGTGTCTTACTTCTGGATTAAGTATGTCTCTCTAACAAATATGTGTATTGCTTATCAGTCGTATGGAATTCTTTACATGCACCATGTGCATATTTTTTGTATATCTCAATTATCTCAAAATTTCTTTTGGTGAAAATGGTTTCTAATTTAATTCTTGGTTATGTAAGTATCCTCTCTGTTACTGTTTAATCCTTGGAGTTGGGTTCTATGAAAATGCTAGTGAGGATTTACCAAAAATAATTTTAAAAAATGAGGAAGGACTCTGCAGTCTTTGCATTTGCATCCTTAAAGTGATGTTCTTTTCAGTGGTCTCTTAAAATTAGTTTTGGAAGGTGATATGAGAAATGAACATAAGCTCTGGTTGTAGAATGAGGTTCCCAGTGACTTGTAATATTTGGATGTGGAGTTCAGAAGTTGATTGACTTTAAGCTGTCTCATATTTTGTTAGTGCATAATTTCAAAAGGGGCTTAGTGGAAACAGCAAACCTGGAAGATCATTAACAACAAATAATGAAGCCATGTGGATCTTATAGCATACCTGTAGAATATCCTATATAAATGGCCAATTAATTTTTACAATAAACTGCACCTTCACCCACAGTAGATGTAAATTTACACAGCTCCTTAGTGATTTTTGTTGATTTGAATCATCTGAATATTCCTCATGTTCAGTTTTGTACAACTAAATACGCGTCATGTTTTTGCCTTGAAAGTCTTTTAATGTTGTATTTTTTTCCTTATCCCTTATTTCCTTATCTCCCCCTACCCATCCTAACAACATTTTTAGTGGAGAAGGTGAAAGAACAGTTGAAACTCTCTTTGGAAAACAAGAGTGGCATGGTGCAAACAGGTGAACTGACAGTTGTGTTAGATGGTTTGGTTGTTGAACAAGAATCTCTTACAAATCTCAGTTCATCAGCAACAAGTAAGTTAAAATAGTTAAATCAGATGGTAATATTTTGATTATTGTCAATAATATTATATATTATAATGGTAATATTTTGATTATATGTCAAACAGACATAATAGTATATTTCTGTTGAATTTGTTTCTTACTGTTCAGTAGAAGTTCAGCAAAATGGAGAGGCTGTGCGTGAAAGCAGAGATGCTTCAGCAAGAAGTGCATCCAGGTTGGAATATTTTTTGTGTGTTTTACATTATATGAAATGTGTGAGCAAATTTATCAGTTGAAATCTTTGGGTTGCTTGTGTGTTGTTTTTTTGTAGTTTTGGTTTTTTTTGTTGTTTTTTTTGTTGTTTTGTTTTTTTTTCCAAAGGCAATAGACTTTAACTGTCAAGACATAAATAATGTTACTAGATGTTTTAGGAACATTACTTATATGATAACTACATAGTTTAGCTTGAGGAGAGTTAAATTTACAACTCTGTTCTTCCTCTGCTGTTAGAGTCTGCTCACCGCTGCTTTAGCGTTACCTCTTGCATGTGTAGCCCTCTGAACATAGTTCAGCTGGCTGGAAGTCTACTAAATGCTGCGGCAGAGATTAGGGGAGCAGTGGTTCAGTGTGGTTTTGTGTACTTACTTCATTTTCTTTTATTGTGTAAGAACCATTTCTATTCATGTGTACTACCTTGTTGCAACATACCAACTGAACAGAAGAAATAAATAAAAACTAAATTACTGTCCCTCAACCAGTTCCTTTTTAAGGTTATGATCAAGAATTTATGAGACTTGTATTGAGTTTAGGGAGGAGTATGCAGAGCACTGAAGTAAAAGGTTTGCCTGCTTCAACCAGCAGTGGAAAGAAATAGACTGGTCTGTAATTCCCTGGGTCATCCATTTTCCCCTTCTTGAAAATGGGAGTTATATTTCCCTTTTTCCAGTCATTGGGAACTTCACCTGACTGCCATGATTTCTCAAATATGATGGACAGCGGCTTCGCAACTTCATTCACCAGCTCCTTCAGGACCTGCGGATGGATTTCATCGGGACCAATGGACTTGTGCACGTTCAGATTTTTAAGATGGTCTCGAACCAGTTCCTCTCCTACAGTGGGCATAAGGTCTTCATTCTCACAGTCCCTGCATCTGCCTTCCAAGACTTGGGTGGTGCAGTCAGAGCCTTTGGCAGTGAAGACCGAGGCAAAGAAGTCATTCAGAACCTCAGCCTTCTCCAAATCCTGTGTAGCTAGTTCTCCTGAGAGCTTCCTGAGGGTGCCTATGTTCTCCCTAGTCTGTTTTTTATTTGCTATGTACCTGTAGAATCCCTTCCTGTTATCTTTAATACCTCTAGCTAGGTTTAATTCTAACTGAGCCTTAGCTTTTCTAACCTGATCCCTAGCTTCCCGGCCAACATCCCTCTTCCCATGCCACCTGTCCTTGCTTCCACTTATTATAAGCCTCTTTTATCCTTCAAATTTTCCTCAGGAGCTCCTTATCCATCCAAGGAGGTCTCCTGGCTCTCCTGCTGCTCTTCTTCTAGTTGGGATGCAACACTCCTGAGCTTTCAGCAGGTGATCCTTGAATATCAACTAACAGTTGCCCCATCATAGAAAGCCACCAAATTGGTCAGGCAGGATTTCCCTTTTGTGAAGCCCTGCTGGCTGTCACCAAGCACCTTGTTGTTTTTCATGTGCCTTAGCATGCCTTCCAGGAGAATCTGCTCCAAGATTTTGCCAGGCACGGAGGTGAGACTGACTGGTCTGTAATTCCCCGGGTCATCCATTTTCCCCTTCTTGAAAATGGGGGTTATATTTCCCTTTTTCCAGTTGTCGGGAACTTCACCTGCCATGATTTTTCAAATATGATAGACAGTGTCTGAGCAACTTCATTTGCCAGCTCCTTCGTTACCCCTGGATGGATTTCATCAGGTCCCATGGACTTGTGCACGTTAAGGTTCTTAAGATGGTCTTGAAGCAGATCCTGTCCTACATTGGGCCTAAGGTCTTCATTCTCACAGTCTCTACGTCTGCCTTCCTAAACTTGGGTGGTGTGGTCAGAGCATTTGCCAGTGAAGACTGAGGCAAAGAAGTCATTAAGAGCCTCAGCCTTCTCCAAATCCAGGGTAGGCAGTTCTCCCGATAGGTTCCGGAGTGGGCCTACATTGTCCCTAGTCTGTCTTTTATTCGCTACGTACCTACAGAATCTATTCCTGTTGTCTTTAACCTCCCTAGCCAAGTATAATTCTAACTGGGCCTCAGCTTTCTTAGCCTGGTCCCTAGCTTCCCAGACGACATCCCTGTATTCTTCCCAGGACACCTGCCCATTCTTCCCAGGCCACCTGCCCTTTCTTCCACCTTTTATAAGCCACTTTTTTCCTTTGAATTTTCCTCAGCAGCTCCTTATCCATCCAAGGAGGTCTCCTGGCCCTCCTGCTGCACTTCCTTCTGGTTGGGATGCAACTCTCCTGAGCTTGTAGCAGGTGATCCTTGAATATCAACTAACAGTCTTGGGGCCCCCTGCCCTCTAGGGATATATCCCATGGAACCTTCCTAAGAAGGTTCCTGAAGAGGCCATAGTCTGCTCTCCTGAAGTCCAGGGCATTGAGCTTGCTGCATATTCTTCTCGCTGTCCTGAGGATCTCGAGTTCGACCATCTCGTGATCACTGCAACCAAGGGTGCCCTGGAGCATCACATTTCCAACTAGCCGTTTCCTGTTGGTGAGCATGAGGTCAAGCACGGCACCTCTCCTCGTTGGCTCCTCTATTACTTGCAGAAGGAAGTTGTCTTCCACACAATCGAGGAACCTCCTGGATTGCTTGTGCCAGGCCGTACCGTCCTTCCAACAGATGTCAGGGTGGTTGAAGTCACCCATGGAAACAAGGGCCTGTGAGAGTGAGGCTTTTCCTTTCTGTCTATAGAGTGCTTCATCCACAGGTTCTCCTTAATCAGGTGGTCTGTAACAGATCCCCACAGTAATGTCTCCCATAGCTATATTCCCTTTAACCCTGACCCACAAACTCTCTGTGGACTGCTCACCTGTCCCCAGACAGAGTTCCATACTCTCCAGCCTATTGCTAACATAAAGGGCAACTCCCCCTCCCTGCCTGCCAGGCCTGTCCTTCCTAAAGAGCCTGTAACCTTCCATTCCAACACTCCAGTCATAGGAGCCATCCCACGATGTTTCTGTGATGCCTATTATATCATACCCCCGCAGACGTGCACACATCTCTAATTCCTCTTGTTTGTTCCCCATGCTATGGGCATTTGTACAGAGGCATCTGAGCCGAGCTCCAACTGAAGCCGGCTCATTGGCTGGAGTGGCTGGGATATCTCTACATTGCTCAGAGCATTTATTATAGGTTCTGGCAACTGACTGGGTGTGTTGGGATGGAATGATGCTCCCCTCCCCCAACACATCTAATTTAAAGCCTCCTTGACCAGTCTGGCAAGCCTCCTACCAAAACTGCTCTCAGAGCAGCTCCACCAGCACCCACTAGACCTGGCCTACAACCTTGGGTCCCATGTTCAAGACACCCAAACCCCTATGACACCACCCTTTTAACCAATTATTAACCTGGCTAATCCTAGCTTTTTTTAGGTCCTCCCCTGTACCCTGGAGAATTGATGAAAAGACCACCTGAGCTCCAGAGCCCCTAACCACCTCCCCCATGGCTCTGTAGTCCTTCTTTTTGTTCCCCAGGCTACTACTGTCTATATCCCTAGCACCCACATGTATCACCGGGAGTGGGTAATAATCCGTGGGATTTACTAGAGCAGGCAGCCTCTCTGACACATCCCTGATCCATGCCCCCGGTAGGCAACACACCTCCCTTGAGATGAGGTCTGGCTGGCAGACAAGTGCTTCTGTCCCTTTCAGTGTACAGTCCCCTACTACTACGACCCGCCGCTTTTTCCTAGCAGCACCAGTAGAGATCTTCTTTACCAGTGCATCAGCCGGCTGTTTCTGGCTCGAGTGCGCTTCCTCATTAGCCCCCTACAGGACAGCAAAGCGGTTCTGCGTGGGGACAGGGGATTTAGGGGGAAGCCCCTTGCTTTTGGTTTTCCTTTTCCTTCTTTTTTTTTGTTGGTTTTTTTTTTGTCACTAATTTCCAGCTTCCCAGGTTAACGGCCTCCTTCTTTCCTTCATGAGGTAGAGGGGAAGCTCAAGGCCCCTGTACAGTTTGGGCCGGGAGCAAGCATTCCTGCTTCCTCTCAGCTTCCCTGACATCCCGCAGGCTATTAACAGCATCCCGCAGCTCAGCCACCTGCTGCAGGAGGACCTCCACCAGGGAGCACCGAGTGCAGCCCTGCCCATTGTGCACCCTCCCCTCACCAGACCAGTGCAGGCTCTCTCTACACCCTGAGCTCTGCACTGCAGCCTCCCCTCTCATAGGCTCTGTCTGGGTGGCTACGCTGGCCACCGCCGGGGCAGCCAGAGCAGGGCTCCCAGACCGGGCCCTGATCATACGACGAGTGCTCACAATCCCGCTCGCCTGGTTTCTCGCGCTCCCTGGGGCAGGTTTTTAACCACTCAGGGCTGGTGCCGCTGCTTCAGGCTCCGCCCCCTGTGAGTCAGCTGCTCGCTCTCGTCAGCTGAGCTGCCGGCTCCTGGGCAGGTCCTGTCGAGGACTTGAGGCTCCCTCGGTGGCTCTTCCTGCTCTGAGTTGAGGCTCCTGGGCGCTGATCTCCCCCCCCTGCTCAGGTGTTGAAGGCGTCCTCTCTCGAGCTACTCACCTCAGCAATAAGATAAGAGTAAAATAAGTCGCTTCTTAGTTTTCGTTAGAAAGTTTGGAACTGTAAAGCATACAGATTCGAAACAGTAGTTAACAATCATTTGTTTTCATTCAGCTGTTGTTGCTGGAGGTGAGGCTTTTACTGGGTACCTGCTCTTGATCCTGGTATTTTGATGACGGCAGTTTTCCATAGAACTATCCAGCAGTTTTGATTTAAAGTTTTAAAATTAAGAGGCAAAAGTTTTAAGGTAGCTTCTCTGCATGTCTTTAGGAAGCAAATCGGCTTTGTAGTCTAGAGCTGAAAGAAATAATACTTTAATTCTCTATTTATAGTACTCCTTTGAAGTTGGGCAACTAGTTTGGTAGCATGGAAATGCTGCTTCTTCCTTTCTTACTCTGCAAAGTGGGACTTCTGTCAGATTTTCAGATTTGTTTTGTCATCTATTTAACTTCTTTTTGATTTTTAGCCTCCTTGAGAAGATGGGGAGTTGGCATTGAATGCAGTTTTCACAATATGTGTCTGTGGTGGGTGGCTTTAAGTATTTTGTGACAGATTTAGGTAAAAACAGTGTAATTGAACAAGAGACTTCCTATTCACAAGCCCTGATGCTATATTTAATTTCATGTGGCCTTATAAACGCAGACCCGTCTGTGTATATCTGTCCTCACAATGTCCAATCCTGCCTATGTATAGAGAAGCTCATCTTATTTTCCTTTACTGAGGGGAAATTCTGTTACTTTCTTATGTTACCAGTAGAATAATTTTTGGAGATACGACAAAAAAACCCAACTGTTCCACTTGCTTAATGAGAAATAGAGTTTTCCTGCTCATAGCTGTTCTTTGAAAGGCCCCTAAGGCAGTTTTGGAAGATGTGGCAGGTGCATCAGTCTGTTCAACTCAATTCTAGTATGTCATTACAAGTGGAAGATTAAGTGTAAACGGATAATCTTATTTTTTATCTGAAATCCTCAAAACTAAAATTTGCCTTTTGTTCCTTAATTGTTTTGGTGTTGCGCTTGACTTATCTAGCCTGTAAAAATTGTGTTATAAACTTGTTGTGAATTTACTTCCATTTCTTTATTTGTTTCTTTAGTGTGATTTAGTGTACGATTTGGTTTAGTTGCATACCTGATTAACGTGTTGTTTGTGGTAACCTAAATGATCTCTTATTTTTTACCAAGATCTGCTTGTGACATTTCTAACGGGGTAGACAATCAAGTACCTTCCGACTCTATAGTACAGAATACATTCTCTGTAGAAGCTGTTAATGGAGACAGCACACCATCTCCTACTAATGCTGCAGCCAGGCCCAAAAATACACCAGAACCAAAACCACTTGCAGCTCAGCCTGTCAACAGCACTGGTAAGAATGGGAGAATAATGAGAAAATGTTCCATTAAGCTCTTTTATCTGGTTGAAATGTATCTGAAGTTGACACACTTTGTCTATATTTTTTTGTTAGATTTCAAAAATACTGAAAGGATGTTTCTGGGCTTGAATTTATAATCCTATGTGTCCACTTCTTTGAATTTTTCTTGAGTTAGACACATTCTTAAATGTATTAAGTTTCATGCTTCAGAACCTTCAGTAGAAATAGGTAAGCTGTTAATAAACAGTAAAACAGAGACTGTCGAACTTTCTGTAATAGAGTGGGAAATGTGGGTATGGTGGAAAGATAGCAGAAACAATTATGAACTTTACAAGCTAATAATTGAATTAGGCCCTATCTGAAGCTTTTCTGCTTGGAGAATATTAATTCGATTCTCCTCTCTTTCCAGCTGACGGCCAGAGGGCATATTATTATTTAGACATTGCTCCCTTTTTCTTCAGTAGCAGAGAGATCCATTTGAAATCTGTATTAGGATAGGGTAACTGCAAAAATAATTGATTTGTTCAAATAGTAATATTGATGAAATCATCACTGGGCTTTCACTGAGGCACTGATAGAGCAGTCTTCAAGTACTGTACCAGTTAGTGGGGACTTTTTTAAGGGAAGGCATAAAACAGGTCTCCATCATTTGCTGATGACAGACTTCTCCCTATCCCCCACACTACTGGGCTTAGCAGGATTGCATTTTCATGTGATGTTGCCGAATTGCTGTTTTAGATCTCATTGGTGAGGTAATCAGCTGATGTAATGTTTTATAGATCTGTTTTGGAGATCAGCTTACTAAAGAGCTGATGATTTGTCAGTTACTTTGCTTCTAACTTTGTTACGTAATCCCATTAACTCTTTCATGTGAATGAATTGTGGTTATTTTTTTTTTTTCTTAATGAAAGCTAAAATTTCAGTTGGCTTTTTTCCCATGAAAATAAAGTTGCTGCTAAGTTAGAACAGAAGTTTAAAGAAATGTGATCAACTTGTAGTTATTTGTTTGTTTTTTTTTTTTCAATAATACGGTTTACATTTGATTGAAATAATGCAAAGTCTTGACATGTCTTGATGTAGTTAACCTGTTCTGTGTGAGCTGGAAGTAGTAACGGGTTAGTCTGAAATAGTTGTGTTCAAAAAGTAAAGCATTTACAGATTTTACAAGTCTGCTGCTGTCTGTACAATCATGCTTATTCTGCATTATCAAGAAAATACTTACAGCCCAGTGATAAGTGTTTTAAGAAACTGACTCCCTGATTTAAGTGCATTGCGTGTAATTCTTTCACCTGCTTTTCTGACCATTTAGGGAAGCAAGAAATTGCTGACATTATATACATATTGCAAGTCATAAGTAGAATGTAGCTATTTATTTACTTTATAACACTCTTACAAATGAACTCTAAAATGCTGGAACAATGGTTTGTAGCCACTAGTCTAGGGTTCAGTTTTGCAAATCTGTATTGACAAAGTTATGAGTATAGAGCAGCTGTATTGGCCTCAGTCCTTAGAATTGTAGGTGGATAGTATGCTGTTAAGATTACTTGAAGTCTGTGTTGCATATTACATTTAGTCTTGTAGAAAAGTAGTTCCAGCTCTGTAAGAGGTCCAAATGAGTTGAAACGGAATTGTCAGTGTCTGGTGTTGATTAGTCTTGCAGAAAATGAAAACTGTGAATGATCTTGCTCTGCTTTTAATTAATAGGGCCTTGACATTTAATAGGATCCTAGTGACTGCTGTACCTGATTTCACTTGTCTAAGGCAAGATCTTTTGCTGACATACTGTTCTGTCAAGCTCTGCAAATGATTGGTATTGATGTATGGTTGGCCAAGTGAGCTTGGAAGTATTAAAGCCTACTTAGCCCCTTTTCCTGCTAAATCCATGCCTGCTTTAAACCTTTTATGGGATTACGATTGCTTGAGTTGAATGACATTTGTATTGTTCTTTAAAAGACAGAAATTGATTTACTTTGTGATTCTGAAATGACTTTCTTCAGTCATTAGACTATGTAAATTGCATTAGCCAAATACTGTTTTTTACATTTTAATCCCACTTTTGGAGGGGGATTTGTTTTTTTACCCAAGTCACACACAGGTGTGTTTTGCTGAATTGTAGGGTTCTGTAGCTCAACTCTTTAAAAGGAAAAGATAAAAATAATCTCTAAGAACTGCATCTTGGTTTTCTAAATTTCATGATATTTTTTGTCTCTTCACATTTTTCTTTCATGTCATACTGATCAAGATTCTTTTTTAAAGTTGGTAGAAGTTCATAGCAAATAAGTTTCAAAGCAAATAAAGCAGTACTGTTTTCTGGTCCTAAGCAGATGGATACATTTGCTAATCTAAAGAGTAAAATGTAATGTTGACCAAGATATGCAGAAACTAAGGAATTACCTTAGCAGGGAAGTCTATAGAGCGTGGCTTGCAGACTGACTTTTAATTACAGCTTTAACTGAGGCAGGTGCATTGTGACTTTTTGTCATCATAGACAAAAATAATGCTTATGGCATATAGGTGTGACTTAAACATATTCCTTCGTGCTATTTACAACAAAAGTTAGTCATTTGAAAAATGAATCTCAGAAGATTATAATATACAGATGTTCTTATTTCCCATTTCTCAGTTAATGGCGAATCATCCTCCTCTGCACCAGAAACTGGTAATTATTCTGTCTCTGAGGCTCCGGTAGATTCAGTTGAAGCTCCCATGTCTTCAGATTGCACTAACACTACAGCAGAACCTCAGTCAACAACAGACACAGCAAGCTCTTCTGAAAGCCATGCTTCTGCATCACCTGTTGCGTCTGCTGGACTAGAACCTGCGGGTGCCGCAGACTGTGCTCAACCTAATGCTCGAAACAGTGTAGCAGCAGATGCAGCAAAACCAAGGGAATCCTCCTCCACCTCAAGTGCATCTGCAGAACCTGCAAGACAGCAGTCTGGTAATGCGAGTACAGAACCTTTGCCACCAGGGTATGTGGGCTTGAATTTAATGCTAGAATTGTGTTTTGCCTAAATGTACATATGAAGAAACAGAAATTTGATTCTGCAATGGGATTGCCAAATGCAGATCTGTTTGCTGAGATGGGGTTACTTGATCTAAAATGGGGTTTGTACTGCTGCTGTAATGGGCTAGTAGCTCTTGTCCCAGTAATGACTGATAACAAATTTGCTGAGATTGTATTGTGGTCCAGATAGACAAACTCTTGGGCATTATGGACATGAAGACTTACCATTTGAGGTATTTAGGCTTACTTGGGTCATAATTTGTTACTCCTTTGGCTCTTGAACTATGAGACTGCAGTAGGGACAAAAATACAGAGAACTGAAATTTGATAAAATACTTGTAGGTGCTTGCTGTGTAATAGTAATGTTAGAGGTAAAATTACAGATTTGAAATGTATGTATGTGCTCGGAATCGCAAGAAACTTTTAATTCTGCTAGACTGTTAGGAACTACTACTGTGGTCCTAAACCTTAAATGAAAAAGATGTGCTCAGATATTAGGTGAAAATGTAGTACTTGCTCTTTAATAGATGTTTTCATGTTTGGGTGAAAAGATGTCTTCAGTAACTAATTGGAAATACTGACATTTCTGTAATATTCTAGATATTAACTCTTACAGCATTTTCTGAACACATGAATTGTTTCTAAACCGAAAGTGTATATACCTTGTGTCATTGTAGCTAATCTTTCAGAGCCTGTCTTGTACCTGTTCCCTCTGAAGGAGGTTCAGTAAGTTATTAGTGACACTTCAGTTTCTGCAGTTGGGTAAACATGAAAACAAGCACCTAAAAGGATAGAAATATTGTGTAGATATTGTTGGGGAAGAGTTACAAAGTTTTCAATTTTCAGGTGCTTTGACAGTGGAGGCTCTTTATAGGTGGGAATTCCTGTGGTCATCCACACAGTCTTTTTCAATTAATTATATGGTTTCCCACTGAGGACAGGGTCATGAGTGCCAGTGTGCATTATGACCACATGCACTGCTTCATCATTCCACTCTGATCAGGCTTCTCTGGGTTATGTTTTGTGTGTGTTTGTGTGTGTTCTTCCCCCCTGCCCCTTTATCCCATCTAGTTCAGTCTATTATGTTTATCCCTAGTAACTCTGTAACATATTGCTGCTCCTCTCCTATTTTCTTGTAATCTTAGCATTTAGCCTCTTGAACAGCTGAAAACATTTTGTAGGATTTTTATAGGATACTCTGTAATGGTGAGAAAATGCATGTTGAGTCCTATGAGTGGCAGCCAAGGTGTTCTGCCTACCTCTTTAGGTGTATAAGAAAAACATGTATCTGATGCAAGCAAGGGCATCAGCTTTTCATCTAACATTTATCCTGGCTTCCTCTCCCATTTATAAATACTTCTGTGGCATTATTACAGTTCTCAGCAGCATGGAACTTCAGTTGTTTTATAATGTTTGGCCCTCTCTCCATCTTCAGTAAAAGTTTGCTTTGCAACTAAAACTGAAGAAATAATACCCAGGGATATCAGATAGATGAATTACCAGGACAGGAAATAAAAACACAGGGAAACCATATGATAGTATACCTTTCAGGTTCACTGTGAAAGATCTTGTTGTTTGTTGGATATAGGCACAGTGCTTTGAAATGTGCCAAAGAGGCATGGAGTTCAAGATGCAAAGAATGCATCTCTAAGTGCTTTTTGAAAGAGCTTATCTTAGTATTCAAGCCTTGAGCAGATATCTAATTGCCTTTGTTTTCAGATACCTTAAATAGAATTTGAAAATGCTTGTGAATATTGATGTATGCTCATTTTGTGTATCAGGTCACTTTATGGTGATACCAGTTCAATAAGAAGTAACAGAACGTATTCTAGTGTGAGTTTTCTCTGGTGGTTTAGAATGAGTTTTGGATCATAGTGTTTTCGTTCAGTTCCAAGGTTCCTTTTTGGCTTAGTGGGAAGTAATTTTCACCTTGACTTACGTGAAAGTCTTTTTGTCTTGAAGGTGGGAGCAAAGAAAGGATCCTCATGGTAGAACCTATTATGTTGATCACAACACACGAACTACAACATGGGAAAGACCACAGCCCTTACCTCCTGGGTAATGTAGACTTTTTTAATTTAAATATGATAAAGGGACTTTTTGTTGTTGTTTTTTTGTTTTGTTTGTTTTGGTTTTTTTTTTGGTGTAGGAAAAATACCAGCTTTTGTAAGCAGCTCATTAAAACTGTGTTGTGGATCATGTAGTAAGAAATTCTAGCTTTCAGATAATTTAGAATTGTATTAATTACAGCTATTATTATAGGAAAATTGGTACTGTGTATGTTGTTTGTTGTGATCATTTTTTCAAATACAGCTACTAAATTATTTTGTTCTTCCTTTAAAACTTAAGCACATATGACCACCTTTAGTTGGGTGACACCAGTGCACTGGTTTCAAACCTCAGATTTCTTGCAGAGTGTTTTCTGTGAAGCCTGCCAACATTGCTTGTGGTCACAGGAATTTATGACATTAAAAATGAGGTGACAAATTGCTGAGCATGCTATTGCTTGAATTTTGTGTTTGCTCAATGTATTTGTTGTCCTACCACTAAGGTTGGAGACTTTAGAAATTAAATTCATGCTTGTGACTCCAGTACTTCATTCAAGTAATGTCTGGGAGTTCAGCATAAAGAGAAAATCAGTTACGGAATTGGGTGTTAACATTTGGGTTTCTTAAAAGCTGGGAAAGAAGAGTCGATGATCGTGGGAGAGTTTACTATGTGGACCACAACACCAGAACAACAACATGGCAGCGCCCAACAATGGAATCAGTCAGAAACTTTGAGCAATGGCAGTCTCAACGGAATCAACTGCAGGGAGCTATGCAGCAATTTAACCAACGATACCTCTATTCGGTAAAATTTCTCACATCAATTTTTCATATTAAATTAGAAATAAGTAGAGGTATAGGTATACTTTTTCTTCTTTAACTTTTTCTAAAGTGTTTTTGTAACTGTTCAGCCATGTGTGTTATGAGATGTTTGGCATCAGTAATTCAGATTCTGGTTCTGTGAAAATGTTTGTAAAAATCGTCCTTAAAGGCAAAAGTTGGTTTCCTAATTTTTGAGCCTTGTGTACTGCATGATACTTAAAACCTTTAATGATAGTAGTAAGAAGTAAAACTAAAGAAGTCCCTTAGCTGAAAGGGAATGTAAAAGCTGAGTTATGGGCATTTTGAACATTAAATGGCCTTCAAAACTGTTTTTGGTGCCTGCATGTCACTGTCACTCTAAACCAGTCCATGTTAGGAATTGCGCTTGGTCTCTGAAAAGAAAAAAGATCCAGTCCCAGAGACTGTGATATGTAGCAAAGCTGTAGTGCTTTAAAGAAGAAACCATTGAAGTACAGGTTTGAAACAGCCTCATTGAACTATGACTCTGCATTCCAGACCTAACTTTGCTTTGAATTTGATGGACTTTTATTCAAGTACCCCTCTGAAGTAAAGGATGCTGCAGTATTATTACATTTAATGGTTCTCAGCCTCTCATCTATTTAGACTTTATAGGTCATCACTAGCAATAGGAGAAAAATGCATCACCACTGAAGTCCTGGAGCTGTTCATCAAAGTCAATTTCTCTCATGAAATTTGAGAAAGATAGAATGCTTGAGATTGGAAGGGACCTCTGGAAGTCATCTGGTCCAACTGCCCTGCTCAAGCAAGATCACCTACAGCTAGTTGCCTAGTGTCCAAGCAGCTTCTGAATATCTCCAAGGATGGAGACTGCATAATCTCCCTGGGCAGCCCATGCCAGTGCACATTCACCCTCATAGTGAAAAAGTGCTTCCTGATATTCAGAGGGAATGCCTATTGCGTCAGGTCCTGACACTGGGTGCCACAGGGAAGAGCCTGGCTCCATCTTTTTTGCACCTTCCCCTAAGGTACTTGTACACATTGGTAACTTTTAATGCAAATTCAGGAATCACAGCCACTAAGCAACTTTTTGTACTCGTGTACTACTTTGATCAGTTGCTTAAACATCTAAGAAAACTCACACTTTTCCTGACCCAAAGACTATTTTTTTTTTTTTTTTTCTTTTGAGCTAGACTTATTCTCTCAGGGAATAATATAATTTTTTTAATTAAACTATGTTCATTTAATAATAACAACTCTTACAGAAACCCACAGACTAATTTCTTAAAATGTCCCCTTGGACTATAGAATCATTGAATTAAGATTTGTTTGTGAGGCAGAAGATACTTTAAGGAAGAGAGAAGATGACTGGACTGTTTGCATCACTTTAGAACTCAAAGTAGTGTGTCAGTTGCATACCTAGAACTAACATATTGTGGGTAAAAAAATTGAAATTATATTGAAGAAATTATGGGGGGTTTGTGTGTGGTTTTGTGTCTTGTTTTTTTTGGTTGGAGTTTTGTTTGTTTTTTTGTGGTGTGTGTTTTGGTTTTGGTTGTTTTGTTTTTTTTTTCTTTAGTACTGCTGTATACATTTCTTCTAGAATTCTTAAGGTCAAACTAATTAGCTTTTCTTCCTTTGGTGACATACCAGGACTCCAGGACTCTGCCTATATAGCAGCTTATAAGTGAGATTGTAATTTATTGCTTGGGGAAAAAAAAAGTATTAATACATTTACTCACAAAAAGTGTTACTCACAAAAAGTATTAATACTTTTCGTGTTTCAGTTACCTTGACCGGTCAAAGCTAAATTATGTGAAGGGAGAAAAATGGATAGGATATAGCTACTTTAGTTAATTTATTTTATTTTTACCCCAGTTAATGTACTACTTTTGCTATAGAATCTGGTTCATTCCATGGCACTGCATAGTATTTAGGAGTGTTCTGTAAATTTACATTAGTCAGCAGCGCACATAAATCCTTGGACTCATTAAGAAGATCAGAAATTTCTGAATCGTGCCGCCATTCAGTTCTTTGGCAGACAGCATTTTCTTTTGTGTGCTATTCTTTTTATATTCACCACAGAGAAATCTTTGGTTACAGGGTCATTGTGACTGAATAGTTCCCAAAAGCACAAAAAGCTTACTGCATTTGCTGCTGAGATAATGGTAATAGTCTGTTCACATCTATTAGCTGGTGGCTGGAACAAAGAGGCAGCTTGATTTTGAGTGTAAATATTGCATTTTTTTTCTGATCCTTGCTCTGTTTCTGTTTCACAGGAAAAATACTGAAGCTTTTTTTTTTTTCTTGAATTTGCTGTTATAAACTCTTAAGTGGATTTGAGATTTTTTTGGATTGCAAATGCTATATAAAGCAGTATTAGTAGCAAGGTGGTCCTTAAGATACTGTTTAGATAATGCAGCTTGATTCCCATGTATCAAAATTCCATTCTGCACAACAGCAGCAAAAGAAGGGAATTTTAGTGTGCAAAAAATTTTAGGGGGTGGATGCTTTTAATTATAAATCAGAGCATGGATCATGCAGTTTTAGGGATTTCTGCCTTCTGTTTTTATTTTTCCCATGCATTTCATTCTTGGAGCTACCTGGGGACTAATGCAATGTTACAGTGTATTACAAGCTTAACATGGTCTTATATAATAATTTCATCTGTTTTTTTTAATTTTTTTTTTTCCTTTTACCCTTATTGTCTATTGGTATAATTTTAACCATCCATGTATTTTGATGCTTGCAGCTGCAGTTGCTAAAAATGGCCAGGTCTGAAAATAGCCAAACATCCAGGGAAGATGTCATGTATTGAGGAAGCAAAAAAACCCTGTGTTGGCAGTAATTACTCTGCTTGGAAACGTGTCTTATGATAAACCATGTTTTTCAGCAAGAACATTGTGTTTATCTCTTTATAGTTTCTTCTGCAAAATTTCTGTGAACTCTACATCTTTTAAGACCACTGAGTCTCAAGTTTGCTGTAGGAAGGGAAATAGAGGTTACATAGGCTTGGAAGCAGTAGAGACAAATGTACAAATCGTATCTTATTATAATATAATCTGTGTTTCTTCTCAAAACCAGACTAAAAATGGCATGATGTTTTTCAGTATGAAAACTTCAGAACTAGTGGTAATCTTAAAACACATTAAGGAAAAAATACAAATAATAATTGACCTGAGTGTCCTCTTGTTTTTAAATAGGCTTCGATGTTGTCAGCAGAAAATGACCCACTTGGGCCTTTACCACCAGGTTGGGGTAAGTTAATTAGCTGTTGATTTCAGGAAGTGACAGTTACAGAAATTTATAATGCAGTTGTTCTGTAGTGTTTGTTTGTTTGTTTGTTTTTGTCTTCTTTTCCCTAGAAAGGAGAGTGGATTCAAATGATAGGGTGTATTTTGTAAATCATAACACAAAGACAACACAGTGGGAAGACCCTCGAACTCAAGGGTAGGTGTGTATATTGACTGTTAAATAAAAAGGTCTTGCTTAATTCTCAGATATGATGATATGGCGGAAAAAATACTGTCTGCAATTTCTTCTGCAGTTTACAAAATGAAGACCCCCTTCCAGAGGGCTGGGAAATCAGATATACAAGAGAAGGCGTCAGATACTTTGTTGACCATAATACAAGAACCACCACCTTCAATGATCCTCGTACTGGGAAATCATCTGTGTAAGTGAGAAATCAAATATATTTTTTAATGTTTTAACTTCCTGTAGTTTAATAATGAAATCTTCTCATACTAAAAAACAATGTATACCTTTAGCTGGGATTGAGCACTAAATTATGAACAAATTATTGTCCTATAAATTTAATCTATTTTTAAGATTTAATCTATCACACACTTTGCTGTGCTTTTCTAAGGCTCACTAGTTTTCATATACTTTTCAAATACCAAGATTGTGATAGTTTTGTAAATCAGAGGGAAAGTGTGGTAAACTGGAATATTGAACTAATGTGACTAATATTTCATTTTTTAAAGAAACAGTAAATGATTATAATGAGTATTGGTTATAGTTATGCACCCTCTAGCAACGTTCATGTCTAAACAGAGTAGTTCTAAATACTTTTAAAAAACTTTACATGCAAATCTTCTTAAAAATAGTTTAGTGAGAAGAATTGACCCAGTCTGTTGTGGCTGTCTGTCATGGTTTAAGCCTAACCTAGGACACTGTCTTAATGTCTTTTATGTAGGGTAGTGTTTATTTCTGATGACATGTTGATGACCGTTCATTCAAAGAGCCTATGGAGTGTTGGATTAGAAACTCGTTCATACTTCCACAAGCAGCTGAATTTATGAAGCCTAATTTAACAATCTTTGAGTGAGGACAATAAATTAAATACCTCTCCTTTAGCTGGCCTGTAATTTTTACAAAACAGGCAGCGGTTTGAAATCCTCTAGATCTCTACTTTTCTCTCTAATTTGGTAAATTGACTAGGAGAGTGTCAGAAGGATAGACTGTCTGGCCAAACCACGGACTCTGTTTTTGTTTCTGATCTTACCTTGTTCTTAACAGTTTTTGTGTATTTTTGAGATCTACATGCTGCTGCTTAGCATCGAAAGTATTGCTTGGTGTCTGTGTGGTTAATGTATCTCAAATCTATTTCCTTACAGAAATAAAGGGCCACAGATCGCTTATGAGCGTAGCTTTAGGTGGAAACTTGCTCATTTCCGTTACTTGTGTCAGGTACTTTCCTTTTTGAAACTATCTGAGTTTATATTTATATGTGCTGCCTTTTAACGTTATTGCCTTATGATTACAGTCTAATGCACTGCCAAGTCATGTGAAAATCAATGTATCCAGACAGACTTTGTTTGAGGATTCCTTCCAGCAAGTAAGCCTGCAAAGATTGTTATGTTTGTTTACCAAGACAAAGCATAAGAACAAAGATGGCCATAGCCAGTTCAGACTAATGGTCCTTCAGGCACAGTAAATCTTCCTCTGGTGTTAGCCAAAGGAGGATTCTTACGGAAAACTGGGAACAGAAGTATTGTATATAACACTTTTACCAAATGATCCTTCAGCTCCCAGCTGTTTACATTTGAAGTGCTTCTTTAGCTTGATGTGGTTTCTGGGTATTTTAATAATCCTCCAGGGGCTTCTTTGAGCTGGTCTGTGCTCTTTTTGTGAACGTTTTGCATCTGCAGCATCCTGTGGTAAAAGAGTTTCGTAGCTTAACCACATTGCATACCCTTTTAACTTAACCACATCAGATTTGCTTTTCCGATTCTTGTGATTATATACGTTACAAAATACTGTTTTCTCCAATTAAAACTGGTGTCCTGCTTTGTCCTTCAGAGGTTAAATCTGTGTAATTGAAGCTTGTGGTTCTTGAGCTGTTACAGTGTGTAGCCAATGTATGTTCTTTCCTTCTTTCTCTGTAACAAGGAGAATTCTTGCTGCTGTCACCACATCAAAAACTCTTGGGAGGGATTCTCTATAAGTAACAATTATATTATTAATTAAAGTATGTTACACTTATTTTGGATTAAATTACTTTTTAAATGATTTACCTAAAACCAAAATCTGTAATAGATATGTTTAACATTGCTAGATTCCCTAAATTGCCTTAGGCAGAGTATAAGAACAGGGCAGTCATACAATGGTACTTTCCAGATATGCTCTCCCACTTGCTAGCAGACTGCTGCTCAAGGATTTTAAGTCCAAGTTAGTATATCTGTTCATTAATTGCATGTTCCATGAGATGGTCTAGTTGCTTGTCAAATCTGTGTAAACATTTGACATATATTGCGTTTCTGTATCAATTAAAATCTAAATAAGAAGGAGTGATTGTATTGACAATACATAATTTATAAATTGTTACAATTTTGGTTTCTTTTTATAGATTATGGCATTAAAACCCTATGATTTGAGGAGAAGATTGTATGTTATATTCAGAGGAGAAGAAGGATTGGATTATGGTGGCTTGGCAAGGTAAAAGAAAATTTATTTAAAATATAGGTATACGCTTTAATAGCACTCTAACCTTGATTTCTAATATAATTCTGTTGGCAAAGAAACTGCTTGCTTTTGCAGTCTGACTATGGTTACCTTTTTAGCTTCCCTTAAGGTGTTAAGGAGGTGAAACTGACAGCACTGGATGTTGTTATGGGTTATAACATTACATTAGTAAAACTGTGGTCTCAGTTGTTCAGTTCTTTGGCAAAGATTGATGTTTAAATTGGAGGTTTTTATGCCAGTTAATTGCTGTAGACTGAGTTATATCAGAAACTTTCTATCAGAAAGTTCCACTTTCCTGGATATGGGGACTGTGGAAAAATAAAAAGTGTTTTGCTTATTTGGAAAAAAGGAGTCAGTACCAGCTTGGGACTGATAAGAACAGAAAGGACATAAACAAGAGGAGAGTAGTGCAGCCATGAAGTAACAGCAGATGAATAGACTATGTAGGCTGTGCAGGAGTGCAAAACAGCTAGACTACAGGATTTTCTAGAATCTGAAGTGAAATTTGAAGGGAAAATCTGGTAACAGGAAAATGATAGCTAAAGTGTGTTTCACCTTTTGACCATATAGAAGATAACCACTGACTACTATTGCCAGCTACTTGACTGAAATGTTACTATTAGGATGAAAATGTCAATACTACTGCAGATCCAGGGAATTAGAAGTAGTCATAGGTGATAAAGTTTTTTGAGGGTTTATTTTTTTTTGTTGTTGTTGGTTTTTTTTTTTTATGTAAAGGTGTTCAATTTTGACCTGGTTTATGTAGCTTACTAAATGAAGTTCAGCGAAAATGTGTAGTATTTGCAAATAAGGAAGCTTGCCTCTGAAGGTTCAGCTTCTTTGCATTTATGGATGGTTATACTTCTGAATTACAGTATCTGATAGGCTTTTGGGCAGTGACAGCAGTGAGGAATCAAATTTTTGTTTTGCATCGGTTTTGTTTGATTGGTGTCCCTAACATGGCCCTAGGCACAGGATGGGGACCAGGAGAGTTCAAGATGTCTGTTCCAGAGAAACAAAATATTCCAAAGAAGTGATGTTAGAATAATATAACATCTGTTAGTCATAGAAGGTAGCAGAATAAATAACAAATGTACAGGTAGTATAATTTCATAGTTTTAGGAATAAGTCTTGCCCAAGATTTTGTATGTGAAACTGAGAACCAGCAATTGTAATCTGAGCTGAGAATTCTTAAGTGACACTGTGTAAATGTTCATGTGCTGATTTGCTAATGTAATACTGTATTAATTCTGTATTAATTAAAATATAGAAAGCTGCTGCACCTGGTTTATCGCCTGTTTCTCAGCAGGCTAAACTTGGTGTTCCCTCCAGATTTTTACCTTGTGTTTAGCAGACCCAGTCTGACACTAGGTTCTGTGGCTAGTTCTGTTGATGTGAAATTTGCTTCTGCAGACTTCTTGTTGATGAGTGATTTCTTTGATTCATCCTTTATCTGGCTTTGATCTTATTTAAATGCCTGTTAAATATGATGTATCTATGCAGGCTTAGTATTGTTGTGTCAGTATAAAACTTGCATAGAATATTGTACAGCATTCTTGTGCTTATTAAAAGATACACAGAACCCTGTTAGAGTTATCATATCCTGGCTGCTTTTCTCTGTTTACTCTTTCAATTTGACCTTTGGATTGGAAGCATGTTGTTGCAGTCATCATCCTCGACTTGTTCTCAGGTAAATACAGAGATAGAAAGGATGCCTCTTAAATGTGACAGCTGAAAGGCAGTCAGGATGTAATTCAGCCCCCAGAGGATGGACTTTTAGGTTTTTTTTTTTTTGTGTCTTTCCCCTAACCCTGATTGTTCATTTCCAAGCCTTTACAAAGGGCCTGATACAATAAACCCTGAGAATATATGATTGCTTCTGAGGTCTGTGATTATATGTAAATGCTGTAAAGCAAGAAATACTCTAAAAATCAGCTATGCTAATGATGAAATACCAGATTCTATTATTATTTCAGGTCAGCTGAGTTGGAAACTATGAAAGTGGTGAACAACATGTCCTAGTTAAACCTCAACAAAAATACGTTTTCCTATTGTCATGTTGTGTTTGCTTAACTGATACATAGTAGTTTGTTAAACCACAGTAACTCTGTGTGTGTTCCACTGTCATACTGGGAAAGCAAGTAAGGTGTGCTGTGGTTTTGGGTTTTTTTGGTTTTGTTTTCTTTTAAGCACTGCTCATGGAATAATTGTAGGGTTTTTTGAATAGAGATTGGAGACCTATGCAGTAAAGCAGACATGACGAGGGTAAATACCATGTATTTGAGGCAAGGACTTTGTAGGCAAAAATGTTACTAATATACAGCTAAAACTTGTGCTATGAGGGTGTGTTCAAGGTGACAAGCTTAATAGTTTCTAAACTATGACAACCATGACTTTCTAACATTATTGATTTGAATAATGATTTTTTTATATTTAAGTATATAATGCCATATATTATTCTATGATTCTAATACAGCATTGGTTATGTTATTTTTCTAAGTTTGCATATATTTTGACCATTTTTCTAGTTACCTAAGGGGAATGGTGATAAGCATCTGTATTTGATGGTTTTTATGTGTATACATGTTTTTTTTCCTTAGAGAATGGTTTTTCTTGCTTTCCCATGAAGTACTGAACCCTATGTACTGCCTATTTGAATATGCTGGCAAGAGCAACTATTGCCTGCAGATAAATCCAGCATCAACAATCAATCCTGACCATCTTTCATATTTCTGTTTCATTGGGCGCTTTATTGCCATGGTAGGTTAGATTTTTAAGGTTTTATTATTTGCTGTAGCTATACGTTTATTCCTGAACAATATTTGTTTTTACGGTTATTAAAGGTTATATTAATCTATTAGAAATGAAAGGCACATAAGACTATTGAGCCAAAATACTCCTGGAGAGTTAAGTCTCTTACACAGTCAAGTTTCCTGGGATAGTGATGACAGTTAGTATGGCATTCAGTATATTTTATTTTTATCAATTGGATGTGTGTACTACATGCAAACTGCTGTTTGGTTGAGTGTCTGAATTCTGATGCTCTGAAAAACGTGACTGGTATTTTCCAAAAAAGGCTCCTTTGTTAGACTTGGTATACCTTATTATATTTGAAAAAAATGAGTTAGAAATTTTTTGTACTTGGATACAAAGGTCAGATACTAAGGAGAGCAGAAGCTGGCAGGGAGCCGATTCTCTGCCATCAGGTGTCTCTCAAATTAAAAGCATACTCGTACCACCCAGTATGTTTCCTATAGTGGACTCCTACTATGTCATATTTCTTTCCTTCCATGTAGTGATACAGTCATCTTTCCACATAATCATCATGATGTCTACACGTAGCCCTCCAAACATCCCGGAAAATGGTGAATAGGGAAAACAAAAAGTAAACAAAAGTACATTTTCAAATGGAAGTGACTGTTGTTTTCTGTTCTTCAGGCTTTGCATATGAAATCAGAATAAATACCAGTAAACTATAACAGAAGAGGGGAAAATACTTTCAGACTTACAATAAATTAGTTTTGGGGATTTTCTTGGTTTTACTTTTCTTACAGATTCTTCTTGATAAACAAATTTATTTAGTTTTGATGTGAACATCTCTGATTTCGAGGATTTTATGGGCAAGCTCCCTGACATTCCTGTATTTCTGTGCTGTCATGAAGGTTTGTTTCATTGAGTTAACAGACGCAATGAGCTGCCAACGTTTTTTCTTCCTTTTGGAACCCTCAGCAAGCTATAATGCCATTAAGCAGGAAGATGTGATAAGCCAAATTCTCTTTCTTTTAGCCAGTGGATTTTTTTTTTTTTTTATCTTGTACATAAGGTAAAATTTGTAGTTGAAATGGTTTAGTGTGAGGTGTTCCTGCCCATGGCAGAGGGGTTGGAACTTGATGATCTTAAGGTCCTTTCCAACCCTAACTATTCTATGATTCTATGAAATGTTAATTTCAGGAAACGTAATTCATAAAAATAGGGATCATAGAAGGCCTGTAAGTTAATTAATATACTTTAATTAAAGTGTTTAATGTAATTAAAAGACAAAGTTTCTATCCTGAAGTACGTTTATATTTTAAATTCTCGAAGGGGAGGAGAGTGAGGGAGAGGCCTGTGTAAAGGTGCCTGATGTGGTCAGTTGAAAGGTTTGAGTATATTGATGGTTTGTAATGGATGGTATTCCCTACAGTACTTCCTGGGGATACCCTTTAGTGGCTTAAAATAGCTCAGGTAATAATGTAAATGGACATCATTTCAGGGAGTTTAGGTAGGCTTTTTAAGTACATTTGTAATTTCTGTTGCTGTCACAGTTCTAAAATAGTTGTGACTTATTTTGGCTTTAAGTGCTGAAATAATCACAGATGCTTTTGACCAAAATGGGGTTAAATGTAAAAATGCACATTACTGTAGTAAAAACCTGTCACATGAGGTTGGCTGAGATAGCTTTTATGTTTTGCTGTAAGATGACATAGACATTAAATTAGATAATTTAAGAGCTGACTTTTGCAAAAAAGCAGGAAATCCCATGTGTAGATGCTGCGCTTGGTATTTAATTTTTCCATTTCGATTAGCTTGCTCTCCCATGAGAAGTATAGACCAGTTTAAAAATAAATAAATAATTGCCTCTGTTTAAGCTTTCCTATAGCAGAAGATAGTGCATGCTAGAGTGAGCCCTAAGGGGGAAATTAGAAGGTGGGGAGAAAAGATGTAGCCTTGCCTTTTTCTAGAGGAAATGGGCCATTACATTGGCTCTTCTGCTGATAAAACTTGCACTGTAAGGAAAGCCAATCAATGAATGGCATACCAGACCAATGTTTAGGGTGATTTTTTTTTTAAAGAAGTATTTTCATAAAGAAAGTGTACTTGATATTGATGAGGAAAAAATATTTTCATATTCATAAAAAATATTTCATATTTTCAAAAGCCATGCTCTGTTATCACTCAAATGCACTGAGTCAGGATAGAGGTTCACAGTGTGTATGTGTGTGTGTGTGCTATGCTTCAGTACTAGAAATTAGCTGACACCTTTTGTGCATGTATGGCAAGTCAAGTGTGAGCACATGTTTTTGTTTATTTGTTTTTTTTTTCAGTTTAATTTTTGCAGTAGAAGGTAGAATTTCATTTTCAGTTCTGTTACCTATAAAAAATGTGATTCCCAAAGCTCTTTCTGAAGCAGTCTGTGATTATATTTTTAAAGTATTTTATACAAGCTGCAGTAACACTGTGTAAAGGATGCTTTTGCAGGATGTATGTGCTACTCAAGTAGGATCAAATATGATCAAGTAGGATCAAACAACGCTTGGCATATATACCTATCCACATAATAAAGAGGAAACTTGGTAATTTCCTCTTTTCGTAGACTTCATTCTTTTATGACAAGTTTATTTTTAATCAGATAATTTCTAAATTCTGATGATGACATATGCTTGGATAATGTTGTAAATTAATCATTCTTTTTTCCTTCCCTCTTAATGCAATATTTTGTTCTTTTTAAAACCAAGCTGCTACTGCTGCTTGGTGCTTCTTATTATTTGAAGGAGAAAGGAAAAAAAGAATTCAAGTCCAGAAAAGCTTCAATAATTCAGCAGTTCAGTAGGAGCTAAACAGACTTCTTTCTGTTCAACAGGCATTGTTTCATGGGAAATTTATTGACACTGGTTTTTCTCTGCCTTTCTACAAAAGAATGCTGAGCAAAAAACTTACTATTAAGGACCTAGAATCTATTGATACCGAATTTTACAACTCCCTAATTTGGATAAGGTTTGTAGATTATCTTGTGTGTGTGTGATGTTTTATTCATTTTTTTGTTTGTTTGTTTATATAGAACCCATTTTGTTTATATAGAACTATTTATATAGACCACCTTTTTTTTTCTCTTTTCATTCAGGGATAACAACATTGAAGAGTGTAACTTGGAAATGTACTTTTGTGTGGATATGGAGCTCTTAGGAAAAGTAACCTCACATGAGCTGAAATCAGGAGGTTCAAATATCTTGGTAACAGAGGAAAACAAAGAAGAATATATTGGGTAGGAAGGTGTAGATGCTGAAAAAAATTATTCCGTATTTCTTCTGTTGCTCTAGTCCTTCTTGACACAGTATATGATTTTTTTTCTTTTCCTAGTACTGTGTAATTCTTGGGACTGCTATTGAAATGGTATCTTGGTGCACATAATCTCCTGGAACATTTTAATCTCCCCCATTCCCCTCTTCCCTCTCCCCCATTGTCCCACCCCTACCCCGTTTGTCCTCCTGCCCCCATCCCTCTCAAAAAAGGAGACCATAGGAAGAGAAGATGACCTGTCTTGTTATTACATGGACAGTGAGAGAACAGGTGAAACTGAAAAGTGAGCGAAGCTATTTTCAGTGATTTAGGTAACGAATCCAGCTGGAGGGAAGCCATGTATTTGACCGAGGATTTCTAAATTTTTCAGAACTTTGCTGTCACTGGAAGCTGAAATCCAGAAGGTTTACAGTGTGGTGTGATTTAAACTATTTTTTTTTTGTTCTGTTATGCTGCTCTCTCCTAATGTTATCACTGCCTTTCGTTTCCTGAACCTCTGTTTCTGATCCATCTATTCAGAGTGGTCTCAAAAGGAGATTTACACAGATTCTTTTCTGTGATGCAGTGTATGTCCAGTGCTACATGTAATTTCCTCTTAAATTAACATCTTTGGTCTCTCAGTGAAATAGTTTCTCTAGTATGTATATATATTTGTCTTTTTTATTCAGAAGTGGCTTGACTATTTAAGTTAAAACTTAAAAAATGTTACCTCTTCCTCAAAATTTTAGCATAAATCAGAAGCTCATAACAGAAAATGACTATTCTTTGTTGAAGCTGAAAGTAGTCTCATGCTGGCAGTATGGGGTAGCTGTAGTTACGGGTGTTATCAGCAACAGTATTTCTTAGTATTCTTGGTGTATGTGATGCCTTTTGCTCAAGGACAGAATGTTTCAGTGGAAATGTTTCTTTTCTAGCTCTGAAACACTATGTTTATGCACTTTTTAAGGTAAAGCAAATTTTGCCATAACAAAACTGTAAAGCCCAAGAAGCATTATTTACATGAAAAGGCTGCTGAATTTTTGTCAATGGAAGGTTAATAATACTCCTATTATATATATATGTTTATTGGAGTGGTAGTCTAAGTATCTCTTTTACTGTTTTCTGAGTTTGGAGATTTGTGATGGTGTTGTTGGTCCCTTACCTTCTATGGAATCGTACAGTATAAGAAACTAGAATTGGAGGGAGCTTTACCTTAGGGGAACAGACATGCAATCATACATGTTTGAGCTTCTTCATGATGAGTGCTAATTTAATATTTAATTTATGTTTGTTCTTTTCCATCCCAGGCTAATGGCTGAGTGGCGATTTTCTCGGGGAGTTAGAGAACAAACCAAAGCTTTTCTTGATGGTTTCAATGAAGTTGTGCCTCTACAGTGGCTGCACTATTTTGATGAAAAGGAGCTGGAGGTGAGGTTTTCTGTTCAACATTTTTAATTTCTGCAAAGATAATACATATGGAGTGTTTAAGTGAATAGATCAGATTGAATCTCTCATCTGTGGCATGCTGCATTTGATAGCTTCTGAAACATGGAGAATTTAGTAGGAGCAGTGGGGGTAAATCATGGTGAAAAGCCAGTAATGCATTGAATTGGTGTTTGGTGTTCAGCATTTGGCAATTTTAGATTCCGTCTTCAGTATTAAAATGTGTTTTGTAAATTTCTCTGGAAAGATCACAGAATCACAGAATTGGAAAGGACCTTAAGATCACCTAGTTCCAAACCCCTTGCTGTGGGCAAGGATGCCTCACACCAGATCATGTCACCCAGGGCTCTCTCCAGCCTGGCCTGGAACACTGACAGGGATGGAGCATTTACCACTTCTCTGGGCAGCCTGTTCCGGTGCCTCACCACCCTCAAAATGTCAAAAGATCAGCCTGTGAGGGCACAGGTGGATCTGTTAGTCATAGAAGACTACTCCCTCTGTGGTAGATGGGGAGAATTATCTTGTAACAGATGTCACGGAAGTTGATTTTGGTGTACAGTGATCACTTAGTTTTACATACATAGTCTAGGGTAGGTTCTAGAGTTACTACACTCCAGGACAGAAAGTTGGAGGAAACTACAAGGTTTGAAACTGAATTTTGCAGATCCTTGATATGTGACTCAAGGGCTGATAACAGGAATTGCTTGCAGGCACCGTGTTTACTTAACAATCTGCCTGGCCTATGTTCACTGTTGGCGTTGTGATTTGTAGCAGGGATAAAAGGGTCTGTAGGGCTTCTGTGAGACCTGCCAAGGTTCTCTGTATAGAATGAGCAGTGTTGTGAAACCTTCTTAAGTTGAATGGGATTTTTTCCTGAGAAAGGACGTTGATCTGTCTTTGTTGCTCAGTTTCCTAGGAGGCTTTGCCTTTAGCACTTTCAGCTTTCATTGCCTCTCATAATGAATTTTTTGCAAATGTATACTTTGCAGTTTGTACTAGTAGTAGCAGTAGCAGCAATCATTAGCTTGAAATATGAGGCAAGGTTTTAATGGGAAAGGTAATATCCTCTTTAATATAAAATTTCTTTTTATGGGAAAGGTACTACCTTTTATTGTTGAATTATTAGCCAGAAAAAGGTCCTGGTATGCAGGTTTTCAGACCACTTAAATACATGAACAGTTTTGGGGAAGTTCTGTAAACTTAGGATAAAGAAAAATCTTAACAGTGGAGTATAGTTAAAAATTTTCAGCCCTTTTTCTGGGAGCAAGGACTTCCATTTTTGTTAGTCTCTTATACAAGATACAAAATTAACTACTGCATGTAGACGTGTGTTGTCAAGTAACCATTCTCTTTTCTAGGTTATGCTCTGTGGTATGCAAGAAGTAGATTTAGCAGACTGGCAGAGGAACACTGTTTATCGTCATTATACGAGGAATAGCAAGCAGATCATATGGTTCTGGCAGGTATGTTGATCTTTAGGGTGGGAAATGGCAGATGGATACCTGCATTACACTTGGATGGCTGGGTCCTGAATAATTTTTCTAAATCTTGTCCTTTATATTGATTATACAGTGATGGAAGTTTTTTGTATTCTTAGCAGTGATCTACCTTTTAAGCATTCTTCTGTGTAGTACACCTGTACATTTGAAATGCCATATACTATTTATGATTATTATCATATTAGCTGTCCCAGTCTAGCACTGACTGATTATAACTCACAATTCAGTGAAGTTGGATAAGAATTATTTTCAGGAAAAAAATCAAAAAATTCTATACAGGCTTCCAGTTTCTATGAATTTCCCTAAAGAGAAATCACAGCTATGCACTTCCTGTCTTGTCATAAGTCATCGTTTTAGGGAGGCAAGTCATCGTTTTAGACAAAGTTCCAATGAGAAAATGGTGTAAATCAGTTATTTTCTAGCTTATTTATATTGTTAGAATAATGTAAGATCTGATGATCTGGTTTTTAAGAAGCTTTGCACTGAAAGAATCTTAATTAGTAACTTGGATATGGTTTTAACATTCATAGAACAAAACCTGTTACCCAGGTTTTTCTGAGCTAAAATCCTGGATGTATCAATGCCTCCTCTCTTACTGAAATGTGCACCACCTCCCTTCGCTTTCCTTTTCACTTCCCAGTGAATTTCTTTCCATAGTGGTGCAGCTGTTTCGGATGGTGTTGTCTCTCATTGAGACTGCCGTACGTAGGGAATACTTCACTTCTGAAATACCCAGAGCCTGTGGTTAATCTGTTGCTGTGTTTAATCAAAATGGCAGTAGCCTTCATATAATCATTGGCATGATTTATATTATAGTGTGGAATACAGTAGATAAAGATTGTTCTTGTTTGCTGTTCCCAGTCTTCACACTTTAACAGTAGATAGTGCATATAATCTGAAATCAATGTCCCTCCACACAATTTTGCTGAAAGAAGGAAAGATAAATGCTCTCAAGGTGGTGCCTTTTAAAATGGAACTACAGTTTTTAAGCAGTTTCGTGGTATTTTTGGTTTTCTCCAGCTATGTTAAAGATTTTTAGTAAGTAATTTGAATTTCTGTACCTAGTTTGTAAAAGAAACAGACAACGAGGTTCGCATGAGACTTCTGCAGTTTGTCACTGGCACTTGCCGATTACCTTTGGGTGGATTTGCTGAACTTATGGGTAAGTAAAAGGTGACCTCAACTTTTATACTGTACCTGTTCCATTTGCAAATGAACCATGCTGCAAGTTTGCAGACAGCAGGAACTTCATGTACATCAGCTTGGATCTAGAAAGGCTTTTTATATTGGAAATCCCATGAATACTTTTATAAATTATTAAGAAGTTAGATCATTTCTGTGAGAAGAATGTTCATTATCATGTAACATAGAGTAGGACATGATAAGCTCTCTGTGTCTGAGTTGTGTCTTAATGTCACAAATGTATGACTGTGAGGCATCCCTGGCCATGGCAGGGGGGTGGAACTAGATGATCTTAAGGTCCTTTCCAAGCCAAACCATTCTGTGATCACACTTTTGAAAATCTTTTCTAGGAAGTAATGGTCCTCAGAAATTCTGCATTGAAAAAGTTGGTAAGGAAACCTGGTTACCAAGGAGTCACACTTGGTGAGTTGATACCTACAAACTTTCTGTACCTTAAGTGGCTTCTCACCTCTGGTCTTGCATTGACCAAATCAAATGAAATGTATTTGAATCAGTTCTCTTATGTCCATCTTCAGCTTCTTTTCTTTGATTGCTCTGACATTCCGGTATTGAAAACGCTTCTAGTTCCCCTATTCTTAAGTCTTGCTGCTGCACTGTACATAGTTTGTTAGTATTAGATTTATCAAAAATATAATACAATTTTTCTTGCATAGAACTGAGAGGTATTTCTGTAATTATTTTAGAGAGTATTAAATAACTGGCAAAAGTCAAGTTGGTGTTAGATATATTACATATTATTAGCTGTAGATATTACATCTACAGCTATTAGATACACTTATTGTACAGTAAAATTGTAAAAGATAAATGTGATAGAAAAATGCATGAGAGAAATGACAGCAGATGTTCAGAACAGGGATGCTTAGTCAAGACAGCAGGTTGTTTTTCCTGCCAGGCTGCAGGCTATTATTGGCTTGTCATTCCTGTGCCAAACTGGTGCAACAGGCACCCAGATCAGTTTCCCCTATATACTGTGTGCAGTAGACACACCTTCCTATGGCAACATTGTAACAATATTAATCACACTAATGATAATAGAATTATTAATATTAATAACATTGGTGATTAATTAATAGAATTAATAATTTTAATTAGGAATTATCTAATTTCCTAGTAGTTAAAAAAACTACTTTAGGGAATCCTCCATTTTCACCATTTCCTCCACCAGTGCTGTTTTTTCAAGTGGTGTTTGTGGGAGTTAAACATCTTTGCCTGAGGTAACTTTGAGAAAGACATGGAATGAAACAGAATTTTGGCAGAGGCCTTTTAGGGCAAAGTTTAGAGGGGAAAAAGGTGCCAAGCTGTATCTAGGCATGTACAGAAAGAAGAATTCAGCTTTTTCATGTTGTTGCTGGAATTTGGAGATGGATCCCTCTATAATGGTGAACATTTCCTTTTGGGAGTGTTATAATTCTCTGTATCTGGGGCTGTCTGTAATCTTCAAAGGCTCCGGGTTTTATATGATGTGATAAGAGTAGTTTGTTTCTTAAAGTTCTCTGGTTTTACTGCTCACAGAGAGGGGAGTGAGATTGCACTGATTGCTGTCTCTTCATTTCTAATGTTAGATGAGAATATTTTTAACTTCTACTGTAGCAGTCAAGCTCTGTAGTGTTCTACCTGGCATTCAGCTAAACTTAACATTTTGGGTTTTTTTCTGCTCAGTTTTAATCGTTTGGATTTGCCACCATATAAAAGCTATGAACAACTAAAGGAGAAGCTGCTCTTTGCCATTGAAGAAACAGAGGGATTTGGTCAAGAGTAGAAGTGGCTTCTAGTCAAAAAGGAAATCTTGCATAACAAAAGGCCCAGCCAACTAAGATTGCACACTTAATTGTATATAAGCTTTTTGTTCTGTACAGTGATCTTTCTGGAACTCTGAAAGTGTAAGTGTTCTCTGTTCTTCCACAAAGATATGCAAAACAGTTCAGCCTTTTCTACTTTTATTTATTGCCCTTCCAAAAGACCAGAAAAACCCCTCATAAATTTTGAAAGCAGACAAGAGACTTATTTAAAATATATATAAAAAGTATAAATATATATACGAATAGGCTCTAGTTTTATAGAGCTTTAAGTGTATGAGAAGTTGCAGCCATTTAAAAGGGCCTGGATTTGCTTTATCTTGGCTTTATTATTCAGAAAAATGTTTAAACTGCTCTGTGTTCTTTCTTAAGAAACATCTCCAAGTTTGTTTTATTGCATGGCTGTTCTAAAAGGTGTTAAAGGCTTAGGCCAAACGTATCCTAAATATGTAGAAAGATGCTGCTGGTATTTGAAATGACAGAGTATGTTCTGTCAGTTTAATTTTTTTAAATACGTAAATAGCTGATATATCCCTCTCTACTGATGTAGCCAAGGTCATGAGTAAAGCCTTTACTGCACAAAAGTCATGTACAGTAAGATGAATGTGATTTAATGTTGAAAGGAATTGGTGCCACTGTTCTGACTTACTGTAGGAGCTGAACAGAATATTTTAATTCATTTGAGCAGCATTGAAATTTGTTTACATATTACCTTGGGTTATTACCACAAGGATGTTAGGTAATCTTCAAAGAAAAACTAATAATAAAAGAGAAAATACTACACATTCTCTCCTTGGTCTGGTGTCTTACAGGTTGCTTTGGTTTGTTTTTTTGTCTTGTTTTTTTCAATTCCTGATGTCCTTTGTACAACTCTCTATAGAGTATGTTAATGTACACTGAGCTAGAAGAGTATATAAAAGGTAATGTGAACTTTGCTGCTTTCTGTGTTCATCCTCAGTTATTGGATCTAGTAAACCCAACTAAAATGAAAGTTACATAAGCTCTGCACAGGTAAAAATATACTTAAATACTGTTATTCCTCTTAACTTCTTACAGAAATTCAGATGAACCTGAATTAAGTATGTCTAAAACCTGTCATCCTGTTGTGTAGGTCAAGTTTGCCGTAAGTACACAACAGTATAAAGGCATTTTAAAATTAGGTTTATTGGCATTGAGGGCATTTGCTGAACTACAAATATGTGTTTAAACCCCCCCTGAATTTAACACCTTATTCATGTGAATGATATTAAATGCTACTTTTAGCAAATTATGCTACCTTATTATAGAGTAAAACAATGTTTAAAATTACCATTTGTATTATGCTTTAAATATTAACTGTAAATTCCATTACATTTAACTTATACAGAATTTTGTACACACATGAAAATGATTTTTAAAATATGCTTAAAAACACTTCTGTAACATATCATATTGCACTGTTAAAAGTGTACATGCAGAAAAGCTCATGTATCTTTCCAATGCAGCAACTGAATTCTGCCAAAACTTTATTTTTCTACACATTGGATTCTCTTGAGGCTTTGTATTCTATACACCCAGCTCGCTGTGGAGCTGCTAACCTGCACATAGCTGTGATAACACTGGTAGTACAATGGGCCCAATAGACTGCTCTTTTACATGAACTTTCTGGAAGAGTTCCAGATATTTCCACCACTTTTGAGAGTTTTTCATACTACACCAAATGTCTTCTGCAAAACCATGTTCATAAATATAGCATCAAATTAATTTGAAGTGCAGATCCATTTAAATTATGACTTAAGCTGGTTAGAATGGAGGAAGCTTTAAAGAAAAAAACAACCACCAAAAGTCAAAGGTCAGGTAACAGAAGAGCATGTGGCTTGCGTGAAAGACCGTTCAGAGGGGTGAATGTCACAGAGCTGAACTTTATGAATTTGCACTAATGACTGACTTGGTGACCCACTACCAACTGCTGAATTTTGTGAATCTGTGAGTAAGTTGAGCAAAATAATAATAAAAAAAGACAGCACATCACGAGCATGTAGTTGCTTTATTGTTTTGGTATTTTAGCTGTCTCGTAACTGCAGTATTTTTTTTCTGTGGGTAAGGGTTAGAAAGGAAGGAAAAAACCCCAAACCCAGTGGCCCTCTGTACATGGCCGTATGATCTATGACTTGGTCTCAAAGAGCTGACTGAAAGCATGGCTCTCCAGGTAAAAAAAAACAAACAAACCCACAACTATTTATATACTTGTGTATATGCGTACAGATAACGTAGACTTTCTGGGAATTTCAGTAACACTGCACTGTAACTTTCTCTGCATTCCCCTCAGTTCTGATGTGCGCAGGGGGAGGGAGGAAGACAGCAGAGAGGGAAGGCATCAAAGACTGGGGGTCAGATGAAGGAATAAGAGAGGCAATACTACCTGAAGGAACTACTGTGTAGTTCATGGGTTCTGTTTGTTCTTTTCTTCCTGCAAGCAGCTCAGCTGTTTTTCTCTAAACACTCAATTCAGTACCTGGATTAGCCTTCCTCTGTCTGCAGGTACTGCTTTCTGTATCAGAAAAGGCACATTTTTACTACTGACTTGGCACGAGCTTGGTTTATTAATCTAAGCAATTTATGCCCTTCATCTTCCTCCTACAGACTGCAGTATTCTTCTCTATTAAAGCAAACACCAAGTATTTCTATTCAGTTTGTTCTAGATCTTTAGGCATTCTACTGGCAGTACCATGAATATTTGATTGCCTGCCATTTTGTCATTATTTGGTCCTCTTCTCTTGGGTAGTGGCAACATATTGTTTGGAAAGTCTGTAAATGCTTTCTGTGCTGAATATCTAAATTTAATTTAGTTTTCTGGTGAAACCTGCTAAAAAAGCAGCAAGAACAAGAAGAAAGTTTTACTTAATCTCTACAAGTCATCATCTCTGTGCCTCCAAATTGTAGTTCTCTTCTAATGTCCCAGCCCCTCCTCTCCAATATACACGCTGTGTGTCAATGATACCCTTTATTCCTATGAGAATCAACAGACAGGATCACATGAAACAGATCTAATTGCCAGTTTAACTGAAACAAGCTAGAGACAGCAGGTTTAGGCTACACTTTTATTAACAGCTTCAGTAAATCACAGTAGTAGTTGGGGTCTTTTTCCTGTTCTGCCCAAATCTGAGGCACTGAATTCCCATCATCTTGTGTCTTGTTACATAGAATTAAGCAACTCCAAAGCTTCTTTCTGTACCTGAAAGAAATATACTTGTAACAAACCAGTGCCAGGTAGTTATGTACTCTTCTAGCAGAACTTGCTGTGCAAGCACACAGATGGTTCACCACAGCTCAGTAAATCCACAACCCTCCTGCAAGTAGTCATCTCTCTTCTGTAGCTCAAGATTGTCAACGCTTGAAACATAAACCCACTTAAGTCAGTGCCTTCAGCGTAATTCACTTAGTATATGTAAAGGGCTTATTTGTGTTGAATACAGATGATTAGCTTTGATTTGCTGTAGTCCAATAGTAGCATATAGTAAATTGTCCTGTATCTGACCATAACCAACCAACCCAGCATTTTCAAAATCGGCACCAGCTGAAGAAGTGTGAGAAGACTGTTTCTGAGGCCCCCTTTGCCTAGGGATTCTGGGTAAAGCATGAATATGACCTCTAGCATCTATGTTAAGAAACAAAAAAAATCCCAACAAACTTCTGGTCCTGAGAGAGCAAGCAGTGCAGGCAGCCAGACGCTGCAGATACTCAGATGTAACAAATGTTCAGAAAACCTACTTATGCCAAATGCAGAGACAAGAATTCCAGTTTCTTGGCACAGGACAGTTTCCTTCTTACTGGACTACCAGGTTTAGTTCCCAGTAAATTCTGCACCACCTCTCTCTGTACCCTTTTGGGAAAAAAGGTCATAGATGTCCATACTGGGGGCCAAGCAGAGTGGCAGCAGGTAACAGCAGCTTCCCAACTTGGCTACTGCACAAAAATCCTCACTGACTACTCCTGCATGGTATCTAAAGGCAAGCTTTTGTGACAGCTGGTTTCACATCTGCCTTCAGCTACTAGTAACCTGCAGAAGAACTGATCAATTTCATACCTTCCTGAGATAATCACTCCTTTAGGCTATTAGAGTCCTATACATCTTGCAAAGCAGTGGAGGAATGGAACCTTTACTAATATTTCTACTGAAAGATGTTACTGAAGAAGCTCGCTTTCGGGAGAAATATTTTGAGTCCTACTACAGAATCTACAGAGGGAAACCTCAGTCATGTTTTTTCTGAAGTACAAAATCCTACCAAAGTATTCCTTACCGTTAAGACATTCAGAATGTCACTACACATTTTAGATGTTTTCTGTAACAGTTAAAACATCTCACACTTAAGCTTATTGCAAATTAAATTAGAGGTCAATCAACTGTAAAAAAAAAAAACAAAATAAACCAACTGTAAATCAGTCTTTGTTAGTCCTGATGGTAACAGGATTGTGTATGAAAGGTAATGCAATTGCTGTGCTTTATACTGAACGCAGTATTAAGTCTATATAATTGGTTACACCTCCTAGAACCACTCTCTATGTGTTCAGGGAGGAAGCAGATGTCTTCCCCTCTGAACCAGGACCGGTTCAAAGGGTAACTGAGCCTCATATCCCCTAGCATGGAGATTTCCTGTCAAAAGAGAAAATACATCCATTTGTCTCAATTGGGCCTGCAGTGTTAAAGGATGTAACAGGGTTTTGCTGCATCCATGCTTTTTCTTCCTTCTGTTCATGTGCTTTTCAGCGCTTCAAAAACAGTGATTTCTACATTTCCAGTTCTAGACATATGAAAGGTGAGTATGTGCTCACCTAGACACAGGTTAGCTCAAGTGCCTGCCTTAACTTCAGCACCACAGTTAAGGATGGGTTAATGTTAGCCACAAAAACATCATGAAGAAAAAAGAATAACTGTTCTTTGTTATAAACAAAGTATTTCCAACCATTGTGGTCAGAGGTTGTTACCAACGTACTAGAATTTTTTGGTGTCTAGATGTGATCCTGGATTATAGGTGCTTAACTACAATTTACTCTGAGTGACCTTTATAAACCATTCCACTGCCATGATGTCACAGATTGCCAGTTACAATATAAGACTGTACTACTGCAGTTCTTCATTTCCTACCTGTTTGTCCTCTTCTGTGTGTGCAGGATACTCCTTTGCTTTGCTTAGCCACAGAAGAGCCATCTTTTTATTGTTTAACTTCAGGTAAGTCTTCCCCAAAAAGAGCAAATTTTTGCTGTAAAAATTTGGGTCAGCTGTGCAGAGACAGGAGAAAAGCTTTACATGAGAGTGAGAAGCACGTTGTCACATCATTGATACTTACTTTCAAAAAGATGAACAGTATTTTGGCTTTGAATCAGAAGGAAGCCAATGTAAAACTTCTACTTCCCAGGTTTTGGTCTCATTCATACATGAGTTACATGAACTAGTAGCTTGTTAATAACTCTAAATGAAACCCGGTTCCTCACAAGGAGGGATCTTAATGCATAACAGCTCTACTTTGCAGATTCTGTACTTTTCTGGGTCTGGTAGGTACAGCAGGCATTGCAACCACCTTAGCAAGTAGAGGCCAGGAAATCAGGGCACATTTCCCAGCTTTAGACCATATATATGCAAGTGTTAGCTTGGCTTTTGCTGCTTAAAAATAATGTACCCACATTTAACTTTTTTAAGGAGCATTTTATAAAGCATGATTTGGCTATCAGTCATTATTAAAGACTAATCTTGACTACTGTGCATACTTATAGCACAGCGCTTCTCTGCTGCTGGATCTGAGGTCAGGATTCAAAACATACAGAGTTGTTCTGGAAGTAAATTTTGAGAGCAAGTCTATTAAGGTAATACCAAAAGCTAGAGGTTTATTGCAAGTCATCATTTATAAAAGATACTATCCTGTCCAGAAAAGCTGGAAGTATTACCTTCCTCTGCCATGTGGAAGTAACGAAGAGCCTGCAAAAGATACAGTGGCCATTTTTAAAATGGAGAACAAAACACAGTATCAAACTAAAGCCTTATGCACATGCTGAACATAGCTGAAGGACTTCCTGTCAGTGATCTCACTTTTATTAATTCAGTAAACCACTGAGGGTTCTCATTCAATGTACAATCAATCAGATTTGAAGTTTCAACAGAACTAGTACTTGCCCAACTATTCCCCTGCTACTTCCTCCAGAAACACAGTAACTCTTATTCGGTACTCTGTGTGTAAACACAGTACCTAGCAAATTGGATTGTGTTTTTCTGTCTTCAACTTGTCAAAATAATTTTATTTTTCCCATGTAGCATAACTGCAGTTTCCCGCAGCCAGTTCTCATGTGTAAATTTAATAGATGAAAAATCTCATGATTCAGGTCATAAATGTTGACAACTCCTACAAAGCATCAGTTAGTACCCTCTTGTATGAGGATATATCTTTACTAAATCCACACTCATTTTTCAATTAGTTTCCCATCCTGCACATCAGAAATCTCAGTCCATTCCTACCTCTTCCTGATGTTACCAGCCAGAGGGAAAACACTGACAGAGAGCTTGAGTGTAGAAGTGTATCTATAAAACAGACTTTACTGAAACTGTAGAAGTCTTACCAGCATGGCTCAACTACAGTTCTCAACTACAACTTTGCTGCTTCAGCCAATTTAAGCACTACAGAATTCGATGTTGGGACTGGCATAATTTTGTACTATTGGAAATCTTGGCTGACAGTTTCCATTCTTCTGAGAATGACTGTCAGAAAAAATTTAAAAGCTTGACATTCCATTAAAAAGTTTTACTTCTTTTTCAATTAGAGCTTAAATTGCTTTTTGTGTAACAGCAAGAGCCTTCTGCAGTTACTTTCTAGTGACTCCTGCCTCCCCACCTTAAAAGAGCAAAACACAGCGGGATAGATATTGGCTGATCAAAACAAAGACTAACAAACAGCTGCAGCAAACTTTCCTATTACCAGTTCAATTTTCTGGTTTCTAGTACAAGCACACTGACGCCCTAGAAGATATATGTCTGGACAGTATGTTCTAGGGTATGTGATGGCAGCAATTTGCATAGCAAAGACACAAAAATACTTTTGACTGAAAAATCCCCATACCATGTGTAGCCAGGGGATGAGAAATTGTGTCTGTGGTAAGTAACAAAGCAAGCTGTTGTTTTTTTGTATGTAAAGAGAAAAGTCCTCATAGTCCTATCAATTAAGTACATGGTATAACCACCAAAGAAATCATCAGCACCAGAACTAGTACGGACAGTTACTTGCAGTACATCACAATAGTAAATATAAGTTACACATAGCTTATTTCCTGCTGCACAAACTACTTAAATAATGTTCACTATTCTGTGTGTGCTACAGCTGGAAAAAAAAACAAAATAATTGTTATGTTTTTAGATATCCCTCACTCTCCTGTTATATTCCCATTTTATTAATTGCAGTTCTAAAATCATTAGTCCATGCTTATTCCATAAACAGAGGTCAGCTTTGTCAGGAAAATTAGTAGAAGTGTATCAGCAGCTTTGAGGGGGGAATATGTGAAACATTTTTTTATTGTACCTCTTGAAATGTGGAGGTTGGTGGTGAGGCAAATAGCGTTGCAGCTATTTTTCTTTGGTACCATGGCATTTCAGCAAAGGTGTAACACCTGGAGCAAAAGGAAACATTTGTGTATACCCTTCACATTTTTTTCTCATTTTCAAGTAAAATTCTCATACCTTGGATGTCATAATTGTTATTTCCATGAATCACAACTCCATACCACAAGTTCTGTAAGCAAGTTCTTACAACTGTATAACAAACCAGCAAGATGTCTGATATTGCTGCATAGCTCTGCTGAAGAAGCGTTGGTGTGTCTTTTACTGTGTACTGCTATTACATTGGACAAACTGGAGGCAGTTATTAACCATGAGACAGCTTTTTGAACTTGAATGATTTTAACCATTTATGTGTATTTGATAGTGTTCTAATGTATTTTCAAAAACAGGGTGCAACTGAGTAATGCTATTGCCTTACCTCAGCACTACCTTGTTTTTCTCAATTATTACTATAAAGCAGATCTGCAGTGTGTCCCTGAAAGACTCTGATCTACAAGAATGAGAATAAATCCAAGAATCAAACTACTGTGTTCTAGGCTAGGCCATTCTATGCTGTTGTACTATCTACAAAATAACAAAGGTAACCAGTTGCCTATTTCAGAGATGTTGAAAGGATTAAACATTTGTTAGGTACTTCAAACACATACAACATTCCAGGTGTAAGCATTAGACAACTCTATTCACTTTATTACACACACACACCCCGAGTATAAAAATATTATTCTCTGTGCAAAATAGAGCGCTCTAGAGGAGGTGAAAGGTGAAACATCAATAAATGAAATTATAGACGTGTTTGGAGGAGAGGGGGTGAGGCACAGAATAAATAAACTTTCCAAGTTGAAATAAAAATGGTTCAATGCAGGATAGACTACGAAGAAAAGGCACAAAGTACTCAAGAACTGGCTTATATGAAATTCCAGTTTCAAATGAAGATGCTCTGGGATGCCATGAGTATACAGTATAGGAATAGGGGCAGAATTATCCCTTAAGTGATTTCTGATCACCTTTTCTAGTTTTCCCTAGGAACAGTACCTTAAGTACTTCCCATAACAAGCTTCCTATCTCAGAACTGAGCTTGAGGGTCATTCAATTGGTAGCATATGCTTCTGTTTAAAAATTTAGACTACTGCAGTAGTTAAGTCATGGGAATGAGTGGTGGATGCTGCAAAAACAAAGTCTGTTTGTAAACTAATAACTGCTGGAGTAATAAACTGTAGTTCACTCTGATATTCAAAAATACTCAGTATTATTTTTTAAGCTACATTTGATTTATTTATTTTCAATCTCTCAATCTTAGACTAGAGATTGCCTTTAAAACAGCGTAGCAGCTTTGGCGTCTTTCACACAAATAACCAGAAATGCTGCCTGGAATCTCTGACTATCACACAAAGGTGTGTGATAGTGCTTCCACAGCATGCCCTGGTTTGTCTGGAAAGGTGTATTTCTAGGCCCCTCACCTGCTGTGTAATGGTAATTCTCAGTAACAGTTTCACTGAGCAGCAAGCTCAATTTCAGAGATTTTTGTTAATACATATGCATTTATAAGATGCCTTTACTTAAAGATAACTTTAAAAATACAGTATCAAATACAGCATGACAAAAAAAAAAAACAACCCGTAAGTCTTTTAGGAACACATCTTGCTTTTGATAGTTTTTTGCTATACACAGATTGTGTTAAGTTGCTGCCAGCACCGAAATTCGGCATAATCTCAGTGTTTTGTTTCAATTCACACCAACAGAACAAAATTAGTAGTACTTGCAACCGCTGATGTAAGTATGTTTCCATAGCAGACATCTGCAAAATGTGTTTTTAATAGTTCCATACAGTAAAACAAAATAATGGGATAAGCAATTATTTTCATCTGTTTGGGCAGCATATGCCTTAACAGCCAGACTTTTTCAAGGCTTGATGTCCTGTATCCGTTCAATAGGTTTTCATGTCTGCATCAACTAATTACAAGCCACTGAATTATTCCAACCATTTCTGCAATTCATATAAGACATTTTATAGTGTAGCATGTGGCAAAGCAAATGCCAACTTTTGTTTGAAAATATGCCTTACCAAATGCCTATAAGGTGAATTGTTGTAGCATCCTTTGGATTCAGTTCGATGGCTTTCTAGTGGTGGGGGGGGAAATATACAAGATGTAAAAAGTTGTTTTGCCATATTTGGATTAAAACACATTTAAGAAGTAGACTTAATTAAACCAGATTAACAGTGTGTAGAATTTCAAGGCAATATGATATTTATTCAGTGCACAACTAAATGGGCTCCAAGAAACTGAAGACACTGACAGATTTCTAAGCACTTCTGTTTAGTAGCAGGTCATTAAGAATTTCACTTCACATGAGACTTGGCATATTCAGATTTTTATATCATTTCTGGTGGTATTTGTAGTCCTTTATCTTCTCCAGGACTTTCCTTTACTGCTACACAATCCACAGTTAAAAACAGAGCCACACATCCATTTCTCAATATCACAGATACGTTTTATCTAGCCCTACGAGGTGCCAAAAGCACGTCAGCTATTTCAAGACTCCCTTCTATGGGCTTAGTTTACTGCAGGAGATAAATCTGTCCTCCTCGGAGGCTGGTGGGGCATTCAGGACTGTTACAAAACCAAAGTGTCACCAGCAGATTTGAACAGTACGTTTGCCAAAAAATAGCTCACAACTGTCATGCAGTCTACATACTGGACATGTGAATACTGTCGTATGCAAAACACTGTTTACATTACCTGGAAGTGCTCTTTGATAACAAAGGCATTTCCAATTTTAGTCTTAATGCCTTCAAAATCTCCAACATCACTGAGGCAGATTCCATACCACTGTAATTCAAAGAACAAAAATAAAACATTTAATACAGCACTATGGCTATTAGTAGTAAATTAAAAAAAACAACAAAATGGAACAGCTGCCACCACCACTGATGACAACAAGCAATTTCCAGTGAAACTATAGAGCTATTGGTGTGCTTAGAAACAGCATACGAAACATGGGGCATGTGAAACATTATTGAGTCTACGTAAGAGAAGGATGAGCTAATTGCATCAGCTGTAATCAGCCTCATTGGTCACCTCTTTCGTGGTCCTGCACATACTTAACCAGTTCCCATTTCCTGTATGGAGGCAATTTAGCTGCAAAAGTCTGAACTATGGTCTTCCAAAACAGGGGGAATTAGAAGTCTCACTCATTCATTCTCAACTGAGAAGTTAAAGAGTCTGCTGTAACAGCACAATTATTCCAGCTTCCACTGGCTGGAAATCAAAGAACAAGACATGAGTTATTTTGCTTGGTTCACCTTGTGCGCTGCAGAATTTGATTCATTTTTTTCAAGTGCCCTTTTTGCATACTCAAGGGCTCCATACGCCAGTTGTTTCTTCTCCTCTGCAGAAGTACTGCTGAGCTGAGCTAGGTCTCGTGATGCCCGTGCCAGCCGCCATAACAACTCTGTGTCATCACTAGTTATGAACAGAAACACTTAACATATTACAGCAATCATGGAAATTAAACAATCAAAGGTCTTAAACCAGCTTTTCAATAGGTACCCTAAGTGGGTGATAAGACAACAGTGTATATGCCATGTACAACCACAAGGTAACAAACAACAACGGAAGCCCTCCATTATGGACTCTGATGATACCTTTGTTCTACCATTCTGGTCTGTGAAGCATACATCTCTGTAGGAAAGGGCTTTGTTTTCTCAAAAAAGATGCAGTTAAGAAAACCCCCAACAGTATCACTGAAAACACCAGAAGGAAAACAAGCACTTCTTGGTTCTTAGCTAGACAGTATTTTTTCCAGCATCCCACTGATTTGATATTAATGTTTACTAGGAACGTTAAAAACATTATGTATCTTTTCTCTTATAATTGTATGTAAATAATAAATTCTTCCTAGAACAACAGTGAAAAAACAGATTAGCCATGCCACTACCACATAAAGCTGTACCTTTATATATGTAACTCTATAAAATGGTGTGTGGTATGTTATAGCCAAAGGGATTTTAGGTTTTATTATCTTGTTAACACACTGTTTTGAAACACTGCTTTCACTCTATGTTCAGCTAACTACCATTTGAATTTTGGCTTACTATTTTAATAGAGACATTAATATTTAGAAAGTTTTTCAGAGCTTCTTATCCAGTGCTAAAACTCAAACCAAAAATATTAAAAAGCATACATGAGTTATTGTTAAACTCAGAGCAACAACAAACACCAGTTTTCTTCTATGGAGTAAGACTGGGTCACTGCTCAGGGTGCAGCAGTCCTGCCTGCACTATTTAACACACAGTAACAGAAACAGCTGATTCATTTTTCACCCAAGTCACAAAAATGCTAAGTACTGCTAATGGAATCATTACTCCTCACAGAATAATTAGTATTGTTATACACCTAGCAACAAGCTTACACCTTGCTTATGACACGGTGACCCTTACAGGTTAGGATCTTCATTTAACTTCCCAGGCTTTATACTTGTGCCTCGGCAAGAAGGGGCAGTGGGAAAGAACTGAAAACCGAACAGTTGATTCCCTCTAGAAATGTTCTAGAGATGCCTTGTGTCCTCCAAAGAAATGGACTTTGCATTTTTTGCCTTCTCCTTGAACAGCTTGTCCCAATTCACTTATCAGTAATGCTCTGTGCAGCTAAGGCATAACTACATGAAGAAGGAGCTTTTTTTGTGCAGTCTCAAATAATGACATGAGACAAATGAAAGCAGAAAAACAGCTGGTCAGCAATGAAAAAGGTAACAGTGACTTGAAATCTTTAATAGCTGAATTCTAGTTACTTTGATCATTTAGTAATGTGTCAGCACATTGTGAGGTTTTGTTGTTGTTTTTTTTTCCCCCCACTAGAATTTAAAGAATTCTTAGCATAACAAATCAAGCAAGAAAGAAATCCTCCTTCAAAGGACTGAAAACTTGAGTGTTGACTCCCACCACCTATAGCTACCAGTCCTCATTTCATTCATTTTTCCATTAGGAGGAAAAAGATCAAGAGTCCTTTTTTCCTACTTACGTAAGGGTGAAAGTAAGGTTCTCCAGCATACCACAATGAGAACATGAGATGAAAAAAACTGATATAGAAGAGTGCAGAAAAGAAGTCACAGTAATGTCTCAATGCAATAAAGTACCTATTTTTATACTGAACCAGCAACCGATACAGCTTTTCCGTTTCTCCGCTCCCATACAGGTAGTCTGCTTGCTCTATAACTTCTTCCACTTAAGAAAGAATTGCAATTGTGGAAACAGAAGAACAAATTACATGTAATTAGAACATTATAACAAACAAAACATTTTAGAGCAAGACAACCTAGCTAAAACATAAGGATGTAGTTCCTTTTCAGGCCACCATTCCAAACAGCTTACATGCACAGGTGGATTGAATAAACTACATTTTCAGTGAGCAACTAGGAAGAGAAACAGTGCTGAATACCTGCCTCTCATGAGGCTACAGAGCAGCTTTCAGCAACAGAGCTTTGGATTGTTTTTTTCATTCTCAATATCATTCCATAGTTTTGCTAGAATCTGACTGCAGATTGAGTGGGTCCCATTAACTTGTTCAACAAGCCAAACTGAAACATCGCTCAAAGGTTTTGTGAGTAAAGTCCACCAGATATTCAATACACTAAAAGCAAAAATAATTCTGAAAATCAGAATCAGCTTTCTAGAGTGTCAATTTATGAAGCAAGTACCCATTTTTCTTAGGATACTTTACATCTTCTTCTAAAAATGCTTCAAAACAGAGATGGGAAAGTACAATTTCCACAACAGTGGAAACAGACAGTAATATATAAGTAAATATCCTATGTATATAGTACATAAAACAGCATTCCAGAAATGGAAATATCAAACACCAGAAAATACAGGATTCTACAATGAAAACAGACAGAATTAGGAGAAAAAATACCCCAAAGGAAGCAGGTAGATAATTCTATTAAAGTATTTAACTGTACAGGAGATGATCAAACTCTGAGTTTACTCTTCTGCCACCAACATTAAAACATGGAAAAATTACCATTTAAGTCAAAAGCCTTCTCTAATTTCTTACAGAACTTTCAACTATGCTTATCATCTCTTTAATACTACTCTTGGGTCCGTGATCAAAGTTCTTAGTGAAAACATAAGTTCTTCCCCCCACCCCCCCAGAAAAAAAAGTGTTTATAAGCTTTCTTTTTTCAAGTTAACTACTGAATATGGTAGTCATGTTTCACAGCAGCAGGTTTTCTTACAGAAGAGAAAAAAAAACAACCCAGCATTGAAGGCTACTAAACACAAAAGTCTTCTCTTCAGCTTAGAAAGATCCTAGAATATAAATCACTGAAGATCAGGCAAGCGTTCTGGATAATTTTTAACCCTGACACTTCTAAATGCTTTCCATTAACCATTTCAAAGATAAGATAAGGCAACAGTCTACATGGACTTTGGATTTTAGCATCCAAGATGAGCTTCATGGTACATCTCCAGTTCAGTTCAGCAAACCGTTACGTTTGCTTGCTTAGTCTCCCTGTATACTACTAACATATCTAATTACTAAATGCTCAGAACTCAAACTTCTGAACACCTTTCCCACCAGAAGTTTTATATAAATTGTTAGACTTATATTTCTTTAAGAGTATTTTTCAGGTATTTCTTTTTCAGTCTTATTTTCACAATATCTACTACTTGTCTTGTAGAAAGCCCACTAACACTGCCTTTTTTTTTTTTTTTTGGCGATGTTGCTTGTTTCAAGTGAGACCACTAAACAGACCAGAAGCAACTAAGTAGTGTTCTTTATCTTCCTCATGGGAAATTTTCTTATTTGTATACCAAATAGTTACCTTAAATCTATTCACTGAACCTCCACCTGTTGCAGCAAATTAAACAGTTTCTTATCTATTCAAAAGTACATTGTATGAATTTTTGTGTAAGCTTCTAAGACCTTCCTCTCTTTGAGACACAAAGAAACAAGTTAGCTGAACTGACTACTTTCCGATCTACACAGTAAATGTATGTTTCATTTAGGCTCATTCCCCATTCAGTTAGGTTTACTCTCAAACCCCCTTAATTTACCATGTGATAAGCAACTTCTAAGTCTGCAACAATATTCCCTTTTAAGATGTTACTTTTCTTTCAGTAGTGGGACTGCTTTTATTCAGATCTTGAAAAGGATATTTTATCACTTGTTCTATACTTTATTGTGGTAGATAAAGAAAGGCTTTTCTTCCTTTTTTTTCAGCGTGACAAAAAAAACAAGACATTTCCCAATTTTGACTGAAATGGAATTTCAGTGAGGCTTGACTAGATTAAATAGAACTTCTACAGATTAAGGCTTGGTCTGCAATCCTAACCGAGTCATGTCTTTCCCAATACGTTACTTAAAGTTTGGGCTACAAGTTAGGTGTATACACCTTGTGCATGTATTATATGATGGACAGTATGAGCTACTAGATCTGCTTTCAGTGAAATATGAAAAAAATCACTTGTTAAATTGCTACAAGGCTACCTTGAAGCAATTCAATGGTGCAAATGATGCAAATACACTGTGTGCAGTCTTAATGGAGAAAATCAAGAGCATTAAACCATTTTCCTATATAATTCTGGCACTAAAACCAAAAAAAGTTTACATTAGAATAACTTATGTACTTCAAAAGTTAAAAAATATTACCTCTGAAGCTTGCATGAACCTCAGCAAAGCCAGAAATCAGCTTGTGAGCTTCATAAACCAGGAAGGCCCCTGTTGAAAGCACAAGCCCCCTCCGAAGGCTTTTTCTAAGCACCTGCATGGGATCACAAGATAATGCATTAATAAACACTGTCAACCTAACTTAAAAAAGTTTGTATGCTCCCTAGTGTATATAAATTATAATAGCAATTATATTTCAGATCTTGATCAGAGAAAAGCCTTTTGAAAGTGAAAAGAAAAAAATAACTTTGTAAGATAAACTGCATTATCATGAGGGTATTTTCTAGTTTTTTTCAACACAGACTAGTAATTACACTTTAAAATAGGAACAGAGCATTAGACTGAAAATAAACCATAAACATGTTCAAAAAACATGTAGACAAGGCCCTTTGTGACATGGTTTAGTAGTGGACTTGGCGGTCAGGGGTTAAAGGTTGGACTGGGAGATCTTAAAGGTCTTTTCTAACCTCGCTGATTCTATGATTCTAAGAATACGGCGCACACACAAGGTAAGAAGGAAAGTATCAAACTCGCGTTTCTGAAGAGCGAACGAGCCCAGGGATCCTAGTTGTGCAAAACCGCACCAGCTCCTCACCGCACAGCGCCCCTCCCCGCCCCGCCGGTCTCCGTAGCTGCCACCCACCCCAGGCCGGCAAGCGGCAGGAACAAGCTTACGAAAACCGTGGAAGCGGCCGCCCACCCCGAGCAACAACGCGGCTACCTCGCTGTCCCCGGCCCCGCGGCTAGCTCCCCAGCGCAGCGGCCCGTACGTCGCGCCGGCCGCCCCGCGCCGGAGCGGCCTCCCCAGGCAGCGAGGAGCACGGTGGAAGGGCCGCGCCAACACCAGCGCCTCCATAACAGCGGCCATCGCACGCCGCAGAGGAGCTGGTCCGTCACCGGCAACAACCCGGCTTAAGGGGAAACAAGAGCAGCAGGCACACGTTCCGCCCGCCAGCCATTGCGTGACCCCAGCGCCGCGCCGCGCCACGCCCCGCCCCGCCTGCCCGGCCTGCGGCGGCTGCGAGGGGCTCCCGCGCATGCGCCTCTCGGCCGTGGCGAGCCCGGTTGGCGTGGGCGTGGCCGCCGCGCCGCCAGGGGTGTGAGCGCTCTACGGTTCTGTCGGTGGTTTCGGCAGGTGAGGACTGGCCTAGCTGCTTTGCAGTGGATGCGCGACGGGACGGGCTGGGCTGGGCTGGGCTAGGCTAGGCTAGGTGTTGTCTGAGGGCCGGGCAGAGGGCTGGGCGCCCGGGGACGCCGGCCCGCCGCCTGGGAGGGCCCCGTTTCCTTCCCGTGCTGGTTAGGCTGTACTTCTGCCCGTTTGCCGCGGGTTTAAGTTCTGCTCTGGCCTGAGGAGAACGAGCTGCGCCCCCTCAGGGCGGTGCACCCCTGCGGCGGAGACGCGTATGGGGCGGGGCCGCGGCTGGTGCCGCGGGCGGCAGCTGCCCTCACCGTGCCTCCTGGCAACGCACCCGCAAGTGTCCCTACCGCTTCCTGCTCTGAGGCGCTGGCCGCTCACCGCGGGGCTGGGCACTGGCTTCGGCGGACCTGCGGCGTAAGTCGCGTTCCTCCGCGTCCCTCGGACTGCGTGAAGGTAGAGCTGCGCGTCGGAACACTGGTGTGCGGGAGGCCGGTGTCTGTGGCGGTGTAACGCTGCTCCCTTTGGGGAAGAAACTGTCAAGAGTCATCGTCGTTCCTAGATGAACACTCGCTGTTCTTCCTGGGCGGCTGCTAGAGCAGGTGGTTGGGTTTTTAGTCTTTAACTGCGTTTGCACAACAAGCTGACATGCATGTTGTCATAATTTACTTTTCTACTAGGGAAATGTTGAAATATGAAAGCTTTTCACTTTGCTTCCTTACTCGTATCTTCAGGGTGTATTAATATGCATTGCCTTGTCTCCAGACATGGAGCAATGTTCTCTTAGGAGTTTTATGTCCCTGAAAGTTCAGCTTAGAGATGTTTCTATAGTGGTACAGACGGGCTGTTAGTGAAAGTAACTTGATCCCAGACTATTACTTTTTTTTTTTTTTTCATTGAAGTTTTAAACTTTAACTTTACATATTAGGAAAAAAAATTCTTCACTGTGAGGGTGCTGAATCACTGGCACAGGTTGCCCAGAGAAGTTGTGTCTGCCCCATCCCTGGCAGTGTTCAGGGCCAGGCTGGACAGGGCCTTGAACGACCTGGTGTAGTGGAGTGTCCCTGCCCATGGAAGGAGGGTTGGAACTGGATGATCTTCAAGGTCCCTTCCAACCCAAAGCATTCTGTGATATGTATAATCAGAGAGGTAAGATGGTTTCGGAGAGCATGCAAGCATCAGTAAACATTGGAAAAAAAAACCAAACAAGAAATAGGTATAGGAGCAGGAAGAGCCAAGTCTTTTTGTTCTTCTGTTATGGTGTTAGGAAGAATGTGGTGTTTTTCCAGTAAGTATATTTGTGCTAATACTTTTGAATTAAACCATACAGACCCATTATGTGTGACTGATAGACCAATTTTAGTGTGAAAGCAAAAATGCATTTCTGTTAGACTGAATAACTAAGCTGTTATTAAATGTCATCTGCCAGAATTCCAAGATAGCAGTGCTATACCACAGTGATTTTACAGCCTTGTGTTATGCCCAAGGTGTTTAATGTTTCTGCAGAATTTAAGGCTAGAGGGAAGCCATAGCGGCTGTTTTGTACAAGCAACACCAAAGATTCTTCTAAAAGAATAAAACTGAACTTGACAGATTAATATTATTACCTGGGGTGGAGTTTCATTTTTCTTTTTTTCCCTTATTCTGATTTAGTATCAGATCCTGTCATTACCGTGTTTTCCTTTAGGCAATACCTTTAGGGACAAAATTAAGTAGTAAGACACTAAATTATTAATTCCTTATTATTTTGGTTTATTTTTCAGTGAATGTCATAGTTCTCTTCCAACATAAATGATACATGATCGAGTTAGTATTTGTAGGTACTAGTTCCTGTTACACCCATCAAAGTTTACAGACAGAAAATAGAATTACGGTACTCTTTACTGGTTTACGATCTTAAACTTCTTTTCCAGCCTAAACAATTCAATGTTTAATGTCCTTAGCTTATCTTTAATATTGCTTTAGATGAGATACTCCTGCTCAGGGATTTAAAAATGACATTATTAAGCATTTGAAGGATTTCTGGATATAGGAGTTTGGGGACTGGGTTTCTGAGTCTGAGCATTTGTTTAGGAAATATTCTTAATTATTTAGATTACTTTCTTCTGTGGTTGAAGGAAGCCTGTATTCGGTAGACCCTTCTGTTCTTGTAGGTGGATCAGGTGCACGTGTTCACTCACTGGTTTATCCAAGGCACAGTTAGGAGCCAGTTGAATTAGTTCCGCTGGTGGCAACTTGCTCCAGTGCTTCTCACATCCTGGAGGATTATTATTAAATCCTCATGGTGGGTAGTTAGCACATGTACAATAATCTGATGGTTCTGGGAAGCAGCATGATTGCTGTGTGCCTTTGTTCAGTGCCACTGCCTGTGTGTATGCAGAGCATGTATAATGCCTCCCAGCCACAGTGACTGCAGAGTGCAAGAAGCTGCTGTGATAGTGAATTGAAGAACAGATGACTGCGGAGCTCTTGGTTTGCCTACAGGAGGTTTTGAAATACATCTGGGCAGTAGTAAAGTGTAATTTTGTGATTCTCAATTTCAGGTTAATGTTACTGTTTATACTGAAATACAAAATGATATTTTATATCGTGGACCATTGTGTAATAGTACTTTTATGGATTTCTTCTTTGGCTGTCTTTAGCTGTAGCAGTGTAGGAAAGCATTGGTTTCTCAGAGCATAAGCCATATTGAGAGCTTGCAAGCCAGTGATTTTGGTCTACTTACTTTAAAACACCATAATTTTATTAAAAAATAATTACATGAATAAGACAAAAAAAAAGTAATCTCATGTTTGTTCTTGAAATCTTAAATGGCTTTTTTTGCTGGAGTTTTTAAGCATCTCGTTTACATTGTACTTTGTTCTCTGACAACGGCTCTGAGCTTCCATAGTGCTTCTGTCATGGACGTATTAAACTGTTGGGCAGGTTATTTTGAGGAGCTCTAGATCCTCAAAGTCTATGCAGTTAAACCTGTTACTTTGATTGATACATGGGAATAACAGTTCTTGGTTTTAATTTGCTTTCATTTAACATTTTAATGCTACTATTGAAGCTTAGCCTTCTGCCTAGAAGCCCAGAGGCAGACCTCTGAGGCAAGTTGCCATTTTTAAGAACTGGTATTTGTACCAGTGAAGTGTCACAACATGCCAGATTTGAAATGGACTGTAAGGTTTAGTCTAAAATGTGATCACTTGCATCTTATTTCTGCAATGAAACACAGCAAGATTTTGTGAGATACAGGTTTTTCTCTCTTCTGGATAATGTTGATTAAAGTCAGTCAATGAGAGGAATTGCTATAAAGAATACACTATTTAAGGTAGTATTAAAATTGCATAGTTGATAGATTGTTTTCCATAAAGTAATAGATTTAAAAATAGTTTGATAAAACATGTATGCAAGAAAGACATTTTCCTCTGGCTGAATGCTCTCTGCCTAAACCAACTAAGTTTTGATGTTATGAGATCTGTGTTTCTTAATTTTCTTGTTCAGGACACAATATTACCTTTTATAGTTTAGCTCCCTTAGATCAAAACATCACTCAAAATTCTTAAAATACTGTTATGTGATGAGGAAGCTGGGAAGAACCCTCCCCATAAAAAGTGTGTGTAAAGGGTAAATGCACATATTCAGGCATTAAAAAAAAGTCCGCAGAAGGATATTTAGAAATGGTTGTTTCCAAGTCATTTGGCGAGCAGGCATCCTAGAAGTCAAATTAATAGTTTCTGGTTTGTGCAGTAGAAATTTTTAAAAATAGAATTCTGAATGTGTTCTTTGGCAAGGTAACTTAATTATAGATTTTTATATATATATCTATAAGTAGTTGCATGACTTGTTACACCAGTGTGCTACCAGTCCCGTCGATAAGTACTTGAACTACCTGGGTATGATGAAGCTTGTGTAAATAGATGATTCATTTCCCACAGAGAAAACAATGTGTCCCTTCTCATGATCTCATATGCCTCAGATATCTTAAATATTAACTCTAATGTTTGTTTGGAATAATCACCAGTAAAATAAATTCTGAGATTATTAGGTTTTTATTACTGTAATCTCACTTGTTCAATGAAGAGTTACATAATTACATCATACTAAGTAATGAATCTGAGAAGGGGTAGCTTACACTCAAGGTTTGTGTGATTCTCCAAATACAGAGCGGTTCAAGCTGAGATGCATTACTTTGAGCTCCTTCTGTTATTCAACTTGTCAGCACATCAGTTAGTGCAACAGGACAATTTTATCAGCTGTGTTGCTTGTAAAGAGAGAGAGGGGAAAAGCGGAGCAGAATTCAGGTTTACAGTTTTTAAAGAAGCCTCTAATTTTCAGATGTGATTATAAAACAGCCTTTGTAACTTTATGTGAAATTTCAGCTCCTGTGAGGTTGTCCATTTCATTGAGAATTGAAGGGTTACCTTGAGATTTTTTTAAATATATGTTTATACACAAGTAGCCCAAGATCACTGGAAATTGTGTTGCTCCTAGCCCGTCAGTGGAAAGAAGCATCCATTTCTCATAAGTTCATCAGCTTCTTGCAGCAGATGTGGTGTTTTCTGTGAGTACAGTGTCATTCTCTGCTCTTTGGATATGCAGCTGTTCTGAAGAGATGCGAGAGGACTATGCTGAGTTTGTGAATTGAGAAAATTATATTGTCAGATGGATGTTCTCTCCCAGGTTACTTTCATTCAAATCTTACTTTGTCCGTCTTTGTGCCAGCTCTTCACTGGAACCCTTCTTGTGAAAGACTTTTGTAAGAGGTGCTGTTATTTCTTGGTCTTGCAATAGAAGAATACACGCCTAGAGATCTTTACCACAAAAATTTCTGTCTGCAGGAAATGGTATCTTAGGCCTATCTGAAAGAGTAGAGCCTGAATTGCATGTACTGAATGTTCAGGACAGTAAAGCTTCATATGTGTTATTACAGGTTTAGACTTGGTTCACAATTTTCACTTTTATAGCCTGTCTGAATAATTGTTTCCTTGTTGTCATTTGCCAAGGTTTGTGGGAAATAGTTAGTAGTCCAAGAAGGATTGGAGCACTGCTTTTATACAATACTGCTTGTGTCAGTCCGGCGCGCAGTTTACACAAAATGCTTAAGTGTAGTATTATAGCTAGAAGATTAGCTGATCAGCAATCAACTAATCAGACTTTATTAGAAAGTTCAGAATTGTTTTCACTGCTCTTGCTGTGTCCATCTGGGCCACGAGGTAAATGCAAAATGTGGATTTTGGGTCTATTGTCAGTAGTTATAGGAATGAGGAAATGTTTTGTGACAGCAATAGCTTACATCAGAACAGGTTTGAGACTTCTGACTGAAGGCAGTGATGCCAAACCCAGCTAGAGCAGTGCTCACTTCCTTAGTCCTTTGGTCTTGTAGTTATGTATTTCTGCTTGTCAGATTGGGAAGCACCTATAGTTATAAACATGTCATACTACTCTGAAAGGTTACCTGGGTAAGCCTGTACTCTCCTCTGGTATTGCAGCATCAACAGGATTGCTGCAGTCTGACAGTTCCTAAGTGCTCTGTTAGATTGTTCTGATAATAGGTCTGTTCCTTCCTATTTAGAATACTGTGTTTACAGCACACATAGGCTGGGTTATTTGGTGGACACCACTTATCTTCAATGGAGTCATTATGATGGAATTCAAAGAATATTATCATTGGTGGAACTGCAAAAAAAGACTAGTCCTTGACTTAGAATTTTGCTTTGATAGTGACAGCTGAAGCAGAAGAATTTGTAATATACTTAGTTGACCTAATCATGCTCTTGAGTGATGTAGACATGACATATGGTCAGGAATGAGTATCTCCCTTCTGACTGTATGTTACTGCAGTTCAGAGATTGGATGCTGCAAGTTCTGCCTTACAGTTTATAAATTAATTTTCAGTCTTGAAAATAAGTTGATACTGTGTCTAGAGCATCATTTGTCAGCAGAAAGTGGTTTTCTGGAAACAGGCATTAAGGAGTCATACACTGGTCTCCACTGGATTCTATGGGCAAAGCCACTGACTGTTGATGAGCTCTGTCTGGCAAAGCAAGAGGGAATGGACAATATCAGTGTAAAAGAAACCAGGGGAAAAGGGGCAGACTGCTTTTAGAGATATGCTAAGCATAAAACCCATTGGTTTTAAAACAATTTAGATACTTAGAACTTAGAATTTCACTTTTTTCACCTCAAGGACAATGACTGAAACTTGGTAAAGTCATGGGAGCAAAAGATACTCAAAGGTGGAATCACTTTTAGCTGTTTGGGGGTGCAGTAGGATTTCCATGAATCTGACATGCTTCCTCTTAAAGTTAAGGTATGTGCATGAATGCTTCAGTGGTTCCTTTACATACAATCTATATTTTCTTCATTCTGCAGAAGTCCATTGCTAAGACGGCAGAACGGCAAAACAGAGATCCATCTCTTAAATAGCAAAATGGAGAGGCAGTGTGTGAAGTGTGCCCAGGTGGAATAAAACAACCCTCGTGAAAATTCTCCCAGACCACTGTGTTTTCTTTCTCCTGTTCTCAGTTCATTGTTCCTCTTTTCCATGTTCCTTTTCCTTTTTGCCTCTAAAAAGAGTTCCTTTTCACCAAATGTCATAGGAATGCAGTGAAAGAAACCCATAGGCTTGGGTTAAATGTAGCTTCATGTTCAAGTACACTATATGTGTACACTGCAAGTAAGCTGGCTAAGTAGAAGCAGATGCCTTTCTTTCCTTATTCTGTTTAGTGTCTCATGCACTTTCAAGATAAATTAATATTGTGTCTAGACTGTGGACTTCATATGGAAAAGGACAACCTGAAGATGCTTGGGAACTTCCAAGATAGGCTGCTTGTGAAAAGATTTTGAATTTTTAGTCTTTGAGTCAAGGGCATTTGTACTGTGGAGGCTCACCTCCCAAAGAGATGTTGGCAATGATCAACTGTATTTCTGAAGAGTATAATTATAGAGGGGTTTTTATATAGAAAATATCTGCTGCTCAGACCTAATTTGGCTTGCAAATGAAGGTTATCCCGATGTGGGATTCATAATTGATAATGAAGTTATCTCTGTAGGTTTGTAATATCTGCTGGTTTTCTCAGTTCCAGTAAAGAATTATTGAAATACTTAAGAAGAAATATGAGAAAGCTTTCAGTTGCTCTTTATTTTCAAATGAACCTCCAGAAAGAACATTTTCTCTTAATTCTTGGTTGTTACTTGACTTCAAAGTTGTTTATCCTTATTATTAAAAATTAGCTGGTTTTGAAGATTTACTAAAGCAAGATCGCCTATTTCTGTTACCCACTTAAACTCCTTTTCCGGTTGTCTCATGCTCATGGCTTCAGCTTTTCATTACAAAGGTTTGGTTGGGGAGTATGTCATATGACTTATTTTGTTATTCATTGAACTGTTAATATTTACATTACAAGTTACTGGTATTCATGTGGCATACATCATTACAGGATGTACTTTAAGGCTTCTGAAGCTTTATTGTCATCAGCTCACTGTGAACAGTTTAATGTTTATGGTGTCTCCCATTTTTCCGTTTGGTCTTCAAGCATTCTAAGAAACCTGATCTTGTTTCTTAGGTGCAGATTTTAAAATTAAGTTTTATACAAAGCCAAGAGTATGAGAGTAACGTACTCTTGGTACGTCATAAATCTTAAAATTTACATTTGAAGCCTCAGATTTCACTCTTGACAATCTAACAATTCTAGTGATCTGTCAGAGAGTTAATGCATTGTGACAAGTCTATTGTTTGCTTTTTAGTCCATTTTTAAAATAACAATTACTGTTGCTGCTTTCTAGCTTAACTAATGGCGGCACAGTGTGTGACAAAGGTGGAGTTGACAATTTCCTGCACCAATCTCTTGGATAAAGATGTTGCTTCCAAGTCGGACCCGCTTTGTGTGCTTCTCCAGAACACCAGTGGTCAGCAGTGGTATGAGGTACAGAATGATGTTTCTCATGTATCTGCTAAAAATGCCGTTTATGTTGCTGGGACTTTTAAAACACTGGAGTGTATGAGTGCATTAAAATATTTTAATTATATAAATTATTTAATGATATAGAAATATATAACTCATATAGCTACATAAAATATATTAATTGTATAGCAGCACCTCTGAATCATAGAATCATAGAATAGTTAGGGTTGGAAAGAACATTAAGTTCATCTAGTTCCACCCCCCCTGGCATGGGTAGGGACACCTCTCACTAAACCATGATTATACCTACAATAGTTACACAGGCAGCAAGCTAATAATTGTTTTTTTTAATAAATACTTGTCTGATTTTTAGCAATGTTCCACAGCCACGTGTGGACAAACAGAATGTGCCTTCTAAGCACTTACATGTACTTTCAGAAATAAAGTACTCCAAAACTGGGGTCTCATCCTGGATCTGACAATATAGAATCATAGAATAGATAGTGTTGGAAAGGACCTTAAGATCATCTGGTTCCAACTCCCCATCCCATTTTAGGGCCGGGACACCTCACATTCAGCCGTGTCACCCGAGACTCCATCCAGCCTGGCCTTGAACGCTGTCAGGGATGGTGCATTCACAACTCTTTTGGGCAACCCCTTCCAGTGCCTCACCACCCTCACAGATAAAACTTCTTATATCTAACGTAAACTTTTGCTGTTTAAGTTTGAGCCCATTAGCCCTTGTCCTGCCACTACAGTTCCTGATCAAGAGTCCCTCCCCAGCATCCTTGTAGGCCCCCTTCAGATACTGGAAGGCTGCTAGGAGGTCTCCACGCAGCCTTCTCTTCTCCAGGCTGAACAGCCCCAACTTTCTCAGCCTATCTTCATATGGGAGGTGCTCCAGCCCCCTGATTATCCTTGTGGCCCTCCTCTGCTCTTGTTCCAACAGTTCCATGTCCTTTTTATGTTGAGGACACCAGAACTGCACACAACAGTCCAAGTGAGGTCTCGCGAGAGCAGAGTAGAGGAGCAGGATCAACTTCTTGGACCTGCTGGTCATGCTCTATTTGATGCAGCCCAGGATACGGTTGGCTTTCTGGGCTGCGAGCGCACACTGCCTGCTCCTGTTCAGTTTCTCATCAACCAGCACCCGCAAGTCCTTCTCCGCAGGGCTGCTCTGAATCTCTTCTCCACCCAACCTGTAGCTGTGCCTGGGATTGCCCCGACCCTGGTGTAGGACGTTGCACCTGGCTTGGCTGAACTTCATAACGTTGGCATCAGCCCACCTCACAAGTGTGTCAAGGTCCCTCTGGATGGCATTCCTTCCCTCCAGCATATCAACAGAAGCGCGCAGCTTGATGTCATCAGCAGACTTGCTGAGGGCGCACTCAATCCCACTGTCCATGTCAGCGACAAGAGATGTTGAACAAGACCAGTCCCAACACTGATCCCAGAGGGACACCACTTGTTAATGGTCTCTAACTGGACACTGAGCCGCTGACCACCTTGCGTGCAGCCATCCAGCCGGTTCATTATTCGCTGAATCTAGCCAGTTCTTTATCCACCGAATCCAGCCAATTCCTCATCCACTCTTGTGCTTAAATAGACAATGAACATTTGGAACGCTGCGCTGGCCAGCTCTATGGGGCCAGGACCATCTCCGTTGCTCTTTCACTGTCCCACGATCAACCTGAGAGCGAGCTGAGCAGTGCTGATGTGCTGCAGCTGGGATGGATCTGTGAGGGTGGAATTCCACCCTGCCTGGCCTCAGGGTGCAGGCAGCAGTAGGACACGGCTGCGTGGCCACATCCTCTAGCTGGGCCCATGCCAGAACCTGTACCCCACATGCAGCGAAGGCTGCGAGGGCAGGACAAGATGTGCTGCCAGCAGAATGGGGCAAGGGCTGCCTGCTTCAGGAGGGCTCTACAACAGGTCTGGACCTTGAACTCACATGTGCCCATCTTCATTTGCATGCGCAGCTCATGCACGCATCAGCTCCCCCTGCACTCCACTGCCAGTTCCCTCCTGGAAGTGTCTCCTCTTTCTCCGCTTGCCAGGTCCCAGCACAACAGCACCAGTGTGTGACCATAGACCCAGCTGCAGCCCCCCCAACCTCCAGTGTCCCCAGCCACCTCTGGCCTAAAAGCCTCTTCCACCCTGCGGGCTCAGGAGGAAGGGTCTCAGCAAAGAGAGATGGAGGGAGGTCAAACTTGTTTTGGGCAGCAGGATCCAACAGCAGGCCGGGTGCAGGTGCTGCCTGCAGCAACCTGGGTCTGGGCACACTGTGATGCCATGATGCCATGACATTCTTGTGTTTCCCCAAGCTTGAGGAGCAGCCCGAGAAGCCTTGGTCAGCGCTGGCACAGGTTGTGCCTGATGGCAGCACCGGGCCAGGTGCTCTGCAGCCACCGAGGGGTTGGTGTGAGCATCCAGACCTTTGGTCCCTTCCCTGTGCCCAGCCTTGCCCGCAGCTGCAGAGAGCCTTAAAGAGCCACTCTGCCAAGGCAGGGAGCACATGCGGGGCACCTATGGTGTCCCAGGCCCAAACTCCAGCAGACCCAGCCCCCTCCAGCCCCAGCAACCGGGAGCGAGTGGAAACCGCTTGTCTGCCAACGCCGTGTGTGCTCACAGCAAACACAGGAAGATCAAGAAATGTATTTAAAAAAACAACAAAAAATAACAAACTACAGTTCTTATACAACAAGCTACACCTCTCCTATCTGAAACTACAATCTGCAAAAACCAACTCTAATAGAAAGAAAGTCCAAATCTACAAAACTCCACTCTTCTTCAAACTACGAATCTTCTAAAATAATCAACTTCCCAAAATACCTTCCTCCTCCTTCTTGATGGGCCCTGGAAGCAAGCAGCACAAGGTCATTTCAGTGAGGCTGCTGATGGTCACTGTGTTTGCCACAGCCTGAGACACGCTGGGGAGAGCGTGACTGTGCCGCAGGACTCGGCTCTGGCTAGGCTGGGAGCCGGTCTCTACGCGATGAGACTTGGCTCACGTGGCCCAGAGGCAGCACAGGGCAGCGCTGTGGTGGCCCCCAGGACGAGGACACTGGGCACCGTGGCCCTGCAGCATGTTCAGCCCCAGCGCAGCGGCAGCAGCCAAGCCACCCTTACTGCCAGCAGTGGCTGGGAGCACGTGCTCTTACTGCTAGTTAGTCCACTTCCATCTCCTTTTCATCTTCCAACCTGATGTCTACCTCCATCTCCTCGTCATCCCCTGGCTTGATGTCAACTTGCATCTCTTCCTCGTCTCGCAGTCCCACTTGGGTCCTGCTGGCAGCGTGGTCCTCCGGCTCCAGCATGTATTGGAATAGCCTAAGGCAAAAGCTAAGCAGAAGAGTGCATGGTGCTGCCCTGAGCAGTGGAGCGAAGTGGCGGGAAGGGGGACTGGGCACCCGGACCCCTCTCGCTGCCCAGGCAGAGCTGTGGGTCGCTAGGGCCCCAGGCACGTCTGCCAGCAGGAGCTGGCCTGAGGGCGGGGGCTCCTTGGCCAGCAGCACCCACCAGTTCTGGCAGGCTGGTGCATGCAGCCGGAGGATCCTTAGCTTCCTGCGCTTCAGCGCCTTGCGAGGCGGTGAGACCTTGAAGACCTGCCAGAGCAGAGAGGTCAGGGGTGAGCGCCTGTGCTCCCTGCCTGCAAGGCCCAGGCATGAACCCGGCCCCTGTGCCTTCTTCGGCACCCACCAACTCCTTACTCTGTGTATGCAGGTCTTTGCCTGCTCGCTCCCGCAAGGGCTAGGCTGGGCTGCCAGCAGGACAAGGGACAACTCCCCATCCCAATTTAGGGCCGGGACACCTCGCACTCAGCTGTGTCACCCGAGACTCCATCCAGCCTGGCCTTGAACACTGCCGGGGATGGCGCATTCACAACTCCTTTGGGCAACCCCTTCCAGTGCCTCACCACCCTCACAGATAAAACTTCTTATATCTAACGTAAACTTTTGCTGTTTAAGTTTGAGCCCATTAGCCCTTGTCCTGCCACTACAGTTCCTGATCAAGAGTCCCTCCCCAGCATCCTTGTAGGCCCCCTTCAGATACTGGAAGGCTGCTAGGTCTCCACACAGCCTTCTCTTCTCCAGGCTGAACAGCCCCAACTTTCTCAGCCTGTCTTCATACGGGAGGTGCTCCAGCCCCCTGATCATGCTTGTGGCCCTCCTCTGCTCTTGTTCCAACAGTTCCATGTCCTTTTTATGTTGAGGACACCAGAACTGCACACAACTCATTGCTGTGACCCAGGTGTAGTACATTGCACTGGCATCAGCCCACCTTACAAGCATGTCAAGGTCCCTCTGCATGGCATTCCTTCCCTCCAGCTATCAACCAAACCAGACAGCTTGGTGTCATCGGCAATCTTGCTAAGGGCACACTCAATCCCACTGTCCATTTTGCTGAGAAAGATGTTGAACAAGACGGGTCCCAACACCAATCCCTGAGGGACACCATTCATTACTGGTCTGCAGCTGGACATTGAGCCATTGACCACAACCCTTTGTATGCGGCCATCCAGCCAGTTCTTTATCAACCAAGTGGTCCACCTATCAAATTGATGTCTCTCCAATTTAGAGATAAGGATGTCATTTGAGGCAGTGTCGAATGCTTTGCAGAAGTCCAGGTAGATGACATCAACTGCTCTACCCCTGTCCATCAGTTCCATAGCCCCATCATAGAAGGCCACCAAATTGGTCAGGCAGGATTTCCCTTTTGTCAAGCCCTGCTGGCTGTCACCAAGCACCGTGTTTTTATGTGCCTTAGCATGCCTTCCAATTGAATCTGTTCCAAGATTTTGCCAGACACAGAGGTGTGACTGACTGGTCTGTAATTCCCTGTGTTATCCATTTTCTCCTTCTTAAAATGGGGATTGTATTTCCCTTTTTCCAGTCGTCAGGAACTTCAGGTTACTGCCATGATCTTCCAAATATGATGGGCAGTGTCTTAGCAACTTCATTTGCCAGCTCCTTCCGGACCCGTGGATGGATTTCATCAGGTCCCTTGGACTTGTGTACATTCATGTTCTTAAGGTGGTCTCAAGCCATCTGAAGACTGAGGCAATGAAGTCATTCAGAACCTCAGCCTTCTCTAAATCCAGGGTAGCCAGTTCTCTTGATAGCTTCTGGAGAGGGCCCATATTGTCCCTAGTCTGTCTTTTATTTGCTACTTACCTATGGAAGCCCTTCCTGTTATTTTTATGTTGATCTTTATGCAGGAATAAATACCCAGTACTGGGAGAGAAGAAAAACAGGTCCTCCAATATTTCTCTGACTTACAGCAGTGGATTTTGTTCCATATTTTTATTTAGAAAATATAAATATATTGCAAATATAACTTTGATTCAGAAATATATACATATATTCATAGTTGATGAAAGGTTTGTAGGAATATATGGCTTTATACTTCATAGTAAGAACTTTTGAGAGTCTTTAATAATATATTATTTCATTTGAATGCTTGTTTGATTGATGAAATCCTGGATAAAGTGGTATCTTTCTAACTGCAGGTTGATCGCACAGAGAGAGTTAAGAATTCCCTGAACCCAAAGTTTGCCAAGAAATTCCTAATTGATTACTATTTTGAGCTTGTTCAGAAACTTAAATTTGGAATATATGACATCGATAACAAAACCTTTGATCTGAATGATGATGATTTCTTAGGAGAATTTGAATGTACACTGGGACAAGTAAGTATGCAGATGTTTTCCCTTAGAATTAAGAAAATGTCAGTTGCTTATATAATTTACCTTAAATTTACCACTGTCATCTTGTGTGATTGGGGTACTCCTAAACTGAATAGAATTCCTTTCATTTGTTTCTTCAAGCCTTGGTTCCATGTATATACATTTTATGCGCAAAAGGTCTTGCGATGGTGCCCTGAAATGTACTTTATGATGGTGACTGTCCAGATTCCTGTCTGAAACTAAGTGGACTGTCAATGAGCACAAAGTACTAATTGCTATTTACTTACTGCAGTACTCAAATTCTTACTTTTAGGCTCTATAAGAAGAGAGTTTGATTTAGTAACATAAAGAATGTTCACAAGTGCCATGTTAACCTTGTAATTTTCTTTCCACTCAAGGCAAGCAGCAGTGATTCTGGTTCTGCTTACTGTCGATTTCATTCTCATTTCCCAATCAAATTCTTCTTCCCTGTGTCTAAAGTGTTTTTATTTTCAGCTTATTATGGAGACAGAGGCATGGTGAAATGAAATTCAGTAGCAATTTAAAATTAATTATTCATTCTTAAAGTAAAGAAGGACCTGTAGAATGAGTAGACAAACTTCTGAAAAGGCATTGCCAGCAGAGGATAAAATAAGATGAACTGCAGAAACACTGCAGGGGGAGGCTGTTTTTTGTTTCCATGACAAGCATTGTGTTTACAAATGTTTGCTGAACCCCTTAATGAAATGTGGCTTTCATGTGTTTGAATCGTACATATGAAAAACTTAAAAATGGTTTGAGATTGAAACTTAAGGTATTTGTCCATTATGTGTATCATGTTACTAGAAGACATTTGAACACATACTGCTCCTGAAACTCTGCGTGTGTTCATCTGCATATGTACTTTAAAATTTTGAAATATGTTGAGTATTAACTATTTATTTATAGAAGATCATGGAAAGTAAATGCCATGCTGTCATCTTCATGATAAAGGAAAAATTAATAAAAGGAAAATACTTCACTATCTGATTTCATTCCTTTGAAAATCTATTAAATTGTGCTACTGATACATTTAATTGTGCTACTAATGCTTGATACACAAATTTTGTCTTGGCAGATAGTTTCTAGCAGGACTCTAACAAAACCATTAGTACTCAAAAATGGCAGACCTGCTGGAACAGGAAGTATTACGGTAAGACAATCTGTTCAGTATTTATCCTTAAATGTTTTGGTGTTTTTTTTTTTTGTTTGGTTGGTTTTTTTTAAGTTAGTGTTTTGAACACAGTATGTGTAACCTACAGTGCTGTAAAAAGTATCTTTCTTAAAGCTTTCTATTTATTTATTTTTCCCTTCCACTATTATTTTTTTGTCATCCAGAAGAGCAGTGACCTGTGTTCTGCATCTCTGGGTCTCATTGCATCCATAAAATAATTAGCGCATCCAGTGTGCGACTGTTTGAGCAATATCTGTAATTGTCATTATCAGCATCTCATGAATCTCAATATCAGATCAAATTGTTCTTCCCGGGCTCCATTTTTTAATATTTCATTTGTGAGTAAACATGATTTATTTTAGTGGACCTGTTGTGAATATGAGAAAATGATGTAGTTCCTGAATACAAAATGAGGATTTAATTTTTTTTGCCTTTCTAGATTACAGCAGAAGAAGTGAAGGACAACAGGGTGGTTGTATTGGAAGTAGAAGCAAGGAAACTGGACAACAAGGTATTTAAGCCATTGCTGTTTCTTAGTAAAATCAGAATCTTGTCAAAACAGGAAACATTAAAATGTTTGGGTTTTTTTGTTTTGTTTTGGGTGTTTTTTTTCTGAAACAAATCCATTAAGACTCTTCTTATGCTAACAAATTGAAGAAAGATGGTTTCACAGTAAATTTATTAACTGTTTTGAAATGAACTCTAATATATTTCTAAAAAAGCCAAGTGCATTTCAGGAATGGTCTGTGAACAGCATGCTTTCATTTAAATGTAAATATTTATAATTAATCATAATGATAATGATAAGGGAGTTTGGGTTGAATAGGTGTATAAATGATTACCTGCTATCACTCTGAAATAACTGCGTAAGAGTACACTTGGAGTGTATCAATCTGTTATGTGAATGTTTTGAGGCTGGCCAAAATGACTCTATTTAGAAAGACTTTTTAAAACAAAATAATGAAAGATATGTTATTTTTCTCAGCTGATTTAATGATGCTTTTTTGAACAGGATTATATCCTTAGTTTTCTAACAAATAAGTATTATGATGGATAGGATAAATATTCTTTTGTTTGAGTTGTCAGGTATCTAGTATATGGACACTACAGAACTTTTAACCTAAATTGACAAACGCCTAGTTTTTTTTTCCTCTTTCATCAGACTTGCATCTAAAGTTTTTGTTCCATGAACGTTTAGTTTACTTTTTGTTAATCTAAGTGTGCTTTAACTGCATTTACTAGCATTCATGCCACAGGCTGTTCTGGGATAATTACATGTTCTTTAAATACAGGATTTTTTTGGAAAGTCAGATCCTTATCTGGAATTCCACAAGCAGACGGGAGATGGAAACTGGGTGATGGTTCACAGAACAGAGGTAGGATATTTTCAGTCAACAATTTAGAGTTTAAAAGTTTATTTGATTTTTAATGTGTCACAGCACTAGAGGTACAGTGGCTTACAAAAAGAAGACAGTGGTCTGGTAGTTGACACAGACTGGTTAGAAATGACCTCAGATCTTCCACTGATTTTGTGATAGAACAGGAAGTCTACCTTACTCTGTTTCTGATTTATGCCATCCTGTTTTAAAGGAAAATACTAAAAAGACCCAATCAAACAAACAAACAAACCCACAAAAAAACAACCACAAAAAAGCAAACCCTACCACAAAATTTTCTGCAGTTCAAAAGAAATTGAATGTTTTGAAAAGGTTCTGTGTGCTCATACATGGACATTTGTCTGAGTGCTGCTCACCCTTAGAGGTTGTTGAGCATTCCTGTGACTGTGCTGTTCTTAGGTCAGTGGCACCTAGCTGTGTCATTTAGTAATGAAAGTAATTATACTGCATGGTTGCATAGCAAGGGCAAGACAAGGATAATGCTGACTGAGGGAAAGCGTGATTGAGCAGCAGCAGCCTTCTACCTTGGAGGAGGTGCAGAGGTGCCATGGAGGCAGCTGACAGGTCAGGTTCAAAATGTTTCACTGGTACTGTGTGCATTTGAAGTGGTGACCGTGTTAATTTTGAAGCATGGATGTCGAAGAAGTAGGAATCCTTTTTGTGTCAGATCTATAAAACTTGTTTCTCTTGTCAGGTGGTTCTTCTGTGTAAATTATATCTTTCCCATGAGGATTTCAGTCATCTTCAGTTTTAGATAAAACCCAAATTTGCTGTAGGATTAGTTCTTTATGTTACAGATTTTAAAAACTTTTTATGTTACTAACCATTATTTACTCTTTTTATTTTCAAAAGAGCTGTTTCTTTCCTTGCACTCATACAGTGCTGGAAGTGTAAGTATTATTAGGTATCATTAATTAACTGTTTCTTGTTGCATGTAGTTTCTTGTGCTTTATAAGATCATGATTTGGTGTGTATTGGGCATATTACAGATATTTTCCATTTGAGAAATTCTGAAGATCATTCGGTATTATTCTTAAATGTCATGTTTTTGGTGTTCAGTTTGAGACCTTTTATCCTCATGTACTGTTTCTGCTTAACTATACCATGAATTTCTTGAGGCAGTATTTCCATAAGCAGCATTTCAGAATAAATAGAAGCTGCAGTGAGTTGTAATCTCTAGAGCATTGATGTATTCAGAATTTCCAATGTAATCTTTTTCCACTTTCTTTGGTAAGCCACACTTTCATATATGTTTGTGTGTATTATGAAAAAAAGGCAATATTTATATAAATATTCATTTTTGCAGTGTAGTAGCTGAATCATATAATAGATCACAATGCAGTCTAGAAAAATACGGAGCTGAAAGATACTATCTCTTTTGGACAATGGTATTGCTTGTTTAGAATGTTGTGTTTGTTTATATATTCTGCATGCTAGGATTTGGATTGCAGGAAGTGATGGACAGCATCATTAGTCAACTGGTTTTGCTCACAAAAATCATGGCGTGAAGGTATGGCCCATTACAATGACTACATTCCACTTCTGGGAGCAATACTATTCTGGCTTTTTTTATAAACAGGTTATTAAGAACAACCTGAATCCAGTTTGGAGACCCTTTAAAATCTCTCTCAATTCTCTGTGTTACAGTGACATGGATAAGTTGATCAAGGTAATGTATATGAAATGTGTGTATGAATTAATGCATTAAAAAATGAGAGTATGTAATAATAAATGAAAGATGTTTTATTCTAGTTATTGTCTCTGTTTCAAATTGAATTGAAAGTATTAGTCCTCTTATTTAAAATTCACAAAGATACATGCATGTTTTAGGGGCAAAAAACGTATCTCACATTTGTCTGGTAGAATTTGGTCTTTGAAAGTCTGAGAAAACAGTTAAACACAAGTAGCTTTGGAAGACCTGGTTCAGTTTCTTATTTGGATCATAGTTTTAGGTTGCATCAGACAGTATTAGTGGTGTTCAGGCACTGTATAGAGAAAGATGTGTGGTAAAGGCTAGAATATGCTTTGGTCTATGTTATAGGTCTTACAATACTTTACTGGTGCAACAGGTAACACTAAGGAAATTTTTAATATACTACCTGGTACAATTAATTACACTAATATACCAGCTGAGATAACAGGTGTGGACCAAATATGTATTGTGGATACCCGATGTAGCAATTTTTTCTCCTCAGATAGAACTGAACCTTCTGTCAGAAAGTCACCAAACCTGTGAAGTGACAGTTCTACCAGGACTGGTCTTTAACTATTTGTATGTTCAGATTTTATCTTGAATAAATTACGTTTAACTTCTGAGTGTTTTTCTTCAGGAATTCCCTTTAAGGGTGGAATTGAAACTAAGCAACCATCAAAAGGCCATTTATAATCTATTATGAACATGTTAGAAACCTGATATTTTAGCATTTAAGAAAAAAAAAGCCAACAAAGAAATGAATAAACCACTGTACTTGCCATTTTTCCTCTGGGTAGGAAAAATGAGAGCATGATCTGCATGTGACAGATAGGTATTAGTCACATGACTTGAGGCAGCCTTGGAATATGCTTAGCAGCCAGAGGGATCTGAGTGTTATAAGCACCTGTATAGATTTAAACAAATAATTATAGAGAAGGCTAATGAACAACTTTAGAAGCCTGCTTCCCAAGAAGTTTCTATACTTTATCATTCCTTTCTGCTTCCCTTTTCCCCAAAACAGCTGTAATAGCTCTTTCATCTCCATATACTGTAAATATATTTATCTTTTTCAGTAAACAGCTGTACTAAAACTATAGACCATTGATTAAATTATATCTATTAAGATGGAGTAATTATCAGTTTCTGTCATCATTTTAATAAAACCTGTTCATTGGAATCCTACCTCAGAAGTGTAGGTTTATTTCCAGAGGAAATAGATTTTACTTGGACTTGTTACAGAGTTGCAGGCAGACAGTAGGATTATGTCTTAATTTATAAGTCTAGGAGCTATTACTTCAAACATAAAAATGCAGGAAGAATTGTATTATAATGTTGAAGGATTAAACCATACTTTTTAACACTTTTATACGTGCACAGTTGCATACGTAATGGGCCATTTGTCATAGTAAGTAAACCTACCAACTTTTTCATAATGAGTGGCTTGGTTTGTGTATCCCCAGCAATGCACAAACCAAGTCATTTCTTTATCTTAAGGATCTATTGCTATATTCCATCAGAGTGTGTTTGCAGTCAGTGAAGTTTTTCCATGTTGAAAATGTGAGCCTTTCATCTGGAGCAAGCATGCCTAGTTCTGCTGGGTCAAATATATACGCAGTCTCATCACCTGGTTCCCTAGTGCTTTTGTATGTCCAGGAGGAGCATACATGGAACAAAAGAAACACTTCTGTCTTGCTTGGATAAGCATTGAAAATTGGTTTAGATTAGTTGCATATATCAAGCAAGACAAGCTTTGATCCCTTTAAAAGGAAAGATAACTGTGCCAACTGTGAGCAGGTATCATAACTGTTGCCTCAGGAAATGTCTTCAGTTTTAAATTTCAGGTACTGAAGAACTTGGCTGAGTAGTTGATTGGCTTAATTTATGGCATTCAAAAGAATTTACATAGCATCTGCCATGAATATTAGTTTTTTGGTTCTGTAGCTGCTTGTATGAGATTTAAGTTGCTATTCACTGCATGTGCATGCATTTATTTATTAGTGCATTCAAAATGTAGGAGTAGTGCAAACTGCAATGTAGAGGCATGAGGCATGTTCTGCACAGCATAGAACTTGCAATCTACACATCATATTTTGTACTTCACCATTCCTGTGTATTCAGAGAGTTAATTCCTCTCAGAAGTTCAAGTGTATGTTGAAGTGGTTTGTTTTACTTTATTATTCCTAAATGCAGTGGCCAAGTAATCAACTGAATTGTTTCTTTAATAAAATGTATGGTTTTTTTCAGTCTGGAAAGATGAACATGAAAATATCTATTCATTTCAAGCCCTATGTATTCAGAAAAGGTTTTCTTGAAGCTTGTTTTGATTCCATTCTAATGGAGGATTCCTACTTTAACTCTTGGTTTATTATTTTTATTATTTATAATTATTTTTATTAAGTTACTTTATTTTTTTTTCCTGTTACCCAATTAGCTAGCATGCCTGCATTGCTAAACTGAAATAAAATATCAGAAGTGGATGGAACTAGCATATGCTATTATAAATAAATAAACAGCTTTTTATCTGAAAATGCAGATCGGCTGCATTTGTAAGTTAAACTTTTAAAAAACAGAAATTGAGGATGCTGTAAGTGGTATAATGATACTCACTCAAATTGATAGGTTCTTAGGAAATAAGGAAATTTCACTTGTTCTGCCTTCTTTGGTACATTGGGGTGTTAAAAGATGTTAAAAAAACTCAAGTCTTGTTTCTAGATTTATGGCTGAACCTTCATATACTTCTGAATTCTGAGCTTTCTTTAATATAAAAGTGTTAATAAAACTCTTGTGATTGCTGAATAACTGGTTCACTATTTTTTTGGCTGGATGCTCAGAGATAGCTAAATTTCCTTAATACCTCTGAAAAATTTAAGTCTCTTAATCCATGATTACAGTAGGAAGAAAATACATTATTCTCTTGCTGTTCCCAACACCCTCACACTCCCAAAACATAGTTCAGTATAATTGATGTTACTTGGTCATTCAAGACCTGAAGCTGCTTAGTGTTTTCGTCCCTCCTTCGTTCCAGTGAAAGATCTGGTCTGAAATGGGTTATATTGTTTTTTATCATGCTTCATTCATAATTTTAGGTGTTACTCTATTCAATTCTAAGAGTGCAATCTGGGAAAATCTCCATCAAATAAGAGATTCAGTTTTGCCTGGGGAAATGCTATGGAAGTGTTCATTGCTTTTCTAGGGCCATTTCTGTTACTAACACTGGATAGTGCTTCATTTTAGGTAGAGTGCTATGACTATGATAGTGATGGGTCTCATGATCTCATAGGAAGCTTTCAAACTACGATGTCAAAACTGAAAGAAGCATCCTGGTCCTCACCTGTAAGTCTCATGTAGTCTACCTGTGTGCTTTTGATGAGCTGTTATACTCATTTGGGAGCAAAACTTAATGTCACTTGACTTGTGATATTGAAGTTGTGAGGCTGCAGCTTAACAATGCTGCTGTAGTTGAGGCTAGCTCAGCATTTACATTACTCATCCATTTACCTGTATGGTGGCAGGAGCTGCATAACCTGGCTCAGTGTTGACTGCACTAGTAGGTTAAGGTAATGGTTTAACTGATGAAGCCTCAACAACTGATTTTGGAAAGCTTATACATATAGGTATTACTTCATATGTCAGTGCTACAGCTGCTTCGTTAAAGACATGGTGATTCAGGCAAAAATCAGGTTTTTAGGTAGTAGAATCCTCAGAGGGAAAATAGTACAATTTCTTTGGTTAAAATACAGTTGTCTAAACAAACATATTTCTAAACTTTTTGGTAAGAGAGGATTTCTATATTGATAATGGCATTCTTCTTGCTAATTTGGGGCAAACTGGGTTAAATTTTTGATAGTGAGACTGCATTTTTAATACAAGCCCAAAGTACCAGTCATAGAATGAAGAATTTTTGTTGCATAAATGATACCTTTAGTGCTTATGTTGGATTTGTTTGTGTTCATGCAGGTTGAATTTGAGTGCATCAATGAAAAGAAACGACAGAAGAAAAAAAGCTATAAAAACTCTGGTATTGTGAGCGTTAAGCACTGTGAGGTCAGTGATGTATTCTGGTATTACTCTGTTTATAAGTGTTCAGGCATAACAGCTGTCACCTGCTATGCTTTCACCCTCAAACTGTAAGAAACTTTAAAATGTCTGAAAGTTCCAGACACAGTAGGTATTTAAGGAATCCGATTAAGGAGACAGATTGGCAGCTGAATCTTGTGTCTGTCCTCTGTCCCCTCACTTTCTCATGAAGGTGCCATCTATATGGCAAAGATCACTTACTAATTTGTAAGGCCATTCCTGAACCCCTGCATTTCCCAACTCACCATTATATGGTGAATTAAAATCTGGTAAGTCTGTTATTATATGTTGGTTTATAAATAATAGAGCTTTTGGAGCTGCTTTGTTGTCTACCTGTAATTTTGTAAAAGGCCTAATTCTGATGCACCGACGGCCCACTCTGTAGGTATCCTCACTGCAGTGGGTGGGTAAAATCTGTAGAGAAAAAATAGTATATAGTAAAAGCATGTATCTTTAGATATCTCTAGAGTAAAATTGGTATATAGTAAAAGTATGTATCTTTAGATGTCTGTAGAGTAAAAGTAGTGCTTTGCATGGGTAAAGATAACAAATCTACAATCTCAAAAGTTACTGCAATAATATTTATTGGTTTTCTCAAATATAAAAAAAAAGTTAATTTCTATATTTAACTTCTGTTTTTAGATCATAGTAGAGTGCACATTCCTCGATTACATCATGGGTGGGTGTCAACTGAATTTCACAGTAAGTAAAATCATTTATACAGAGTAGCTTTTACATTTTAGAATGAATGGAAATGTATAATTGATTGCCTGTGCACCTGTGCTCTGCATTTTATTATCAGGGATTTTTTTGGAGGGGGGTTTGGGTTGATTTTTTTGGGGGGGGGTGGTTTTGTTTTGTTCTGTAGCATGGAGGGGGAAGTCATTTTGCCAGAGTCCATCTAGTGTGTTTAGGAAAAATTATTTTCATGGCACAAAGTTCTGAACCTGTAGTTATGTTTGTTAGAAACTAGCTGAGCTGTGTGGATGGAGCCCAAGAAGAACCAAAAGCAGTGCAAATAGCAGTAAGATGTCTTCACCCTGGTGGTATACTTCATCACCAAAGCAGAGAAGACCCACTGAGGTTGGAGAAGTGTCTCTACGCTTCTGTGGTGACTGCTGTACTTCTGAGAAGAAAGATGTGTATGGCAAGATAGAGGGTGAAGTTAGTTTAATAGCTATTGAAGAGCCACTGTGAATGGTAACTGAAAGTGAAAACCTGACAGATGAAAGTCATTTCAGCCCTTCTGACAAATGTAAAGCTGCTGCTGGTTTTGTGAAGGCATTAAGTGTTAATATTCCAAGAAACCTGCGTCTGAATATTATGACTATTAGATTTGTAGATGTCCTGGTAGCTACTGTTTACAACCCTTTTATGATTTTCAGTTTGGCCTTGTGATTGATAAGAAAGATAATTTTACCGCTAACAGCAATTTAATATAAACATTGCATTTGACAGGTAGGGATAGATTTTACAGGCTCCAATGGAGACCCTCGCTCTCCAGACTCTCTGCATTACCTCAGCCCTAATGGAGTTAATGAATACCTAACAGCCATCTGGTCTGTAGGACTGGTCATTCAGGATTATGATACGTAAGTTTTAGATTTTCATTTGAATAATTTTTTGATATGTATAGATTTTTATGGTAGCTTCTTAAACCAGTGTTGAAGGTGCTAGCAGATATATTGGAATAAAACTTCTGAGATGAAATGTAGAGCTAAAAAAGACTTCATAATCACTGCAGAATCGCATAATCGCATAATCACATAGTCACAAGGAGAAGCTTGTGTTGCAGCAGACAAACAGCAAGGCTTTTCATCTGTGATGCAAAAAGCAGTGTTGATTTAAATAAATGCTTGCATTTTTGCCCATTGGGTGTGGAACACTGGTTTTGGTCCTAAAAACAGTTACATGGCACAACTTCCATTTAATTTTGCCTCTTAATGCTTAATAAACAGCATTTTTAATAGTCAGAAGTGGCAGCGATTAGCTAAATTTACTGAACTATGACAGCTTTTAAAGGAAGGCATTCACTTCATTTTCTTTAAAATTGCCTTTTTTAGAGATAAGATGTTTCCAGCCTTTGGATTTGGTGCACAAATTCCTCCTTCGTTTCAGGTAATGGAATATGTAAACGCACTACATATTAACTAAAAGCACTTACTTCAGGAGGAGATTGTATATACAGTCCTTGACCATGTCTTGTATATTTACAGGTGTCACATGAGTTCCCATTAAATTTTAACCCATCAAACCCATTCTGTAATGGTAAGTCTGAGCAAGTCTAAGGTGAAGGGATAAAAATCACATAGAAAGTGAACTGTGAGGCCTATTGTTCTAGTTAAATAATGAATTTAGTTCTGTAACAGGAAACAATTTTATAATTGTTTTCTTAGTTGCTATGATTAGCATTCGGTCTCTCTTCTGTAATGATTTGTGAAAGAAGTGTTTTAAACAGGGTACAGTACAGGTAAATGGGAATGATTCTTTTATGTTGTCAAGCCAATTCATTCTGCTTCACTGTGGAGTTGTCTGATTTGAATATGATGCTGAACAGTGCGTGTTCAACATGGCCTCACTGATCACACTATTAACTACCATGAGCTACTAGATGAAGAGAACTGTTGCAAGCCAGAGTGTTGGCCTTTCTGTTCACACATAGAGGCAAACATGTTAAGCAGTTGCATTAAGCATTGGTCAAGCTAAAGGCCTCCACTGCTTATAGAATCATTTACTCTTTTTCATCATGGTTAGTTTTAAATTTTCATGTCCTTACTTTAAATAACTGATATAGAGAGTGTTTCAGGAAGATTGAGTGCTTCAAAATATCTGATATGAAAAAAAAATAAATGTGATCTATTGGTGTTCTCTAGGAGTCCAAGGCATCGTTGATGCGTATCGGGCTTGTCTTCCTCAAGTGAGGTTATATGGACCAACAAATTTTTCTCCAATTATAAATCATGTGGCAAGATTTGCTGCTGCAGCTACACAACAGCAAACAGCATCTGTAAGTTCCTTATGGTACTGTGTATATTTTTTTTACTTTTTTCTTTCCCTTCCAGTTAACACATGCTATTTTTCTCTTTTAAGCTGTATTTGTTTTGACTGATGGATATTTACCTTGTGAATTGGTGTTAGGTACCCTTAAAAGGAAATAAAAGCTAACTGATTTCTGCAGATTGTGCACAGTAATTCTCTCCAAAATTAACTAAACAAACTCTTGAGAGTTGAAACACCAGCTTAAAAATATATGGAATCTTCATGGTATTTTGTATTCCAAGCTCTTGCCATGCTAATCAGGTGTTAAAAGTCTAATTTAAGCCTTTGCATATAGGAAAGTGACTTAACCTCAGCTGAGAAAATTACCTATACCTTGTTTCACATCAGATAGCTGAGAGAGAGAATAAAATAAGATAACAAAGAAATGGAGGATATAGCTCCTGCCATCTAGGTGCCAACATAGATAATAAATTGTCTGTACTAGAAAGCTTTAGGTGCTGTATGTTCTCTGCCCTGCTCTTTATTAAAATTGTATGTGTGAGTTGTTGACCATATTAAGAAATAGGAAATCTGAAGAGCAAGTCTTGAATATGAAATAATTTAAATAATAATCCATGCAAGTTCAGCAAATCTGAAGCTGTATATATCCTAAATAATTAACAATAGCAGATACTGGTGTCTCAGACATTGTGTAAAATCAGAAAATAAAATCAGCTGGTTTTGCATAGAAAAGTACCTGTGGAAACCAATTTGGAAAAGAGGTATTGATTTTCAAATGGCAGGAAATTTATAAGGTTTTGATAGCCTTTCAGTAGTAACTGTCATCAATATATACATATATATATATATACACACACACACACACATGGAAAGTAGCAAAACCTCTTGTACATTTTTTTTCTCCCAGAGAGTCCAATATGCCTTGCAAGAGATTTTTTTTTCTGCCTGAAAGGATATAGAATCATAGAATCGTTAGGGTTGGAAAGGACCTTAAGATCATATAGTTCCAACCCCCCTGCCGTGGGCAGGGATACCTAACGCTAAATCATATCACCCAAGGCCTCTTCCAACCTGGTCTTGAACACTGCCAGGGATGGAGCATTCGCAAACTCCCTGGGCAACCTATTCCAGTGCCTCACCACCCTAACAGGAAAGAATTTCCTTCTTATATCCAACCTAAACTTCCCCTGTTTAAGTTTTAACCCGTTACCCCTTGTCCTGTCACTACAGTCTCTAATGAAGAGTCCCTCTCCAGCATCCCTATAGGCCCCCTTCAGATACTGGAAGGCTGCTATGAGGTCTCCACGCAGCCTTCTCTTCTCCAGGCTGAACAGCCCCAACTTTCTCAGCCTGTCTTCATACGGGAGGTGCTCCAGTCCCCTGAACATCCTCGTGACCCTTCTCTGGACTTGTTCCAACAATTCCATGTCCTTTTCATGTTGAGGACACCAGAACTGCACACAGTACACCAAGTGAGGTCTCACAAGAGCAGGGTAGAGGGGCAGGATCACCTCCTTCAACCTGCTGGTCACGCTCCTTTTGATGCAGCCCAGGATACGGCTGGCTTTATGGGCTGTGAGCACACACTGAAGCCGGCTCATGTTCATTTTCTCATCGAGCAGCATCCCCAAGTCCTCTGCGGGGCTGCTCTGAATCTCTTCTCTGCCCAACCTATAGCTGTGCCTGGGATTGCTTCGACCCAGGTGTAGGACCTTGCACGTGTCATGGTTAAACCTCATGAGGTTGGCATCAGCCCACCTCACAAGTGTGTCTAGGTCCCTCTGGATGGCATTCCTTCCCTCCAGCGTACCAACTGAACCACACAGCTTGGTGTCATCAGCAAACTTGCTGAGGGCACACTCAATCCCATTGTCCATGTCAGCGACGAAGATGCCTAACAAGACCGGTCCCAACACCGATCCCTGAGGGACCCCACTTGTTACTGGTCTCCAGCTGGACATTGAGCCATTGACCACAACTCTTTGTGTGCGGCCATCCAGCCAGTTATTTATCCACCGAGTGGTCCATCCATCAAATTGATGTCTCTCCAATTTAGAGACAAGGATGTCATGTGGGACAGTGTTGAACGCTTTGCACAAGCCCAGGTAGATTACATCAACTGCTCTACCTCTGTCCATCAGTTCTGTAACCCCATCATAGAAGGCCACCAAATTGGTCATGCAGGATTTCCCCTTAGTGAAGCCATGCTGGCTGTCACCAAGCACCTTGTTGATTTTCATGTGCCTTAGCATGCCTTCCAGGAGAATCTGCTCCAAGATTTTACCAGGCACAGAGGTGAGACTCACTGGTCTGTAATTCCCTGGGTCATCCATTTTCCCCTTCTTGAAAATGGGGGTTATATTTCCCTTTTTCCAGTCATTGGGAACTTCACCTGACTGCCACAATTTCTCAAATATGATGGCCAGCGGCTTCGCAACTTCATTTGCCAGCTCCTTCAGGACCTGCAGATGGATTTCATCAGGACCCATGGACTTGTGCACGTTCAGATTTTTAAGATGGTCTCGAACCAGTTCCTCTCCTACAGTGGGCATAAGGTCTTCATTCTCACAGTCCCTGCATCTGCCTTCCAAGACTTGGGTGGTGCAGTCAGAGCCTTTGGCAGTGAAGACCGAGGCAAAGAAGTCATTCAGAACCTCAGCCTTCTCCAAATCCTGTGTAGCCAGTTCTCCTGAGAGCTTCCTGAGGGTGCCTACGTTCTCCCTAGTCTGTTTTTTATTTGCTATGTACCTGTAGAATCCCTTCCTGTTATCTTTAATACCTCTAGCTAAGTTTAATTCTGACTGAGCCTTAGCTTTCCTAACCTGGTCCCTAGCTTCCCAGACAACATCCCTGTACTCTTCCCAGGCTGCCTGTCCTTGCTTCCACTTATTATAAGCCTTTTTTTTCAATTAAATTTTCCTCAGGAGCTCCTTATCCATCCAAGGAGGTCTCCTGGCCCTCCTGCTGCACTTCCTTCTGGTTGGGATGCAACACTCCTGAGCTTGCAGCAGGTGATCCTTGAATATCAACCAACAGTCTTGGGCCCCTCTGCCCTCTAGGGCTGTATCCCATGGAACCTTCTGAAGCAGGTTCCTGAAGAGGCCAAAGTCTGCTCTTGTGAAGTCCAGGGCAGTGAGCTTGCTGCACGCTCTTCTCACTGTCCTGAGGATCTCGAGTTCGAGCATCTCATGATCGCTGCATCCAAGGCTGCCCTGGAGCGTCATATTTCCAACGAGCCCTTCCCTGTTGGTAAGCACGAGGTCAAGCATGGCACCTCTCCTCGTTGGCTCCTTTATTACTTGCAGAAGGAAATTGTCTTCTACACAATCGAGGAACCTCCTGGATTGCTTGTGCTGGGCCATACCGTCCTTCCAACAGATGTCAGGGTGGTTGAAGTCACCCATGAGAACAAGGGCCTGTGAGCGTGAGGCTTTTCCTATCTGATGTGAGGCTTTTCCTATCTACATATTGGATAAATTTTACTGCTTTGCTATTTAATGTGTATTGTAGATATTTTGGGTTTGCTTTTTGGATTTTTTTTGTTGTTGTTTTTTTTTTCCTTATGAGGAAAGTATAAGAAGAGAGATATAAATCCAGTGTGATATTCTGTCATGCTGCTGGTCTTGGCCTTCTCTGGTCATAGTTGTTTTGTAGATGTTGTTGGAGGGGGGAAATTGGGAGTGTTGGGGAGCAAGGAGAAAAGGTGATACCTGAACACAGCAGATAAGGGAAAACCAGTTATTTTAGAAGCAGATAAGTGAAGACAGGGAGCAAAGTTCTGAAGAGGAAGACTCCTGAGTATACCTTTGGAACTTGAATTTGTGCTGCCCAGCAATCTCCTGAAATGAACCAAGTGAGAGAAGACCAGAAGTTCAGCAAGTGTTTTTATAGTTTCTGAACTTCGTACTTCTAGCTTATTCTTCATGCTTCAATCCAGAACAGAGGCTGAGATGCCAGCTTTTAGAAGCCCTGGCAGTATGGTGGAAGCAGGTCAAGTGGTGCTTGAATAAATTGCCAAAGTACTGCAAGGTGGTCTCAGATACATTGATAATTAACTTCACAAAGCAGCTAGAAAACATCATTAAAGAAATTTGAAAATGCACATGCTGTTTTTCAGCATGAAAAAGATGTTTTAATTTAAAAGAGTTCCAGGACTTGTTTATTCGTTGTTAGCTGATAAAGAACAAGAGTGATACCACTTTTGGTTTTTTTGGGAGGTGATGTTTAAAGATGACTTCTTCTAAAAGACTGATTCTGTTGTCCTTATAAATTTCTTCAGACTGTACAGTTGAAGCTTGACAGCAACTTAGATGTCTGCTTGTAAAATTCAGTGAGTGTATTGAACATGCTTAAAGTGACCAAAGCATATAGTCTGTGTGTTCATTTTTCTAAGTGTACATGCCTACCTATTTTCTGTTTTTTGTCATAACGTGGTGTTTATTGATTTGACAGCAATACTTTATACTCCTGATCATAACGGATGGTGTAATAACAGACCTTGATCAGACTCGAACTGCCATAGTTAATGCTTCAAAATTGCCCATGTCCATTATCATTGTTGGTGTTGGAGGAGCAGATTTTGATGCTATGGAATTTCTTGATGGTGACGATGGAGTTCTTAGGTTGTCATCTGGAGAACCAGCTGTCAGAGACATTGTCCAGTTTGTGCCATTCAGGAAATTCCAAAATGTAAGTAATCTTGGTGGAATGTTTAATAAATATAGTCTTAAGCATTTTCAGAGTCTCTAAAATTAATTTGGAAGTCTAAAAAGAAAAAAGGACAAAAAAGCTTCATCATCTGTAGAATTTTCAGTAGGTGAGCTGATGCATGTTCAGAAAGATTCCATTCTGGTTTCAGCACTGCATTTCTGACAAGTTGCTGCAGAAGAATGACCTTTGTAAATCTCCCTCAAACTTGATTAAATATATGGATGTGTTTTTCATTTGGGAGGAAGAACTTACTGTGATTTTGTTCTTATGGTTGAGTGTTTTTATTGTGGATGCCCATTTGTAAATGTGGATTAGTCTCACATTTTAGTGCAGTGTTAAAATTCAAGCGTAAATCAGGAAGGCTGTAATCAGTAGAAATTGTGTGTGGGCACAATAGTGGTAATAGTTTTGGTTTTCTTTAAAACAAGTATACCAAAAAAAGAGGCAGTGAAAGAATAGAGTCCTGATTTTTTTTGCTGTAGAACCCAATAAAATATGTTCTGGCTAGTATATAGTCTGACTTTTAAATGTGATATTGCTGGAAAAAAGTTGATTTAAGAAAAAAAAAACCAATAAAGAAAACCCAACAGAAAAAAGAACAAACTCCAAACCCAGAAGGCTAATAAATAGAAAAAAAAACACAAACAAAACCAAACTAAAATCCACAAACAAAAATCCAAACAAAAAGCAAAGAAAATTTCTTCAGGATGGGGAGATAAGTTTAATTTCCACCTTTATGTTCTAATTTTGTTTCTTAATATTAACCCTATTAATAATACTCCTTATACCTTCTTATTTTGTCTTTGTATTTTGTACTTTTACTTCTTATAGAAGTTTTGTTAGTGTTGGAGCAAATCATGCAAACTGAAAGGAGAAAGAGAGCAAAATCAGTATAGAATATGCTCACTGAATAATGCACCTGGATGTAGATTAACTACGGTCAATATTCAGTATAAAATTACACATTAAAATGCTTTCAGTTTCTTGAAAAAGGGGTGCTTTTTTCCCCATGGGTACTTAGTCTTACAGTGAAAACAGCATCTCTAGCAGAGCTCCTCTGGAGCAGTGCAATTACTGATTACTGTGGATGAGACATGGTGCAAAAGGCTGTGGATGATGAGACAAGCCCCTGAAGTGTCATCTAAGCAGATAGTTAAAGAGTGTTTAGATGCTTCTTAGTAATGGGAGTGAGGTGGTGAGGATTTCAGAGAAGCTTCCATCTGTCCCAAAAGGGCACTGTGTAAAGTCCTCTGTAAAATGCCAGACTTTAAACTGACCTAGTAGAGGAGGTGCTTATTACCTGTCTTAGGGTCTCTGTCAACAGTTGATGGAAACTGAAACTCTGTGTTCTTTTTTTTTTTTTTTTTGGTAAGTCTCCAAAAGAAGCGCTGGCGCAGTGTGTCCTGGCAGAAGTCCCTCAGCAGGTGGTGAGCTACTTCAGCACCTACAAATTGCAACCTCCCAAGAATCCTGCTGCAAAATAAATGGGCTGACCAGGGTTGCTGGGATTTCGTGCTGGCTTTACTAGCTGAATCTGCAGCCTTTGGTTCTCCAGATACCCAGATACTTCTGTATACATGTATACACACACACCTCTGTGTGGTAACGTCTGTTAGCTTTTGCCTGCAAATCACGCTCCCAGGTGTGCCTTTTAAGGGCCAAACTTATAATTGTGTTAATATTTGATGTTGATTTGAGAGATGGGGCTTACATGGGTGCATTTTATTTTGAAAAATAAGAGTGGAAAAGAAGAGGTTAAATATGCTGAGGGAAAGGGGAAGTGGAACAGGGAGAGCTGCAGTTTCTCTGTGATCATCAGTCAGAAACGAAGAAGAAGGTATATTCCCACCAAGCAGGTAATAGTTTGTATGTGCTTCAACAAATCTGAAATATTTTGGGTTTCTGTGTCTATTAAATTATATAACAAAACTTACAAGTTACATACCAAAATAACAAGTGCCACAGGGCATAAAGGCCCTCCTTGTATGCCTACTTTACGCTTGCCACTTTAGCGCCTTTGGCCAATGCCTGGGATTCAAGGCTGTGTGAACTTGAGCTAAACAAGTCATTAAAGCGTACGTTGTTTTCTAGTGCGCATTCTCTTAAGGTAGCACAAGAAGAACAAGGGTGAATCAAGGTAAACCTCAAACATCTGAGAAGGATGCTACTGGCCTTTGAGGACACTCAAAGTAAAAGTTGTAAGATGTATTTCAGTATGTACTGTGCTGGAAAATGGGAACTCCAGATTTTGGTTTGGTTGGGGTTTTGGTTTGGTGTCTCTTATCCCCAAGCCAGTTAGGACTATTGATCTTTAAAAGGGCTTTTTGTGAAGTGAGAATTCACTTTCTAGTTGATAAGTTTTGTCTGATTTATGACTGCATATTTTCAGATAAAGGCAGTTCTTGAAAGTGCTACCTTTGTTGGTTTTGTCATATTTTGAATCATGCTGCTTTTTCATGAGCCCACTAATGAAAAGTGGCTACAAAATCCCTTCTTCCCTCCCTGAAGGAAGACGAGAAAGTGTCTGAGCCCTAACCCTGTAATCATACTGTGTTTCTCTAGGGTGAACAATTCCTGGTTTATTTTGATGGCTTAACTTTTCCTCTTCAGCATTTATGTCAAGTGTAAATCATATTGCATTTGCTTAGTGGACAGATTAAGCTTTCTTGTCTCCCAGCTGCATACTGCTTGCTGAGGATCTCTTCTGATCCTGTCAGTGCATGTAACATATATGGATGTAAAGGTCTCATTTATCACTTCCAGAATGCCCATCTTGAACATGAATTTTGCTATTTCACATTTGAAGTGGTTTAGACATCTGACTGATCCGGTTTTGGATTGTCTAGCTGTAACATGAAAGAGCAGAGTGGGCTAGCACTAAATTTAGCATACTTGGGCATTCAAGATTACACCAGGTCATAGTGTACGTGACTTTTTGTGACTTATTTTAGTTGCTGGAGCTCCTCTGTATAGTTTGGGTGGTATTTTTTGTTCCATACATGTATAATCTTGTCAAAAATCTGAACTCACATTAGAATCGGTGGATGAAAGATGTTTGCATTGAGATTATCTTACACATCCTGTAAAACATACCACATGTTCTGTAGACAGTTGGCTAGTTATCAATCATGAATGAGTATGTTACTCTCTACTCTGTTTTCCTTGATGGAAGGGGGTCCTAAATAGTTTCAGTAGTGGAATATTAAAGAAGAAATTTTGTTTCATATTAAGCCAAGCTCTTTCTTATTTCTTAAATCTAATTCATATGTTTATATAAAAATCTATAGTCATCTTTTTATCAGTGTAGTGCAAATGTGCTACTACTTTATTCATAAACTATAATGAAGTGTCATGCCAGATATGCAACAGAACATATTAAGATCAACAAAGTAGTTACAATGAACCTAAATCACATTGCTGCAAATAGGTATTGTATAATTTTGGAGCAGTAAATATTTTCACAGCTACATGCTCCGTGTACAGAGGTAGCTGGATGCGGTATTAGTGCTTTGTCTAGATTCATTGAAGTGGACGTGTACTGTTGATAGGAGTACAGGATAGTACTGAAGAACCCAAACCATTCTATGATTCCTCTGAGGTGTCTGCCAAAAATATAATGCTGCATCTGAATTCTGTTACTAATTCTAGTTTAAGTTGCTGTGGACGTGCATTTAACTGAATTTAATTATGTTAATAGGTTTTATTATACCAAATATCTGTTGCATATAAAATAAAAGCTTTCATTTTGTCTGTATTCTGTACATAAATTCTGAGTTTCTACAGTGGATAATTCATTATCTCTTACTGGAAAAGTGAAAATTGCCCTCATGTTCCTCAGGCTTAGGGAATTAAATAGCGTATCCACAATACCTGCTTCTCCAAGTGCCTTATACTGTGTAAAAGAAAAGTGTTTCAGACCTGACAAGGGCAAGAACCCTTTTCCAGGTATAACCTCTTAGAGATGTACAGCTAACACCTGCGGAAAAATTTGGAAGCTTCTGAGTTAGGCTGAAGCTGCATTCTGAGTCAAGGAAATGCAGCTGATTGGGAGTCGGGGGGGGGTGGGTGTGGTTGCTGTGTTTTGCCATTTTTTTGTTCATTTTACAAGTTAAAAATGCCTTAGTTGCTTGACAGTGATAAAGCAAAATGCTGTCAGTTTTGTGAAGTGAATGAACTTGTAGGTCACTTGCACCACCTTGTGATCACAATGATGTATAGCAGTCTTTATAATCGGATGCTTTTTGCCATTTAGAGGTCATAATGTATATATATGTACAGCAGATAAATAACCTGTAACCAGAATTTTTTACTTTTCTGTGTATTTCAGCTCTGGTGAAGTTAACTGATTTACAATGCCTACACATTAAAAATATAATTTCAGTATACTGTTTTTCTGTTGTGCCTTTGTACTCAGCATTTTTTTGTATCATGTTAAATGCTGCTTTTGCAGTTTCTGTAATGAGCATGGCACAGGCTGAACAGCTCAGATTTATAACAAGTATTATCATATGAGAGGAAAAATGCCTTTTCAGTTGGTGGTTATGAATGTGCAGTGTGTATTTCATAAAGCATCTCATACTAGCTTTTAGCAAGAAGGTATTCTGAATTTGGAGTTTTAGCAGTGCCTGTTTCATGCTGTTTTACCACGTGAGAGTTCTCTCATGTATGCTATTTAATACAGTTATTAATGGCTCTCCAAAATGTTTTTCAGAACAGCATTTACCTTTTAAGTAGATGGGCATGGAGATTTGTTTTTTTTCATTTTCAAATACATTGTCCTATTCCACCCTTCAGCTTCTTTACACTCAAGTGTAGTGTCCTGGGTTCAGCAGTAGCAGTCATGTTTCTCCTCCTTGGTAGCTGGTGCAGTGCTGTGTTTTGACTTTCAGCTCGGGAACAGAGCTGATAGCGATGTTTTAGTTTGGCCAAGGACTTTGTGAGCCTCATGCTCTGCCAGGGAGGAGGGGAAGCTGGGAGGAAGCAGACAGGACACCTGACCCAAACTGACCAAAGAGCTATTCCATACCACAGCACGTCATGCCCAGGATGTAACTGGGAGTTAGCTGGAAGGGCTGGGAGACTGCAGGGTTGGAGGAGGTATCGGTTGGAGCTTGGTCGGGCTTGGGGGGCGAGTTATCGGTCAGCTGGTGCTGAGGTGTTGTATTCTCTTCCCTTGTTACTTCCTTTATCATTATTATCATTGGTGGTAGCAGTAGTGATTTGTGTTATACCTTAGTTACTAAACTGTTCTTATCTCAACCCGTGGGAGTTGCATTCTTTTCGATTCTCCTCTCCGTCCCTCCGGGAGTAGGGGGAGGGAAAGAAGTGGGGGGGGTGGTGAGTGAACGAGTTACCTGACTGGGTTTAAACCACGACATGTAGTCAACTTTGAGATGCTTTATTGGGAAACTGGGAAATACTGGAGACATAGCATTGCAGCAGAATGTGATGCCACACACAGCCTGAGTGAGCTTTGGTACCTGCAAGGTATGTCTTCTGAGTGTGCTAATCTGCTTGACTTCTCCATCAGTAAAGAATCCACAGGGTAGAATTAGTTCCTGAAAGGTTTTAATACATCTTACTCTTGACCTGTCTTGTGTCATTCTGTCTGATGAAAACCCTATAAATAGTTACAACTTGAGTTCCTGGAGCCTTCCTGCCCCTGCACACCCCTGGAAAGGGGAAAATATTCCAACAACAGAAAAATGAGATGTCAGGGAAAAGCAGATGGATGTTATTTGTGTGTGGCCATGGTCTTCTGCAAACACTGATACTTCTTCTTCGTTTTGGGTCTGAGGAACTCAAGAGCTACGCATCGCTTGGTAGTTTTGCAGACAGAACTGACAGGCTTTCCTGTAGTCCTGCACTGTTGAGGTCTGTAGCAAAACAGCAGCTCATGGGATGCTCTGTTGCTGCAGTGTAGTGTTTGCTGCTGCAGTCTCAGCCCTTACTTGTAATATATGTCTGTGTGATTGATGAATTTAAATATGCCAATAGTGAAAATATTTGAAGTAACCTGGTAGCATTTGTGTAGGCAGAAGAGGTTTGGATCTTTTGCAATGAGAGAGAGCTTTACCCATGAATACAAAAATTTTCAAATATGGGGGGCTTACGTTTTTTTCCCCCTTACATACTGTTTTTACAGCTCTCAAAAAAGATGAAGAACCATATATTGTAATGAATTCATAGATCATTATTATTCAGAGAAGGCCTCATTTGTGAAGCAGTTCTGCAGTATTTCTAATTCTGAGATTGTATTGAAGCATTTTTGGATGTGCAATAGATGAATAACTCTTTATGATGCATCTTATCATTTTCTACCTCTGTTGTGACATCCTTTATTTTTACATATCAATGCATAATATACAAACAAAGATAGTTCTTACCATGTAGCAACTGAACCTTGACCTCACTACTAATGCAGCAAAACTTGCTTTTTGAAACAGATTTGGGTTTTAGTCATGTCAGAGGATGTGTGGAATATGCAACATATGGAACTCAAACATCCAGCTTGCACTCAGGCAAAGATCCCACGGATTCTGGTGGATCACATGTAGCCTGCAAAATGAGTGTGTAATCTTGGCTCAGTGCCTTCCTTGGCTGGCTGGTCATCTGAGAAGCTGTGAAGCCTGCTCTATGATTTCTCGGCTTGGCCTGTGCATAATGGTTTCAATTCCCAAAACTGCTCATCCAGTGGGGACCAAAAATGGATTGGGAGAGGGAGGAGATGCAAAGCCGTGTAAGATAAAGAGAATTAAGCTTAAAACACAGCTTTAGCCGTTTGCTTTATGTTGCATCCTTTCCTATGATGAGTCAATGCAGAAGGTTGACACTGTGGGAGCTCTGTCTTAGGAAGCGCTATCCCTCTCAACTGTGGCACTGGTAAAGGATTTACTTTAGTTCAGGGATACTATGCAGTTTGGCCCCAGTAAGGCATGGGGTTCACGTTGCACCATCAGTCAAGGTCTGTGATGGAGGTGGACAGGTGGAGCATTGGTTGAAACTATGCACTACAGAGCCAGAAAGCATAAATCCTACTTTTTGTAAAGTAGCCTTTGGTTTTGAAGGGGCTAGTTTAGATACCAAGATTCTTCAGAAAGTTAGCCAGTATCAGGTGCTTGCTCTTCAGAGAGCATGACTGATGCCCAACCACTTAAGAAGATCGAGCCTGTAAATCAGCAGCCAGAAGTTAAAGATCATCCCTGGGGTGGGCAGGGAATATGTAAGCCCTTGCCATGTTTGTTCATCAGAGTCAAAAGACAACTGGAGTAGTTGCTTGTGCTTTCAGAGTAATAATTCTACAGTCTGCTTCCCCCTCATGGATTTAGTGATTTTATTTTTCTGACCATGGTTTTGTTTTGTATCCCTCTGTCCCAGAATAAATAATCCCAATGCACACCATCACCGCTTCCTGCACTGGGCCATGCTGGTCACAAAAGCAGGTCAGTGATTACAAGTATAAGGGGAGGAGAGAGAAGGATCCAGAGAAACATGAGTAACCTCAGCAACAGTAGGGCAGTGACAAGAAAAAGCGTAACTATGGGAAACCAGAAAAGGAAGTAGGAAAGAACACATACAAAAATTAGGAGCAAACTGAGCAGCAGGAAGAGCAATAAGAAGGCAAGGATAAACAGGAGAGGGAAGAGGAGAAGCAGGAACAAGACAGAGTAAGAGAGAAGGGAGAGCATGGATCAAAGAAGGAACAAGTGCACCTGAAATCTGAACCCTAATTGCTATTACACCCAAAGTTCTCTCTTCAGGTTTAAGGTTAAAAGGTAAGTGTATAAGTAATTTGTCCAGTTGTGTCAGGAGAGGAGGGAGAGAAGAAGAGGATCTGCGGTAGATTCTGTATCTTGAGTAGTCTCTACTTCTATCTTCCTCTGAATTCAGCAGGACATCAGATGTGGTCACAACCCAAAGCAGCATCTATTTATTTTTTTTCTCTTTAACTTCAACCTTAAGGATCTCTCCTTCTCCTGCTCTGGGGGATGGAGACATACTAATGATCAGAGACTCTTTACTGGTTCCTCTGTGCATAACTGCAGGTTTGGGCTTAGCGTCTGTATTCGGCTCTTCCTTTTGTGCAGGAGGGGCAGATGGGGCTGCAGGCTCCATGGGTTTCATCTCCTTTTGCTCAGGCTTGTTCTCTGCTTCAGCTTGAGTTTCCTAGAAACAAGAATTTCAGTGTTTTCCAGTGCTGAAATTCAGGAAGCAGTTCTGTATATGCAGTGGAAAGGCACAGTGTGGATATTGTGAATATGGTATGCAACATGTGTAAATTTGCATTGAGGTGCTGAAAATCAGTATCTAAATGAAAAATGCAATTTCAGAATACATAAAACCTATGAAAAGCCTGTTAATAATGATACTATCTGCTCCTTATAGCAGGATGAAACAGACATGTTTGGGAGCACACATCCCTTTCTTAGGTCTTGCCTTCCTTTATATGCTTACACTAGTACAGAAGAGAAAGTGTTATGTAAATATTGACATACTGTTGGTTGCCCCAATTCCTTGGCCAAGCCGATTTGCTGTTAATTTAAAAATACACATTAAATTGAGCAATGTTTCTGTTCCAGTAATAGTGTTGTAGTCATTTGTGTAAGCGAAGTTCTTTATTTAACTAAAAAAAATAAATAAAACCACAGCCAGTTCAGCTGTAAAGACAGAAGAGTGTTCTGCCACCTTTGGGTAAATACGTAGAACTGAGCAGGCTCTTACTAACATTTCTCAGAACAAAGTATAATGTGGGAATTATTTTTCATCAACAAAACAGTTTTCTCCTAAGTGCAATGTATTAGAGATTTAATCAGTTTTAGCTGTGTGGCCTACATATTAGATTTTGTTTTCAGGATTTGTGACAACCAGAGATCTGACTCTATGTTGGGAAGTTCACTGTGTGCTCAAGTCAGCTGGATCAGATTACTGTGTTAGGATATTTCTGTATTTACTGTTGTTTCCATAAAACTGAATCAGATGCCCTTGGGGTCTTTGTCAAGTCTATTTTATCCTTACTTTCTTTGAGGATTTTTGTTTGCTTGCTTTTTTCCTTGCTTCTGTTTTCTCTGCTCTGCATAGAGTCCGGATCCAGGAAGATCTGAGTCAAGTTTTAGAATAGTGTTTACAGAAATTAGGTACAGCAGTTGTATCTCAGCTACTGGGAGTTTTTGCTGTTGGTTGCATTAAGGCTGCATTTTCACCTACTCTGTTTGCCCCAGCCCTCCCAGTATCTTGCAGCACCTGGAAGAACCTGCATTCTTTTCTGTGGTGTTACCTGAATGTCCTGTTGTCTCTTCAGCTGCAGCAGCTTCACAAGGCCATCTTTCCCTTTGCCTCCAAGCATCGCCTTGAACAGTTTTGGAGTTTCCTGTTTCTGCCCAAAGAGACTGGCCAAGCCCCGTGGTTGTTGCACTGGTGGTCCTGGGGCAGGTTTCCCCTTCTCCTTCAGCAGCACCCTGGAAAAAGGAAGGAATGAGAACACATAGCAGTGCTGTGAAACTGAGCAAAGCTCTTGCAGAGCTAAAGTGTTGTTCATGGATGAAAATCTGGCAATTCTTTTTGTTTTCAGGTCCAGTGGCAAGAGCAAAGCTGGAAAAGTTAACGGTTTTACCCAAGGCCCTGGTAGAGTTAGAGGCTACTGTTCAGATTTGGAGTTGCTTACCTATACCCTGGAGAATAAGTGAAGGTGTCAAATTAAGGTGTTGCAAAGCAGGTGAGAGCTTTATAGGGTGAGAAGTAGTGTGGAGGAAGAGAAATGCCTCATGTCTGCCGTGGTAGTCTCTTAACCTGGCCTTCTGGATGCAAATTCAGAGCATATTTAGTGATCAACTGGGAGTCCAGCTGATGCTTGTGAAAGTAATAATTTACCAAACTAACTTCCAGCATGGCCTATCTCTCACAGGTCAGTTTAGACAGTGGTATGTATTTTTGGTGTTCTTCAGTAGAAGAAGACACCCTGAAGATACAAAAATTACTGCCAATAAAGTGGCAGACTAGATTTTCACACCTTCTGTAGCTATACTGATTTGCAGCCATAACAAGAAGTGTGAAAGAGTGACAAGGGTAAAGATTGGATGACAGTTCCAAGGTAAATGGAGACAGTGAAAAGCAGGCGGTTCCCATGCTTCCAGTTTCCATTAGGTTACTATACAGTTTTCAAGGCAACTTTTCTATCCTTGCAAAAACCCTGACTTAAAGCTTTTTATGAACAAGGACTATACTTGCAGTCTGAAGTACAGTAAATCCCATAATACTGTAATTTTCCCCAGCATCTTGTACTTCGTAAATCTGGGAAGTCCAGAAGCAAAGATTTTAGTCTTTTTACTGTCATCAATTTGAAAAGTACACTTCTGCAGCTTGCATGAGTTTATTATGAAAATACTATACATTGACTGTCAGGCACGTGATAGTAGAACAAATTTCTTGCTTGAATTAATTCTTTGCATTTGTTTCAAGGAGCCCTTTAAAGGTGAGAGATCTCTGATGTAAACCTTCCAGGGCACAGCAACTGATAACCTGACTCCAAAACTGAACATAACTGCAATCTTTATCAGAACAGTGCACAAATTCCTGTTGGTGCCTAGTTTTTCTAGAGACATGGCTGACCACACAAAGAGCATGGGACATTAGAAAAATTGCTGGGTGAGCAGAATACATGGCCTCCAGCACAGGGCAGGTACTGTGTATCTTTAAAATTAAACAGGGTGTCCTGTATCTAGTCTAATATCTAGAGAGGGTGAGAGCTCAGATGGGAGTGAAGATACAAAGGATGGATGATTAAGCTCCTGCAGTTGAGAAAGGCTGTCTGGAGGAAGCAGTATTCAGTGGTTAGGCAAGATACGATTAGGGTGGGCAAGAAAGAAGGTGGCAGTGTGGGACAGAGACAGGAAGAGCAAGTAATGATGGTTGTACAACTGTTTAGAAAGACGCTGGAGAAAAGTCAGGAAGGATATCCCTCATTTTAGTGGTTTAGTGGTGGTCTTGGCAGTCCTGGATAATGGTTGGACTTGATGATTTTAAAGGTCTTTTCCAACCTAGCTGATTGTATGATTCTATGATAAATGCAGGGGACCATCAGTCAGTGGATTTGTTCCACCTTTCTACCTGTTGATGCTGGTTTTGAAAACTGGGCAATGAGTTCATTCTGTGTCTTGATTCCCTGTTCCTAAGGGACGTGATGATTCTCAAGATACTGTCATTTGACAACCAGGGCTGTTGAAACATGCTGAATGCAACCATCTGCTAGCACTTACACTAACCAAAATGTCACTCGTGTGCTATGTTTAGTCTGTTCTGGTGGAATTTCTAATCTGGGAAAAGCCTTCCAACCTTTGATAGCAGGGCAAGGCAACAGCCGAGAGCAATGAGTGCTGAAGTATACTAATAATGACAAAATATTTCAAGTATCTGGACCTTTTGCAAGGTAGCAAGTTACTAACTTTGTCATAAATTTGTGAGAAAATATGACAATATTTTGCTCTTTCAAAGCTGGGGAAATAGTGATTCTAGCAAGCTACAACCAAAGCAAGATGAAAAGCAATTTGGGTTTGAAATCCCATTTCAGAATCTTTTTGAACAAAATGGACTTTTCTCCAATCTGTGTACTTTTATCTTGTTGGGCATTACTTTAAATCTGTTCCTAATGTGAGAGGTAATAAAGGGTTAATGAAATTTTGCTTTCGCCAAGCATATGTGGCCTGCACAAGATAAAGGCTTATCAAACATGACCATCCTGTAATGTAACACCAGTGAAAGAAACTGAAAGAACTAACACCCACAGGACTAGTCAGAACTGGCTCAAGACCCAGGATGAAAAGTTCACCTTAGAGGAAGACGTCTTACTTCATCCCCGAAGACCCCCGAGATGACCACCAGGAGGCAGACAGCATGCGCCAAAAGGAGGAGACCAGGGCAGATTTATGGAAATCCTTTTGGAGAAGCAATTGTAATAATTCCTCCCTGTTCTCAGGATAACTATGTATTCAGCTGATGCAATATGGAATGGCTAAAAAGCTTGTGTACGGGTATAACTGTGTGCCTCTGGCTATGGTCATGTGCTCAGCGCTGTTTTCTTTGATCCATTGACTTTGTCCCTAATAAATTTTATTTAGAAGTGAGCACGTTTCTCGCAGTAACTACTGCTTGAGGTTTTGGAAATGAATACAAATATGAGTGCATTGAAGCATATCTCTATGGAACTAATTCTGAGTGTCTGTTTGCATCTTTGAAAACCTGCTCCTTAACTGACTGTCCTGCAGTTTGTTTCTTGACTATGTAAGGAAACTTAATATACCTCTGTATCTCCTATTTGTTTTGTTACCTTAAATACAAAGAAGGTGGCAGCTACAGTCAAGACTTCATTCTTCTTACCATATTTCCACAACCCTTGGAATCCCTGCCAAGACCATGACTTCCACTAGATACTGCCAGGCAAACCTGACTTCTAAATACAAATGTGTTTACATCTGTTACTCTTCCAAGAAAGGAGTGCAAATCTGTCTAGAAGCCACAACTATCCATTCTGCAGTGAAATAATGTGATTTAAAAACTGTTACTAGGACATACTTTGCTTTCTTCATGAGAAGTTTTTCTGAGTCAGGATAGTGCACCAAGATTTCGTTGAGTGTTTTCTTGTCCAGAATGAAAAGGTTGGCAAAACCGTGAGCCACCACGTTGGCAGTCCTTCGATTTCCTCCACCTGCAGCTAATAGACTGGAATGAAAATAAACATTGTCAGTCACATTGTTACTTGTCCTAGTGAGGAATTTCTTTGCTGATGATTCTCCATTAGAGTAATCCTAAAGCATGTACCCAATTGTTCTATCTGATGTTCTTTATTGTGGGGAGTGAAGGTGATAAGATTTGCATGAAAAAGAGTTTGGCAATGAGCTCTGAGGCCTTGAAGCTTCGACAAGCCCTGGGGCAATGAGTTGGAATGTTAAAGGGCAGAGAAGGTAAACAAAGCAAGCCTTGGGAGTATGGACCAGGATGTAGTTGTGGCGGAATCTCAGTTGTAGGCCAGAGGATGTGGGGGTTGTGAGAGGGTCTGCAACGTTGTGATTGGACTATTTACCCGCATAGTTTCACAGTGGCCAATAAGACTGAACGTTGTATGTATGTGCAGGTTGGGAAAGTACCGAACAAGGGGATAAAAATGGCTTGGTGACAGTAAACGAGGATTTGAGTCTCTGCATTAACTTGATTCTGTGTCATGATACGCCACACTTTAAAGGCACTTTGCAGTAGGGATTAGAAATATTTTGCCTCAGGAAGGCAAATTGTCACTGCTGGTCAGGCATATGTAGATGTTAAGGGCTGTGAAAATTCTTTCTAGATAGATTTCTCCCAAGAGACACTCACTGAAGGGACTACATTTGTTTCAGTCCTCATGTGAACTTGGCATTTCCTCAATTTTATTGTTGAAAATTGTTTATATCAGAAGCAGAGCAGCACAAATCCCTTATTAATGAAAGGGTTATTTGCAATGAATTAATGATTCTCCAGGATTTTGATTTTCTTGAGTGAATAACTTCTGTGGGACTCCAGTTTTCAGTTTTCTCACATACAGTTTCTCATGTTTTAATGTTGGCAAGTTGAATTATATGGATTAGGAAGGCCTTTCAGGCTGAGAGTGACAAATGTGTCTGCCAGAAAAACAAGGCTATTTTGTTTTGAAAGTAAGGCATTAGACCAGTTTAGGGAGCAGCTGTTGGCCATAGGAAGGATATCCACATAAAAATTAGGTGTTTTACAAATAAAAATTAAATTGTTCATCCTGCAGAAATGAGGAGATTTCACTTCTCAGCTGTGGTGATAAGTAAGAGAATTCACATTTTGCTGATAGTACTAAAATTGCTTTACCACTGTATTCAAGGAGATCTGCCCCAAATTTTCCCAGTGAGTTAATATTTTTAGAGAATACTTAGCAGTCCCTACATTTAAAAATTATTAATAAAGGATAATCTGGAACCCATAAAGCATGTATTAATTGTTACCTAATTTTAATCAAGGATATACGATTGATTTTGATATTACATGTATTTATAAGACACATCTGTAAATATTGGATTATACTGATAATATATTTGATTTATGATAATATAAGACTCCTGCAATTTTTACATATACATGCAGAATGCTTTTCTGCAACCCAAGACAGCAATCAATATATGAACTCAAGCTGAAAATGCAGTTTTCTCTTTAAACAATTCTTTACAATCCCTCAGATAGAATAAAACTATTTGCACAATAAGAAAAGCAACTAAAGAAAATTGCAAACAGCTTTTGGGTTCTGATTAATCACTTCTCAACAAGTCGTTGAGCAATCATTTTCAGGCTTTCCTAACAGAAAGCTCATTTTATGGAGGCAGACTAGGACTAAAGAGATCAGCTTTTTCATTATGGTGATGATGTGAGGTGAATTTTACAAGTAAGGCAGTTGTCTCAAACAAAATCCCCTTTGACTAAAGACAGTGTTACAGGTTTCATCATTGAATCTAGTGTGCTGGTACCTCAGAGACCAAATTTTATAAACCCCCTACATTTGCCTTGCAATAGTTATTGATAATTTAAGATATATATTAACAAAGTATTTTTCCTTTTTAACCTTATATATTTTACTCCAGTTGTTACCCTGAAAAGCTCTAATATTAGTATGAGATGATAACTTTTGAATTTTTATGCTAGCAAATTTAATTTCATAGAATCATAGAATAGTTTAGGTTGGAAGGGACCTTAAAGATCATCTGGTTCTAGCAGCCTGTGTGAGGGTCTCACCACCCTCACAACTCACATAAAGAATTTCTTCCTAATATGTAATCTAAATCTCCCCTGCCAGTTTAAAGCCATTCCCCTGGTCCTGTCACAACAGGCCCCTGTAAAAAGTCCCTCTCCAGATTTCTTGCAGGCCCCTGTTAGATACTGGAAGGTACTACCATAAGGCCTTCCTGGAGTCTTCTGCAGGCTGAAAAAAACCAACTCTGCCTGTCTCCACAGCAAAGGTGCTGCTGCAGCCCTCTCTGATTGATCATCTCTTAGGTACAAAGTTGTCAAAGTGACAAAGTGATGAGTCAGCTTGCCTAACTTTAAGAAAAAAAAAGCAAAAGATGAGAGATCTTCCTATAAAAAATAAACATATAGTGGAGAAATGTTTTAATTTTTCCAGAATTACCATTTTCTGATAGGAAGTATTCCTAGTAAAATATCTGTGAATGGATGAATGAGGACATGTGGCTTAAAGTGTAAATTTCTCTGCGCTAATAAAGTGTTGTATTATAGCTGAATTTCTCTCCTTCTCAATTGTCTGTGCAGAGAGGCTGTCATTAAGGCAGCAATCTGTTTGCCTCTGATTCTGAGATTAGTTTGCTTTCCAAAACTGATATTATCTATATGGGAAAAAAGTAATGAGGCTAAAATGTTATTTGGAAGGCAACTCCTATTACTTAATCTGTTTCTGTAAAAATTTCCAAGGATGAAATTGGCTAAGGACATGTTTGAACGTTAGTCTTGCAATGGCCTTCTAGTATAATTCAGGGATTTTTTTTGAAGTAAACATGTTTTGTTTTCTTCAACTCCTTCGCCCTCAGAGACTTTTTATGCATCATTTACATGCATTTTGAACAGAGTGAGATTAGATAGCAAGTGTCTTATAAATCATGTAGTTAAACCCCTTGGAATGAAGCTGATGTATTTCTCTAAACAAATCTTGAATCAGAAATCAGAAGGAAATCAGTCTGATATCAGGTGATAACCATGCTGTGAATACTGAGGAGAAAACTTGGACGTGTTAAATGAAGCAGTTTCTCCCATGAAAGAATATTTTTTCATTTGCTTTTGCTATACAGTATTCAGAAGACCCTGACAAAACTTATACAAAAAGGCTCTATACAAACTCATTATTTTTTAACACTTTGCCACAAGGAAGAAGACAAATCTCTACCAACAAATTTAGTGCTTCACGTCTTTGATTTTCTTCAGTTTTGGAGGTGTCTGCCACTATTCTCCTTGAGTTTGTCCTCTACCTCACATTTAGATGCAAATTACGTGAGTCTGAATGGGTATGCTGCCGCAGTAAGTCAATGATAAGAAAAACAAGACTAAAAGTGTAGAGTTAAAGCATTGCTGAGGGTTTTAATGGCCATATAGGCAGTTATGTGAAGAGTAACGCATACTGCAAAATTAGTCTTTTAAAGGCTGTTACGTAGTTCTCAGGTGCTCACCTGTATTAGGTCAAAAGTTTGCAAATCCCTTTCTTGCTTTAAAACCAGGCATTATAATGTCTCAGTTTAAAAAATAAAGCCCTTGCTCCAAATACAATACTAATAAATGATCAAAAACTGTGTGTGTTACACATTTGGGCTGCTGTAGCCTTTTCTTTTATCCTTTCACTGTTCAGCCTGTACCGAACACCAGTGCATTCTCAGCCTTTCCACATAACTTATAATGCAGCATTTTGGTTTGAAGCTTTGCTCAGGTATTATATCGTCACAGAGAAATACCTTTCAAATACCCTTCTCTCAAACAGCTGATATAATTTCACTTTCCCACTCAATGAAAACAGTCTGTATCTGTGGGATATATCAGGTTTTTTTCCACTTGAGGTCTAAGCAAGTTCTGTACACATGTTCCTGGATAAATGCATGTCCCTGGACTGTTTCTGCTACTACAAAGGGAGACACAAGTAGAAGATAAATGTTAACCTGGCAGAGATCTGATTACCTCTTTTCAAAAGGCAGATTGAAGCTACCAGCAAGAGGATTAACAATAACAGGAAGGCAGATGGAAGAAATCAAGGATCCAGTTTATCACATACAGCAGCACATGTATTTTATTACTTATCCTCAGGCCAACCTCAGCAGGGCATGTAGTACCTAAAATCTAGCAGTTGCTTGGTTAATTGGGGAACATGGCGTGTAAGAGTTAATGGATTTTGCATAGCAACCACATGAAGAACATAAAAAACATTTGTAGCTCTCAAAGAAAAATTTTATCCTCCAGAAAACTCAAACCCCAAAATCTGATATGTCAGCCTTTTTCTTGTTTTGAATGTTCTTAAGCAAATACATTTTCAGATGTGGATTCCTGATTTTTGGCAACTGGATCCCTACTTCAGATCCTAAATGAACTAGTTTTATTTGCTATTTTAGATTATTTTATCTCCTTTGTTGGAAATTAATTATCATTTTTACCATCTGCTGTGTAAGGGCAATTAGTCTCACTCTACAGGCAATAAAATCTATTTGGTCCTGCATATTGCAGACCTCGGAACAGGAAGATGTGTTAAATCTTTTAAATGCTGAAGGAGAAATTTGTCTGTATATCCTTGTGTACATTGCTGAAAACTCTGGTCTGAGATCTTGCCAGATTAGTCTGTGATGCTTCACTAAGATTTTCCTTTACTTACCTACATCTCCTTGCTCAGTGTCCTCTTGGTTGATCCTACCCACTTCCTAGCCTCCCTGTGGTAGCTGTCATGCTTACCAGGAAAGTAAAGTTAAACAAGAAGTTGAACAACCATTTATTATTTGACCAATTCTAAAGAAAGTGTTAAAACAGTGATTGACCTACCTGATCTCCCCAAATACAGCTCCTGCTCTTAGTGTAACCAGGACTTTTGTACCATCAGGGCCTCCAAGGACTTGAACTTCACCCTGTTTGATGATGTACATCTCTCTGCCAATCTCTCCCTGAGCACACAAACAAGAAAGATCCCATGTTTTAGCAGGGCCAGTTGTTTAGTTTTTTTTTTGTTAGAATAATCAGTCAGATTCTTTAAATATGTTTCTACTCTCTCATAAACAAGTTTACTGCTATTATGGAGAAATTAAAGTTTTTACTGAGCACAAATGCAGGCACTGACTTTGGCAGCTCTAATTGCGATATGGGTCAATATTTGAACAGAAGTAAGACCATCTAGGCCATCTTGGAAAAGAAATGATAATCAGGATTGTAGCAGTCATATGCACCAACTGTTCTGGTCGAAACTAAAGTACAGCAGCAGTGTATTTAATAGTTGAGACGTTCAAAAAAGCCTCTGCTTCATGGTCTAAAAGCTTCAGGTTTTACACTATTATTTTTACTATCACTTGCCTAATATAAAAGGAAAATAAAGAATAAACAGCCATTAAATTTATGTAAGCTTTTGTGTAATCACTGGATGATTGAAGAGATTATTTGTTTATTTATTATCCTTCACATATTTACTAGGTTTCAGTGGTGTGACATCAGTACATGCAATATAAAGCAGGTAAACTGGAGCAAGATAATGAACTTTGCAAACATGATCATAGAAGTCCTAACAACATTTCAGTAAGGCAGACGAATAACTATTTTCGCAGTCATGCAGCTGGAGTAAATGAGGCAAAGAAGCAGTTTAATTTTAAAAGTGAAAAAGCAACAGCGACAAAGCTAGGATGAAATGCAAGGCTTGCACTTCCTTCCTAGGAGCACTGGTTGCTCCTCCCAGCCTTTTTGCATAGCCTCCTCAGTAAATTATGATGAGGCCAAAATACATCAATGGAGGAGGTTGTTCTAACAGGGCTTTTTTCCCTACTGTGTGTTACAGCATTAATAGAATTGCTATGGTTGTTGGCCACATAGTAAATTTATACAGGTGAGAGGCATTTTAACTGAATCAAGCTGGAATTTCTCATAATCCATCCTTGTTGAAAACTTTTTTCATCTGACAGCAGTATCAAGACCTTGAATCTTTTACTGTCATTTATTATCTCTGTTCTTGCTGCAGTCTAAGATCCTTCCATGATGTGCATTGCACAGCAAACACACCAAACTACTCTTCCACCCTTCCTGGCTAACAGTAATTCTGGGATTGGTCTTTGAAGACAAACACCTGATCCTTCAGTGCATGCACAACTGTTTAACTTCCTACACTGTGGAGTCAGTGGGACTAATTTAGCATTTGGGAAGAGGATCATACACTTAACTCTTGGAGGGAGCAAGACCTAGTGAGCATGATGGACCAGAACTGCTAAAGAAAGTAAGGGGTTCTGATTTTCACTTCTGGGTATGGTGTGAATTGTGGGTCACTTGCCAGAACAGTAAAAGTGCTGATACTTCATCCCCCCATGTTTTCATTACATCCTGTCCTGCCTAAGAATGTTTATATTCCTTCAGAAAAGACACTTTGGGTCACTTGGTCAGAAGCTGAGCTATCTACCTCTGTTACTATAAGGCTGCATTTGATGGAAGTCTTTGTGAAGGGACAGTGTGACAGCATTCAGCTGAAAGTCTGGAGGTGGCTCTGAGCTGTGAACGAAGGTAGAGCAAGGTCAGATCCTGCTGTAAGGAGTGGTTTTGATGCAGTGTAATTTCTTCATTCTTGGATAATTCAACTTAAATGTCAGAACACACAAATGAAGCACGTGCAAAGCATCATACATTGAGACCTGTAAGCTAGGTTTGTATGTGTATATATATATATATAAGCAAAATAACCTTGATCAATTTTAATTATTAAAACTTCATGATGTATGATTAGATAAACCTTATTTACATTAAATATTTTCCCATATTACTATATTTTTTGTTTGATAGTGTAAGTTTTAAAATCTATATTGTCTTGTCCTAGGTTGAAATTTGAGAGCACATTTGTTATTATTACACAGAGAACCTTAATTACTTTTATGCTACCTAATTCACTTGGGGTTAATTTTATTTAAAGGAGACACTATTGACTGGATCTGAACTCTTTTTTGAAAATACATACTATTGATTATTATTTGAAAGAGACAAGAATGCTCACCTTTTTGCAGACAAAGTCTCCAGGTAAATACACAATGGATTTCAACCTTAGCAGCATGTCATATATCATCTGGGTATCGCACCCCTGTTAAAACAGAATTGATTGCTCTAGTAATTCAGTAGTACAAGTGACTGTTAGTGCCTACACTGAGCAGCGAAACCCAACAATACATGAATGATGCAGAGATTCATAAGTGTAATACAAACTATAAACATCATAAAGATCTGCTGTTAGAAGAGAAAAAAGACTGAAAAAATGTCATTTCACATCTTACAAAGTTCTCTTTAGGTTGAACATCTCATTTTTTACAAAGTAAGCTTCTGTACATCTAAATTCACTGTGGAAGATCAGTTAGTGCCATGTTCAGAGCTTTATGGATCTTTGATGTGAATTCTTTTTACAGATCCAGGGAAAAAAAAAACCACAACAAATTATGTCAAATGGTATGAATCTACGAATTCCATGTCTTCAGCAAATGTGGCAGAAACCATGAGCTATGTGATGTTTATACAGTGATATCATATGATTTCTTGTAATTATCTTAACAAAGAAATTAGTGTTAAGGTTACAGTATATCAACTACTTCTAAACATGCAGTGTCTCCTTGTTTTTGGTGTCAGAAATCCAATCCTTAATACCCGATTTAACTTGTATCTCTGGAAAACTACCATGATAATAAAAAGAAAGCTCCTTTGCACAATAGGGCACTAAAAAGTATCATTCGCTACATCCAAGTTATGTTGCCGGAACACACAGCATTCATGTCTCTCAGGCAGACATAGGCAGCATACAGCAAAGTGGAGTGTATTAAAAATTCCATTCCTTATGTCCGACTCTTGAGATTAGTTATATTCTGAAATCACTTAAAGACTGACCATAACATCAGCTTTAGTATGTCAATGTAACAGCACGGTGCCTCATTTGCCTTTTTTTTTTTTAACATCTGCTTTCCAAAAAGCATGTCGAAGGTACAAGAAAAGATACAAAAAGCATTTCAAAGGCAGGCACTTGGCTTTGTGCTTACATGTCTCCATTAACTGAGATATTTCTTAGACCTATTTTGCCTTGCATATTAACAAATCAATAAATGCTCTTAAGGGTTGCAAGATACAGAAAACAAGTTTTCTGTCTCAGGAATACCACATATTTTTGCATTATCCTGTAAAGCTACTTGCTTTGAATAAGTCAACTTTATTGACGATGGCAAAGTTCACATCAATTGCAATGGCTAATTGCATTTTGGATGGCATCTGCTCCAGTAATTCTGATTCATCTGTGGAAGAAAAAAAAAAAAGAACAAACTCTATTAGTTAGAAAATATAAAGGAAGAATGCCCATAAAAATGAGCATCATACAGAAAAATAATTTAATGGAGCTATTCTAGCATTTACGAGTTTCAATGTGGAAGATGCTAATATGCTTTTACTAAGATATTGTGTTTTAAGTTACATATCTTGTCTAATGGTATAACCAGAACATTATACAAATGAAAGGAATTTGTGAAGTAGTAAGTATCATACTGCTTTGGAGCTTTTTTCCTTTCTAAAGTAAGTTGAAGTCCTCTCACTTCTCACATGCAATTCAGAAAAGGAGGAATGTGAATTTCACCCTAAGTCTGTATATGTACCACCACTTGGAGTTGTTACATAACTGGAATTGAAAAGCCTTACCCAGCATTCCCTGAGAGGCCCACGTGTACTCATACCAGGTTCGAACTCGATTTTGGACCAATTTTGGAATGGAATAAGTGTTCATGTAGGAGACAGTGTTGTCCATAGAGGAGCGGTAGTAGTTCTGTCCTGCTGTGGCTGCTCCAATTACATCTCTCATCTGCAAACATCAGTTGTGGTTACTACATATTTCAGCAAAAATAGTTCTGATTTGAATATCTTGTCAACACATATAAAAAGAATAAAACACTTGTTTGCAAAATCACTTATTAATTGTACCTTCAGGTGCATGTTTGGCATAGGTGCTTAATCTGCTTTTTCAGAAGTATTACAGATTTAATCTGATTGTGTTAGAAAGTCTGTAGTTATAATTTTAAAGGAATCATTTTGGGTTTTATTTTATTGTGTCTCATATTTCTGGACATGAATGAAAACTAAAGAGAATGTTTTTCTTAAAAATCCATAATAAAGCTACTCTGCATTTGGTGTGCAATGCAAGTCAGAAGTGAAGCAAAGTAGGCAAAATTTCTCTAATAACTTTAGCTGGCACCACTAGAACCACTGTTCAAATAGGTAAGAGATCAGATCTAGATGCACTTTGATCTAAATGTGACCTTGAAGTTTTTAGTAGAGGCATATCACTTAACATTCCAACACAAAAGTAATTCAGCTTGTAGAAAGTAGATAAGTTAATGTTTGTAAATATTCCTTCTTCAAAAGAAGCTTAGCAGAATGACTTGATATTGCAGTGGCCAAAGATTAGGGTATTGGTGGTGTGAATTTTGCTCTTTATTACAGAGATGCAACTGACTGCAATAGGAATATTAATTTTTAGGCAGGTGTGCTAAGCCAGGAATAACTCAGTAAAATTAAGAGCTTTTTGTAAATGGGAACGTCAGTAAAGCAGTTCGTGTGTTAAGATTTAAGGTTTAAGCCTGCAAATGACTGTACTGGTTACAAAAACTAATCTGCAGAATCTTCTTGGGGAATGGTGGTTTCATTGAAAGTTATATCAATTTAGGAAAAAAAATGCACCCTCTGAATTTTAATGCAATATACTTGTATTTAATAGTTTTCCAGAAGAAATATATTATATGAACTACTTTGTTTTATTTTTGGTAATTTTTGTTTGTGAATGAATTTTAAATCCTATAGGCAAGAGTCTGTTTCATGATGGTTATCTCTTCATGAACTTCTAAACAGCAAGACACGTACAATTTTGAACTGTTTGAACAATTTTCAGTTTTCATCTCTGTTTTTGGTAATAATTCTTCCAATAACAGACATGTACAAATGAAAAGTCTGGAATGAGTTTTACAGGAATCTAATAAGACACAGTCTTACATAGGAACCATGGGATTTGTTTCTCTGTAGGCAAGGCATTTTAAAACTTATGAATCAGAGACACAAGTTTAATAGTTACAAGCCAGAAATATTTCACTTATATTAATTTGGAAATCTAGCTGATTTCCTGTGCTATGAGTTTTGGTTTTTTTTTTCCTTCTGCCAAATGAGACCAAGAGAAATAGAATACAATATATTTTGTGGTTAACGATTATATTGTAATTTATGGAAGAGAGCAGAATTCTAGTTTGACAAAAATCATGGGGTTTCCATTAACAGTACTCTATTGGCAGTAGTATTAAACATGACTTATTGAATAATTTGTACTTGTTAATATCATACCTACAATTATATTTTTTTATGTCTGATTTAACGGCATAAAGTGAATACCAAGGGACTGTCTCCTTGCCCGTGAGAAATTCAAAAAGAAACTATGCATAGTTTCAAGAATCATCAGTGTCCTGCAGAGTCTTGGCTCTAAATCAGCTTTTGTGCAAAAGAGCTGCAAAACTGGGAACTGATTAAACACATGTATTTGTTGGAAGAATAAGTACAAATGACAGTTAAATAGAGGGACATTCAGATGAAAGCTAAACTTTTTCCCAGAATTAAGTTGAATATATTGTCACTACATTACAGTGATTTGAACATATGTAGTTACTGATTTTTTGATGTACCTGACCAATTAAGCTGGAGAAGACAAAGACACCCAGGAAAAAATTCAGCAGTTGAAAAACTATCTCAAACAGAGTTTGTGGTTCTGGAAGGCCACCGATGGTGATTAAAGTACGAACTGCCCAATAATAACATCTCAGATACCTGCGGATACAGACAAAATTTTTTGTTACTGACTAGGTATTTTTGAGGTTAAAGTTAAGCAGATACCTACCTGAGTTGAGCCTTCAGTGATGCTTCTCAGTCCAAAAGACCTTCAGCATCTTTTATAAAGGGGTATAATTTTACAAATGATAGTTATATAAATGGCATTGAGCTGAATGTTCTCACTGCAGCAAAATAAGGTATATGGGAAATGCAGTGGCTACCTACTGTTCTCCAGTAACTGCAGTATTACAGAAGTTTTCTGTAACATATTGCCAATATGTACATTACAGTGTTAGAATGCTACCAGTGAAGATGCCATCATGTTAAAGGCAGTGTAAAACTGTTAAGAGACTTCCCATCTGTAGCAGACTAGATGCACGCACAGCTGAAGGTCTTTTCCATGGCTTCACTTGATGACACCAGTGTGAAGGCACGACAAATACACAAGTGTTTTTCTTGTGTCCATTAATTTTCTTCTGCCTTTAGCCACTTTGGTCTTCCCCCCCCTCTGCTCCTGAGCACCCTTCATAACCTCCTGGGTTACGTCAAACAGGAGTTGTATGATTTCACAAACTGTGTGTTAATCCAGGTTCTCCAAACCACTCAACTTATTCTGCACTGAAAGGTTGACTCCTGCATTAACTTCTATAGGCTCTCCGCTACTACCCATACTGTCACCTTAACAAACATTTCTTGCTTTCTTCACTTTCATAGCAGGGAGCAATGGTCAGTCACTAAGACTCTGCTTCAACATGTGGCTTATATTGATTTCTTCACATTGGTCTGCTGGCTATCAATTCCCATACCAGAAGTGTGAGCTCTCTGGACAAGATTTTTTGTTCTGTTTGTACAACCCTCTTTGTACATTGTGCCTTGTGCATGACAGAGCTTGTTGCATTCAAGTGATGCTTTTCTATTTGTATGATTACACAAGTTTATGAAAGCAGCGAACTTTTTTTCTTTTTCATTTTGCCAGGATAATCCTACTAACTCTCTTTAAAAAAAAAAAAAAATATATATGTAAGTGTCTTGGGATCTCTAAAATTCTGTTTGAAATGTATTTCTAGAACATGGCACCACTAGTAATTCAGCATCCCCCATACTGTGCAGTGGGGATTAATTAGTTCAAATCGTTGTGAATGTACTAACATTTCCTTTTTTTTCTGTGCTAACAAGTAATTGGTTTAGGAATACTTTCAAAAGCCTCCTATTAATTAAAATTTGACTTCCTAAGTCTCTGTATAATCATTCAGCTTCACTAATGGTTAGGAGTGGGAGTTCATTTTCTTTAACTGTGCAATGAGATTTTCTATTATTTCACCTATGACTATTGCTGCTGAATCAATGAAGATTCCTTTTGTTTGTTGAATTTTGTTGTTTGAAATAAATTAAAAAACCCACCCCAAAACAAAATCACAGAAGAAAAATTTTTGGAGATGTTTGCTTTTAAATAGAAAGTCTTGCACACATCTTCTCATGCCTACCCTGAATCTGAGGCCACCCAATCTACTTGCTTCAGGTGTACATTTTGACTTGGTGGTCTCCAGTTCTAAACTCTGCTGTTGTTCGTACACACTCCACTCCTACTAACAAGTGGTCAGCGTAACAGTGCAATTGGAGGGTTAGTTTTGTGCAAACAGGAGAAAAATCCCTCACAAACCTAACCAATTTCAATAAGGGTTTTTATTGAAATCACTCAGAAGTGTTCTCAAATCTTTAATCTAAAATGTCAGGCTTTACCAAGCAATCAATTTTTGCTTTTCATTGCCAAATCACTTTTTTCTTAGTTGCAAATTAATGAAATGGAGTAATAATAATCACTTTTACAATAGTTTTCTAATTTGAGATTTTAACAGCCAGAACTGTCTGTTTTCATTCAGAGTCCTTAAGTGAAAAATCTCATTCTGTCTGCTATCATATCATTTTTCCTTGTTAGGGGTGCAAAAAGAATAACTAGATTACACCACTATAGTATTTTCACTTGAGTTTAAAAAAGTCATCACCTATGCATGCTTCCAGCCAAGTATGGATATGTAGCAGCTTTCTCTTAGACTTCTGTAGCATAAATAAATAGTAAGAAAAACCCTCAGATCTGTTCTGGAAGAGTTGCAGATTTAAGCATAAGATGATTTCTCTAGCTTGTCTGAATTATAAATCGTATTCATATCATATTCATTTCCCATATTTATTTCCCATAACTGAGAATGCTATAGTGCTTGAAACATGTATAATTTATTAATACAAAAGTAAAGAAATTAACATTACTTCTTTACTAGTTACTGTAGGAAATAAAAACAATTAACCATTTCCCTTACCCCCAGTGGCCTTGGATTACAAGATAGCTAAATCCACCATGATAGTCAATCTAATCTTAATTTTGGGAATGTCTGCAAAGAATGAAAGCAGCTTCTCAAAGGAATTTAGGGGTCACATTCTTGTTTGCAGTGTTGTAAATCCAAGAGGTTTTTTTTCACATCTGCCCACCCCTTTTTGAAGATGTACTTAATACAGCATATTCTTTTGTAATTTTAGTTCAAAAGACACTTTCTACTGTCAAAGTCACATGATATTCACTACCTCTTAGGCACAGGTTTTATATTTTCTCCTTTTATGCATCTTATTATTTTTATTTAAATCTGAAAGAAAAGTTCCACAGTTAAAATATAAAACAGATTTTGATTTTTTTTTTTTCCCTAAGAATGGGATAAATGAGACTGTAATTTTTGTTTAAGGAAAGTCAGAAATAACAGGCCCTTATTTCAACAGTATTAGCAGCTCTGCTTCCTACTAGCTGGTGTTTGGAAACCACCATTGCTCACCATACGGTTTACTGGCCTGCTATAAAATTACTGTTGAAGCAAACAACATGAAACAAAAAAGGGATTTTCCCTCTGCACAACGTAGTGAGTAAGTTTATCCTTCAGGCAATCAAACTACTAGAATTTTCACTAAAATAAGGCCTAGGTATGAAAACAGTCAAAGAAACCCAGTGCAAGTAATATACCTCGTAATATTATGCCAGTAGAAATATCTCTTTCATAAAAGTCTATTTCGGAGTACACTAAACTTCTAACAAGGTTTTAGTTAATAGAGCAAATGAAATCTTTGTGAACATGGCTATCAGATTTTAAAGTGGTATTAACACATTCATTTCAGTCCAGAGGAACATTATTTCAGTGCTATCATGTTTGACTTCCCTCAGATTACTACCAGGGTAGGTTTAAGCAGGGTAAAGAAGTAGCCTTTATAAACTGGTACTCTAAATGTCTTCCTTCTCGGTACCTCTTTTTCTTGAATGACTTATCCACCAGATAGCTGTGAGAATGTGATGATCTCAGGGTGGATGATGTCAACTACAAAGCTTTTATCTAAAATATATCCTACAAGTATTAGCTCTGAAAGCATTAGGTCTGACATGAGTTGGGCTGTGCTTTCACAGATTTTCTGGAGGCACAAAACTGTCTCTGTGTAGCAAGACAACAAGTGGGACGCATCAGACCAGCAAGTGCAATGTATAGCTGATACCCATGAGCCGCCTTTTAGGATACGTCAGTATTACTGTGCATTGGGCAAGGCATACAAAACAAGTAGAGTTGTTCTAGACACGTATAGGGACAATTTTCTGGGACTTCCAAGTATCTGCTAAGTCTGTGGCCAGAGCAGGAAGAAAATGAGCTACAGAGAAATATAATTGATGTCTTGATTAATAAATATGCCAGAGAATTTTGAAGACTACTTGTGGATGCCTTGCAAACAGCAGAAGAACTATAACATGATCAGAATTGAGTGATTTGCTTTGCCAGAATTTAATGCTGACCTGGGGGGTTTGCATGAGAATTTCAGCTCCTTTAGCTTTGGTTTCCCTTATGCGCAGTGATGAAATGGACAATTCAGAACAATGACATGAGCCTGCCTTGAATCCTTTCTAAAGGATTTGCTCATTTTCTTCAGGAATTAGGGAAATCAGTCTCTTACTTAGGTAGTTAAATTAGATTGTAAAGAAACACATATAGTTCAAAATGATCACTTAGCTGTAATTAAGAGACCTTTCTAATATCCTGCTTACATAGGCTTTCCACTATAATGTTGCATCAGGGATGCTATCCTGCATTAAGAGAGACTGAGATCTGTCTACCTAGTTATACCAAGCTCATGAATGCAGTTTTAATGCTGGGAACATCTTGTGCTGCTAATTTGGATGAGCTGCACGGAGGCAAACTTGATTGAAGGCTGCCATGCAAAAGACCTCATGTATTCTTGAAGTGGCACTAACACTTTAGAGTCTGGAAACAAGCTGGAAAAGAAAACAGCTAGCACAAATTTGCAAAAAGAAGCTACTTTAATATTTTGCTTGAGGCTTGAGTGCTGTGTATAGCTGTTAGTTGTAAATTGAAGTTCACCCATTAGTATGCCTGCTAAGGAACATATAATCAAATTGATAAGGGAAAGTGTTGTCTGTGTATTCTTTTTAGAATAGAAAGGAAAAAACAAAACAAAAGAAAACACAGAACAACCCAGAAGTGTTGTCGTTTTTAAGAACTGGTTTTGGCCTTAACTAGCAACATTTTATGGGCACAACACTGATTCTACAGAAAACGGTCATGGCACAAAATCAGTGCCAGATCATTTGCTTTGGGTGAGTGTAATCTGAGACCTAATCTAGAATTTTGGTTTATTTATCAAACTGCTTGCTGTAATATTTTTAATTAGCTAAGAAGCTAATTATTATTGTTTATAAAAATTTCTACTCTAAATCCCATGTGATTTCAGTGTGACTTTTGAGAAGTGTTTTGTGTTTTCGTCTCCCCACAGAAAAGGGACCACAAAATACTAGAAACCCTGACCATTGCCTCTGGGCACAACTGCATTATCTGTGATCAACCTAGCAAATAAATTCTACCAGTTGTGTTCCTGAGTGAAATGCAAAAATTTATTTCCTGTGAAAAACAGGAAGATTTTCTTTCCTCTTCTCCAGGCTATTCTAAAGAAGCATTAAAAACCTTAAGACTGAGTAAGCACTCTCAGAGTTTTGAGGTTGCTCAGCATTAAGTTACCTTATTTTTTAATTATGAAGCAAGCATTCCCAAGAATTGCATTAAAAAAAAAATATCTGTAACAGAAATTCATTCTAAATTTTTCTTGTCAGATTTCTGGAAGCCTTGATCCTACAAATAAATGCCTGTGTATTAGCTTCAGTTACATAAGTGGTCCCACTGAGCTCCGTTATCCTGCTTGCACATGTCTGACTGCAGTACTCAAGCTGTGTGTTTAGTGGTGTGTGGAAATTTCAGCCATGACATTTTTTTGTTAGAGAACCCTATTAAAAAAAAATCAATGCTGCTTTACACAAAGTGTGTTTTACTCTCAAAGGCGATTTCTTACCCTTCAAGATAGTGACTTCACATAAAACCTGTGAAGTCTGACAAAATTGCAAGCAAGAGCAGCATGTCTCTAAGAGAAATGTGAAAAGTTGTTTAAAGGGTGATTTATGACAGCAGTAGTGTATTATACATTTTTTTTAAAGAACGTAGTTAATGAACAAATTGAGCTTCTATGGCTTTAACTGTATTATGGCCTTCAAAAGAAATAAACACTCATATATCTGAACTGACTAGGTATGTGTTTATATAACTGCAAACAAAACACATTGACTTCTCTATTTTCTCTTGCTTCCTCTCAATCATTTTAATGAATGTCCCTTACTTGGCATCCAGTTTAGTGCTGTCACAAGATGTTTGTGAAAAAGTGTGCCGATATCCATTCCTTCCCACTGGAGACACTCTGCCACATGTTTAAGTATGACCTCCTCAAAAGATCAGAGAAAGCGGGTGGATTTTTTTTCAGACCTATCACCATGGTATCCAGAGGGACTAAAATGTTGCATTTTAATGACACCATGCTGGGAGAAAAAAAAAATAATCTATGTCTCTGATTCCTTTGAGGGATTGTTCTACAATCCTTCTAACAGTTCCCATGTGCATATGCAATCAGTAAGTTTAATTTATGACCTTTCTAAATGTTTAATTACGTTAGAGTTTAGCAGTGACTCACAAACCTATAAAAGCTGAAAGTGGTAAACTGATTATTCACTGCACCTGCCCTCCAAATATGTTTTAGTAATGAAAGCTGCTAATCAGCAGTCAGGGTGCTAAAAGTTTGCTATCCAAGTACTTGTAAAGTAAGGACATACCTTGCAAGCAAAGGCATGGGAAGCTGAAGGGGATGCAGGAAGAAGCAAAACCAACAAAACTCTCTTGCAAGTGAAAACCACTTACATGTTTCCTTCGCCATCGTACACCCATCTAGTGCTGCCAAGTCCTTCATAGTCTGAAGCCCAATAATACAGGCATGCATTAATGTGCAAGATAAACAGCAAATATCCTGTTGTTCGAATGACCCTGTAAAAGTCAACAGATTCCTTTAAAGCAGCTTACATTTTTCCTTCCTTTTAATATGGCATTTTTGGATCAACAGTGTTTATGTTAACCATCCACTAAGTAGTTCCCCGTCTGTATTGATTCTTTGAAAAAAAATAGCTGGCAGTTATGTCTCTCGTGTTTCTCCAAAGTCAAATAAATATCCTTCTTAAAGTATTTGACAGGGTAATTTTTAAATTATGGTTCCCTGAGGGCTTTATAATCCACTTCTTCAACTGGCTATGAATATTTACAGAAATCTGAAGCTATATTAATGAGGTTACAGGGTACAAATTAATTTATTCACCAAACTCTATTCAAGATAGGCTCTAAACATGTGAAACAAAGCCAAGAAATATCTGAGGTCAGAAATTAACTGCTTTACAAGGGCTGTGCTAGGAAGCCTGCAGTAGATACACTAAATAGTACAATCTAGTAGCTACAGCAGGAGTCAGGAGTTTTATCATTCCTAATCCAAGTTCTTATGCTTATGCCAAGATCTTTGAAGAACATCAGTGATGAGCTACTTAAGCACCAAGCAGCTTCCTGTTTAATACAATAATGATCTCATTGTATATCCTCCGATCAGTGCACAGGAATCAAAAGAAAGATTTCCTGGCTTTAGGTCTCTATTTGAATGTTCATACAGACAGCGGATAAATGAGCAGGAAAAGTACAGGACTTGCTAAACACAGGGAAGCCAGTATATAATGAGTTCATCTGCTATGGTTTTATGAAAATTTAATAATAAGGTCTAAGTTAGGTCTATAAACTAACTTAATGAGAGATAATATTTCTATGGCTGCTTCTGTATTATGCACTCCTTTGATGGTTCTTCAGGTGTTGTTGCATGCCCTCCTTTGCCTCTCCATGCCATTGAACAATCCATGTATGTGTACTCTTCTTCTTTACAATGTTGATGAGTGGTGTGCTTCCAGGACAGCTGTGTTTAGGATTGAAAGCTTTTGAGAACAGCAGATAGCTGATGTGGTCTAGTAATATCGCAATATTGACCATGCTGGGTGTTGTGCACAAGTTTGAATCCACACAAGTGGATTCCTGAGGTCTGAGTGAAGGTTCAGGGAGCCTTTGTTACAATTTATAATATATTTCTCTAGGCACTGTTGGATCTACTGCAATGGGTAGATAAGACATAGTCATTTTTGTTAGCTTTATTCCTCCAAACTCAGACTAATGAGTTTGAGAAGAAGATCCACCTAGGCACATAGGCTTGCTGTGTAGTTTGGTTTGACATTGTCCAATTAATTGGTGCCTTATTACTCAAATGGTGACCACACCATGATCTCAGATCAAAACAACATTGCTACATTCAAATGAAATGCCATAGTTTGCAGAGCCTGTCATTTTCTTTTAATATTTCTATCTCCTATTTATCCTTATCTTCTGTATAACTACCTGCCTTCTCCATTTGTCCTTTATCTTTCCTTACCCTAATGGCTTCTAGTAAACCAATTAAACGATCTTTGCCTTATGTTTTTACCAATGAAAACCTCAAAAACAGGGACTCAGTTTTTTTTGAAGTATGCTTTAAAGCACTGAATGAGGGCACAGCATGACGTACATAATAGGTGATTTTGCAAATACAAAATATAACATTTTGGTAGCTCAGTATGCAGGCTTTTATTTGTTTCCTTCCTAGCGCATATCTTAGTTACTCACTGGTGGGAAAGCCTATAGATAATAAAGCATTAGTACTGTTAACCCTGTATATGCTGTTCCATGTTGAAGTCCATGTGCTCTACCATCGTTTTTCTGAACATCTTCAGTGGGATTTAGAACTGCATTTTATTTAGTTATGAAGAGTGCTCTACTTCACACATTTCAGGTTTCTGGCCTGTTAAGGCTATGAGGTAAAAAATTGATTCACTTTGTAGTATTTACATTCTGTAATTTACATTCTGCAAAGGATTTAATATTGGAAAATCATAGAATCATAGAATCGTTAGGGTTGGAAAGGACCTTAAGTTCATCTAGTTCCAGCCCCCCTGCCATGGGCAGGGACACTTTACTCTAAATCATATCACCCAAGGCCTCAACCAACCTGGTCTTGAACACTGCCAGGGATGGAGCATTCACAACCTCCCTGGGTAACCTATTCCAGTGCCTCACCACCCTAACAGGAAAGAATTTCCTTCTTATATCCAACCTAAACTTCCCCTGTTTAAGTTTTAACACGTTGTAATGTAAGCAGGTGTCCTGGGTTCAGCAGTAGCAGCCATTTTTCTCCTTCTCAGTAGCTGGTGTAGTGCTGTGTTTTTGACTTTCAGCCTGGGAACAGTGCTGATAGCACCGATGTTTTTAGTCTTTGCTAAGTAATTACTCCAATCAAGGACTTTTCAGTCTCATGATCTGCCAGGGAGGAGGAGCACAAGAAGCCAGGAGGAAGCAGGACACCTGACCCAAACTAACCAAAGAGGTATTCCATAGCACAGCACATCATGCCCAGTATATAATTGGGAGAGTTAGCTGGAAGGCCTAGATCACTGCTTGGGTCAGGCTGGGTACTGGTTGGTGGGTGGTGAGTGGTTGTATTCTCTTCCCTTGTTATTTCCCATATCATTATTATTATTGGTGGTAGCAGCAGTGATTTGTGTTATACCTTAGTTACTGGACTGTTCTTATCTCAAACCATGGCAGTTACATTCTTTCCATTCTCCTCCCCAACCCTCTGGGAGTGGGGGTGGGGGGGGAAAAGTGGGGAGTGAGCAAGCAGCAGCTGAGTTACTGGCTGGATTTAAACCACAACAGTGGGCCTGTGACCAGAAAAGGAAGACATAAGAAGTAGCGCACAGTTGTGGCACTCATGTAATACCGTGTTACAAAACCGCTTAACGAGGCAGAACAGCCTTGGAGAGTAGCTGCTTCTGTCATTCCAGCTACTTTTGACATTTTAGAGGACCAGTGAGATCTTGCTATGTGTCTCTTATCTTTTCTAAATGTGAGAATTCCCTGTTTTTTGACATGCTAATCAATATTGTACCCTTCAAATTTAGGCTAGGTTGAAGATACACACATCCCATTCTCACTTGCCTTTTAAACAACCATTTCCCAAAACGTAATGTTGTAGTTGCAAAAGTGCTTCTTTGGGTGAAATCAGGTTTGCTAATTTGTTCCTATTTCTTTGAAATCAATACACACACAACATTATTGTTAAATACAACTCAAAACTATCTATATTAAAAATCTATATATTCCAGTGTTCACTGCAAATATTCTAGGAGATACAGGGAAGTCATAGAGTCCAAAGTAAAAGATGTAATATTGAAAATACTTGATTAATCTTAAAAGATCTCAACATTAGGAAAAAGTTAAAAAATATACGCAAGACAGATAAAAACCCGTTCTTTTTCATGAAATAAAATTTGGGGAACAGAGGGAGGCAGTGGTATAGAAACTGACAAGAGAATTCTTCAACCTGTGGAAATTCAGAGAAACTTTCTCTTATAACAGCAAATTTTTTTTTTTTTTTAAAAAGAAATAAAACCAAACCCAAACAACTCTCAAAGTCGAAAGGCTCTTCATAAGTGAAAGGAAAGAGCAACAGAAGAATAAGCTTTGTGTAGGTCAGCATCTCACAAATACTTTAACAGAACTTTCAAACTTCTGAGTTTTGATTTCTTTTGCAAGTACATGAAAATGTGACAATGATGATTCTTTAGCCTTCTTTTCAAGTTTAACTGGCTTCTAAATCTCATAAAATATCTCATTTATAAGGTATAAATGCCAAGTTTACAATTTATGTGCAATCTCAGAAATAGAATAAGGTGGTAAACAACAGATCTTTATTTCTGCAGCACAGCAGCACACAAGAGCAATACGTGCCCCAAAATATAGGCCAGGATAAAAAAAAAACTGTCAGTTTAGGAATTGCACAAGATAAACTAGGACTGATGATGTTGACAGTCAATGACAATAATGGTAACAGTAGATTGGTTCACTGGGATTTAGCAGCATCACTGACAGTTAAGGGGCCTATGAAATTTGCCATAACCATGACCACAAGCTGCTTGAATTGGATCCAAAACTCTTCCTGCCGATGCAGAAGATGAGAACATAGTGCAGCGGACAACAGTGATAATCACCATTTGGGATCTGTGCTGAGTTGATTCTTATTCCAAGTTTAGAAAAAGCAGTGGAGGATCAAATTTCTGTATATGCCAGGTTCATGGTGAGAGCATATTTGAAGAAAAATATTGACACAGGCTCAAGCTCATAACTCCTATTGAATACAAATAAACAGCTACTGAGGATTTGGAACTGCTATTTGCAACCTAAAGAAACTGTTCGTCAGCTCTTTCATTGAAGAAACTTCTTTCTCGTGCTTCTGATCAGTTAAATTTTATCAGTATCCTGATGCTGCTGAACATTTTGTCTGAACCAGGCCAGCTGTACCAAGTTAGTTTTCACATGTGAGTGAAGCTTTACGTTTATTATTTTAATGATTACAACAAAGACAGATGTTTTAAAAGATTTTAACTTGAACTGTTAAAGGCTTCACTGACAACTTGTGAAATCAAATGAGATATATTCTGTGCCAAGCTTTGCATGCTACAAGAGTTTAATAAGCACATACCTGTAGATGTATGCTTTGTCCAGAACAGCTTCCAAACGATCATTAAACTCAAAGAATGTGTTATGCTGAATGGAAAATGAAAGTAATCCAATCACTATTCTTCACTACATATGCTTTTATAATAGTACTGATATTAGTTCACATGCACAGTTTGAAAATAATGGATTTTTCAGTAGTTGGACTTAAACATTTAAATAAAAGGTTAACTGAAAAAAAAGAGATAAAAATAGAGTTAAACTTTGTTTTGGGTGTTGAGAGAAATAATCTACTGTATAGGTCAGACTGCTGCAGATAAATGACTTCTTCCTCAAATATATAAAACTGCTTGGGCAACTTTATCTGAGAGAATTACACTCACAAGAACCCCTTTTTTCTCTTTCTGAAATTCCAATAATTCTTCAGTAGGTGGTCTTATGTAACAACAACTGCATACTAGATGATACCATGTAAAATCAATTGCTCCTGGATTGAATTCTTCCTGTTAATTATTTGCCATTAATATTTGCATGTAGCTTTTTTTCTTTGTTTTTGTTCAGTACATGACTGTATGCCTGAGATACTATTTAACTTTTCATTCTTTCATATTTTGTTGGTTCTGATTTATGTAAGTATGATTATGTAATTTTTAAGTTTTATTGAAAGCTAAAGTGAAGAGCACCCTCATTTTATTCTCAGATTTCTTGTGTTACCCCCCAGCTTTAAATAAAAGCCAGTTTTTTGTCAACATATTGATTGTGTGAAGGGGGTGTATTTAGTAGCAGAGCGGCCTGCTAGGGACTGTGAAATGCAGGTAGAGGTCTGTTGTCTAATCCCTTCTCACTCCCTTCATTCAACAACTCCAGATGTCTTTGAACTCAAAGTCCAAAAGCAAAAGTGGGTTTATGTTTGTTAAATATGCTGTATATAGTTTACATTGTCCTTAAAATTCCCCCCTTTTCTTTTAAATGCCTGACATTGCCAACAGAATGTGAAAGTACATTGGCATCAATCAATGATCTTAAATTATTCTTTTTTATCTTTGAAAACTAAACAGGTAATTTAAGAATAATCTAATTAAAATAATATAAATAAACCATCTTTAATCAGAAAAAACAGTTTGAAAGTAGGAAATAATAGTCAGAAGAAAATTAAGAGAATAAAGTCTTTATCAGCTAGACTATATCTTGTATTTTTTGTTGGCTTGTTTACTGATGTTATAGTTTACCCTGAAGATATTCTCCAATCTCTGAATTTCATATTCCTAAACATTATAAACAGATTTCTATTGTTTTGTAAAATATTTATGTGTGGTTAGCCATCAATCACGAACACAGATCACAGATCTTACCTTTAGCATCCTATTTGCTCTAAACAGTGGGTTAAATCCAAAGAAGAAGTATAAAACTTCAAACGGCAGTACTGATACCACATCAAGCTGTTGAAGAGCAGAGAGGTCTGTTTAAACTTCACAAAAATTATAATGCATTTATTTGATGTCAAAAACCTACTTAGATTGAATCATGATTGTGTATAATTGAACAGTCAGCATGCTAAGCCAGTAACTTCCCAAGTACTGTCAGGCAAGATTATCTCTTGGAAAACACCACCAAATTTGCTCTGCCCTGCTTTTAAGTCCCCCATGCCTGACATTTTAATCTGTTTCATGGGGACTGTTAACAGTATCTCTGATATTTGATTACTAATACATTCTGTTATTTCAGTTATAGTCCTGACCAGACTAAAAGGGCAGGCATGTGCCTGGTGAGTGAAGGTGAGGAGAACTCCACAAGCTCTTCTTAGAAGTTCTACATATTTCAAAACCAGGTTGCCTAAAGCAATGCAGAGGAACTGGATGAACAGGACTTCTTGTTTGCAACCTGAAGAAGCCATGTGTTCCAAAAAACAGATTTATCATAGGATGGTAAGTTTGCTTGTTTTTTTTGTTTTTTTTTTGTTTTTTAATGTTGTCTTTTGCTGTATTTGGAGGTTTCTTCCCATATCACTGAGATTTTCAATATCTCCCTGCAATCCATCAACATTGTGATTACTCTTCTTTACCTGCTTACTTTATTCTTTCCAAGAATTCTATGGAGAGAAGGAAAGCTTTGGCAGACTTGGCTTTGCCTTTCCAAAGATCCTGTGGTACCTTGTTCTGTTGCTGATATCATTTGGGAACAAAACAGGGATGTGGGAGGGTAGGCTTCATCTCACTGTAATCAGATGTGCTTTTGCTCTGAGTGATGCCACCCACGTTGGTAGCAATTAGCCTGCAGCACTGAACTTTTATTCCAAGTAAGATGAAGTTAATACCTGAACTCTGAATAAAAGCCAACCAAACCAAAATATTGAATGAGGACAACAACCTTTTATGGCCTCTGTCCCTCTCTCAGACACATGACTAAGAGGAGGCAGAATTTAGTCAGAAGTGTTTCAAGATCAGTAACTGTTAATTAGTACTTAATCGTATGACAAATTCCCAGATTACATCTATCTTCCATGTGGTGAGAACACTCAACACTCATTAGTTTCTGCATAAGTCAAGAGCACTAGACACACTGCAAGTGTGAACTTAAAATAAACCCATGTATATCCGTTTAGTTCTCTTGCTGTAAGTTTGACTCTGTACTATTCACTTACCTGTATATATCCTGCACTTTTGAACAGCTGAACCTCAAGTACAAAAGTAATGATACCATAGTCACTGAGACAAAAATAAGACACATACAAAAGTATTTACAGAAGAGGAAGGGGCAATAATTGAGATTTCAGAGATGTGGGCTTGGAATCACAGAGCAGTATGTATACAATGGACTACCTATGCTTTGTTGGCAAAAAAAAAAAAGTATTTAGGAAAAAGTTAACAATTTTCTTAAGTCAAATTAATCTTTGTTTTTACGAAGTGCAGTAAGTGTCCAAAATATTAGTTTCAATTTTTGTTTACTTGTGTGAGTAAAATCCTATTCAGTACCATGACGTCCTTCATGAGAATTCACTAAATAGAGTTATCATCTAACTTCAAGACTTTTTATTTTGTTTAATGAATCTCTGGCATACTGTGCAATTGTCTTTCAGTGTGTAAGGGGACTACCTTGCAAAAAGTCATCAAAACACGGAATTTTAATGGCAGAATCACAGAATCATTAGTGTTGGAAGGGACCTCTGGAGATCATCTAGTCCAACCCCTCTGCCAAGTCAGAGACAGATAAAGCAGGTTATAGAAACAAGTCCAGGCAGATTCTGAATATCTCTAGAGGGAGAGACTCCACAACCTCCCTGGGCAGCTTGTTCCAGTGCTTTGCCACCCTTTGTGAAGATAGGAATCTTGAGCTGTTGAGCACTGGCCTGGCATCAAACCAATGCTTTCTGGTGATGTTTTTAAACCAATGGTGATTTTCAGTGAATGAAAAAAGTCCTGTGAAATCCTCAGCCAGAACTTGCATATTTACATCAATAACACAGGGTCTGCTTACCCGGAATTTAATAGAGCTGCGGTAGAATTTCTTCATTTCCACTTTGTCTGACTACAATGATAATGAAAAGACAAAAAAGCAGTCAAGAGCAGAATGTCAAGAATGAGCCTCTGGTACCTGACAGTAAAAATAATTCTCTTCTGACAGTAGAAATGATGATAGCTGTATTATTGATGCCCTAAAATTATGAATGAAGAACTACCTGTAGGAAGAAGTAGTAGCTTTAATTACACTAGCTTTTATTAGACCTACTTGAAAAAATATCAAGTTTAGGGCTTGTCTGATTTTAGTCAGGCTTGGCTGTTGGTCTGAAAAAGTACGTTATATTTTTCCCATAAAACTACCCTCTCATGTCATCTCTACCAGTTGTTGCTTGAGGCAAATCCTTTCAATTCCAGGGCCAAAACCTCCATTTGACTTCAGTTATTCCAAGAAAAATGCAAAGAATGTTTCTGATGGTGCTATACAAAAGCAGCTCTTTGAAAGAAAGCATTAACATGCTAGCGTTATTAACATTATAATAATCAACACTGCATTCATTAGTAATGATTAGATATTTATTTTTGAATTGCTCTCCATGGGAACTGATGCTTATACCTTAATAAGAAAGGGTAATCACAAGCATCCAAAGAAATGTATCTATTATGCTTTCTATTTATACCAGGGACATTTCAAAATGGCTTTAAAATCTTAAGGATATTGCCAAACCAACTTTTCACTATTTTTAGTTTAAGCATTAAAGTAAATGAAGGAGATCAGACAGTAGATGATCTCTTCATGCACTAAAATCTATAAATTGTACAAACAACTTCAAGGGAAATACAAGGTAAGCTTCTTACATTAGAGTTTTAACTTTGTTCATAAAACCTGAGTTTTGTAGGATTTAGGAAAGATTGCCAGTTGCTAAATGTCTTGGCATGGAAAAATATATTACACTGCACAGCATTTAATATATATCCAAACTATATTTGCACAGTTTTATCTGAAATCCTCTGTAAAGATATCACTAATATCTTGTATGCCTAATGTGTAAAATTTTATGTAAAAGCACTGAACTAAAGTTTGCTCCAAATTGCATTTTACTATATATAATTTTGAATTTTCTATCTATTGAGCACAGTAGTGTCACGCTGAAGTTATCAAAACTCATTTTTTTCCACATTAGGTTTTCTTCTATAAGTTAAAGAATCAAAAGTAGAAAAAAAGTTCCAGATGCCCTTTTGATATGTTAACGCTCTTTACCTTTTTTTCAGATAGAGTTTTATTTTGCATTTTTCAATAAAAAATAGCACAAAAATAGTAGCAAAAAGCAAAATTGAATGTAAATATTTTCCCAAAATAAAATATTTCATATAAATAATTTTCTATGCATCCTGAGATAACAGGGATTTGCTCTGATTTTGTCATCCCTCTCCTCTCCCCCCCAGTCTCACAATCTGTAACAAAACACACATATCCTGCCAAGCCCTAGCAGAATATGTGCGATCTTCAACTACGATTCTTGCACTGATTCCAGTGAAGCTGCACCAGTTTACTCCTGGTGAGAGTAGCCTTACGCCTGTTCCAGCTGCTCTGATCTATTACTTTCAAACCTGTTTTTAACTTTTTAAGAATGTAGACAATGAATATTTCTCCTCTTTCCAAAATAGGATTATGGAAGGTCAGTGAAGAATAATATAGGTATGGAAAAGTTGTGTAGATTTGACATAGCAAGAAAAAATGTGTCAGATTAGAGGAAATTCCTATATACATTATTTTCTGATGCAAAACTAGTACCGATGGAAATACCACTTCCAGTACTTACTATTATATCTCCCCCTCTTATAAATTGCACTCGGGGCTGGAAAATTAATAAGTCACACAGGTAGCAGATATCGCAAAGGATGTCCATGGTAAACCAATATATTGTATTACTTGGGGTTTGATATGGGAACACAAAGCGAAGGGGAATAAACCAGCAATTCCAATTATAGGCAACTGTCACAAGCATAAGCCATGCTACATAACGATGATCTGAAAGAAAAAAAAAACAACAAACCCACATTGAATTTACAGGCATGAAGTTAGAATCTTTTTTCAGTCTTTTAGACATATTTATTCTACTGCAGCCTCTGGGAATGCTTCTGCCTAGGGCAACCTATCATTCTCCTTTTTTCAACAGCACAGGCTGCTAAAGTGACATAGGCTGGAGCTAGGAGTCACACAAAGAATTTGCAAAAGGGAAAAAAGGTGAGTTTACAAGAACATAGAATTTAATGCAGCTGAAAAAAACTCAATACATTTTGCATGTTATTGGTGTATAACCGATAAAACAGTTATTTGGCCCTGATGAATGGGACAAATTCTTGATCAAGAATCAGAAGATTTGGAGTTTAATTGTGGTTGGTTAACATACCAGTTTTGTGCATACCTTCTTTACAACTGTTGTCACTTTTCATATCTCCTCCTTGTTTGAAATAAATGTTCTTTAGGGCAGGATGTATGCGGCCCTCAAAGTTGCAAACTGGAATGTTGATCTTATGGTGGTTCACAGGTACTATGTAACACTAGGTCACTTTATTATACCTTTGCCCCATTCTATTGCATAGCTTTTAATTTACCTGTGTATGAGTCTATGCTGTCTGGTAGCTGCAGATACTTTAAGTATTTTTTCACTGGAGGTTTTTTTAATTTACAGCATAGCATATCGCAGTAGTGATCCTCCTCTGGTTTTGCTTCTGCTTCCTCTTTCTTTTCTTCTTTTTTCTCTTCTTTTGGTGGGGGTGCAGGCTTCTTCCTTGGTGCTAGCCACATAGAATGCCACAAAGGATGCCATTTTAGTTACTACACTCTGTTTCAACAGGGTACAGATAAAATCTGTTCTAAAAACGCTTGGCAGTGACTAAAGCTACAATTCATTGTAATACTGAATGCCTTAGAAAATAGATTGGAGAATAAAATCATGACCTATTGGAGAATAAAATCTGCTACTAACAGCAGGACACTTTATGTAAGAATGCAATATTACTGTATCTCCTTGGACAGTGCCCACAACTAATACCATAAAAGACTCACAAGAAATAAGGTAATTCATAATACAGCATTCATTAATGCAACTTGGTATTCCTTTTTACATGACTGATGCAAATAGTGCATACAGTTAGGAAGGGATAAGAAAAAACATTTGTGTCAGGGCTAAGAGAAGACATTTGTGCCATGGGCTCATGTCTCCCCTCTCCTGAGATCTGATACACAAGATGCGGCATGTGAAACTAGTGGGAAGCTAATGGTTTTGTATGTTTCTAGGCTCACAAAAATCTTGTCGCACTCCTTTGAGCCTAGTTCTTCCATCTTTGAGCTGTATAATTTTGTTCACACATTTGTCCCATTAATTCTCATGGCTTCACCTCTGAATAAGATACACAGTCTTAACAGTAAACTGGCAAACTGGATCTTTAATGATTTAGGAAATAAAGGATTTTAAGTTCCACAAAGAGAACAAAAGAGGTAAATGAACAAAAAAAAAATAAAAAAAAAGGTCATTCCTTTATCGGCTGCTGTAGTTTATAATAATACTTCAGGCACTATTTTTTACAGCTTATTAAAGAAAGTTATGTTTCTAAGATGTCAGAATATAAACCCACACTTAATTATTTTTAAAATGAAAAAAAAATGAAATCAGATTTTCTCTGAAGAGGAAACACATTGTATTTGTTTTGCATTTCCTTTTCTTCAAAAGTTAATTATTAATTAATTTAAATGATTTTGCTCCATTTGAAGCATGTACATAGAGTCCTCAGTGTGTCTGAAAGACTGCCGCCATGGCTAAAATTTTATTTACTTTTAGACAGCTGATCTAATCTTAAGAGTGACAAATATCTACTCGTATATGTATATGTCTTCATATGATTCAGATTCATCTCCATAAATAAACATATCTGGCAGCATTTTAAAACACAGAAAACTTCTTGTCAAGGATGATTCTACATATTGCTCAAGGCTTTTTCCCCTGATTTCCTCAGTGATAGGGTTCAAATGGAGCTCATACCTAAGGACCTGGCTTACTGTTGACTGATACGGATAAACCTGCTTCAGACAATGGGCACAAACTGATCCATCCCAGTGGGTAAACACACTACACTTATTTGAAAATTTTACCACAGGATTTTTTGTTCCCACAAAATAATTTTCATCTTTAAACTCAACAAGCACACAGCTATTTCTAGAGTGACTTACAAGCTGTAGGACTGCCTTCAGGAGAGGACAGCACTGGGTCTTTCAGCTTTTCCTTATAGACTGTTGCCCTTTCCCGCATTTTTCGGACAAGATCTTGAAGTTGGGCATCAGCATAATCATTCATTTTGAAATCTGAAGGTGTTGGGTTCTGTGTGCTGATTAAAAGAAAAGGAAAAAAAGCTTAACGTTCTGGAAATCAATGGAAGGAAACAGTGCCAATTCTACTTCTGGGCAGAAGTCAGATGTTAAGATTGGATCTTTATTGACCACAGAGCTGATTCACACCACTTAGTTCACAGTAAGTGGGCACCTAATTTAACTACTTTTGCTTCCTTGCTTATGCCAGCAGCAGTCTACATGATATTTCAAGCAGAGGAGATCATGGTACCCTGTGCTTTGAATCGCCCACTGCAATAATGACTTCCCACAGCTGCTTTTCACAAAGTTCTACTGTAGCTATGTAAGGCCTAGAGCTTATCCGATGTATTTGCTAAGACACAAGGCATACTCTTACCGTCTGTGCATGAAAATGTGCATGTTATTTGATGGTAATATCCTAATGATGGTGGGACATAACCGAGTTAAAGACTAATGTGCAGGTGGGAGGAAAGACTATATTTACTTTATGCTTTCTAATACTGGGAAAATTGATTTCATCTAGGTTTTGTTGCGGGTATTAGGGGACACAAGATAAAAACTGATCTGTTTTTCTAAGTGAAAACAAAACACTGATGTTCCTGCTGAAGTTTCCACTAAGAGTTTACTCAGGGTCATAGTAACACTGAACTGTTATTCTAACACTCATCATTTCTTCAAACCTGAGGACCACTGATTTTCAAACACTCTCAAACTCACATTCTGCAATGAAACTAATGCTTTTAAGAGGATCTATGCATGCTGCACAGACAATTAGAAAATCTAACGGAAAGTGATTTTTGATCAACTCTTTTGGTCTTATTCATACTTGAAATTTGATCCTCAATTACTTGCTACTGTATGATTATGCAAACTGGAGCTGTTTTACAGTGCCACCCAGCTGGCAGCTGGGCCATACATTTGGTCTTCCTCTATGTGGGGACCAGGATATGGGATTTCTTCTGTATCCTAGACACAACAATATTCAGCTGATGTTACACACTCATGTCAGAGCTGGTTGTAACTGGCTGTGACTGCCACCCCTGTACTGAAACCCTGTCAGCTGTGCCCAGTACTAGAACTACATCAGAGAATTTTTCTTTCTCAACATTTTTTCATGCTGTTTCAAAATCATGGGCTGTGGATGTTACAGCAAAAGAGGAGCCTGATCAACAGTGAAACATACCTGAAATTTCTAGATTCTTAAGACTATCTTCCCAAAAGTAAGTTAGAGGGAAAGCGGTATGACATGGAAGGGTGGGTGGGTTGGGTAGTGGTATTGTGTAGGGAAAAATTGAAAAGCACCACAAAGTGATCTTTGAATAAACACCATTTCAAGACCTAAACCTACTTTGAAAGTCCTAACAGAAGGAGCTATAACTCAAATAGGAGAGTGTTAGAGTGGAATGTGTCTAGCTTTTTAGAAGTACAGCTTTCCAGAGACACACACACATCACGGTGCCCAGGGAAGTATAATTTAAGGATGTGAAAATTCTGCAGCAGTAAAACTAGTGGATAAAATGAAGATGAGCTGTTAAAAGCAGAAGCCTGGAAGTATGTGCTTATCATTCTTCTAATTTAAGTCTTCTGTAGTATCTATTTCTTAAAACTCCCCAGACAGGAGATTAATCAAACAATTCTGATACACTTTGTAACCTTGTCATGGTTCTTTTAGTGTCACATTTTCCCTTTGCTCAAGCCATCTACAGTGTAACGAAATCCTTTCTTTTTTTGAACTAACATGTCACAATTAGTTTTTCAGGTTCTATACAAGGAATTTAAAATCATTCTTACTCTTTTCTGTTGCTATATTTGTTCAGAGCGCTGGCTATCTTTTAGTAAAATACACTTATCACATTTGTCATGCCAAAGGCCTTTTCTGCTTTCTAGGGATAACCTGTAAGTTGCACATGATTTTCTTGTTATTTCACAGCCTTTCCAATAAAAGTTAGTCTCCTCTATCATGAATTTTGTGCTTTATCATTGCAATGTAGCCCAAAGGAATCACATTATTATTTGGCACTGATTAGAAACTGCGAATTTGTTTAAAGTTATATGCCCCACAGTTGATGAGAAATTGATTTTCCTTGCCCTACTTCTCATTTGGTTTGCATTATCTCCTCCTCTATTATTTTGTAGTAACAAAATGCTTACTTTAAATTTGCTTTAGAAGATGCATGTTGAACACTGCTGATTTGAAGATGTGTATTGCACACGTGCTTTGTGTGGAGGTGCACTTAAAATTGTTTTGGCTGGCGAAGCCCATTCAGAATTGACTAAATCAGTTTTAATAAACTGGGCTCCATCTCTCACATTAGGTGGTGCTAGCATTTGTCTCTAAGCTGACATGTTATCCTTTAATCAAATTTATCTCTGACTTTTGTGTAATAAGTTACAATAAGCCTAGGTCTGTATTACTTACTACATCATATACTCTTTTACAGAGCAGAAATGTTTATTCCCTGCTGAAGTATCTATTTCACATGGCCTAAAAGGTCAGGACCACAGCTCATGTACTGTTCACACAGTTTTGTTACTACTTTAAACATGTTTTGTTTAACAATAACAACATATGTAACAATAGAAGTATAACAACAACGTAGTTTTCTTATGTTTTGCTTTTGTGGGTTTTATTTTTCGAACTTGTAGGATTAAACTTGTTTGTTTAATGAACAAAATTACGGTGGCTTAATTCTCCCCATGCCAAGAAAAAAGAGTTAGCCACCTAACTCTTAGGCATAACATAGTGGAAGAAAATAGCCTTGAAAGGACAGGCCATGGAAATACTGTCCTGAGCATGCTAATGTATTTAACACCATCAAATACTATGGCTTGAAAGCTTTCTGTGTTAAGAGTTCAAACAAAACAGGGATCAAGAAATTCAATTGGCTATATCAGAATAAATCAAGTTTACCGTTTTGTACATTGCAATCTAAAGTTTAATTCTTTCTTGCTTTTTGGCCATGAGCACCAAATACCTGAGTGCAGTTCCATCTTTTATCTACCAGGTGACCTCTGACAAAATGTATTTCATAAAAATATACTGCTGCCTGAAAAGAAATACAGACCACTTTTTGCTGATTTCAGTTATAACCCTTCTTTTCGCAACACTTAAAAAACTTTCTCTACTTGGAAATAAAATTCTTGATCTTGCAACAGAACTTCTAATTCTTTTGTTGAGCACTGTCAGTATGATTTATGATTGTATTTACAACTGTGTCTTGAAAAAAAACAATTTACAGCCTTGAATAAATGATGGAGAATCTCTGATTAAAATAATTTTCAGAACGATATGTCAATACATACTCATACATATGTACAATGCATTGCTATAAAAATGCACACAAGATGTGACAGTACAGCTGAGAAAGGTTTCAGTGAGATAGTAAAATGTAGTTCTAGGCATCATGAAAAGTATTGATTCAAAAACATATCTTCAGTTTGTGCTGACAAGCCCAGTGTGGGTAATGTTATAGAAATCAGAAAACTCTATTTATCCCCAAGTACAAGTAATAACTAGGAAACTTAATGTTTCTCTGTAACAGAAAAAGAGTTGTTAGTCATCTGCTTAGTACAGGAATAAGGATATTCCAAAAGCTAACTTTAGCTATTCTTATTATGCTCCATTGATAGTCAATAGAAGGCATCTTCTCTGAGGAGACATTCAGAATAAGATAGGTTCTTGCTCTGAATTGCCTGAATTATCTGCACAGAAAGCTGATAGAGTTTTAGGAGTGAGCATTAACATTTTCTTTCATGACATTGCTACAAAATATAGTAGTGTGCTAATAACATTTGATAAGACATTGGATTTGGAAGATTAAAATGTAGGACTGATTCCTATATGGGAAAAACTGAATTATTGATATCAATTAATTAAAAATGAGAACAAATCTAACACTACAATTATGTATCAGACATGCATTTAGAAATAAACTGAACGTATTTCTTTTTTAAATGGGTAAATGGGTGGAATTGTCAGTTGCAGATGACAAAAGGCTAAATATCCAAGTGTTTTAGTCAACAGCATACTATAAGCTGGCTATGAAGAAATACTGGTGCAAATGTTACCCTAGAATGCATTTGATATTGCCAGTGAAGGAAGCATTAGTATATAAGCCAATAATGACAGTTATTCTGACCAGCTAGCTCACCGTATAGAGTCTCAGAATTATCAAGACTACTTGGAACATGGCTTTATAAAGGACAGGAAAACAGCTTGATATCCACTAGGACCATTGCCTAGAAATTTTGGTGGAGAGTCATGTAGGGAAAAGAGGTATTTGAGCTGAGGAACAGTATTGTAATAAGAATAAATATGAATAGGAGCATCACAAATCAGTATGAGTTAAAGGTCTCGAGAAAACTTCTGAGCCTTTAAATGCAGGGATTCTAGACAGCCTTCTAATATGTGAGGAGTAGTTGAAATAATGTGATAGTCTTCAAGATTATGACAGCTAAAATCATGAAAACTCTTTTAGGCATTGGTTCCCAAGAATGTAAAATAATGTATACAGCATGACAGGAAATCCTTTTCAGCTAACAAACTTGAAAAATATCAAGGCTTGGAACTTAAATGAGTGATTTGTATAGGTAACACTCATTTGGTCCCTAAGCAAGTGTTTTTGAAGCAAAATGCAGAGGTCTTCCATTTCTCATATCTCATGTTGTATTCATACTTCAGAATGGATATAGAAGCAGCAATGTTCAAGGAAGGCACTGCATACTGGCACTGGACTCAGTTTCTTTGACAGCCCTCCTAGTTATTCAGTCACAACAGGCTGTGAATCCTCTAATCTTCTTTACACTACTTTCTAAGAAGTCTGTCTTAATCCTGAACACATGGGACTCTCACTGAGGTACCGTATTAAAATGTGAACAAAGTTTTACTTTTTTAGTAATTTTGCAGAGCAAACTATGCAAAGGAAAGTAGTATGAATGTTGAAAGTATCAATTAAATTTGAAAAATCATATTTTTTAAACATCACTGGTGATATAAAGTTGTTTAATTGCACTGCAATTGCATCATATTTACTATGATGTAAAAAATAAGGGCAGAATCATTTCTGACACTAATAATTTTAGAACAAAACTATAATAGTCTCAGAAAGAACTGTATGATAATAAGTGAGGCAGTTTTACCTCACTGATTTTCTTACCTGATGCTGTGTCATTGGAGCTTTCTTATCTGTTAAGTAATTAAGTCTGTCTGGAACATCTGCCTCTTATCAGGAATTCTTAAAGATATTTCTTTTCATTCCCACACAACATCTGCTACGCTCAAATATATTTAAATGGAAACTCATAACTTGTTTACATAAGCGTATAATAATTGATGGCTAAGGGAAAAACATCTTAATCAGCATATGATCCAGTGCTGTACAGACTTCATGAGCACAGCACAAACCCTTCTTCAAACTTTCTATTCAGATGTTATTAATCTGCAAAGAATAAAAAGCTAAAACACTATAATATTTCTCATAGTGGATTTTAAAAAAACTCATGCAGTAAAATGTCTCAGATTTGAAAAACTTAGTTTTCAATAGATGTTTTAATTTTTCATCTGTTTTCATACAGATCCTTAAAAAATCACACCAGCATAGGACTGTAGAGAACTTTAAATCATCCTTCAGTCCTAGTCCCAACAGAGCAAAGCCATTCCTGACAGATTCTTGCCCAACCTATTCTTAAATATGTCTAGTGATGGCTATTCCATAATCTTCCTGAATAATTTATTCTTGTGCTCCACTAGTCTCATTTATTTTCTCATTTTTTTCAGTAGTTACAAATTTTTTCTCAAGAAAAATCTCTTTTTGTACAATTTATCCTACCCACTATGAACATAAGACAAAATATATGGTCCCTTCTCTTTTATCTTTTTGGCCATTTTAACATTTTCATTTTCTATTACTGGGTGGGTTTGCTTTTTTTTTTTCAAAAGAAAAAGATTTGTGAAAAAGTAATAATTGTGGAATGACAAAGAATATTAGTTAATTTCATAATTTTCAGTGTGCAAAGATGTGAGTACCTGGATAAGAATCTTTTAGCTGATCAATGCTCCAGGAAGCTTTAATTAAACAGCAAGGGTACACATAAAAAAATAAAAATTGGTGGTATAGATTCAGCTTGCGCGGCCAGTGAATTTACCCCATTCTTGGGTATCCAGGCAGACTTTCACAATATCCTGAACTTCATGCCATGTACTATTCTTACCTGTGCTCATTATATAAAATCAGTTTGGTGCAATTGACTGTTGCAATTCTACCTTTGTTAGTGGTAAACCACTATACAGCCACCTGTGCAGGAAGTTATTTCATGTTGTTTTCCCACAAAGGAATTTATCACAAAGGAATTTGGTGAGAGAGAGATCCAAATTGGTGAGAGTCATCCTCTGAGAAGTCATCCTCTGAGATGTCATCATTCCAACTACCACTAAGACCATCCTTTCCCCTTCTGCAGGCTCCTGCCACATTCTTTTCCAAATTCAGCAAGAGTAAGCATGTTCCCTGCAGGAAAAACATCATCGCATTTCTCCTGAGTATTATTTATCTGGCACTGACTAAGACTGTGCTGCCAGACCGATTTGACTTCCCATCTGAACCTCATATCTCTGCCTGTCAGCATTTCCTCTGTTGCGCTGCACAACAGGGAAAGTTCTAATCTTAAACAGATAATGTTTGGAAAATTAATAAATAACTGAAGGCATGTTTTTTAAATAAAAAGTATTGGGCAAGATTAGTTATAGGCATGAATACTTCATTTGTCATAAAGTAATAATCAGTTTTTCTGTACTAAATGATAATAGCTGTTATGTCTCTTAGATCTATCACAGAAGATCCCGATGTACTTGCAAATGTTTGGTATAAATGTAATTTATACCAAATATAAATACAGTTTAAATTGTTTTATATTACACACACTAATATACCAGTCACAGTGCTCATTGCTTTGCTTTTTTCTACACAATTGACTCAGCAAACAATAGCAGAGGTAATGTTTTTAATAAATTATAATTTCTTCTATCACAAAAGAGGTACCTTCTTCCTTCAAAAAATGTAAGGTCAATGAGGGATTTGCAGAAAATGCTTTTAATTAAAGAAATAAGTCAGTGGCAAACTATGACAAACTATACCCTTGTTTCCTTACATATTCTAAAAAAAATATTTCTCCCATTTATACACTCAAAAATAAATATATATTAATATTATGAATACATGTTTTCAAATAATGCAAGGGAAAAAAAAGCAGCATTTCAGTCTGTATAATGATATTCCTACCCCTTTACTCGCTTTATTTATTCTTAAGGAAAAACTTCTGAATTCACTCCCTTTTTTAATTTCAGGATACCTACATGACTGTTGTGTATAGTTAAATAGAATGGGTAACTGCATCCAGAAGGATGGATAGAATTTAAAGGCTGCAGGAAAATACATCTCAGCAATGATTACAGTAAGTTTTATCTGTTTTGGTACACGCAGCACACCATTCCCTTTCTATTTAATTTGCAGGTTCTCAATTTATCCAGTGCAGAAATTCAAATCCAAGCAGTAAAAGTGATAAGGTCTGAAAGAAAGACCTAAGCAGCAGGAATATAAGTGCTAGGAAAAGTATTTTGATTTTTTAATACATTAATGTCTTTTCAGTCAGGCTTACAAAATGTACTAGATGCATTCCAACTGTTTACAATGTCAAGTACTGCAGTGATTATCTGGAAACAACTAAGGAATGGTATTAGCCTCTTTACAAAATATGCTTGGAACTATGTTTAAACTGGGATTTTTCAGAAGTGCTCAGTGGCCTCGTTTTACTTTATCTCAAGTCGATCAGAGTTTAGGGCCATGAGTGTCACCTTTTTGTGTCCCTGGTGTTCCTACAGGTATCAAGGACTTCTGGAGACTCTCAGAAGCTTGATGCTAGGTCTGTTTTACAGGGTGCTGAGATTTTGTTCTTGGTCTAGCATAGTTTCCCTAAGATGCATCTGCTTGGTGAACTGATGTGCTGCAACTAGTGGATGGTAAGCACTAATAAGCACGGTAATATTCTTGGTTGAAGTAACTGAGCGAAATGAAGTGCATTACTCACTAAGAACATGCAACCAGCAGTTCTCTTTATTAACCTGGCTATGCACCACATAGCAAATTGCCTCTTGATCTTTGTTTTGTTATCTTTCTTTGCTATTAGCCAAATTAGAGAGGAAAATAAAAACCTCATTTATGAGCCTGAGAAGGACTGGTATAGCTTACTAGGTACCAGGATGTGGCTATGGAAAAGACAAACTACAAGCACAAAACTCAGTCTTCCTTAACCCTGTGCTCATATGGCAGTTTGCAACACTGGAACTCCCTTTTTAATAAGTGTTGAAAGTTGTGTTTTTCTGCATTTTAAAGCAGAATCAGAAGAATATGTTTATTGGTTGGGAATGCTCATGTATTTTGTAAAATCTGAAAAATTCATTTAGAGCATTTTATATGAACATGTTTTGCTCATAATACTGAGATTCTGAAGGTAGCATATCAGCATATCATTTTTTTCCCCTCTAAACATAACCCAGAACATGTAAGATCATGAGTTGTAATCTCAAAGCTTCTGAAGTCCCGGTTACCCACTATATTTTTTCCTCATGTACTCTTGGATATGCTGCCTGCAAACACAGATTGTCATTTTACACAGCATTTTGCAGAGTAGGGTTCATGATCTTTGGCTGGGGTTTCAGAGTACTGCCTTAGTATAAATAGGACATTGTAATCACTTTGGTAATCTGGGAAGATTAAACAGTCTTACAATTTCAGCCAGGCTTAAAGGCTTTTAAAAGACACAGAGGAGAGAAGGGGGTCATAGAAGCTCTTTGCAGCCTTCCATTTTCTCTGATCTATGCTCTCAGATGCCTTACTTACCATTCTTCCATACTATACTTTTCCTACCACTTGCTGCAACTTTGATACCAGGCATCCACTACTACTTTCTCCTTAGGCATCTGTCTTTTCTCTGCTCTTACATGCTAATACAGTCCTCCTCTTCATCAGTGCTTTCTACACCACTTCATTAGCACCACATGCCGCAGCTTCTGTGTTGGCTCCCAGCCTTCAGTGTAGGGTCATACAAAGGTTTCACATTTGTTTCTCCTATGTGATCTTTGTGATCACTTAAATCATGTCTTTTTAATTTTCTTTGTTAGATTCTGGGTTCCAAGCAGTGCCCTCACAAAGCATGTTGTCATTTTCTCTTGTGTACAAACGGCTATATTCTTCTGTGTGCAAAGCAAGCTGGTCTGGAGATCTTTCGGTAGTGCCTGGCCCACAGCTACAGCTCCTGATGAGCAGCAGGCCATGGTCCCCATGGATCTTGCCCCACACCTGCAGGCTGGCATCATTCCTGACACAGCCCTGTCTGCTTGGCTGTCCTGGGGCTGTATCTGACCCCAGTTCCCTTTACTGGGCACTGACTTCCTTCCCACCTTGCCTCCGCACCTGCCTTGCTGCCACAGGCTTGCCTGGTGATATGGGCTATGGGCTGGCCTTGGCTGCTACCTTCTGTCTGCCCTGCTGGTCTTGCATCAGTCCCAGTCTGGGGAAGCCCCTCCCTTCCCTGTCCACCATACTGGGAACTTCCCATCTCTAGGGCAGGGGCTGGTCCTTGTGGCTCCCTCGTAATGTGATGTATTTGCTTAAGTGCTACACAGTATCTCACACAAAATGCTTGCACTGCATTTCAAAAAAATATAGGATTGTGTGTTCACATATGTGTTTTTATGAACCCTCCAACAGAAAGCAATCTCCATATATTATAAAGGCTGCAATGATGTTTTGTTCTAGTTCCTTGCTAATAAGACTCCACCGTCTCCTATTAGACTGCAAATGAGGTCTTGAGTGTTGTTCTGTTCCCTCGTTTCTTGCTGTGAAGAGACAGCATAGCCTTAGCCCTCCTTCCCAGGTGTTATTATTGCTCAGCAAATAGCTATTCATGGAAATTACCTATCATTCTGATACATTATCATTAAAGACGGAGAGATGGATAGGAGAAACAATATATTGGCAGACAAGGATGACTTGTGTGCAATCCTGTCAAAGCTTAGGAAACAGGCATTAAGAGTTTCAGTCACTCGGCTGTAATTCAGCACCTTGGCACATCAGCCATTCTTGTGCGTCTCCTCTTTCAGACGTAGCATTCAGTTGGCTGAGACGAGTGCTGTGTCTCTCTAGTGTTTATTAATGTGCACTGCCATGTGCTACTGCATTTTAAAGATGAGGAGTGCTGAGAAGGAAAGCAAAATTTTTATTTTTTTTTTCTTGTGGACAAACAATTTCTATTGAAATTTCAGAAGTAAATGCAGTCTTTGTCAAACCTGTCTTTCACTTAGCAAGAGAAAAAACAACAGATTTGTTCTTTCAGGGGAAGTTCAAAAACCTGTTTTTACATATATATAGGTAATACAGGCTGTGCTGCCCCATGAGTAAAAATCTACTCTAATGTAGCTGACCTGGAAAGATGCAGATGGTGCACAGTCTTACACACAGTCTTACATATAAGTAGTCTTACTGATTTTAGGTAAGTTAGTGTTTCATAAAGCCATATTACCCAAGATTTAAAAAATTAAAATTCTTACATGGAAATTCATAATTTTCCCCTGAAATTCTGCATGGAGAAACACAGGTCAGATCTAAATGAAAAGTGTGCTGTTTCAAACAAGATAACTGACTTCTTTCCTCTTCTTTTGCACAGGCATTTTAAAGAACCAAAAGTCACAGAAGCAAAAGATAAGGCAAAACCTTTTCTATTAACATACTTCCCATGAAAGCTGAGGTGCTGTGGATGCATATGGCTTGTGAATAGTTATATATCCACAAACCTTACCTTATTATGTATCTTGCAGTCTATGGGCAAACTAATGGTTTCTTACTGTGAAGATCAAGCGACTTGTTACTACATTTAATCTCTTGGAGGATGATCAGCATAGGAAAATAGTCTATCTAATTCAAAATATAGTATCAGGACCATGAGTACATCAACAGGCTGCCCTGAGCAGCCTCCAGTGGGACTTCTACCCACACCCTCTGCCCATGGGCCTAGGATGCCCGATTCAGCCCAGGTCTTTGTCACTGCCTGAGCTATGTATAGGTGTATCTAGCTCCAGTTTGGTCTCTGGTTCTGTCTCCCAGATGGACTTTGGAGTCATGTTGTAGTCTTGTTTCCAGTCCTGTCTCTGACCCTTGTGGTTTTTTTGCTCCTGACTGGACTGGCTGGATGGGCCCTAAACCTGTTGGGGGCCCCAGAGGTGAATGCAGTACTCCAGGTGAGATTTCATGAGAGCAAAGTAGAGGAGCAGCATCACCTCCCTTGACCTTCAGGTCATGCTTCTTTTGATGCAGCCCAGTATACGGTTGACTTTCTGGGCTGCTAGTGCACATTGCCAGCTCATAGCTAATTTTTCATCCACCAACACCCCCAAGTCCTTCTCTGCAAGGTTGTTCTCAATCTGTTCATTCCCCAGCCTGTACAGATACTAGTGACGGCACTTGGCCTTCTTGAACCTCATGAGGTTCATATGGACCCATTCTTCAAGTCTGTCAAGGTCTCTCTGTATTGCACCCCTTCTCTCTAGTGAATCAACTGCACCACTCAACTTGGTGTCTCTTGCAAACTTGCAGTGGGACTCTAAGTTGATTATCCCATTGAGCTGTACAAACAGTCCTAGATATGGTTTTGACTAGTTAAACTAGCACTTTTCCAAATGATTTGAGGCATGGAAATACACAGAAATTAGCATTAAACTAAGATAATTCACAACTGGCACCTTTTCAGGAGGCATTTTGCATTATTCTAGTTGACCTCAGTGCCAGAGAGTGATTTGAGTATGTTTCATTTCCTGCTATTTTTGTTGACTACATGTATCTATTTGACTCAAATTCTCCATATGTGTACTTGTTTACATAGATTTTTCCTTATAAATCAACTGAGTATATTTGAACAAAGACACAATAAGGTAGTGACCTTGATCAAGAATGGTGTCTGAACAGACTCCCATGAATCTTCAGGGACAATGAATTAAATTCTCTCCAAGGCACATTTTAGAAATTATTCTGCCTCCAGCTTTGAAAGTCACATGATAGACTTGTTTAGTTTGGTTCCATACAGAGACAGTGACACCAGCACCATGCCTTCCAAGCCCTACTACAGAATTTAGTGGATAACCATTTCGACAGTAGAATTTAATAAGTTTTACTGTATTTTTAGAAGCTGCAGCTGAAATTAGACTGACAATATATAACAGGATGCACACATGACAGTGAGTCAGAACAGCTTTGAGAAGACAATGTTTAAGATAAATGTTTTTAATTTCCTTTTAACAGGCAGATTTTGTCTTCTACTAATAAGCAAAATACTCATTTGTTTCATAAGCATATAGTAATTATGTTAACCATGGTTACAGGGTTTATCAGTGGAACTATAACCATCTTACATCATGTTCTACAGTGACAAAAAAAGGAGATGCTTTTTTAAGATTTTTACTTTTGACCTACTGATTCACATTCAAATTACCAAGTTATTTATAAAATTTCCAGTCATTCTAGTCAGAATTATTTTTAATTGTATACATTACTTTATAGAGGGGTATGCAGTAGCATTTTGCTGGATTATTCTTTGTCATTGAAATACAAAGTCTGTCTTGGTGAAGAAGAGGAAATAGATAATCTTTTCTATAAATTAAATAAATCCATGTCAGGGAAAGTCTTTTGCTTTCTGTCATCATGGTAATCAAAATAATAGAAGACAAAAGCAAGCAGGAGATGTGTTTACCCTGTTCTGGATTTAGTGTATCCATTATTTTTCACTCAAAGGTATCTCAACAGATTGGGAGGACAGACTGGCAGGAAACCCACGAAGTTTAGCAAAGGCAAATGCATGTTTCTGTGCCTGGAATGGAATAACCCCCATGCAAGAGTAAAGGCTTGGACATGAGTGACTAGAAAACAGCTTTGCGTGAAAGTATCTGAGAGTCCTGGTGGACAACAAATTAAACATAAATCTGCAATGTGTTCTTGCATTTATGAAGGCTAACTGTGTGCTATGCTTTAAATAAACAGGGGAGTTCAGGGGGATTGGTTATTCAGGGGGAGTGGTTATTTATGATTCAGAGGGAGTGGTTATTTCCCTCTGTGTAACATTTATGAGGTTGCATCAGTATCCAGCTGTAGTCTCCCTTGTACATGAAAGGCACTAACCACATGGTGCAGATAGCTATTGAGATAACTGGGGACTAAAGAGCAGGACATATGAGGAGATGATGAGAAAGCTGGGTTTGTTCAAGCTGGAAATTAAGTGTTCTACTACCCAGTAAGTGGTTATAGAGAACATCGATCCAGACTGTCCTTGGTGGTGCACAGCAAAAGAATGAGAGGCAGCAGAAGCAAGTTAGAGCAAAGGAAAAAAATTACTTAGATGTAAAGTAATAATTTTCATAATAAGAATGGTCAAACGATGGACTGCATTGCCCAGAGAAACTGTAAAAACTCTGTTCTTGGAGATACACATTCATAGTTATACTAAACAAAGTTCTGGGCAACCTGATCTAACTTCAGATTTGGGTCTAACCCTTAAATGCTCTTAGCAGGAGTTTGGACCTCATTCCATCTGAAGCAGCCTTCCAGCCTTAGCTGTTCCATGAAGCTGTTTAATATCTTCATCATTGACATAGGCAATGGGGTGGAGTGCATCCTCAGCAAGTCTGCAGATGACACCAAGCTGAGTGGTGCAGTTGATACACATGACAGACAGGATACCACCTATAGAGACCTTGACAAGTTGAGCAGTGGGCCCATATGACCCTCATGAGGTTCAACAAGGCCAAGTGCAAGATCCTGCACATCAGCTGGGGCAACCCCTGGTAACAGCACAGGTAGAGGAATGAACAGACTGAGTGGTGAAACACTGGAACAGGCTGCCTAGATAAGTGATAGATGCCCTAGGCCTGGAAACATTCAAGGTCAGGTTGGACGGGGCTCTGAGTAACATGATCTAGTTGAAGATGTCCCTGTTCACTGCAGGCGGGTTGGACTAGATGACCTTTAAAGGTCCTTTCTAACCCAAATGACTTTATGATTTTATAAATCTATGCTTCTGTAAATGAATGTGAGCTATTCCAAGATTACTGTTTTCTAGACTTCATATTTATTTCTGTTTTAGCAAAATGGTCACTAAAGATTTTTAAAATGTTGAATTACCCTAGATTTTCTCTGAAGGGACATAGCTGTTTAATTTATTTATTTCTTCTTGGGAAGAGACAGCCTTAAACCTCTGGTTGAGGGGACGAATTCTGATTTAATGGTACAGCTCAGCAAAAAAATGTGCAGGGGAAAAAGCTTTCAAGTCAGAATGATGTCATGAACATTCCAGCTATTTGGACTTTCTCCATTGCTAAGACAGAGTAATGATAACTGAGCAGCAGCATTGTTAGAATTAATATATAAGTGTAGTGGAGCAAATCCTTTTCTTCATTCCTACAATTTAGGATGGCCTACAAAGGAAAATATCAAAAGCACATACTAAATGAATATCTCACACATATGGTTGCTTTAGATTTGAAATACAGCTCTTCAGAACCTTACAGGACAGGAGGGACTCCAAAAGAGATGAAACATGGCACACAGAAATGTTAAGTCAAGATGTCAGAGAAAAAAAAACCACAAATTTTTAAATTGAATTTACTCACTTAGCATCCTCTTTCCCATCTTTTTGCTGATGCTGTTCCTGTTGAGTTGTCTTAGCTGGTTCAGTTAAGTTTTCAGTTTTTGAAGGCTCATGTTCTTTTGCTGGTACTGTATCTAGAAAAAAGGTTTTAGTTTGTGAATAACAATTTTTAAAGAATTATGGTGATATTTTTTTGGAGGAATCACAGGTTGGCTGACATTATTTCTTTAGAGGACAAGCGCTGCACAACATTGATTCTGGGACCTGGCCTTTGAATACTTTCCTTTTTATTACAGTGCCAGCTGTCCAGAACATGGTTCTGATGACTGTACTTTTTAGAATATGTAACTCATTTGTGGTTTTTAAACTAGATGCATCTGTAGCCAGGTCAACAATGGTCAATACAGAGCTCTTCTATATTTATAAGTGAGAAGAACTCATGCAGTATGATGAATTTTAGTGTGTGCTTATTTAAAAAAAAAATACAGAAAGGACAAAAAGATAGATAGATCTGTACAGAAATGCATTGTAAAATCCAGGAAGAAAAATGAAGAGTAGCTTATTTGGTTATGCATAGAAATGATAATGACATTATTTATACTACAGTATTTGAATTATGTTAAACCTCTTGTTATTTCAGCTGCCATGACAGTCCTGTTTGCTCCTGAGTAAATTTTGATTGAAGTATATCATTAAGGATGTGAGTATGTAGAACTTTGGCTAGTCAATTATTTCATTTTTGTTGCAAGTACTTTTTAGAAGCTGTGTAAGTGGGAAGTTTGCAGTTTGAAACTATGTAAATGTTATAGTCTCTTGCCATTTTAATGGCCTTAAGTGATGAATTTTTATAATTAGTCTTATATCTTTATTTTAAATTTTCATGCTGAAAGATAATTTGAAAGCTCTCATCAGTCTGACACTTTGGATAAAGGAGGAACAAAGTCAGCCTTCATAAATGCTTTAAGTAATATGATTATAGAGTTAAAAGCTTGGCAGAAAAACATCATAGTAAATAAATCAGGAGCCTGTTGTGTACTTTAAACTCAAGACAGCTCAAAGAAAATCAGACCTTGAATTTGTTTAGACAGGTAGCTTAAGAGTAGTTTTCTGGTAGTTTATCTCCATATTTAGAGAGTTTTTATTAATTTCAAAGGGCTAAAACCAGTTACAACAGTAAACTGTTAAGCTGCTTACAAGGAAAGTGGTTACTTGAAATGGCATTGGAACAAAAGTAAGTGAAGGACAGTGAGCGCTTCTAGATTTTTTTTCTTAGTGAGAAAAGATTCTAGATTTTTTTTCTTAGTGAGAAAAGATTCTAGATTTTTTTTCTTAGTAAGGTTAAGAATTGTGTAAGCCCTAGTACTCTTACAGGAATTCATTTCTTAAAGAGGATCAGAGACAAGACCTAGACAGAGTTATCTGTGGGTGCCAGAAATAGTCAACTCAGAGCTGGACAAGGAACTGAAGAGAAGGCAGAGAAATTCATGTTCCCCAATGTGCTGGTCAATTGGGGTTTGACTTTGCAAGTTCAGGGTTTAATTTTCAAACAGCCCTTGGAGAAACTGAGTACGAAGAGACAGTGCGCAGGATTTGTATTACGTATCACCTGTAAACTGGAGGGATTTTTGCCTCCCAGAGGTGTTCTTGAGCTATGCACATAAATATTTGAAAGATGGCTATAGATTCATGAAGATGTCAAGAGAAATAAACACACATGAAATCTATGGATGAAGGAGAGGAGAAGCTTCAGTTCTGATGCTACAAAATACAAACTTCAGTGACTTTCCAAGAAATGTTTTTTTTAACAAATGTTCTGTGCAGGGGAAGACAGTTCAGAAATCAGTGGGGTAGAAGTAAAATAAACAGTAAGTATGTCCATCTTAACCCCCAACTTCAGTTGCTAACAAAAGTATTATAAGTTTATTTTCCATGTAAAGAAACAAAGATGGTATGAAGAAGTTGGATTTGTTTTCCTAGAATTTAGCCCTGTCACTTGTGATAAAGATCTGAAAGGAATTAAAAGACTTCACATCAGCAGGAGTAGAAGCAAGCTGATTAAACAGATTCAAATTCTCAGAAATCTTTGAAAAAATACATTTTATGTCTGTTGACTGAGTGCCAGTGAAGAGTATAAAAGACAAGAAGACAAGGAGTAAGATTATTATTTGAAAGTCTCTTTGCATTGACAGGTTTAGTTCATTAAGCTGAAGCATATTATATCAAAATGCTGTACTTGATTTGTATTTTTAAAACACAAAGCAGTTACTTAAGCCGTGATTTTCAGGCACTATGGGGAAAGTTTTGTAAAGCAGCTTAAGAGTCAGATTTAAAACAAGCCAAAGATACATTTTAGCTGTGAAATTCAACACTTAATGTAAATGTTCCTCTTTCTGTATCCTGGGTTGCATCAAAAGCAGTGTGACCAGCAGGTCAAGGATGTGATTCTGCCCCTTTGCTCTCTTGCGAGACCCCACCTATAGTACTGTGTTCAGCTCAGGCACCCACCACATTAGAAGGATGTGGACCTATTGGAGCAAATCCAGAGTGGGGCTTTGAAGATGATCAGAGAACTGGAACACCTGTCCTGTGAAGGCAGGCTAAGAGAGCAGGTCTTGCTCAGCCTAGAGAAGAAAAGGCTGTGGGGAGACCTTAGAGCAGCTTCCAGTTACTGAAGGGTGCCTACAAGAAATCTGGAGAGGACCTTTTTACAAGCGCTAAGGATAGAAGGAGGATAGGACAAGGGGGGATGGCTTTAACCTGGAAGAGGGTAGGTTTAGATTAAATATTAGAAAGAAATTCTTTACTGTGAGGGTGGTGAGCCATTGGAACAGGTTGACCAGAGAAGCTGTGTCTGCCCCATCACTGGAAGTGTTCAAGGCCAGGTTGGATGGGGCTTTGAGCAACTTGGTCTAGTGGAAGGTGTCCCTGCTCATGGCAGAGGAGTTGGAAGTAGATGACACAAAACATTCTATGATTATCAGGAGCTTATAACTTGGTCATAGTCCATGAAGAGTTAGTGCCTTATTAGCAGGGGTTTTACAGCAATAGTGATTTTGTACCTTTAATAAATATATCTGCTTTATTTGTATCTACAGGAGAACCGAGTGACTATCTTTTACATAGAAGCTACTGATTAAAGCTTTCCTCTGAGAAGAGAAAATCTTGACTCTGGGCCTTGTTTATTTGCAATAGAGTCAAATTTTCATTCTGAGAATTTTTTTTTCTTTTTTTTTAAAGATTCAACAATATAAATACATCCTGAAATTAAAGTTCTTCATTCTACCTATAAGGATAGTGTTACAATTAACTTCTAGGTTAGTTCCAGGCTCTGTGTTATATTTAAACTTTCCAGACTTCACAGGTTTTTGTATTGTTTTCTGCACCCTGGCCCAGCAATTGGGAGGGCCACAGAATTTCCTCCCACATCTCTCTAGTCTAGATTTTACGTGAGTAGCTAGGGAACCCTACTGGAATGTGAAAGACACAGATTTGAACTCCCTTATTATGCAAGTGTGGAGGCAAAACAGCTATGCTAATATATAAAAGGTGGCAACTTTCAGTAGCTTCTGCTGCTTTTCTTTTTTTTGGTGAAACATTTAGTGGAAAAGAGAATATACCTTGAGTACCAAAACAAAAAAGTACTCACTGAGAGTATGTCATGGACTGAAGTTTCTTTTGAGCAGCCCTTTGAGCTGCTACACATTCAAAGATGTCAGTTAAAATTCTCAGTTAATTGGTTGTTTTGTTTTTTTTTTTGTTTTTTTTTGGTGTGGTTTTGTTACTGTAATTTTTTTGTTTTGTTTTGGATTTTTTTTTCTTTTTTTTTTTTTTACTCTGCCTGGGCTTCTCACACATTTTAGAATGGCACTTGCATATAAGTTGTAGGCAGGTATATAACACGTTATATATCTTCTGGGTACTTTCCAAAGCATCTAGGCTCTGAAGATAATAAATATCACTGGGGATTAACATGGTAATCTCCCAAATGGAAGGTTCTGTCTACTTTATGATCCAGAGGTGCAACTGTACCACATATAAAGAAAAAATTATAGCCTTAGTCTAGATTTTTCACTCAAGTCCTACCAAGAACAAAGTGATGTCAATATGAACTTTAGTAAAAGGTCTATAAATATGTCTTTGAATCTTTGGGACACTTGCTGATTTAGTATAAGTAGAAAAACCAAACCCCAGAACGTTGGAGACAGGCCAGTTTCTAGTGAGGGAAAAGAGATGGAGATGAGGGCAGACTTCAGAAGGGAAGTACTTAACTACAGTGCTGAGAGGATTTAGAGAAAGAAAAGGGACCGAGTTGGAAAGAATCATACTGAAAGGATCTGCTAGGAGGACAAAACAAGTTGTGATACAGAGAATGATAATGCAGACACCGGTTAGCAGGTGGAGTCTTGATGTGGCCTTCTAAATAACATAACCATAACCCTAACAGTGACATTTGTATAGCCAGTCAGTTATAGGAAGTGATAAACATGCAAAGAAATTATAGCAATTGGATTCAATATCACAGAGACCCTGTAATTAGGTGAATCACACTTCACGATGTACAGGGAACAAATAATAAAAAAGTAATTATCCGTTATGGAAAAAACTGACTAAGGGCTGAGAATTAATTACAGAGTGAGCTACTGAGAGAGTGGGCACCTGAGGAGGTGGACATGAGGAAATGAGTAGCCAGCAAAGAAGCCAAAAGTACCAGGTGTTTCTGAGTGATGTTAAGTGGCCAAGTTTTAACCAAATGGGCTCCAATTGTGCCTCCTGCTGAGTTCTAATCTGTGCTGAGAACATCATGCTGCCTTGTTAAGTGCTAGGAGAAAGGGAGAAGGTGATGACTAATTTTGGCCATGTGAGAAGGAGGGTTGAGTTAAGCTCTACTGTTGACTTGTTTTTCAAGTCTACAGAGCTGCAAACCACAACTGTGATTAGGGGCTTTACTCTTTATTAATCTATTTTATTTTGGTTATACCAGAGAAGCTAATAGATCTTGAAAAGGCTTTTCTCTAACTGGTTTTGAGTTTTCCATTTAAATGGTCTCTCTTAACTTGTGCTGGATGAGCCTTGGTCGTGTTTTTGATAATTCTACCCAAATATGTATGTACACAACAAAATGCTTTCTCCTGTCTCCTGTCCTTTACTTACCTGCAGTTATTCCTATTTTCATTTTCTAGCTGCTGTCAACATGATTTTAGGTCCGATGCAAAGTTCACCAAGTTTTGCAATAGTCTTTGTCTAGACCCTCCTGTGAACTGCTTGAGACTTGCCTCATTTTTCTGCCAAGAATAAGAAACTGATGGAGTTCCTTATTCAGCTTGGATGGTAAGGGCTTAAGTACAGGGTGCTGGAATTCAGAAGTTTCTCCTGAGGAGAGGACCCTATGTTAGTTTTCTGGCTTGTATAGCTGTTGTCTTTCTAACTTATTAATACCCACATGGAAAATGAGAAGCTGTCTTGTGCCTGATTGGAAATGAGACTTGAAGCACCTTCCAGGAGACCATGGATTTAAAAAAAACCAAACAAACATGTAGACGAAGTATGTTGTTATATTTTCCTGAAGTAATTGATGAGGTAGTTACTTCTATGTCACCACTTATTTTATATTTCAGTAGGAAAAAAAAAATAAAATTTAGTATTACAAAATATAGATTCATGAATTACATTAATCTGTAAAATTAGATCAGGTTTTGGATGGAAGTAAAAGAAATTTTGATAATGACACGTTCTGTGTGGGATAGCATCTTTGATTTAATATTACTAAAGAAACAATGAAACTTCAGATTTTTTTTTCCTTTGTTAGCTTATTGCTACAATTAATTCATGTAAGACTTTGTTTACCCTTCTTTACTGCTACAGACGTTATCTAACAAAGTAATTTCATTAAATGGACTCTGTTTAAAGTTTCATTAAATGAGGAAAGGAATTGTGATTCTTGTTATGATTACACAAAGCACAAGTAACGATTATGTAAATTTCCTTGCAACATTTTCCTACTTGCTCCTCTCCACAGAAAGCTGGACATTTCTCTGCCTTTGTTTTGCTGCTCCAGTGAAATGAACCTGAATTGTTCTCCCAAAGGAAAAATAAGAGGTGACAGGAAAACTGGACTTGGTGTTTTTCTCCAGTACTAGAGGATGGAAAAGGAAAGGGCTAGAGTGCCTGCTGTGAAGGAAGAGGGAACATGGCCCAGCAACTGATGTTGTTTCACCCATCCTGGGCTTTTGTTTTGATAGCTGCTGCAGCAGACATTCTGGTTCTAGTATGAGCAAAATCAGCTTGGCTGTTGGGAGGCAGGGGAAGAGGGGGTCAGAGTAGCCATAGCCAGCTGCCGCTGTATTCAGCTGCTTAGGCAAATAATTACCTTGTATTGCTGCCCTGAGCTCTATGTTCCTGTGTCCTAGCCCTGAATGTCTTCTGAATGGTGATGGCAAATAATTTTTAATGTCATTGCCTTTTTTTTCAGTTATTTGTTTGTTTGTTTGTTTTTTTTAAGAAATTTTGAATGGCTGTTCAACCAAAGATTTGAATGTCAGATAAAGTCTGTCTTGTCTTTGCAGTTTTTTGATACATATGAGAAATATTCAAAAGATACATTAAAAACATGCAGTTTTCTGTCTTTAGCTACTAAATGTCTTTATTTTATAATAAGATTTCTAAGCCATCAACTTACAGTAAGAAGAAACAGGTTTTCTTAGACTAGCTGATTAAGTGGACAAGCTCATGAAGGGACTGTGCTTTAAAGCTTTCTGCCTTTTATTATTATTGGATTGTGCTTGTATTTCTGTAACAAATCATTGCTTTGGGGTCAGTGGGAATTCAGAATTCTTAATTTCTTCCACAAATAAAAACCCAAATTAGGCACCTGGCAGAGGATTTGGAAGAAAAAAAAAAAAATTTACAGTCCTATTTAGTGTTACATACATTTTGTTCAGATAATCTTTGAGTGTACTCATAAATAGCTTGCTACTAACCTTGTTGCTTTGGTATGAGTTCTGTTTTCTTATTGGCCTCTGCTTTCTGTGGTTCAGCTCTGTTTTTATTTTTGCCCTTAAAAAAAATGAACAGCGTTAGAAACTGTAGATGCTCTTTGCTGAGAATGATTAGGATGGTTTAATGTCTGCAACGTTCTAGGAATTTGATTAACCAAGCTGACAGGCACTGAGCTTTGTTCCTGGGTGTTCTGTGTATGTTCTTGGAGAAGACTTTCCACATAGGTTCACAAAAGGACTTGGATGCTGAAATAAGAAACTAATATCTTCACATCTGCTCTGCAAACCCAGTTACTTAGCCTGGAGTTCTGCCATAGTGTGCTCCCAGAGCCTTCTTCTTGTCATCAAGGCTAATGTGTTCAGTGCTGCCACTTACAAACGGGTCTGCATCTCTGAATCAGTCATTCTTTTGCCTAAACCTCCTGCTGGACTAAGAGGCCTGGTATGTTTTGAGCTACCTTACCGCACTGACAAATCTCGATCTTCACAAAATATAGAGGCAGAATCGACTTTCATTGCAAAAAAAAAAAACAAAACCCCACAGACTTCCTCCCACACTGGTTTAGATTCATGAACCAAGTCCTCATGTACGTTGGTTTGTCTGGCTTTGACAGGATGGTCCTTTGAGAAGGGAGTGAGTAGTGTATGAGGAGTCTTAGGTGTTCACAGTACCATGAAACAGCATGCTGTTAATCAAGACTGTAAGCCTTTTTTTTTATCCCAGATAGAATGAATTTGCCTGGTGTTTATTGTGTTGATTAGTAGAGAAAAATATTAGAGAGTATAAACATATGGAAAAATACTTGACTTCAGAAGATTTCAGGTCTTTTTTTCCCCTCTTCCTCGAAATTGTGACCTTCTCTTTGAGTCTCTCAGATTAATTTGGGGGTTGCCTTTTTCTATGAAAGTATTTGTTTTTTCCTGTCTGGTTTTATGTGTTATGTAAATTTCTTCTTTTCTCTTTAGATGGTATCTTCTTGCAGGCAGGAAATGTCTTAATCCTTGACCCATTCATCTGCCTCCATTTTAACAGTATGTAATAGCGGAGGCTGCTGCTGTTATGATCTTAGTGTTGCACTAATCTATGGAATTATTCTGGTGAAAGAAGGAGTCCATGTCTCCAGTTTTCCAAGTGAGGTATCAGGCTAAACAGAAATTAACTGTTGAGATTCAGAACTTTTTCACGACAATGTTTTGTTGACATCAGAAAACTGGTGTGCAGAACTTTAAAAGAAGCACAAACAATACTTTTTGCCTGCAGATCTGAGGTATGAGAAGTTTGCTGAACATAGATATTTTGCCATTTTTTGTGGATGGTGCTGTGCATGTATCTATCCATAAAGCAGTTGTTTTTTACATCTTTAGAATGAATCAAATTTGAGTTGTAGTTGGGCTGGATTAAAACATGCCTCTTCGTGGGTTTATACAAGCCTTTGAGCTTCAGAAAAACATCAGTTCTAGGAAATGATTCAGACTTACGAATATTCATGGTTTTATCACTTTAAGTAAAACTATAAAATTTATGGCATTTTTGTACATGTAGTTCAAGGCTTCCAGAAGTTAAGTCCGAGTCTTTCTATATGCTCGATAGTGGATGTGTGAAAAGGCACTGCTTATTTAAAATTAACTTTACAATGGTGGAATTTCAATTGTTTCCCTAAACAAGAATTCAGATTAATAGCTCAGACTGATACTAAAGAACTCATTTAATTGGTTAACCAGTTAACTGGTGAAACCCCAAATTGTTGCCAGTTTGCCTTTCGAAGTTTTGATTCTGTCAAGCAAGAATAAAACAAAAAACTGTCTAGGATGTTATTGGGAAAAGATAATTCAAAAGTAACATAGTCTCATTATAAAATATTCCATTAATTAAAACAAAAATAACGAGCTAACTTTTACAGTAAAGAACTACCAAATAAAAAATATAGGCTGTAGATTAATACAAATTACTGTATTTTTCAAATAGGAGTTACATTTGTAAAACCAAGCCAAATAAAATACTACCTAGAAAAGCTACAAAACTACTTTGCCTTTTCAGCTCTTATTGAGAAGCAGGTTGATATATAGCTGTATGCCATTCCAATATTCAGAAGGGATATACTGACATTTCCTGCCAGCAGGGAACAAGATGAAGAGGAATACATCAGCACATCAAAAGCAGTCATACCAGTATTTCTAATTTGCCATTTGCAATGTTGATGAAAGCCTCTCATAAGCTTGTATGTACTATTTGAGGTTAGCCCTATTTGTAAAGCAATTTACAAAAGGAGGAAATCTTTGCTTCCTTCAGAAAGAAAAGGTGGGAGGGAAGAGAGGAATAAAAACATTAATTTTGTTTTGCTAAAGATTGATTCTGTGCACAGTAAGCATGTTTGAAATTCTACAGCATTTGTTTACATAAATATCCTGGCATTATAATAATGCCATATACATAAATAATCTTTGGCATTTACATAAATACTTCCTAAACAAAAGGTAAACCATAAAAAGCTATACCTGGCCTGTAGATACCTTGGATGGTGAGGAGACACCTTCATTCTTGCAAAGTGCTTCCTCAGGTGATAATTTTGCTCTAGAAAATACTGCTTTTAGATTTTTAAACATCTTGTCTGTTCAGCTCTCCTGAAGCCTCTATAACTCTTTCACCATGAACTTGTATATAGCATTTGTTTTCTTGCCGTCAAGCCAATTAGACACTTAATCAGGTTTAGGTCTGGTTAATGCCTTAAAGAAATTCCTTGCACAGTCTGTTCCAGTGATGGCTTTTTCTTACCTTAGTACTTTTTGTTTATGTTGTAGACTAAGTTATTTCTAATCTTGACAGTTACACTCAACTTTTAATGCACAAATTCAGAGGAGAGTGAACATGTTCTGGTTAGAATAAATCAGTGTCTGATCTTTCATGTATTGGATATTGAACATTTAATTTATACTCACAAATGAAGTTTTAAGTCCTAAAGACACCTGTATTTTAACCAGGAAAGGAAAAAGACTAATTGAGCAATAATCAGCAGCAACTCAGTAAATTATGTGAGATCTCAAGATGTTTAATTTCCTTAAAGTCCTGAACTAATTTTTATTTTATATTTTCTGAGTGCATGATACTAAAAGCTCTGTTGTTGTTTATATTAACAAGTTTATAGCTTGTTTTATTCCACTCTTCTTATTTTAAAATGTGGAAATAATTTCATCTTTCTTTTTCTAATGTATTTACAGAAAATACTATTTTATGTAGAATTTTAGCTACAATTTTTATGAAATCAAGTTTTGACTGAATGTCCTACAAATGAGGAATATATAAGTTTTGATAGTGTTTATAACTAGCACATGATTTTGAGAGTCTAGGCTTTGTCTCATCCTATAGAAATCTCTATGAAATCAAGCATGATTTAGTTTACAGGTAAAACTCAATTTCAGATACCTGTAGTATCACACTGATTCAACTCCTCTTAAGAAGGATCTTTACAACTTTATTGTCTCTTCCTTTCCTTAATTTCGCTTTATTTTTTACAAGTCTATGCCTTCACTTTAAGCAATGAATTTGTGCTAATAACTTATAATTGATTTGTCCTGGTGATCAAGGCATCAAGAAATGCAGAAACCTATTCCTTTGAGTTGTTTCCATAACTACGTATTTAGCAATTAGATTGGAGTATTGAAAATGTCCCAATGGCTGCCTCCTTGGGGCTTCTGTTGTCTGGCAAGGTGGTTTTTAATATTCATTCTAGTGCAGTAGTAACTGTAAGAATGAAACAATAATTTTCATTAGTTAATGCAGGAAAAAGACTTGCAAACTGACACTTATGAGGCAGACCTTACAGTAGTTGGCCAGACTTCAGTCTTGCAACTGGGAATCACAGGCATAATTTCATAGCTCTTAGATGCAGCAAAAGCATGGAACCTCCCTTTTTTATTAAGGTCTGTGTTCTGTTTTACTTTAAAGTCAATGCAGTTCTTACTAATGCTTCAGTCTGTGCTTAAGCTTAGTGTTTGAATGATTAAATTATAAATTAATATCTAAAATATTTTCATTTATAAAATATTTGCAGGTCTGGAAAATATATAGCTTCTTTTCTTTTGGATGTGAAATTATGCCTCTGTCTTCTTTTTATGTTCTGGCTCATTACAGAAGAATCTCAAAAGATATCCTAGAAAACAAGTTAATTATTCTTTTGCTATGTGAAATTTTAGTGGATTAAATTGGCTAATGAGGAACTTTAATCCATCGCCAGATACAAGCTATACCTGCAGACTGAGCTTTTTTGAGATCAACTGTTTTCTCATTATAAAAGAAGAAGTTCTTAATTATTGAAAGTTCTTTGAATAGGTAATTTTGTTTCTTGTTTCTTAAAAATGAAACAAGTTTTGCATGAAGCATAATACAATACAAACAGATGGCACTTATTAGCGGAAAATATGTATCTCCTTTGGACTCCTGCAAAACTATGCACATTCATCTTTTAAAAAATGCCAGACAACAACATGGTTTAATTTTTTATTTTACTATAGTATTTATGCTGATATTAACTTTTAATTAAAAGGCATGCAAAAAGAATGTAGTGGACATTAAAAGAAAAATACCTTTGGGAACATATAAAATAGCTATTGACATCCTCGGTTAATGAATGTTATATTGGTTTAGTCTGTGACTAATTAAATCAATGTTTGAAGCCCCTTCATATGATGGGATTTTGTAAATAATAAGCAAACTACAACAAACTTAATATTTTAATACCACTGGAGGTATAAGCTCACCTCCTGACCCAGGTAAGATGATTCGTCTGCTTCAATATTTCATTGTCTTCTGTGTACTATGGCTAGTTAGCCATTTTTATCAGGCTCTGATTATGCTAAAAGCACTTCAGTTAATTGGCTATCATGATTCACTGTTAAGTAAGAAGATTAAGAGTGCAGCAGCGAAGCAGATAGCCTGTAACCAGTTAGCTTCTTAGCTATGTTGGTTTGACCAGTGCTTACTATATGCTGCATTTATGGTCAACCCTGCAGGGGTACAGGAATGTCAAGCCTGTCTTATATATTCTGCAGATACAGGGGGAGTAATTTATTAATAATGCACCCCCTTTTCCACTTTATTTTTCCTTCAAGGGAATGTTGCTCATTCATTTAAAATTTTGGCATATGCATCAGCTTTCTAAACTTCTGACAACCTTTTTCTTTGAGGGATTTTTATTTCTTAATCTAAAAATAAATTTGAAATATGGCACTCACAGACTGAATCTTATATTCTAAACTTGCACAAGAGATTATTCTCCATGAAACAGCAGGTGTCTTAGAAACCCAGGTAACTCAAATGCCATGTGGCACTTGATTTGCAATAAATACTAAAACAATTGGCAGGACTCTTTTCTATCCCCCATTTGAAGCAGTATTAATGCAGCATTTCTTAAATCATAAGAATATACAAAAGGAAGCATGACTCCTTTTTCTGAATAATTAGGATAGTTGCTAATGCGAAGAGATTCCTTTCTTCAAGACTGTTCTTGAAGGTGTTTATTGTTGGGCTTTTTTTCTCTTTTGTTCCTCCTGGTATTTAATAAGCATCGAATGTGAATTCCAAGGACTGCTTTGCATTCCTCATCAGGCAGTGTCAGTTTCTCCATTTGTTTGAGTCTACAGATCAATAGACACAATCTCAAGTTGTTTTTTTTTTTGTATTAAATCAGGTGTAGCGTGTTAAAAGACTAAAGCCTGAGCTTCACTTCTATTCTGATCTTCCCGCAATACAAAACGTAATGTGCAGGTGTTTTTCACAGGTATCTGCCTTCAGTTTATCTGCATGATTCAAGGATCTTGACAACTAAGAGTAGTACTTCTTTCTTTAGGGCTCTGTAATAGTAGACAGAATCTAACATTTATCATATTTTTTCCTCTGATCAGTGTAAGATTTGCCAATTTAGCTATTTTTTATAGATTAAAGGAAGTCATAGGACTAATTTATCTAACTTATCTGTCTTCCTTAATTCTGAGGGCTTTGTTAAAAGACTTTTTTTTTCTTCTTTTTCTCAGATAAAAATGGTTCTGGAGCTCAGATTTCTCATACCTGCTAATTGTCTAATTTTTTTTAAACTTAGATGAAACTATCATTTAACTAACAATGCCTTAATAAAGAAAATTAATTCATGCTTTTAATGGAAATTTGTCTCTTTAAATACACAATCATGACCAAAAAGTAACTGTAGTATTCAATGAGGTGTCTTCAGAAACAGCAAAGGTTACTTAAAAGAAGACTTTTTGCTGTTTCAGTTAGTTATATACTTATAATAATACTTCATATTGTTATATACTAATTTTGTTCTGATTCATAAGGCTTTTCTTATGTTGCAGTTTATACACTGGCACAAATGTACCGCAATCAGTCTCTGCATCCTAAGTGAGGCATAAAAGGTTGTATGGTCTGGAGTAATCTGGAAATACACAATAATAGTGATTGTTTTGACCTTCAAGGAATGCAGACTCTATTTTTCCCTTTCAAATTCATTTTTATATAACAAATCAAATTAACAGGATTTTTTCAGCTTACAAGAAAAGAAAAGATGGGAAAACTTCTGTGGCAAGAGGCTGGAAAAGACAGTGTGCTGGTACTGCCTGCTCCTTTTCACATTCCTCTACATGAAATTACTTAGTTAAGGTAGGAACCATATCCTAAAGACTCATTTTCTGGAGCCTTCACCAGATCCTGGCTAGCTCTGAGTGTGATACTATCATCATGCCATAATGTGATGGGTGGGTTGGAGGAGGTGACAAAATTGACTGTCAGCCTGCCAAAACTATGTTAGGTGGTATCACCTCTTGCTTGTGACCTCTTTTGATGAAAGTAACATGTGAATCAAATGAATAGGGCATAAGATAGAAAAAAAAAGACCACTTATGTTTGATTATGCTATTGGTCTGAAGGCATAAAAAAAGGTGAAGAAAAGTTCTTGTCTACTAATAAAGTACACATCCCTTAGTATGTCAGGTTTTTTGCTTTTTTTTTTTCTTCTCAAAACAAAAATGGCACCAGATGTATAAGTGTCCTTATGGGCAGAATTTCCTTAGTAGCAGTATGTTACTGCTTAAAATGTGACTCATCACATGAGAAAGTTTTATCAACTAGGGTAGTGCTGCAAAGTCTCTCTCTCTCACTTAAATAATATTCCAAAATGAGTCTGTGGACCAAGGGATAAAAAGGAACAATCCTTTGGAAAGTGATCATGAGGCCTACCTCGAAGAGCTGTAGCCATGGGCTAGGTCACTGAAAGAATTAGACCTCCTGCAGCCCCTCCTGTAAGACCACATATCTCAGATTGGCAATTTAGGGTCTCCTCACTACCTTAGTTGGTAACAATACTGGTTTGGAATGTGCAAAACTTCATTCTCAGAAGCAAACAACTTAAAAATCAGTGCTCTCCTGACAAACGTAGTCATTTAGAAATACTATTGATGTCATAGTCCCCTTTCTCTTCCCATTTTTCATGCATCTCCATGGAGAAGAATAAATCACAATAGAAGAGATTTTTTGCCACATCCTTTAGATGGGAAATCACTTGTATGTGGTCTCCTGGATATTTTCCAGGGGAAGCCCTCTGTGTGTGAGCCGCTTCTAGGAAGACTGGGGTTATTCAAAATATAAAGTACAAGTTCTTGTCTTTCATAAAATGTGACATGAACTCAAACATCATCTGTACCATTCCATTTTCTGTGAATATGTACTGCAGCTGTTCACAGTAGGGAAGTTGACAAGGGCTCCTCTGCTGAATACCTTCAGTAGGAAACCCTGTGAACAAGATAGTGGGGGCAGACAACCTTTCGCTTTGAAAGGGCTGACTCACTGATTGGAACCTATATTTCAGTGTGGACCTGAATGGGTTTACAATTTACCACATTTAAAAACTTAAGAAAGAGGAGCAAATGTGGTAACTTCAGTGATGCAGCCACATTACTTTTTCCTGAAACTACTTTATTTTTCAATTATTTTATTTATAAAAGCTTGACATACTTTCTTGAAGAGGGGCTGGGGGGTGAACATATGGCTTAATTTGGAGGAAGGAAGACTCAGAAGTGAAAGGCAGGCACCTGTAGAGAAGAGCAGAAATCAAATTAGAGGACAAACATCCATGGCTATGGCTTTTTATGCTCTCTTGTAAGCAAATTATCATGTGGGGAGGGGAGGAAAAGAGGGTGATGCATTTAGGGTGTTTCATGACAGTAATGTTAACACTTGTACAATGTTGGCACTTCTATCTGAGGGAAATACGGAAATAGAAATTTGGTTATAAATTGCTTCTCTTCTGGAAAGCAGAGAACTGTTATCAAAAGAGTGATAGCTCTCAGAAGTGTGTAATGTATTCCTCTAAACCCATCATATTTTCTACATACCCTCAGAACATCCTCTTCCCACTGCAGTGATGTTAAGCCTTATGTTTTTGCTAACATAAATATTTAAAGCATGCCACCAACACAAGCTATCTAATCTAGTCAACAACATAGCAACAGAGAACTGAGCATTGCACAAACAGTGGCTTCGGAGAGGGGAAAAAAAAAAAAAGCTCCTAAAAACCACTCTCTAAATATAGAGTAAATTTGATATAGTTGATAAAGCACTGAATTGAGACTTGCCCCAGTTTCAACTAGTCCATCAAACTTTTAAGGTTTTCCTTTGTGTATTTATCTCTAATTGAAGAAGAGTTGCAGAGTTGTGCACTACTTGTGTAGTAGGTAGAGTTGTAACTACTGAGGAGGTTTTCTCTGCCACAAATAGATTAAGAGCAATCTATTAGTTTTCGATTTTAACATCCTTTTGTGCTTTTGCTGTTGTGATGAATGCCAAATTAGTTGTTTGGATAGGAAAACCTCTAATGGAGGCAACAGGAATTATTATTGTGTTTAAGGCATTGCTGATGGTTACTTCTAAGGCAAATTAACAACCCAGTTCACTCTGATGTGATAGTGCATTATAAAAACAGATGTTCGGCAAACATTCGGTTTTCATGCAAGTAGCTTGGTTCAAAAAAGTAGTGCCTAACATGATTAACTTCTTCAGAGTGCTATATTGGCTTCTGCTGACTTTTCTCATCTTCTTTTAAAAGAGAGCACTGAGAATATTTTAATGCAAATATCTAGTGGGTTGCATCCTAAACTCAAATACCAGACTTGGCTTCAGTTCTGCCCTCTGACAGAAACTGGATTTGTGTTCATATCTTCCACTCCTTCGGAGTACTAGGTTGGCCTTTTGTAAAGATGGAAAGAACTGTTGTCAACATCTGTTGAATCAGTATAGCTGTATTGGTTATAGCTCAAAGATTACCTGAAGCACAGAAAGAGATGGAGGTCAAGACCAAGTGTTAGCCTTGCACTTTCATCTTTGGGGAAGGGCAAAGCACGATGGTAGTTTCTACCTGAAGACAGGAAATTTTATGAAGATGATTTAAATAGACCTTACTGGATAAAATACATGAAACTTGTAGGGATGGAAATTAAAAGAAAAATGCTTCAAATAAGCCTGGCCTCTATAATACTCATTACCTGTTTAGCCTGCACTTCAAGAGGGTCTGGTGTTAATAGCTGGCAACTCATTTGATTCAGTAACAAAAGATAGAAGAGTAATGACGCTATGAGCAAGTCAGATGCCACTTGTTGTTTCTCCTGGACCTCTCATTTGCAAATAGAATATTGATTATACTTCTGGTGACATGCGAGCAGCTCTAAGGGAAGCTGTAGAGGATAGTATTTCACTATTAAGAGTCATTCCCACTGACAGTGAGATAGGTTTGAAAATAAGAACATTTAATGGCAAAATAAGTCCTTTATTGGTTTGGCTGACCTACTATATTCGCTTTATATTTGTAGGAATAGGTTTACTTATGTTCAGGTCATACTCCCTTTCTACTTAGATATTTCAGAGCAAAGTGAATGAGAAGCTGTTCTACCACTCTCTGTTAATTAAAAATACTTCTCTTAATTCTGACTTTTCTATTTTGTGGATAGGGAAACCCTACAGCATCCATTGCAGCCCTGCTAACCCCAACAACGTGATTAAATTTAACTGATTTCATTTTAGTTGATTCTCTCTTTAACCTCAATATTTCAACATTTCCACAAAAGCATCTTTCTTTATTTTTAAGGTTACCTCAACACAGCTGTCACAAAATTTACAGAGAAGGGTACCTTAACCTTCTCTAACTCAATGTACTGAAATTAACTTACACCATTTGAAATACCAATCTGTCTCCTGTGTCCCACATAACATAGGAGTGATTCTTTTATACATGCATGTCCAGGTTTTGGCTGAGATGATTTGGATAGATGTGATTTTCTTCCTAGTACCTGGTGCAGTGCTGTGTTTTGACTTTAATCTGAGAACAACACTGATAACACACTGTTTTAGTTGTTGCTAAGTAATGCTTACTCTGATTAAGGAATTTTCAGTCTCTCATCATCTACTTGTGAGAAGGAGCACAAGAAGCTGGGAGGAAGCAGAGACAGAACACCTGACCCAAACTAGCCGAAGGGGTATTCCATACCACAGTACGTCATGCTCAGTATATAAACTGGGACGAGTTACCCAGAAGGGACTGATTGCTGCTTGGGTTCAGCTGGGTATAGGTTAGCGGGTGGTGAGCAATTTTATTGTACATCACTGCTGTTTGTTTGGTTTTTGCTGGGTTTTTTGTTTGCTTGTTTTGTTTGTGTTTTTTTTTCTTTTAGTTTTATCTCTCTCTCTTATTTCCATTTTCATTATTATTATTGTTATTAGTGTTATATTGTACTTTATATTGATTATTAAATTGTTCTTATCTCAACCCATGGTTTTACTTTTTTTTCCCTGATTCTCCTCCCCATCTGTCCTAGGTTTAGCAGTAGCAGTCATTTTTCTCCTTTTTAGTAGCTGGTGCAGCGCTGTGTTTTGACTTTCGGCCTGGGAACAGAGCTGATAACAAGGATGTTTTAGTCTGACCAAGGACTTTGTAAGCCTCATGCTCTGCCAGGGAGGAGGGAAGCCAGGAGGAAGCAGAGACAGGACACCTTACCCAAACTGACCAAAGAGGTATTCCATACCACAGCACGTCATGCCCAGGATATAACAGAGAGTTACCCGGAAGGGCTAGGACTGCAGGGTTGGAGGAGGTATCGGTCAGTGCTTGGTTGGGCTGGGGGGTGAGTTATTGGTCGGCAGGTGGTGAGATGGTGTATTCTCTTCCCTTGTTATTTCCTTTATCATTATTATTATTGGTGGTAGCAGTAGTGATTTGTGTTATACCTTAGTTACTAAACTGTTCTTACCTCAACCTGTGGGAGTTGCATTCTTTTCCTCCTCTCCGTCCCTTCAGGAGTAGGCGGAGGGAAAGAAGGAGGGGGAGTGAGTGAACGAGCTGCCTGACTGGTTTTAAACCATGACATCATCCCACTGGGCTGAGAGGGAGCGAGCCAGCAGCTGCATGGTGCTTAGTTGCCAGCTGGCGTTGTACTACAACAGCACAATAATTGTGTGAGACAGTTACTTACAATAGTGATTCTTCTGCTTGCTCTCACACTCTTTGATTCTGGGTTTGCTGAGATGTGTGCATATGGCTGACTTAAAAAAGGATAAATTCCTGCACTGAACTTGTGAGGGGGAAAAAACATGAATTAGACGAAACTATTTTTCTGTTTGAAGTTCACTCTGTCACTAAGTCTCTGGAAGACTGTGTCTTAACTGTTAGAAGTTATATTTGAATATTCTTAGACTCTGAAGTACTCTGTGCTGGACATAAACCTAGAAAAAGCCATTAAAGAAGTAATATGTTTGGTGGTTAAATGCAATAAAATATTTGCTTTTTAAGGTCACTAGTGCTGAAGGGCTATTATTTCCGGGTGAAAAAAATCACAGAACACCTAAAGAGTTTAAAGCAATGGTTAAAATAGGATTTTTATTTTCCCTTCTGTATTGGACTTTGTTCATGTACCTGATATCATCCCAGGTTTAAGAGTGTTCTTGGAACAATGAAAGTTTTAGCACTGTAAGAAAAGAGATTTATTTAGTATTTAAAAGCTCAATCAGTTCTGTAAAAGCTGGAAAGAAGCCATTTCCCTTCTGTTATAGAGTTAGGTTGTTATGGCTCTCACTGCTACAAAACTGCCATTACTTAGTCAGATAACATATGACTTTTTTTCTTTCCCCAGTCATTAATCAAAAGCACTACTGAGTTTGTGATTAAGCAGTTTATGAAGAGCAGTAAATTTTATCAGGGAAAGGAGAAGATTTATGTCTCTTGAAAATTATAGTTTTTCCAGAGTTATAAAGCAGCAGACCAGTAGCCAGTTTTCTTTCAGATGAAATTCTGGGAAAGTTCTTACTTACAATTTTCCTCTTTATGCATACATGGCATAAACATGTATGCATCTGTTTGGTCTTTAACAAAGACCACCTATTTTTAAGGGCAGCTGACGGATGGAGGTGGGCTAGAAGTAAAACACTGTGAGCTCCTGGATAACCCATTCTTCTAATTATTTCTATATGCATGTATACGAGCATGGAGCACTTACTCATACCTCCAGTTACCTGGTCTTTTGCATCCCCAACCTCTTTGTATCTTGGGAAACATGTTTCTTCACTTGTTTAGCAAAAATTCCCCCAGTTTTCACCCCCAGTCTAATTTCATCCCAGAAAAAACATGAATCTTGCTATCAGTCGTGTAGTTATCAGTTTTTAGTTGTATGAACTTTCAAAATTGTTTCTTCCTCATTCCTATTATGCAAAATCTCTCTTACATATTCCAGTTTCCCTCTTCAGCTATTCCACAACCACTAAACATGATATTGTTCCTTAGGTGCTTTATCTTGATTCTTACCCTGCCAACACCAGAGGATCCTGAGATCCAGATCACTTTGTTGTGCTACCACTAGACTCCTTTCTTCTTCAGTCAGTGCTCCAGTGCTGTGACCTGCTTGCAGATTTTATAGCAGTTCTCTTTCATCTGCTTCCTGACTTTATTTTTTTTTTTTCTATTAAGCTTCTATGATCTCTTTCCTATTGCTCTGCCAAATCTGTCATAGAGAAAAAAGCCCATATAAGGTGATGGTGATGCTTTTCGGGATCCTCAATTAGTGTTCTATGACCAAGAGCAGTGACAACCTCTAATGGTCAGTCAAGCTTCTTACACCACTAATTTACAAAGTAGACAGGGCTCTTCAGCTAGGTTTTTGGAGAAGAAATTTGTTTATATGAAAGAAAAGAAGAGAACGGTTCAACAGGTATGTTTTTTTCAGTTTATTGTTCAAAAGTAGTTAGTAAGTCATGAGCTGATGTTTACCACTACACAAATTGAGCAGTTCTAAGGGTAACACTAAAACTCCAATTAAAAAAATCAGGTTTTGTAGCATCCTTTTGATAACAGTAAATCAGAACCGCTCTACTCTTTGGTGAGAGCTAAGTGCTATATCTACATTGCTTACCTCCCTTGAAGTCAATAACCACTAAATGACTACTACAGTATAAAGCACACATAAGTACCTTTTGTGAATATAATACTGAATGCTTAGGGACCAAGTCTGGTGAATTTACAACCAAATGCTATAGATTTAGAGCCTCCTGCTGCAGTCTTTACTCTCCTGTTGGTTAGTACTTAAAACTATTTATGTATTAATTTATTCTAGTAGATAATGTTGTACGAGAAGAGACCTCTTGTGTCATAAGGTCTTGCCTTCCCTATTACTTTTTATCCCAAGGTTGTTCTAGAAAGGTTTGTAGCCTGTACTTAAATTACTGTTTTGTCCTGCCACTTCTCACAAATAGCTAAACTCTGCTTAGCATTAAAACACTACTGCTTTAGTAGTGCCCTCAGGTGCAAATGATGAAGAAGTTGTCAGATAATTGCACCACTGTCAGATGGACAAGAGTGTATTTTTTTTTCATACATTCTCAGCTGTATTGGTTTTGAAAGACCAAAAAAGGTAAAACCAGTAACAAATATTTTCTATGTATGCACAGATGATCTTGGACTCACAGGAGGAGCAACTTTAGAATCCTTATACAATTTGGTAAGACAATGTCATGTTTTTACAGTTCCTTTTAACATAAACTGAAAATTATATCTTGCTATTTCTAAATGAAATAGTTCATACTGAATACACAAACATTTTAATATAGATGTTTCTTTAATTTTTCGGGCGTAGGAGCAAGCAGGTTTTTCTATACTGCTCTGTAGCACAATAACATGAGTTAGATATGTTCAATAGGGTAAGCTATGCAGAAGAGTTTATGCATTCCCATTGGATTTAGTAGCCTAACCACATGCAAAGCTAAAGATGGTTTTGAGGTGCTTACTGCCTACAGAATCAGCCAAGAAAGCAGATGTTACTGATAGAAAATACAATAACCTTATCCATCTACTATGCTTTAGCTTTTGATAAATAGCAGGCTCCAAATCATCACTTTCTTGCCAACTCTTTGTGTTGCATTGTTTCTTAATCCTGCTGCATATTTTATTTGCTCTCCTTTTAAGCTGTTTTACTCTTTGTCACACACCTGTCCAATGAATTTGATAGCAGCAGTTTGGAAAAGGTTTTATTGACAATAAGCACTGTTTAAAAACTCTGACTCAACAGGGTCATGTCGAATGCTTAATCTCATTTCTTTGCTGTGTTTTAAAGCAGTAACACTGGCTAGCTGAGAGCAGAGACTGAGATTCATTTTTACTATCTGGAGGGGGAGCAATAGATCTCCTGAAAGAAGATTAGGTTTATTTATGCCTTTCTTCTCACAACATTATGAAAGGAATCAGAACAACTGAATTCTTGAGTTGGGCAATTCAGATGAGTGCTTGTAGATGAAGTTACTTAACATAGTCTCTTAGAGGTCTTGTAGGAAAGCCACAAGAAAGTAAATATCAAGAATCCTTTTACAGATGCACAAATTTTGTTCAGTGGTGCATGTTAACTGTATAGTAAGTCATATCACACAGAAGGTGTGATACTGCAGTAGTACCCAGGGATGAGAGTGTTCTATATTTCCTTTGCATCTCAAAAGTTACACAGCTTGTCTGTGTTCTGGAGTGAGTCATCAAGTCCTGATCTTAGCATAATTTGTAGTTTGGAATTTTCCTGCACCATCTTTATATGTTTTTTCCTCTCTGTATAGTGGAAGACCATGGCTGCAATTTAATATTTTATTTACCTCTACAGAAGTAATTTAAAGAATAATATGGAGGGGTGGTCGGGTTGAGGCTTTCTGTCATTTTTTTTCCTGTATTCTCATTTGGGAAAATGATGGAATAATAATGTAGACAGAAAAACTGCCGTAATGATTGCTGACTTTGGATGCTAGATTAATCTAATGAATTGATATGCTCCAGGTACCAGAAATAGTTGTTGAATACATGTAATATAAGTGGATGGCAAATGTTGGCTCATGGTCTATCAGCAATGTTAAAATTGAATTTTACTTCTTCAAGGAAGAGGATCTACTCCATGTTGTCATGGCAGAGCTCTGAGCTAGGATAAAAGCACATTAGATAGTTGAGTTTGCTGCTCCTGCATTGTGGACAGGTATCATAGAATCATAGAATGGTTAGGGTTGGAAAGGACCTTTAGGTCATCTAGTTCCAACCCCCCTGCCATGGGCAGGGACACCTCACGCTAAATCATATCACCCAAGGCCTCGTCCAACCTGGTCTTGAACACTGCCAGGGATGGAGCATTCACAACCTCCCTGGGCAACCCATTCCAGTGCCTCACCACCCTAACAGGAAAGAATTTCCTCCTTATATCCAACCTAAACTTCCCCTGTTTAAGTTTTAACCTGTTACCCCTTGTCCTATCACTACAGTCTCTAGTGAAGAGTCCCTCTCCAGCATCCTTATAGGCCCCCTTCAGATACTGGAAGGCTGCTATGAGGTCTCTACACAGCCTTCTCTTCTCCAGGCTGAACAGCCCCAACTTTCTCAGCCTGTCTTCATACGGGAGGTGCTCCAGTCCCCTGATCATCCTCGTGGTCCTTCTCTGGACTTGTTCCAAGCCTTATTAGTAGCTGACATACAGACTTATTACTTCCTCAGAAGTCTTCTGCAGAAGTAAGGAGAGCTTAGTGATGGGAGGATAGTTGGCAGTGCCATTTCACCTTAAACAACTACGTATTTTGCTCATTTATCTCTCAATTGGTTATCTTAGACTTCCAAAATGTAGTTGTCTGTGACTTGAACTAAAAATTTTTCCTGTCTTATCCATTCATGTTATGTCACTTCTCTTCTTTGACCAGCTATTCAAACGACATTATATCTGTTAACAGACCCATACTTCCTAACATCAATGCTCAACATGAAGCTCAAAAATATGTGAAATCCATGCAGTGTTAAAATACAGAGTTCAATTTGTTTTCCAACGTATAGGAGAATAAGCATATAAAGGATGTTATACTTTTTCAGGATGTGCAAATGTTTATTCAACTTCAGAAATTCATTCCATAACTCTGAATAGACAAATTAAATATGATGTTTGCTAAGAAGAATTAATGGTATAAAAGGCACAAAGGCGGAAAGATATCTTCATAAAATCAAGAAATATGTGGAAAAATTAATGAAGTGTTCTTACTTGAAATAGGATTTTAACAGAGACTCAGATGAAGAGAATAGGCTATGTTCCATTATGTTCCATGCATGGATTGAACATGGCATGAATGTTTAAAGGGGAATAGAAGTAGCAATTAAATAAGCTATTGAAAATGAGACTGCTATGACTGGTAGAGCCAAGAGGCTGTTTGGATGTTTAGTACAAAAAAAATCCAAAATGAGAGAGCAATTTTCACAGAATTTTAAACACAAAAATATTGAGATATTTGCATATTGTGAATGGAGAATTTTCTATAGAGCACATGATGATTACACATGGCTGCACTTTACGACTAACAGGTAAATGTGACATTCATGAGGAACTCAGATGCTCCGAACTCTACAGGAAGAAGAAGGAGGCAGAACACCTTCCCATCTGCTTACACTGGAAATTTAATTCTGAAATATGTCTTAAGTTTAAAGTCCTTCCATTCCTGCTGTGTTTTAGAGATAAGTGGGTTCTCTCACTGATGTGGGGTTTGTTTAATTGTTCAATGTGACTTCCTCAGAATAAAAACAAATTAAGGAAATAAAACACTTCTCTCTGTGGGGTTTGCTTCATTCTGTGAAGCCATAAACTTTGGAATCACATCCTTGTATAGTGTGATCTCTGTTCTCTGTATTTTCCTCTCACACTGTTTTTACTAATGAAAAGTATGCCGGTGTGTATATGTTTTTAATGCTCTGCAATAATCCCATACGATTTGTGAGCTGTGGACTGAGTCTGTGACAAGAATTTGTATTTGGATAGGAACATAAGTCTTAAAATCCCTTGGGATAAGAATTTTTATAGGATTTCTTCATGCAGGTTTGTTTATTTAAAAGAAAATGTTTTAAATTACTTGAAAAGTATTTTAAGGAAAAAATCTTTAAGCAAGATCCATAGTTTTCTAGAGAAACTGACAATAAGCAGAAAGGAAAAAAATGCTGCATCTTTGAAAGCAAGCTAGTGGAGCAGTTACTGAGCCATAAACAAAAGGAGTCTCAAATATATTGGGTTCTTAAACAATGCATATTTCAAAGGTACAAAATTCAATTTTTAACCACGCAATCAATCACTCAAATTATACCTATTATGAAGGAAATAAAGTCCTTGTCTTCAAATCCATGCAAGGTGAAAGATTTCAAGGAATAAATCCCAGCAGATTTGCGTTTCTGCAATATTTATTTAATATTTACTGGTTTAGAACATTTTCAATACTCCTCAGTTTATAAAGAGTTCACAAGAGGTTAATGGGCTTTCTTACTAGAAAAGCCCATTGAGGAATGGATGAATTCTTACCCAGTGTCCTGAGACAGAATAGGAGTTCAAATGAGATTGACACATCATTAAGTCTGTCCTTGTCAAGCCCATTTTATTTATCGTTAAGGCCACTGCCGCATAAATAAGGCTTTACATGGCATTGCATTGCATACACCATGTATATCAAGTACTATATTTGCAATGGTTTACATCTCCCAACTATGCAAAGTGATAAAATGCTGCTGATTGTATGCTGAATTTCTTGTCTTTTGATTGAACTTGGATGGTGATGTGTCTGTACAGTTTCATACTACACTTCTTTTTTTTTTGAATGGGAAACAATGAAAAATTATGAATTTTGAACAAGGATCTTGTATAACTCTTTCTTGTAACAATGCCAACATTTGAGGGACAAAGCTTAGTGGTCTTCCATCTGCAGCTTGCCTCTAAGGGGCGTGTGGACTTCCTAATGCATATGGGCAGCACAAACCTGTAAGGGCTTGTGATGGCACAAAATCATGATTAAGCTATAATGAAACAGTGTATGAGGGAAAGCATGCTATGAAGAAATGTGTCTTTTCAGTGTCTTGCCTTGCAGCAGTTTCTGTGCTAACAAAAACTGCCTTGCAAATAGGGATAAGCAGAAATCCTTCCTTGTCGTGACTTCCCTCAAATCCATTGTATGGGTTGCGTTAAACTACAGGCAACCCAGTTGAGAGTGGATATCAAGAGGCTGTGCCTTGTCTCATCAGCCCCCTTGTTGATGCCCTGCCCTCTCAGGTCTGAGGGGAGTGGGGGGTTGGTACTTGGAGGTCCTGTGCAGTTTTGCACAGTTATGGATCTGTTGCATAGCAGGAGGCAGCACTGAAGGACACACAGCACGCCTGAGGTTTGTGAGAGCTTTGAGACATGTCAATAGCTTTCTGTGGCTGCTGCTCACATCAGCTTCAAGATAAAGGTATTTTAATGCAGGGAAAGTGAAAGCTTTAGCTCTAACAGGGCAAAATACCTCTGGGGCAGCAATTTAAGAGACACAGGTCTTCTAGAGCAGCAAGTTGTAAGTTATTCTGAAAGCATAGCAGGAATGAATATTATAACTCTCCTTGATACCTTGAGGAAGGGAACTGAATTCAAGTTAGGGGGGAATTTTCCAGAGGAAAGGCTTTTTTTTCCATCAGAAAATGTTGCTTCACCAGAGCTGAACTTTTCCTGGAAAAGCACATACAGAATCTGACAGAAAACACTCTTTAAGTGAGAGGAGATTTTTTGTCATCAGGAGAAGAGCAGAAAAGAGACTGATATTTTTATTTTATTTTTCTAAAGGTTGCTTCTGTTTATGTGGATTAAGTTTGTGCTTTGATTTCTTACATGTATAAAAATAGGAAAGGAAACAGTTGAAAGTCAAGTCTTTCAGTTCTATGGACAATCACTTGTCTCATTTTTCTGTCAGTGAGACAGAACTACTTTATACAGAAACCTAGATCTTCACACCCCTAAACGCTTCCTGCATCTTAACCACTCAGCTACTGGTTATTGCAAGGAAGCTGAAGACTTTTCAGATTTTTCTAAAAGTAATTCCTGTCACAATAAAAAAAAGAAAAGTTAAACAGCTTATTAAAATTTATTTTTAATACTGCAACAGTACAGTTGAACTATTGTGTATAAGTGCTGGAACTGGATGGTAAAGACTCGATGTCAGAGAATAGTTCAGTATTTTTCAAATGGGTTAATCTCCCTGAGTTATGATACAAAATCTTAAGAAAAGTACCCTCAACTGTAGAACTGAATTGATTAAGGAAGTGATGGTAGCAGCTTCTGTGGGAAATGTGTGCCAATTTATCATCAGACATGCTCATGGATAAGGCGGGTGGTACTACTACTCATGTAAGAGTAGCTGTTCTTCAGTACTCCTTTCTCCAAAGTTTAAAAAATTCTTCTTGTGTACTATTCTGTTTTCTAATGCTGAATGGCAATATTTTTTTTCTGAAGCATCACTCATTGTGAAATTAAGTAATAACAGTCCTACATGCACTTATTCACAGGTAACTGTTCTAGCCCTTTCACCTGTGAGCCTCATTAACTACTTGCAAAGTTGTTCTTTACTCTGCTTATAATGGTTTTGTGTTTGCAAACATAAGCGTAAAGGAGTCCAAGTCTGGGGAAAAAAAAAATAAAATTGAGTATCTGTACCTTTCAGGATATCTCCAAAGATGGTAAATTAATGAATTGCTAAAAGCTTCTTCCAGAGCTCTGCAGCCTCCAAATTTACAATAAATCCCAAGGCATTCTCAGGTCAAATAAATAATTCTGCAAACATACCGTTTGCTTAAATTTAAGGTCAAAGCTACATGGAGCATTGCAATAAGCTTTTAGAACATCATACATGGTTTTCACAGAACCAGAAGTTGAAAGTGCTTCCAGGAGACTATAAACAGTCTTTTATTGGGATTTACAGGATGTACTTGTTCAGAATTTCTGTGATTTTATAATTCTTTAAACTACGCAATACAAATATGACTCAAGGTTTAACAGAACAGGATTGATGACAATATCAGTGATATTGCTTTTATCCTGACTTTCTAATAAAATCAGGCTTACACAGTTGTTACCTGCCCTTTATTCACCTCAATATTTCTTTTATGTTGTGCAGTTTAGCAAACTCTGACAAAAACTTAAAGGTATCACAAAGTTAGATAGAGATTTGACTGTGTGTTCCTGCTGATGCTGCAGGAAGATGTTAGCCCTGAGCTGATCCAAGAGGTATCAGCCAGCCAAAAAGTCTATGAATACTTATCAGTTTGTCCATAGCTCTGAATCAGACTGCTTCATGGTGGCTTGTACTTGGTCAAAGTGGTGGGACAGGATGAAGCACAAGTCTGGGATCTAGAGGAGGAAAGAGAAATAAAATTTACTGTCCCTGGGAGAAGTGCTGGGGACACACACTCAGTGATCACTGAGTTTTGCAATTTCTGCTTAGGAGCTAACTTGAAAGGCAAGTGATGGCAACTTTATTTTTTCTTTTAATTATTTAAAGAAAAAATATAGAAATATTTATATTTAGTAATATTTTTAGGAGTTTCAGCCAGCGCCTTTTATCTTTTCGTAATAATTTGAAGTTTGGAGAAAATGTTATATATTCAAAGCTCAAAATCATACTATTTCCACTTACAAACTTACATCAATATTTTGGAAAGAGAAAATGAAACCCTGGAAGGCTAATAAGTGAATATAATATAAGGTATATCATAGTACTTGTTTGATTTTAATTTATTTAGAATAATCCTCTCCAGTCATTTTTCAGTTCTGCTTTGATAAACTACTGTAATACATGTTATAACCCTGGAGAATTTCTGCAAAGTGTTCAAAATTATATGTGTCTGAGACTGCAAGCCTGAAAAAATACAGATTTTTTTCAGTGCTAATTTAATTTCCCTTGAAGTAAAGTAGAATCTGAAATTACTAACACTGGAGTAAACGATGCACAAAACAGACTATGTAACTCAAATAATTATGATGGATAAATCTCCTGGTGTTATATCTTCAGTGCTAAAAGTTTTTTTTGTTTTTTTTTTTTTTTTTTTTTTTGTTTTTTTGTTTTTTAAGAGATGAAATAAAATAGCTTATGATTCAAACTAACCTGCTTTAAAATTCTTATGATTTTCTGTGGATTAAATGGTGTTTGGAGCCTGATACTCATCCTCAGATTAAATTTAAATGAAAACAATCTTCTATGAAGATGGTGGAGTTGTTCCAGTGTAAAATCAGCTCTGTTGTAAGGATAATCAGGCCAGTTAGAGGGAATACAGAAAAGATGATGGCAGTTTTACTCATGGGAAGTACATATAGTTTCTTTAGTCTCTGCAGGATATCTGTCTTGCCGCACTTCAGAGAGTACAGTCAATAGAGTAAATATGTTGGCCACATTTTGAAAATTACACTTGCTAAGGTGATTATTAGGAGTTTGAATTGTAGCATTCAAAACATTTAAAGGTGAGATATGCAGCTCTGCATACTGAGATCCAAAGGATGGCAGATAGGCATGTGAAATTTCTCACTATTTTAGTGTGAAAAAGAGAATACAAGATCAGGGAAAATTTAGTCTGTCTCAGATTGGAGACAGCTTCTCCTTGGCCTCTTCAGGAACTCTGTATTTGAAAGATGGTTATTACCATTTTATAATATGAGAAGAGCAGGAGTCATATATTTAAATCATGTAACTCAGCATCAAGGGTTTCAGACATATTTACAGATTTTCTTTGCATAGTGTCTGCAGCACTATTGCTCTGCTTCCTCACCTGAAAAAAATCTGTATATTTGCAATTTGTCACCATTAAAAATTCACTTGTCACTAGAGTCGTATTTGATATCATTACAGTTTGGCCCACTGCAGGAACAGGCTTGAGTAATTAGAAACAGTAATAATACTTTCAAAAAACTGAATGTTGTCACTTCCTACCCTTGTAGCACATGGCCCAGCTGCAGACACATCAGTAAGCTGGGGTCCAGTGCAATGTAGAAATCATCAAAATATCTGTGGAGGAACTAGACTAAGTCACTGGAAGCAGTAAAATTCAGCAGGTTATAAATTTTCAGCTGGGTAAACTGGACAGCAGGTAACACAGATGCACAGGTAGAAACTTTAACCTTGGATGTTCCACTGGATGTGCATCCATAAGGGACCTGATGTTGCAAAACTCCATCTCATCTGGCTTCTACTACATCTTTCTCCTTGGCAGCGTTTTGTTAGTTGCCTCGTCAGAAACATACCCATATTTACACCTGTGATGTTTGCATATAATTTCCCAGAAATTATGGTATTTAGGTGTTGCAAGAAAGTGTACAAGATATTCTTAAAGTGTAATTTTTGGGGAAATAAAGTGAAATTTCAAAGTGCAAAATTTTACCAAAAATTGTTTAACAAAACAGAAACAAAGTAGTTGTCACTTAAAAATGTCATTAACTGATATAAGTAACACATGCAGGAACACCTTGTTTACTAACATTTTCAGATAAAATGTAATACTGGACTTAAATGAACTTTGAGTTACACTGTCCAAATGCATGCAGGGAATGTTGTCTGATATGATTGTATAAATTCAAACAGACTTAATATGTTTATCTTTTACACTGATAAACAGGGAGAAAGCAGATTGTTTTCAGTCTTTCAAAGTGTCAGCTTACTCTGGAGAGGGATGTATATGAAGCTTGGGCACCACTATGTACACACTACTTTAGAAATCTATTGATACCCAATGATTTACAATCAAGGAGATGATGCTTACAAGAGAGGTTAATACTGTCAGTGTAGCTATGCCACCTTTTCCTGTGCCTAAAATAATTGCTGATTTTCCCATTGACTTGTAGGTGCTGGAATAACAATTTGGTCCTCCTAAACTGATGCCATTTCTGATCACCATGTACCACGCCTCCAGAATCCTTCTGTGCTGGACATGCACAAGTTTTTTGTTCTCCTGCATCTTGTCTGGGCATTTTAGGGAGAAATTCAGGTCTTTTTATGTCAGTACAGTCTAAATTATCATCTCTTTTTTTTTGGTATAGATTAGTGATGGCCTTCAAAAAGATGCAAAAAATCATTAAAAACCTGGGATCCTAAAGTCTGTGTGGATTGCAAAAGTCCATTCCAGGTCTGGTTAAAGTTTGAGGCATATTTGCATAAAACCATGGCAACAGATCCAAGAACTGCAAAATGAAATGTAACTGTCGTGGTTTAAACCCAGTCAGGTAATTCGTTCGCTCACTTCCCCCCCTTTCTTGCCCTCCCCCTGCTCTCAGAGGGATGGAGAGGAGAATCAAAAGAATGCAACTCCCATGGGTTGAGATAAGAACAGTTTAGTAACTAAGGTATAACACAAATCACTACTGCTACCACCAATGATAATAATGATAAAGGAAATAACAAGGGAAGAGAATACAACACCTCAGCACCAGCTGACCGATAACTCGGCCCCCAAGCCCGACCAAGCTCCGACCGATACCTCCTCAAACCCTGCAGTCTCCCAGCCCTTCCGGCTCACTCCCAGTTACATCCTGGGCGTGACGTGCTGTGGTATGGAATACCTCTTTGGTCAGTTTGGGTCAGGTGTCCTGTCTCTGCTTCCTCCCGGCCTCCCCTCCTCCCTGGCAGAGCATGAGGCTCACAAAGTCCTTGGCCAAACCAAAACATCCTTGTTATCAGCTCTGTTCCCGAGCTGAAAGTCAAAACACTGCACTGCACCAGCTACCAAGAAGGAGAAAAAAATGACTGCTACTGCTGAACCCAGGACAGTAACAAACCCAGACTTAGAAGTACACAGATTCCTGTGCCTGGCTACTTTTTGGAGTTGCTATAAGAGATCATTCTGGGTATGAAACTTAATAGGATAGTAGCGGCCATGGAAACCATAAACTATAGAATTATGTACTAGGTTTTGGGCTTTTTTTTTTTTTGTTATTTGGTTTGTTTGGTTTTATATGAAGAGTAGGTACTCAGGAAAACTTGGTCTGATTTACATTGCATGCTTTATTTTCCGTCTTTCAGGTGTCAGAGAAAAACCATGGTAATAATGAAGCACTAGGATGGATAAAAGTGCATGAGAGAAACACAAAGCTATTAAATTAGGTTTTGAGATGAAACAAAATGTTTCATTATGGCTAATTAATGGCAGTTTTAAGTAACTTGAATTTGGATTACTTTGCTCTTGCATATACTAGGTGTTCCTGCTCCGGCAGGGGGATTGGACTAGATGATCTTTCGAGGTCCCTTCCAATCTCTAGCATACTGTGATACTGTGATACTTTAAACAAAGCAAAACTGTTAGGAAGAAACTTCAAGGTTGTCTTTATGAGCATCAGAACTTGTACCAGTGAGTAAATGTAAATAATCGGAACTGAAGCCGAGGGCTTTCTGCTGAAGTCACTTGCAGAACCAGAAACTTACTTTATGGATGTGGGTCTTGGATTTGCTCTGTGCGTTAGGCATCCCCTAGCACATCTGTGTAGCTAAAACAAAACTACTTCAGCAACAGTAGCATGCACTGTAGCTGGAACTGTAGAAAAATGAAGAGACTTCTTGAGGTTATGTCTTCCAACCCTTGATATAATCAGTGATGGCCTAGGACATTTGTTCATGACCTTGTCCAGTCAAGTTTTGAGTACCTTCAATGGTGAAGATTACTCAGCTAGGTTATCTGTCTCCATGTCTGATTGCCTTCATTGTGATGCTTTTTCTTAATACCTGTGTCTATCTCCCATCACCTTATTTCTGTGCACCATCAAGAACTGACTCCATCACCTTTCTGCCCCATTAAGAAGAGTTTCCAGCTAGGTCACCATTAGCCTTCTCCTGAAAACTGAACAAAAATGGCTCTCAGCTTCACTCTGAATGCCATGACCTTCAGCCCACTGGCTATCTGGGTAGCCTTTCCTGCACTCATTTCAGTGTGACATCTCTGTATCTCTCCTCAAGTTACTGTTATACACAAAAGGCAAAGGATGGTTTTGTTTTTTTCTGGTTTATACCTGTGACATCCTTTCACCCAATAAGGAACAGGAAAGAAATTAAGAAGCATCTCTTCCAGTTTGTTTCTGCTGCCTAGTGTAAGAGCTTCACAGCAAAAGAAATTGTACATGCAACACAAGGTTTTTTTTTATAATTTCAAACCAAGCTGTTTTAGAACTGAATTGCAATAATGTATCTGAATGACCTAGGACAAATAAAGTTGCTAGGAAGCCGAATGTTTTTTATTTAGGGAGTTCAGAAACAGGGATGAATTTAGATCCAGCTGTGTAAAAGTATGGAAATTCTTATCCAGAACACTTACATAATCATAATCTGCCCTACTCCTTCATTTGTAGCGATAGGTCAAGTACAGTGGTTAAACCTCTTAATTTAACCAGAGTTCACAAACACTAAAATGCCAAATGCAGTGTTTTGAATGATATCAGAACACAAAAATGTTCAAGTTCCACTGTAAGTGAAATTTCCCTAATTAATGCCCTTAAAATTACCCTCATCCTCCACACACAGACGCTGTGCAATTTTTTAGTGTCTTATATCTAGAGGCAAATGCAGCCCTATTGTGTGTACCAAACTTTACCTCCTATGATGCTGCAAAAGCCAAGGACCACATGCTGAAGTCTATCAGGCATCTTTTCATACAGTTTTGGCAAAGACTGTTTAATTGTCTTAACCTGCTGAAACCTCAGGAATAAACTTCAGCTTTCTTTTCTTGTCTCCCTTGCCACATGTAAAGTGTTTCACAAAGCATGAACTCAGTATGGAAGGTTCCTGTTTCATTGAAGTGGTATTTTTTATCAGGGAATAAAGGCCCACATTTTACAAATTAGGCTTATAGATATCTATTGTATTGCACCAATATAGACTAACAACCTCCATTTTTTGTGCTGCATGAAACCTTTGCAGTGATTGAAATGAATGTTAAACCCTTTCTCCCTATACTGTTTGCAAAAGGTCAGCGTGTGTATTAACAAAATTCTCCTGGAAATCCAGAAAGGTAAAAAGCAGAGCCTGCATGCAGGAAGATATGTAATCAAATACAGAATACAAATTAAACAGAGGACCCTTATTGTTTTGTAACTCGTTGTATTATTACATTTTTAAATCCATTCTTTTCTTCTCTCCCCTTTGGCAGTCTCATGTCTCTTCAAATTGTTAACATTAGAGGAGATATGAAAGTTATAATTTATGGGTAATTAAAGTCAGGTTTTCAAATTCTGAACTGCTGAAACAGAAGGATTATTCAGAGCAGTTAAAATTAAAATCTCTGAATTTTAAATCAGCTTGATGGTACAGCTAAGTAGATATTGGTAAATGTTTCAGAAGTTCTGGATACAAAAGAGACTGAATTACTGTAATGCATGTATGAAAACTTAGCCTGGAGTCTGGATCCAGCAGCGAAAATCTCAACCCTGAGTTAAGTCAAGACCTAACCTGAGATTCACAAGCACGTGCCAAGTGCCGGGTGCCTAAATAGGCCAACAGATTGTTGCCACTCAGTAGGGGCTTGCTCAAATTTTGCCTTCTCTGAGTTTAGGTACTAAGGACATGCATTTGTGAAGGACTGCCTGTATCATCCCTGTTTCCTCTAATAGAAACCAGAGTGATATTATTCAGGACATGTAACAGATTTGTAGTTACCAAACAAAGCAGTCAGTTTAAGGTCTATGCACACCTTGGTACTGTCCTAATCCCACCTACTGTGTTACAGGGGAGCACAAGCACAAGCCAGGTAGAGGGCAGTAGTGGTGTTTTCCTCCTTTTTGCTAAGTAAAACTATTCCTCTGAACCATTATGCAGTTGGGAACACAAGATTCAAGGGGCAGTAAAAGAAGACAAGCATGAGGGAGTATGCCTTTGCATTAACTAGGGTACATAGTGGAGAAAAGGCGGGTGCCATTCCCTAGTCCTTGTTTCTAAGTATATTTTATGCATTTTAAAGCAGGCACTTACAGAACAAAGTTCTCATATACTCATGAGAACAGTTTGGTATACATATCTTTTTGTTCTGGGAGAGTGCCTTAGCCCTACTTGCCTGGTAGTTAGGATACTCTTATGGAAAATTATGAACTTAATTTCTATCTGATATCTGGAAAGCCCAGGTGTTCTGCTCTCTAGAGGAAAGTTCTGGGCTGGAGTATAAGGCTGGCAACACTCCAGCAACATATTTAATGGGAACAGCTGAAACTGCTATGCTTTGTATGAACTTCTGCACTGGTGGTGTTTTCTTAGCATTTCTACAGGGCTGGGGTGCCTTGCTTGTGAACTTCAAACATGCCTGCATGTAAAACAGGGAGCACAATTGTCAGCACAGATAAGAAGCTAAGAGTTCTGAATATAAGCATTAGCAAAACTGAAGGTATGCAGATGCTTCTCAAAATATGAAGTTAGCATCTTGCATTTCTCACTTCGGTGTCACCATACCAGCTAATTTTCAACCAGAGCTTAATAGATATATTTTTAATTTTTCTTTTTTATTTTAATTACAAACAAAGCAGATGATTGCTTTCACCCTGAGAAATGTGAAGAATACTATTATCCAGTTATGAAAGAGTTTTCTGGAAATAAATGCTGCAAATTGAGGTGGAATGCTATCAGGTTTGAGGTGGTATGTTAGCACTGGCTAGATATGTCTGCTCACTCCTTCTTCCTTTTTCTCAATAAGGGTAACTGCAAAGATAGAAACATTAGCAAATCAACAATGCTCCCAGAACCCTTTTCCTTTAAAGAAGATTTGAGTATTGTCTGGGCCCATTCCAGCTATTGATGGCTTGGCTTTGTGAGCAAAGATTTGGGAAGGGCTTTAACCATGCTTACTACAGGCACGATGACTAAAGGCATGTGGTATAGGCAAAACTGATTAGATAAAAGGGTGCTTAGGCAATCAGGAAGTGTCCAACCAGGACTGTCATCTCCTGGGGCAATCTCAAGTGACCAATGACCTGATCTGCCCACATGCAAGGTTGGATCTGCAGCTTCCCATGCACCTTGTCACCTGCCGTTTTGACCCTCACCTGTCCATACAGACAAGTGAGAATAAGCCTTTCCAGCCTGCACAGTGGACTTTTTAGGTGAGGTGCAGCATGCACAGAACTGGCCCCACCATTTACACCTGAGGTTTGTCTGCCACAGCCTAGCTAGCTAGGATGGTGACAGCAAAATCCACAGGTTGTAGGTTTTGTAAGAGTGTCCTTCTCTACGATGGATGGCCTTACAAGGCTAGATGAGCTCCATCTGCCCAGGTTTGAAGATAGGAGTTTTCCTTCTCCTATGAGGAAGGCTTGTCATTGCTAATTCTGAACAAGACTGTCATCTCCTGGGTCAGTCTTGAGAGATCGATGACGCAACAGCACAACATCAAGCATCTAGGCAGGAATTCTGGCTTAGAGGCGTTCAGTCATAAGCCCGCAGATGGTAGCCTCACGCCAGTGGCTCCTCAGCCAAAAGTGGGGCATCATGATCCTTCTGGCTTTTTAGGTTTTAAGCAGGAGGTATCAGAAAAGTTGCCACAGGGATAACTGGCTTGTGGCAGCCAAGCGTTCATAGTGATGTCACTTTTTGATGCTTCAATGTCAGCTCTTCCTATCCTTGTGAAGCAGAATTCACCAAGCGTTGGATTGTTCACCCACTAATAGGGAACGTGAGCTGGCATTAGTCCATCGTGAGACAGGTTAGTTTACCCTACTGATGTTGTGTTTTTGCAATAGTAATCCTGCTCAATATGAGAGGAACCACAGGTTCAGACCCTATTCCAGCTATGACACACAACTAAATGCCATTCCTCTTCTCTTACTGCAAGAATGGTGTAAGAAAATATAGCCAAGAGAGAAAGAAGTGTATATAAGAAATGGTAACCAAGAGCATTTGGTTCTTCAGAGAGTTTCTAAAACCAGACTGGAAATTGAGCTAGCTCCCCAGATGTCATGATATTGTATTCACTTTCTCTTACCTCCATTCTGACAAATCTGGTTGATTTCAGCAAGACCTGGAAACTGCCTCCAACTATGTGGGCAAACCAGTGTTATACTCTGACCATATAAGTAAAAGAATTGCAAATTAAAGGCAAGTGAGAAGAACTTAACAACAGAGTGATTCGTGTAAGTTACAAGATGTATTTCCAGGAGCAGTGGTTTGCAGTCATTTTTATCACATGCTGCATTCTGGATTTGTCCTTATTTTACAAAGTCAACCACCCCTGTATGTTTTTTTTTATTTGCATTTTTGCTAAGATACTAATCAGTGTTTCCCTCACATGAGGAGATTTTGCAAGGAATAAGTTAATTTCTGAGTTTTATTTATTCATTTATAAGAATATTTATATGGGCAAATTTTCTTGGTGATGACAAAGAAACTTATTCAATCCCTGTGGAGTATCGTAAGACTTCTTCCAACTATAGAAGTCTGTCAATACACAGAGTAGCTTTGATTGTTCAGGTTGTTGACTGCCAGCTCACATACTCCTGACAACTATTCCTTCTTAGCGTTCTTCTTTTCCTCACTGCATTAATATCCTATGCAAATTATAGATTTTTACTTGTCCTGTCATGTCCTATAGACTATGAGATTTTCCCACCAAGATACGTGACACTTGTATTTGTTCACAGTGCAGATTTATATTGCTTGCCTATGTAAATGCTCTATTATCACTTATGAAGATTCCAAAGAGATTTTCTCCCTTCCCCTCTTTTCTCTCATTCTGATTATGCTTCAATACCTGCTTCTCACTGTCTAGCAATCAATACAATTCCTCCTTTTTCTTCTCATGAATAGAGTAGAAAAGTGGTCTGATAGTGCTAGACAAGGTGGTGAAGATTTTGTATTACTTAAAATGTAAACTAGGTGGCATTTTAAAAGGTACTGCATTACAATGCCTCTTCAGCCATGCATCATGCCATTTCAGCTTACAGTAGCTCAGACTGGATGAGAGGAAGGGAGCTGCAGTGGTGAAAATGAATGGTTCTGTCTTTCAGTGAAAACAGATGACAATCAGATTACAGTCTTCTTCATCAGCATGGCTAATTAATTTTTATACTCACTGACTATAAGAGTTTATTCAAAATAAACATATAGAGAAACAAATTTAACCCTTCTTAGGGTTTGTTTCCACAGGAACATTCAGAAATATTGAAGAAAACTGATAGAGATCATGAAGTCAATGCCAAAGTTCTGAAGATTATTCTGCAGTTAATTAAAACCATTTTACTCTTCAATCTTTTCAATAAAGGAGTTTTGTCAGGGATTTAATGTGTGCTAAAGATGAGAATCAAGTTTACACCCTTAGTGCATTTGCCCAGCTTTTTTAATATTGAATATACAGACTGTAAAATATAAGTGAGTGAGTACCAATACTGGAATATCTAATGCAAAGCTTTCTTTTTATAATTAGGGAAAACACTTACTGAGATATTATTTGATGTAGAGTTAAGTAGAAAACTCTTGTGAGCCTGTCTTCAGTGGGATCATAAAGGAATACAAATGAATCTGTCCTTAAGCCCCAACTAGCAAGAGGTAGGATGGTGGCCATAGCATTTATCTATGGTAGCATGTTTTCATTAATAGACATTTTCCAGCATTTAAGAATGTTCATATGGAACCATACCAAAAGGCAGTTTAACACAATGTCCTGTCATTGAGAATGGTCAAAAGGGATACCTAAGAAAAGTTGTATGAGGAGTGAAAGCAGAAATAACAAGTATATTGCATTTCCCCTGATGATCTCTCAGATTCCAAACATTTTTAGATCAAGCCAAGATTCATTCCTGTGCAATTACTGACCCTTAGAGGATTTTTTTTCATGACACGCTCTGGTCTTTCACTGAAAATGTTTACTTTATGTAAATGTTTCAAAATATGCTGTCCTTCATTTAGACTATACAGCTAGACACAAACAATAAAAGTATATTTTCCAGAAAAATCTGGAGTACACAGTTCTTTGGATTTACTGAAATCCACAAAAATCAGGAACCAAGAAACATTTTTGTTTTTTATAGCATACTGGAGTATCTGGAAAGACTTGATAACATTTCCATTGTTCAGGGAGTCTTGATGTTAGTAGTACAAGAAATTCCAAACCAGATATTTTTAAAAGACATAATAGTTTTAAAATTATGATTTTTACTTGCAACCAGTTTCAGACAGAAAGTTTCTACCATATGGCAGAGAAATAATTTGAAACCATATGTATCCAGCATTGGGACTGTGTTCCTGAGAAAAAGCAGTTTGCTATTTTTATACTGGCCAGCAGGTGTCAATACCCCAAAGTGAAGAAACTGTCCAGCAGCCAGATACAGTTAGAAAAAGTGAGGCTGGAACAGGGAGTAGATGTAATTTCTACTGTCTCATTTTGTCTCACTTTGAAATCTGACTTTGTGAAGTTCTTCTGTGCTTCATCACTACCAGGAAGGAATCCATCTTCTGAGGGGAAAAAGAGACAGGAAATTAAGCAACACTTCCATCCCCAAAGGAACTAACCTCTGAACTTCTTTTCTTACTGATCTTAGTATTTTTATTCCCCATCCCCACAACTCCAAAGCTCTGTGCTCTCTGACTTTATCCTTCAAGCCTCAGGGCTCCCTAGCCAGTCTGGACACGTGCACTCAAACACTGAAAAAGTGGCTAAGAGTGGGATACTTGGCTGTTTTGATCAGTGCAATGGACTTTAATTAAAAATATTGAAGTATTATTGCACCTTATTTATTTTTCTCCTGAAGGTGTTATTCTATTAAGTATTAATGGGTATTTTTCTATTTATGATCATAATATTTGTCAGCTGCCGAGGTGAAAAAAAATTCAGTGAAATTTGTTTTCAACATAAATTTCAACATTTATATGATCTGGTGCAAGTATTGTCTTTTGGAACCCATTTTAGACTTTCATGGAATAGAATCTTGTAACATTTTGTGTAGTTACATGACATGTCTTCCCTAGATTAGGCTTTGGAACTTTTTCAATTAAGAGTAAAAATATCTATCTTTCCATATTATTATAGATAAAGCACTTTGAATACAGACTAGGTAGGAAAGATATGTGACTTCTTGAGATTTTTCAGCCTTTCTTTCTTGATTTCCATACAGATAGTGCTTACAGGATGTATTGTAGTGTTTTAAACACTGTATAACCTTAATAATGAAAGAGTAGTAATGATTGCATTCTTTCACAGATTTTTTTTTTACTTTTATGTAACTACTTAAAGTAGGATATTTTACTTCAGAGAAGTTTTTTTTTGGCTCTCTGATAATAAGCAAAGATTTGGTTAAAAGCTGACATAATTTAGGAAAATGTAAAATTGATCATATTATTCTCATAGCATTGGTCTCTACAACTATTCTGGCTGAAAATGAATATTCTGAGTATCATGGTTTAGACTGAAATTTAAATTCTGGCCTTAACTACCTGCCAGCTGCTATTTTATAGTGAACTGGTAGAAGCTAGGAATTTACATACTCCATTTTTAATTTAATCAAATGTTGTCAGTCAGCATCACATGTTAGATACTATTTCCATCAGAAGGAACTTGAAAAACAACAACCTGAAAGTTTAAAAACCTCTGCCTCTTGAAGATAATAATCTTAGTGAATTTTAACAGATTGCTTCAGCAGATGGAGATGTGATATTCACTGCAGTAAATTACATTAACATGCTCTCAGACAGAGATGTCACATTTGCCATAGTAATTTACATTAACATCATTTGAGACAGATTTGATTCCCCCAAAAGAATTAGAGATAATATTCAATTCACTTTGCCTTGTCACTTCTTCAGATAATTGTCATTCTGGATTGGGACATGTTTTTTACCAATGGATGCCATGGTGAAGAGGACAGAAATACTGTTTTGCTGTAACCATCTATAAACACCATGTACCAAGACATAAAGAAAATGAATCCCAATTATTGGTACAGATTAGTAGTAAATAAGTTACTTTTGATTCAGTGTAATAGATGAATTTTACTCCTGGACATGACATCTTCATTTCTGTACATCATTATAGCTTTCTACCACTGCCTCTAAGAGATCTTGTCACTCACAATACTAGGTTGATGGAAAGCACGCTGGAAATAAATTTAATTGTCTCTACTGTGTGTTAGCATCTTCAGCCAGAGGACTGTGTGGGTGCAATTCTGCTGTTGTCAAGTATTGTGCTGGGAATCTGGGAAGCATGTTTATTATGTCATCTGCTATACTGGTTTAAAGAACATATGCCTGCATCTCTGTGGACTAACTTGTGGTCCCAAGTCCTTAATCTAGTCATAAAATCAGAACAGAACATGCAGAATGTGTAAGCAATAAACAAGCCCAATAAAGCTGCTGAGAGAAAACGAAGCACCCATCTGATGATTTATAGATGCTTTCAAGTTCTGTTCCTGTAATTACTGGATTTCTGAGTAACACAAGCAAGAGACTCCAAAGTTCCTGCTGAGGCTCTTCAAAGGTTTTTTTGCAGTAAGAGGGTTAGAGGCCGGCAGTGGAGAAATTTCAGGACAGTAAACTTGAGGGTGTGGTGAGACCATTTCAAATGATTGTCTCTGTGATTTAACTCAAAATAGTTCTAGCCAATGACTAGAAATGTCTGGGAGACATGTTTCATTGGACTACGAAGCCTTGAAGTCTTAAGTATAAAAAGACTTGGAGCAACTAAAGATATATTTCCTCAACAAACCTATATCAAACTAAACCCTATATATAAAACTTCTACATGCCTTTAGAAAAAGCTGTTGCTGTACATTGAGGGATGCTGAATTATATATTAGGCTGGTTGGAAAGATACAGTGTTTTAATGCAGAACTCCATGAATGTCCTAACGCCTCTCAAAATACAGTCAACTGGCTGTGGGAGCAGGCACACAATGAGATTTGTCTGGGATTCTTTTTTCTGTAAGCATTCATGCTTGAACTTTAAATTTGGAGATTACAGTGCTACACAGTTGTAAATTGGAATATGACAAGACTAAAATTGCTTTTTAATTATTCTTTGTGGGTAATTTTGTCATGGTTCAGGTTTGTAGCATCTGTGATGGAGACAAGTTTGTGCCTCCGCTACCTCAGTTATAAGGAAAAGTGTTGAATCAAATGGCATTGCAAGCAGACCCTCCTTCCAAATGATGTGAATTCCACCTTGGAAAACTGACTGCTGATTCTGCCTTATCAAAGAGCTCCTTTTGATATCAGGCAAAGCACTAAAACAAGTGTTATTTTGATCCCTGAAGGTCTCATGCTTTGTCTCTTGGGCACCTGACTGAAGACCTTGGGTTCCAAATTGCAATGTTTGAAACCTTCTGATGGCTGCGCACTGAGTGTGCAAGTGTTCAGTGAGGCTGCTAAGAGATGAATCAAGTATTTAGTATCTCAAACCAGACATGCAGATTTGGGTAGATTTGGCTGGGATATCTCATTGCTTCCTCTATTTGTAAAACTGGGATTATCCTCATTCATCTCCATGTAGGGACAGTTTGATAGAACAAAGTATCACTTGCCAAACATTGGTTAGAAGGAAGAGCATCATGGGATGGCTAGAAGAATTTAATCATCTTTTTCAGAGCCAAGTTTTAAGGTTAGTTAATTAAAAATTGCTAACGAAAAAAATTCAGTTACAGCAAAATAAGACATGGTATAGATGCTCATTCAGTTAGGTATGGGTGCTCATTCAGTTAGTAATCTCCTTTTTGGAATGAATGAGGCAGATGTCCTGGGGACCAAGGGGTCTTACCACCATACTAGGAAAGCCTATCAAGGTCTTATAAGCAATATTAATTTTGTCATTTCCTTACTTTAGGTATTTTAATGTATTTTTTTATTCTTATTTTTTCTTCTGAAGGGAGGTAGCTTGCTACTTACAAGCAGTTTAATAGACTATTTGCAAGAAGTGGAGTAGCAATGGGTGTTTGCCTGCCTAATTTCACATGAGTTTAGCATGATCATGATGTGTTCCCAGTTTGATAGTGTAATTTTGACTTTCTGCATAATTCACACAGATTTAGATCACTTGATTCTGGCATTTGATGTAATCATCCTTTAGGAATATTGCTGAGCTGCAACACCAATATGGTGTTGTAAATGAAAGACAGATATTTGGGTTAAGGTATAAGTCCCTTTAATGCATTTTGTTGCTTTTTTTTTTACAGGACGAAAGTAGGTTATACTTTTCTTACACACAAAGCCAAAGTCCTTCTAGGTATTTTAGTTGTATAGTCTACTTCCACTGACTCGTCTTTTTCAATCAGGGTTTCACCAGTTGCCCATAAAGTTTGAGTGTTGCTCACTGCTGTGCTTTCTCAGTCTCAGTCCCAGTTTTCCTAGATGCTTCTCAGATCTAGCAAGAGTTTAGAGCAGACTGGCTCCTACGGCAGTGTGAAAAGCTCTTATCACAGTGTGAAAAGCTCTCACACATGACAGTGTGTTAGCTGAAGCCAGGTAAGGTGTTGCCTTCACTGGAAATTTATAGTGATTTGAGACTGGTACAGTAAGTAAACCAATCCACTCTGCCACCCCAATTCCTTTTCCCTTATTATAAGCTTAAAATTTTGTGGAAGATATATGCAATGACATGTGCCCATATCCTATTCAGTAAAGCATTTTATAACTGAAAGATTGTACCAGTAAAATATTAAGTAGAGAGAGGGGGTTAAACCTTGTCTGAGAAGAATTGATTTGTGTACTAACATCTCACCAGAAATGGCTACAAAGAACATACACTCTGAGGGAAACGTCTAAAACATCCTTTCTATGTGCTCCTTTTACCCCCTTTCTGAGTGGGAAAAAAAGTGCGATATTTTTTTCCCCTCAAAAAACGTTTTACTTTTAAACAAAGAAGAGACCTTCACTCCTTTAGGTCACAAAGAGTCCTGTTTTCCAGAACTAATAATACTTTCCAAAGATCTTGCAAAGACTGCAGAAGTCACTACAATTGTATCCTGCCAAATAATTATACCAAAAAATTTAAAATGTGCTATTGCAAGACTTTAGAGAAAAAAGCAGAAAGGAGGATCAAGAGTGAGTTAAAGAAGTGTTATATGAAGAGAAGCATGTTGATGATTACCTTAAAGAATTCCATTATAATACACATTTTTTTTGCATGTAAACAAACATGAGGTAGCATAATGAATCTGGACAGTAATGCTGCTATGTTAGAGCCAAGACAAACAGATAAACAGTCCTTCCCTATCTGTTTTTACTTTAGAAAAAATGAGCTGCAAGGAGCTGTAAGACTGTATTAGTCATATGACTATATGCTTGAAAAAGTTTCACAGAAATCAGCAGGGCTTCACAGAACTAGAATCCATCTGCATGCATCAGCTTGGAGGACTGGATTTTGAACAATTTATATACATAGTAGAAAGTAAAGCTTTAATAGTGCAAGATATCTTTAGTAACACTATCGTGTCTAACGCATTTATCTGGAAGCTATTTCAGTGCAATGGCCATGCCTTGAGGGGGGAATGCTGCACACAATCCTGTGATGTGGCTCACTGTCAAAGAGAATTGAAGGGTTAAAATTGAGCACAGTGGGATGAACACAATACAGGGCTGCTTTCAAAATGCTTTCACAGAATTATTACTCTAGGACCAGTGGCGGCTGGGAACTGCTGTCTTGCACATTTCATTTAATCTAAAACCAAACTTTTCAAGAGAGCTCAAAGTCCAGCCAGTGAAAAATCTTGGACTCTTTTGAAAACGTTACTCTGTGTTCTTGAATATAGTGTGATAAATGCACTAGTTAGAATTGCAAAACATATTTTTCATTTTGGATCTATTAAATAGATTCATTTTTATTACACTGGAAAAATAACCTCAATCTTCTATTTTTCACACTTTGTGGAAACGGAAGGGTTAGGCTGAGTTTATTTTTATAAATATTCTGCACTTGCAGATGAAGTTTGACAGAATGTCACAACTTACTTTCCATTTAATTTTTAGCAATTGCCAGTCTACACCCTCTCCTGAATTAACAGCCTGGAGACATTACAATTTCCCATTCTGACTCAGCTGCACTCAAATTTCAGTCTTTTTGTATTTTTTTTTAATGCTTCCTTGAAAACTTTACTGTTGTGACTGGCAAATGGTATTTTTTATTTATTTTATAAAAATTAAATTCTGGATACCTGCTCTGAGATCTTCTTTCCTGACACAAAACACAGCTGTCATCACTGATGATACTCCTTATCTTATATATAAACACAAGTTCATATTCAATCTATTAGGTAAACTATTAAATGAGACACCTGTACAAATTTTCATGAGTGCCTTTGTAATTTAGTGCTCCCAGCTCCACTCTGTAGATCTTCTGCAATGTGGGAACATGGCAGTTACTTAAAATATCCTTTAGTGTCATATGTTCTGGGTTCCTTGCCTGGGAGACAGGAGAAAAAGCAGATAAAGAATCCAAGTTAGATCACACCAGTAGGGTGGATGAAAGTAAATAATGGTTGTGTTGAGCAAAGATATTTATTTTTCTGTTATTGCTATGGTTATTAATAAAACTCTTTCTGGTTTAAGATTGGAAGCAAGCTAGGCCTACAGTTAAGAATGATTGCTGTTGCTGTTCTGTGCAATGCCTTATGAACTCCTGCTGGGCTTATAATTAATCCAAAGTGCACTGTGAATATTACATGGCCATGCATGTTGATTGATCCTCCTCAATATCTATGCAATTTATTGGCCATTAATGCTCAGATCTAGATTAACCTAGAAGTCTGGTAAAAATAGGGTTGAAAGGTATTTTCTGAGTACTGTGGGGTTAGACTTCTCAGTTCTCCTTGTTTTCCTTTGCTCTGTTGGTAAAAAGTAATTTGTATTGGGCAAACACAGGGACAGGCCACCTTCTTATCTAGAACAGGAAAGAGGGAAATCTTAGTTCAGACCTGAGTTATCCTTATACTCCTCTTGTCAGTTCCAGGGTCCTGGTTCATGGTTTATTCTACGTCTTAAAATTACTTAGTGACATTACCAGTGTTATTAAGTTTGAGGACAGAGTCATGACACTGAAGACAGTAGGATCGTGTTTTCCTCCACTGTCGGCCACTCCCAGTGATGACAATGTGATATTGCTCTATGGTGCTGTAAAAACACAGAAACCAGTGGGCTCCAGAGACTTGAGTTTCAGCCCCAAACTTTACATGGATTTTTGTCACCTAAGTTGTTATGTTAGTGAAAGTGGTTGGTTTGAAGATATATCTGAACTAAAATCTTCAGACCTGTAAGAAGTTTTAGGGACAGCAGAGTTGAGAAGCCTGTAGACTAACAGTAGTATACATAGAATCAGCTGAAGAAAGGAAGAAAATTGGTTTGTTAATGCGTTTAAGGTTTGTTTTCACAAGACCTTAATTCACCGATATGCCTTTTGAAAGTACAGCTTCAAATGTGTAGCATTTGAGGCAATGTTACTGGTAGTCTTAAAGTGGTACTGGGGAGAAGATGAATTATTAGATAAGCTGAATTCTGCCCTTGGAGGCACTTCCTCTGACAGTACCTTCACCATGAGAATCACCTCTTGAGAGTGCAGGTGTTTAAAACCTAGACATCTAAATCTTAGATTACTATATCAGGCTCTTTCTGTTACAAATAGAAATAAATAAACAAAGGTCAACAGGACAACCCACCTGCTAAAACAGGTCAGTTGACTTACTTTAAATGCATAGCAGTCTAGGTCTATGAATTAGACCTAGAATATTAGAAAAGCTGATGTGACTCTCACCCTCAGTTTCATTTAATATATGAAAATTTATCTCCCTCAAAAATAAATCAGAATGAAAAGTCATTACACCTCTTTTGTACTCTTGTACATACCTTCACAATCTGAAAACTGTTGGTTGTCCTGTACTCCAAAACTTTGTTCTGTTTTAAAAGGTAGAAAGTTATACTTTGAGGGATTGCTCTCTGTTTAAAGAGAGTTCTGAGATCTCAGGCAACTGCTCTAAACCATACATGCTTTGCATACCATTTCTGAGTTCAGATGAAAATGGATTGAGAAATCTGAAGGTGAATGAGAAAAGAGAGTTCTTATGATTAAAAGTACACTTCCACATTCCAAGATACCTCTGAAGATCTTGAAAGAATAAGATGTCCTTCTTTAGCACCCTAGTAATCGCCATGGGAGATAGTGCCATGAGGTTAGTGTTTATGAGGAATTTACATTGTGGTGGGGTTCTCTAGATCTTTCAGTCAAACAGGAGTGACTGTGAATGCTGGATAGCTCACTGATTCAGTATGTGGTCTCTAGTGTATCACTGAAATGATTGCCTTTCTCCATTATAAAGGAAAAATGTGCTCTGCAGCAGAATAGAAGAAGTATCTGGGCTCTGGTACCCATGGGATAAGATACCAAAATGAAGGGTAACAGGACTCGTAATAGCCATTAATTAACCTCAAATGCTTTGGAAGCTATGCAATAAATAAATCCTGGACTTCTGTGTATCCATCTTAAAAAAGCATTTTGTGTATAAAATTTCTTAAACACCTTGTGAAGGCATCTCTGGGTTTGTATTATCTTACCTGATGTTAGCTGCAGACTGGCTATGAACAAATCTGCATTTGCAATGGCAGGTTCTGGAATTTCCATTAAGCAAACAGACTAGCTGCTTTGCAGATGATGTTAAATGCACTAATGAGCGTGACGGCTGATAAATGGCTGTGTTGTCTGGGGACTGGACTCTGTTGAGATATTGAAGTGGAAGGCCTAGGTGTATGGTTCAGAAAGGCTATACAAAAGGGAAAACAGTCTCTACAGAAATGTGGGGAGTTTATGCCGTATACCATGGTGTAAAATGCTACCGTTCAAATCTTGTTTAAATCTCCCATATGGGCATTTTGTAGATGTACAAATCTGCAAGGGTATAGCATAACAGAGAACCTAAACCCTGGACCTAATTGTGGGTGTAATGCTACTGAATATGATTAGCGCATTCTGTTGTCTTTGAGAGGTGAATGCTTTACAAGTGAATTGCCCTGGTTACTGTCTTGGTTAAACCTCTGTAAGATTCAGCAGTACTTGTTTCTTCAGCCACAGAAGGTGATAAATTTTGCATTTTAGTAGGCATGATTCAATTCTGGTATAAACAAGGGGCTATAAAAGCAATTTACTTGAAGCTGTAACTTCTATGCAGAACTTGGGGTTTGGATGTAAGCTTATATCTAAGACCTTGTCATAGAGAATCTCAACAGGAGAGCTCTGTATCTCTAACAGATTTAAAATTAGACTATTTGCCTTGCTGTCTTGACTAGCTTCTGATATGTTTCTTAGAACAAGGGAAGTTCTCACAGAGTACATAATTTATATAAAACTTGTTCTAATGTCTACAGCTTGTAATGGCATATGGAATAACAAGGCAGATTTTGCCTTCAGTCAATACATTTCCATCATTCAGTCTTCAATTTTGAAAAGACCTCTTATCAAAACGCTTGAAAAGCACTGTATGAAACCAGCCTAATGTTCTAAAGTTGTTTGTGTGTTCTGCTATTTCATGCTGAAAGTCAATTGTGGATGGAACTATTTATTTGTGGAAATGTATTTGTTGCACATAAAAGGAAAAAAAAAAATGCAACACTCATTGTTATTTCGTTCTTCCTGATGGAAACTAATAGGTGAACAGGAATTCTCTGAGAACATAAAAACATCCAAGCATACAAAGCATTGAATCGAGGTAATTGCACAAGCCCACAGTATATTTCTCTTTTTGGCTGGTGACAACACAGGCTGAATTTTACATGGCAGGGACTTGATAGAAGGCAGTGGAGTACATTAGCTAGTAACAGTAGATGACCTACCTCACATGATCTTTGATGAGACTTTGTATTATCTTTGTGTCTTTTTCAGATTTTCAAGGAAATCTGTCTATGCACAAGGTTAGAGACAGCCAAATCCAGTAATCTTTGGCGCCTAGGGCATTTCTTTTGGTTTAATTATGTTGTGCTCCTGAAGGAAATTACATATGCTTCGAAATTAGCATTTAAATTCTGTCTTGGAAATGTGGCAATGAACTTTCCATTGGATGTATGATCTGAATGTAGACAATCTAGCAAATTCCTGTTTCCTTGCATTTCCAGTCTAATGCTTCTTCTCTGCTCAGTATCATCTTACACAGACGTTTGCATTGCAAGGATTCACTGCAGTTCATAAAGGAGATATAAAGCTGATAAAATCAATGGGTGTATGCATGTGCCCCATGTGTGTATGTAAAAGCACCACCACCATAGTTGTTCACCAGGTTAGCAGAATGGAATAACATCACTCCTTAATTGAACCCTGACACTGATTTATGTGAGTTTATCTCACATATGCTTAACTCTAGTGTGAGTTACTAAGATTCTCTGTAAGAATGCTATGGTTGGATAATAACATTTCATAGACATGCAGTGAAATGTTTCTTACTAACATTCATTACAGCTGCTAGAGAATTTAATACCTCTACCTTTTTTTCCCCTAATATTTCTATTATTTTTTCCACATTATCATTTACACTCTGATATAAAACCCACAATAGCAAAAGAGTAAGGAAGAGCAGTTTCATTATCAGCTTGGAGACACTGAGGAAAAGTCTGGCCATGCCATAAAAAAATAATAGATTATGAAATATATTTGTTTAAGGTAAAGTTGGGTATGTGCTTGTCATAGGAAGTTTCATATAGAAAAAGCAACTTCTTCCCATATTGCAACAGCTTAGTAAAGCTGCAAAGTATTCACAATGAATAATTTATAAGTTAAAATAACTAAAATTTTAAGATGTGAAATATGACTTCACTGGTCTCATATAATTTTGTGTCCCAAGGGTTTTTCATTATGCTTAAACTACTGGATTACCATATGCATAAAACCTTAATATTCATTAAAGAGCTTTTTAAAGAAGAAATTTATCTTCTAATATATCTTTCATCTACATGAGGGCATTTGACAATCAGTTCACTCAATTGTAATGTAGTCAGACTGAGATGTACCTCTTAATCTTTTTTCATTTTTTAATAGTTTTTCTATTAATTAGGCTAAACTTGAGACTTTGAATGAAGTATCATCAGAAATCTCATGAATGAGGCTTTGTGCCTTAACACTTTTTCTGATAAAAAGTTTCCTTTGTGCATTATTTTTACAATGTTGGAAAAGCTTCTAATTGAGCATAAAACATTTGAAGTCTTTTGCCATGAACCAGTTCAATTTTGTTCTTAAAATAGTGCTTAGACAGCTTCATCCCTCTACTGACAACTATTCTTGTGTATTATACCTTGCAGCTGTGTTTGAAGAACAAATCCAGGTAAAGGATCCTTAGCTGTAAATTCATCTTTCTTTCTAGTCAAGCATGTCTGTAAAAATTCACTGCCTACCAGCATTCTGTCTGCTGTCATTTATAAATGCCTTCTTGATCTGTACTGCCATGCACAGCAGAGTGGCAACAAATTTGAAAAGATGGATTCCATTTTTATAGTAATAAGTGTTTGTTGGGCTTTCTATCTTGTCACGATAAAACTTTGCTCTTTTCTTTAGTTGTTGGCTCAGAGTATCATGACGAGAAGGAAACTCATCAAACTGTCACACTGGATCTAAATAGCCCAGTAAAAACTTGGAACTTAAATTACTAAGAAACCATATTTTTAAAAAAAAAATCTATCCAAGTAAATTTGTAATGTATTTTCCCAGTAATCCTTTCATGTCCACAGTCAATTAAAATGAAGGTTGGTATTAAATAATTTTTTTTTAATATTAATTATTTAATTATTTTAAATACCTTTTAAAATGTTTTTAATGAAGAAATTTTAATGTATATAGCCAAGAAATAGGATAAATAACTGATCTGCTGTCTCATAACTGCACAGGAGTTTGAGAATTTTATATGATAAAAATGTCCAGAGTATTTATACTTATATCTTGCAGTGAACTTCCTTAGTCAATTCCTTCAATCACTCTAAAGCAGTTATGGAAAAAAAAAGTGTGGTTTCACAGTATTTTTGTTTCTCATAAAGATACAAAGTTATATTTTGAAGTATCTGATTGAAATAAATAAGATTGCAAGGCATTATGGAATAACTTTATAGATATAAACTGGAGTTTAAGACAGATTGTACAGCTGCAGAATTTAGCAACCTCTTACTAATTTTATCTGACCATGTCAATCTAAAATTTCTCTTCTAGAATAATCACCCAGCTTCAGCAAGAATGTATGAGATGGGTTCTATCCTAGTATTGCATCTAAGGTATTATTTTGTGTGTCATTAAAAGGCACAGGTGAGAAGTAGCTTTAAATTTTAAGGCATTAAGCAAATGCACCAACAAGAAGGCAATATGAAAAAGGCTATCCCTAGGGATCACTACCTTGCTATATTTCTCTTCATTTTAAGTCTAGAAAAGAGCTAATTGAGAAGCTTCTACTCACAGACCTGATGATGCTTATGTTTCTATCATGCCCAAAACAGAATCTAGGACTTTAGCTCTGCTACAGCCACCAGGTTCTGTTGAATTTGGTGGAGTATGTCTGAACAGGCCAGTGAGGAAAAAAACATAATGCTTGAACTTGCCACTCGGTGAAGGTATAAAAACTTATTATGCTCCTGTTTATTAAGGCAGACTGGTTGCCTGTTCTCCTTTGCTCACTTTTTCCTCCTGGGTTTTTTCAGATAATGTGATTGCCAGCTTTGTGAACTTTGTCAGTAGTCTAATTAACACAACAATTAATTGATGCAAAGAGTAATCTCAGAACTGTAACTGAAAAGCTGATGAGTCATCATTCACCTTTTTTGCTACTTCCCTAAATTTCTTTATTTGGATATAAAAAAGAGGATATATATGCACTGGTTTTGACTGTGGATGTAGGATTCATCTCAACCAACCTGACATATCTGTAGAGGAACTAGTTGTCTAGATTGACCTCTGATCCATGACTAAGTACCTGATTGTAAGTACTCGTTTCTCTCTACTGGTTTAGCATAATGGGTTTTGTAAACCATATTTAAAAGAGTCTGGGTCTTCTTATTCAAGAAGGAGGAAAATTAGGCTCCTAATTTAGATTCATGTTTTTTATTTCTGAGACTTGGTTCTTAAACGTTACATTCCAATTTATGAAGTGTTACTTTGTGTAATTCCTCTACAGTCTTTGATCCTACATCAGTACTTCTTGAATACTGCTTCAGGTATTCCCTGTGATATTATGCCATGCTCGATAAAACAGTCCTAGGTTTCTGTCTGCCTGTTTGAAGTCAGAGATAGGGAGAACTCTGAATATGGTTATTCTCACTGTTGCCCAGAAAGTCTTTTAAATCCACATTTGTAAAATTCATTCTGCTATTTGTGACAAGTGTTATAAACTGCTGTAAAGTTTTGTGAGCTTTTCATAAGTGCCCATAGAGCTGTTCGAGGTCATTGTATGCATTGTATGCAGGAGCTTATTATGCATAAAGCATTTTTCCACTGCATGTGATAGCAAGATCATAGGGTTTGTGTGGTTGACCAGCTGTGGCTGCATGGAGAATTCTGAAACAGAGACAGCTATATAGTCCTGCAGATGGGGAGTGTCCAAATACTTTTGAACAGCTATGCTATAGTCAGGTACACCTGATTTGTAGGCATTCATGATTCATGACTGGATTTTCTTGCTCAGTTGCTCATCAAGACTGAGCTTGGTTTGCTGGAACCACTGGTGTCCCACCAGTGATAACTGCTGCTCTGTACTATAGGATCCAAAGTGGTAGGATTGACTTCTGTTACATTTTAGCTAACCCTGTAGAATATACAGGGACAGAATTGCATCTTCCCTAGCTCAGTTTCTTGCTTGTGAAATTTCACTGTTATTCATTGCTGCAAAAGTAAGAGTTTCTCTCGGAAGCTCCTTAGAAACAGATTGTTCTGGTACCTGTTTGTGAAGAAAAGTCTGTCCAGTAGAAGGAGGATAAATTAATGCTATTTAGACCATTTAATTCACCTGATAATATTAAACACCAGTTTGTAGCTGGACAGCTGCTTTTGCTGCCATTGTCTTATAATGGAAAAATAATACCAAAATAATGTAATCTGTCCAAAGTGTCATGTAAAAATCTCATTTTATATATTTGTGGTCTAGTTATTACAAAACTTTTATTTCTCAAAGGAAGAGTAATTTTGCTTAATCTTACTCTCTGACCTGGAAACATAATATGCTGGCAAATCTCTAATATTTTTTGTATTATGAGACAAGTCTATGTCTGACATACAAAAGCATTGCATAAATGGTTTAATTTTTGAGTGAACAAGTGAACAAATAGTTCCAAGTAGTTTTTTAGGCTCCCCAAATATTCATATTATAAAGATATCCTTCCCAGGAGTCAATGAAAGGCTTGGAAATAGCCTGAAACACTGGAAAGAAATGTAATAATGAATGATAAATAAATATAATCGTAGCTTAGGTGTTTTTCATAGTATTGAGGGGTTTTCTTTTTCTGTGATTTTTTTGCCTTTTGTGATTTGCCTTTGATGAAATTCTTATCTATCTGTAGCTGGCATACACCATTTTCTAGACTCATGAAATGTACTTTCTTTAAACCATGTACTGATGTCTCTATCTCTTACATTTAGTTCTCTGGGGTGGACAGCTGTTCAGCTTGTTTCTGCTTATAATGAGAATGTCATCCATCTTTTGTATTATACAAGGGATACTTTTCAGCAATTTTTCTCTCTCTGAAAATTTCCAGGTGCTGATAGTATTCCATATGCCATTCTGGTTCTAATATATACCTTTGTGAGATATAAGGACAATATGGTTTAAACCTGGGAAAACTTTAATTGTTTATGCATAGACTTTACTTTGATAAAATATAAATGGCAGCTTGTATTTTCCGGACAGATGCCATCCTGAGAAGTTATCAATTTCCCTTAATTTTCATCAGTGAGAAACCCAGATCATGTTTGGGAATGCTGAAAACACTAGCATTAATAGACATGCAGAGAAATGCATTCATTAATGTGTTTTTAATAACAAACTACTACTACTGCTGACCGTGGAACTCTAAAATCAGCTAGAAGGTGAACGTGTGTTTTTCCATAATGTGTCCTAGCTATGTTTCTGATTTTGTATTCTCAAAAGATTCCTTATAGTTGCTTAATTGATTTTTTTAAATGATGAATCTTCAGACTCCTCAGTATGAATTAGTAGAACAATCTTTAAGCCATAAAAAGATTTGGATTTGTTATTTGTTTTTTAAACACTTGCATTTTCTTAATTAACCCAGAGTTATAGAACTGTCCCTCAGGCAGAGTAAATAGAAAATTGTACACTGCAAAAGCAAAAGATCACACAGGGTCTCTTGCACTGTGGCATCAAACTCAGAATTTAGTTTTATTATATCTGCTAAATTTATTTATGAAGTTATGAATGTAATCTTCCTTGTGAACTTACCTTAAAACTGTAATGTATCATGTATCATGTATCATAACTGTAATGTAAGTAAGCATAGCAACATGGCCACTTTAAGTGCACTTGCTAGCTAAATTTTAACAATAGTTATTAACAGTGTCTAGAACAGGCTTTTTCTGTCAAAATTCAATGTGGGTCACAAGCAAAAGTATATCAGTAAATTTGTGTAATATGTTTGTTCATCATTAGGACCTCATTTCAGATTATGCCAAAGAGTTTTGGAGTGCATAGCAATAAGGTATTTGTGATGTTTCTTCAGTCTAATCTTCTGAAATACTAGTAAAATGTCCAGGATAATACTCCCCTGTTGCCAGCACAGTGAAAAGGTCTAGAGGCCCTGAAACTGAAGGACCTGAAAACTTAGTATCTGGGTCCATTTTCTCCAGATTTCCCCTCTACTCCTCCTGAGATTTACATCTGCTTTTTAGGCAGTGTATACCCTGTATATCTTCCTACTTCACGGGGTAAAATATTACCATCATTACTCATGCAGCTGATCTGTCTTCCTGGCTGCTTCCTGACCTACTACACAAAAAGTTAATGTTTCTGGTTTAAGGTTATTATGATGTCTGTACAACTCAGACTTAGGAACAAATGTATAATGGAAACCTTTAGAGGAAACACTCCTAATGAACTGTAGTCTGTCCAGTAAACTTCACCTTTTATTGGCTCAATTTAATTATCCTGACTTTCATAAGGCACCCACTCCAAAGCCCCAGAAGTTTCCCCCTACCACCCTCTAGAAAATCTGCTTTGGAAAAGACCAAGTTTCCCTCTGATAGCAATAGTTTTGGGCTTTTAGAAAACATAACTCACACAATTCATGTCTGATTAATGTCCAGAGCTTAGGTATTTCTATCTGTCTCCCCTGACATGACCACCCCTTATATCTTATCAAAGAATAAAGCATGTTTTCAGAGCAAAGAAGACTAAACTTCAATTCCTCCTGGTCAGGAGGTTCAAACTAAAATGTCCTGTGATTTTTCTTTATCCACTAGGTTATGGGATGGGGAATATGTGTTTTCTATTCTGTAATAAAACAAAGAAAATAAAAGATCTTCAAGATAAAAACAAAAGTGGCATCCTCCTGCTGAGACTTATTCTTTTGGTGTAAGCAGAAGTTCAAGTCCATTCTTCAAAATTTGTTGTCACTTATATCAGTTATCTTGTAAATACTATGAAATATTTATGCAGCTGTAAGTGTATGTGCACTTTATCATTGAGCCTGTATCCAGAAAGGGAAACCATTTTCTTTAGGCTTTTAAAGAAAAGCATTTTCTGCTTTTGACATCCTATAATATGTCCATCAAAGGATGCTGGGCTGTAGACTGGGAGGAGCTGCTCCATATCAATGAGAACCTTTAAGCCCTCTGAATGAAACATGTAACAGAGAGAAGTGAGGGCTTGGATCCACCCTGCAACGAGTAAAGTATTTGACTTCATTGCAAATATTTTAGCAGTGTATTCTAGAGTATCTCAGAGGAATATAAATTTTAGGGTAAGTCTAATTAAGAGATGTGTTACAACTAAGAAACTTGGGTAATGTCTAGTGGATTGCACATAACAAAGACAAGGGGAAGTGGGTTACAAATGGGAGAATGATGTTCCAGTTATTAGGAATGCATGACTGTCATTTTGGTGGGAATTATGGGAAGCTCACATTAATTGGTCTGATTATGATCTCAGCTTCTCTGCTATAAGTGTGTACTTTGACAGAACTACTCTTCGTTCAGACACAAGAAAGATCAGAACTAGGACTCCTGAGTGAGTAGGGATTAGCGATGTGTAAAGATTACAAGAAAATACAAACATTTTATTATCTGAGTAGTACCTGGAAGTTTTGCTGGCTAAACTGTAGAAAGTCATTGCTGCTCTATTTGAAGTGCAGGATGGTTCCTGCCCTGCTCCCACAGCTGTCTGTAGCAAAGGCCAGTGTCTCTGAAGCATTTTATTTATTAACCTCTATCTTATTCGTATTTATGTGTTAGGTGATTCTATGGGGTAGGAAAGAACCATTTTTTCCCCTCAGTTGTACCCTGAGATATCTCTTTTTGCATTGAACTCTTGCACACTGAGATTTAGGAAATCTCCAACTGCCTTGTTACAAGCAACAGCTTTTCTTGCTGGTCCTTCACCCCTGGAGACAGCTGCATCTGTACAGAGCCTGGCTGTACAATGCAGAGACAGGAAAACTTCTTACAACTTGGTACTTGGGGTAAAAAGGAAAAGGTGATACAGGATGTTTTACAAATTACCAACTCTGTATCGAGGAACACCTTGTTTATTTAGCCATGTTTCACGTAACAGGACTTAAAACAGAAAAAAGTGAGTGAGTCAAACTTATTTAAAAAATTTACTAAAATATATTTAACAATAAATATTCTCTCTAGCAGTTTCAGACTCTAAACTGGTCCTCTAATCTGGCTAACTGTCCAAGAAAATCATTTAGGTATTGGTACATCTTTGGGAGCTCCTGGAGTAGCCGTTATCCTGCTTGAGCTTTGGCAGGTGTTTACTGAAGTCATCAGTTTGGGTTTGGGGCAAGACTTTTCTTCTGAAGTCCCAGATGAAATTATCTACATTTCTCTCCTGTTTATTGCCTGGTTGTCATTTCCTGTGAATTAGTATCAGGATATCATCTTCTAATGCAGGGAACCAAGTTCTTTCCTTTCTCTTTTCTTAAGTCTCTTGATTAATATCTGTGCACTTTAATTAGCAAATTGCTGGCTTCAGGCTTCTCTCTCCTATTACTGACTTCTGAAAAGAAACTGCTAAAATAGTGTTATGAGGAACATTTCTGCACATTTTTCTTGCTGGACACATAATTATTATTTTTCCTGTAAGCTTTATGTAAATATTAAACACAAGATAGCAGATGGTGAAACTAGGATTAGGTTGTTCTAAGTAACCCTCACCTTCCACTCCTGTAGTTTTAGAGGCAACCTCATGGTGCCCTGTCTATTACAGTATCAAAGCAGAATCAGCATGTCAGGACACCAATTCTCATTAGCTGCCAGTTTGTAACTGTGAGATGTTCAATCTACCAAAAGAAAATGCTTTAAAATAACACCAGTTAATACCAGTTAATAAAGCTTCTAGGATATTATTTATTTGTTTCTGCATTTTTAATTTGGAGCATGTGCTCTCCATCTCTTTTCTCAGAGTACTCTACTGGGAACTTGGTCTTTCTCTGCTGGAGCTGGAATGCATAAGTGTTTCAGCTGTGTTTCTTGAGAAATTTGTGTCAAGAATGAAAGTGTTTTGATCACTACTATGGAATTGAAATAAAAAAAAATCAGCAACTTCATTTGTGTTGACAATGATTGTCTTTTCTCAAAATCATATAGACGATGCTAAAATCTGAAACCAGTTTCAGGATCATGAAGTAAAAGACTAGGAGATCTTTGACTCTTTCGAAGATTTAAACAGGGAATGGATATCACAACTTGGTTTTTTACTCATGCACTTTTCATCATGTGAAGATTTAAAATCTTGTATAGCAAGAAAAAGTCAGTGTTTTTTCAACAGCTCAATAATAGATCCTTTTAAAATTCATTTTTCCTGGTACTACTATTTCTTTTTGTCTTTTGTCTCTTTATTTTTGAGTCTTCTGACCTTCTTCAGACAGTGTTCTAGTCTACCTTGGACCCTTCTGACAACACTATGGTTCAGTTCTAGTGATTTAACAGAGTGCCATCAGGATAAAACACCAGGATGCTAAAATTCGATTTATTTGCAGCAGACCCCGTCTAAAGGTCTGCTTCTGTCTGTGATATTTCCACAGATATTTGCCTTTACTTGGAGAATGCTCTGAGCACAGTTTATTCTTTGGAAGCTTGCTGCTATGCAACAAAACTGTCAGTGCACTCTAGGATAAGAAAAGAGACCTCAAAATAGAATTATTGTATGTAACCCAGGATTTTCAAATGCAGTGATGTTTCAACAGCCCTCCTTGCCCTCTGTTTCACCCAGGCTCAGATCCTGCTACCTGTTGTACCCTTTCTGCAATGGTCCAGGTTCTAACATCTCAGGCTGGAGCTTCTCGCTGCTCAGAGTCCTCAGTGGACATCCACTGCTATCACATTAAACAATGTACATGAGATAAAGGGCTCTGGCTCCAAAACTAACACAGCCAGTGTCAAGGGCTGAAGCATAAACCACCAGATTAATACTTTTCTAATACAAGCTAAAAATCTATGTGCTGAAAGTGAGCATTTAGTATCCTAGCCAAACTGACCTCTAGATGTTACAGACGATTGAAGATACACACTTGTGCCAAAGTAAATGCTTCTAGGAATCTGAGTCAGCATTCATTTTAGATTTTTTTTTTTCAAATTCTTTAGAATGCATGAAAAATAACTAGGATGCTATCAACCAATTTAGGTGATTTGTCAACTTTAAAATTACATTCTTGCTTATGTTGTTTGTTTTTTACAAGTAACAGCATTTTTTTGTATAATCAAGGGAACAAGAAAATAATTATCTTTTACGTCTTCTGAATTATTTTGTGGCAATTGCTTGTGGCACACTGACAGGTTCTCTATGATCAGTTTTCCTCAATATTTGTTCATTGAAACGGAAATGAAAGGAATTTCTACATTAGGAGAAAAACACAACCCAAACTAAAAAAAAAAACGCACTCACCTTAAAAATGTCTTGGCTTGATACTCAAACAACATATAGTACCTAAAAAAACTCTAGGATCTTATCTTTTTGTTTGTTTCATTTGAAACCAAGGATATGTTAAGGTCAGACTCCCCTGATGTCTCCTTTCTTCTTTTATTTGTGCTGCAAATAATCTGAAAGACCTTTATGACCATTGAAGAAATAATAAATGAATGTACAAGGGGCACCTATGTATTGCTTCTTATGATGCATGTTTATTTTCATGAAGACTAATGTTTTACATAAAGCTTAAAAAAATACATGTGCTACAAAGTCAGCTTTACATCAGAAACTTTAGCAAAAGGGATGTAGTCACTTTGGTTTCAGATGGAGTATCAGCAGCTAGTGGTGCATTGATTCATTCAAACTCACAGAGCCAGTACCACTAATAATCATATTCCTTCTGCATATGCAGGACCACAGTTTAGGGTAGAAGGGTCCTCAGGGATTCCCTAGTCCATTCAACCTCCTACTCAAAGCAATGTCATAGGGAAAAAGATCCTTCTTAATTCCACTCTGAACTTCAATTTATGCTTGCTGTCTCTCATCGCCCCTTTCAGAAACCATCGTGAAGCACAGTGCTTGCACAGGGATGCTACTGAATTGCATCAGAAACCTTTTCACCTGAAGTAATCAACCACTAATGCTTCAGCTAAGCTGTTGCACCTGTTTGTTCCAAGGCTGTGATAAACTCCTTGCTGTCCTTAAGGTGGAGCAGCAGGAATGATTACCCTGACTGTGTAGATGTTGAGGAAGAAAAATCTGTTCTTAAGAGCCGAAGCACTGTGGCCCCTTGAAATAATCAGATTAATACTTCTGCGTTTCGGGTGACAAGACTTGTATCCAGTTCAACAGCAATGGAAGAGATGATATTGTACCCTCAACATTATTTTTTTTAATGTTGTCAAATGACTACTACTCCTCTCTGGGTCAAAAGTCATCTTGTACAAACAGGACAATTATTGTATTCATTCTTGTTTGGAAACCCCAAGAAAATCCTTGAACAGTGAAGGGAGCTCTAATACTGATAGCTTTTCATCTGTCAAATTGACTTGCTAAGAAGGCTTAGAAAGTAAAACTAATTTACCAGAATTAAAATGAATTAAGTAAAGAATGGCAGTAAACTATGTATAAAATTAGGGAACACTGCAACTCTGAGAATCAAATAAACCAGTTTTAATTTAAATGCATTTGTCTGAAGACAAAATGAGAATGCACTTTCTGTTGCCAGCATTTACAAAGGATTTATTTTGGGCATTTCTTCTCCGAGTTAAAATAATTATGACATCTACACTTTGAATGACACATATCTCTGGCACTCATCTGATACATTTTACTGTGGCCCAATTATTTTTTGTGATGAGTCAGGGGTGACTGAATGTGTTGTGTACATCCAAAGGCTATACTAATACTGCTTCATTAGGCACAAGCTGTATGCCCAGGGACACTCAAAGCAGTTAAGCATCTGGGCCAATTTAGACTTCTATGTTTTAAAAATTTTCCTTTAAATATTTTGCATCTCTCCCCGGCCTTCTCCCAGTCTCACCAGAACACTTCTGTCTTTCAGCCCCATAATGCAGAATAGGCATTAGCATCTGCAGAATATGCAGAAGATTATCATATGCAGAATATGTTTTGAGCAACCTGGTCTAGTGGAAGCTGTGAGTATGGTTCCTTCAGCTCAGTCTTTACAGGGGTGCCCATATTCATTTTTTTTGAGGAGGAAACTTTCCTTCTGTTCTGTACACATCTTTCTCTTTTCTGAGCTCTTTGGGCCTCTGTAGCCCCACTCCTTAATCCTCATATGTTTTACTATCGTAATCCTTACATGTTTTAGCTGAAGATATCATAGGAGATGCTGCTTAGATGACATATCACTTTCTCTGAGGAGTTGCCTGAGTTCTAAGACTCCCTGTATTATCTGTCACATAGCCTGGAATCAGCCCTTCATGGTGACTCTCTGGACTTGTTAGGTTTTCTCAGGTTTTTGAAAAAGAGAGAAATTTGTTCAGTGTCTTTGGCTGTTTATTCACTGTTTTCATTTTCAAAGGGACAGGGCTGGTATGTTTTAGACCAATATTTTTTTCCTGCATTATTTTTGGCTTAAATACTGATGGTGTTTTGGGTTACTTCTTTAAGCAACTTAATACAGAAGTGACATAAATTAAATTTTCTGATTCAGGAAAAACAGTTTAAAAAAAAGGTTGTATGGAATAAGTGAACTAATGGAACAAAAACATAGAGCATAGAAACTGTATTGCTGTAGGATTTTTATAATGAGGAATGGAGTAGGCAAATGTGACATACTTGTATAATCAGTCATTTAAAGTATTTATTATAATTAAAATTGTAGAAATTATGTGGATAGTAATCAGTTTTCATTATAGTTCTTTGCACATTTCAGTGCTATAATTATATTGTGGCATTTGTCATTGCTGAATATTTTGTAGACAGCTCTATTTTCCCATTAAAATATACTGTGTATGATGGCAAGATTTTTGTTATCTGAAAATATGAAGTAAAAAGTGTTAGTAGTTTGGGGTTATTAGTTTTTTCACTTTGTAATTTTGGAATTGAGAATATCCTAATAGGATCTATACCATTCTCTGTGAGCAACACTTGTGGAAGGAGCCCAAACAGTTCTTTTTGGGCTTATAAAATAACAGCCATTTCTTTCTTAAAGCCTTTTGCTGTGAGCTCACACATTTTGGGCCCAGCAGTCCATGAAAATCTGTTCTAAGGGTAGGAAGTTTCTTTATGAAACCAGGCTGTGAAGAATAACAGTTTCATCCAAATTGCAGAAGATTTAAATACCTCTGGGGCTCCTTCTGTGTTCTGTGGAAGCTTGGTCTTGGCCTCAGTTGTACTAGGATGTTGGGGTTTTTACCAGTATTTGCTATTTTGGCTGTTGTCTTTAAAAGCTTCCTGCCATAAGTAAATGAAAGCTATAATGTCCCTGTTCTGTTCACTCAGCTATGGGGATTCCAGAATGATGTGCTTGCTTAATTTTTGCAACTGCATGTAATATATTTTCTCTACAGAAAAACAAATGCATCTGATTGATGACCTGAGCTAGGTCTGCTTAGCTTAGCTACTCTTGTTACTTCTCCTACAGGCTCTACTTGGGCTGTACTTTAGGATTTGCTGGATTTAGCAGTAAAGGTAGTTTATGAAGCAATTTATGAAGTGACTTCTCCTTTTCCTTGTTCTCACCTCTCTGCAAGATTTCACAATCTCCTTTACTGTGCTGGCATTTCTTTTTTTCTGTCTTCAGTAAAAACTGATTCACTGAGCTGATCTAAACTAAAAGATAACCTTTTTAAAAGAAGACACAGGCAGCAACATATGGGCAGAAATAGGAATAAGATCAAGAGAGACAGGAACTTTCTGATCTGTTTCTTTGCCAAGATTAGCATGTTGAGACTGTATGGCCTCAGTCTAGTCTGCTGCATACTAAATCACAGGGAAATCAGGTAGGCAAAGCAATCAAACCAAGACATACACTGGATGTGCCATTTCAGGACTGGACATTGATCCTCACAACAGCTTCTAGGACACTTGCTTAATGAGTTCATATTTTTACAAATTTTGCTATCAGTTTTTTAATCCAGCTACAGTGGCAAAATTTTCACTTACTGAAAATTTTCTTCCCTGTACTGAAAAAAAATCCTCAAACACACTTTTCTAAAAATTGGGATCCTTCCACAAGGAAATCAAGAGCTAAATGCCAGATGTTCATGGTATATGATGAAAAAAATGATGATAGCTTTCAGTGCTTTCAGCTCAGAATACTACCATAGCTGAAGATGGTTATAGCATGCAGCCAGGAAGTCATTTTATGGGGACTGAAATCAGCCTTTTCCCAGATCAGTTAGGATCATGGATTATGTCTGTACAATTCTTTTACAATTATTTAAGGTTGAGAATTGCATGGGATATTCTTCAAATTTACATATGGCCTGTCCTAGTCCCATAGAAACAATTTATCTATTTGTGTATTTTTTTACTTGTTTTCACCCTTGTAGGCTTTAGGGTTTCAAGTAGTGCAAGTTTACAGATAAGTGGAGATCTCTATAGTTAATGAGAAATTAAGTTTAATATAACAATGAACTTAAGTTTTCTTACTTAAGTTCTTAAGTAAGAAAACTTAAATTACTTAATTACTTAATTGCTTAAATCTGACATCAATATGTCAGATTTCTGACATACTGAATTGTTTTGTGATATAAGGACAACTAGAAGCGGAAAGAGAAGACACCAAAGCAGTTCATGATACAGCCACATTCTTCCCACTGCATTAACCCAAATAAGCAAAGAAGAGGCAGAATGCTTTTGGTTAAGTGTTGCCTTAGATAATCTTGGTGCTACGTTCTAAAGAGTTTTTTCCTTTTTCTACCTCACTGGCATTCAGAGGAGTCTTACTTTGCATGCAAGACTTGTAGCCATCTTTAATTTTTACCCTTAGCAAATCTATAAGGAACATGATCCCATGCTGCCACCTCTCACAAGAAACTCACATTATTCTCACTCCAAACAAGCAGCACTTTTTCCTCATAACCAAATCAATTTGGAAATTTTGTACATACCTGTTCTGCCAGACTGTGTGTACCACATGCAAGCTGCATCACAAAAGATTCAAAATGAAAAAGAAGTCTTAAATGAAGACTTTTCCTAACAGCAGTCAATATCAAACACCAAGTCTAAACTGTAAAGATTAACATATCTTTCTTTAACATCATTATTATAAGTTTTCCTCTCATCTCTCTTCAATATATTATTTTCCTCTTCTTTTCATTTCTTCCAGCTAGCAATCCAGGATTATGCTTGAAGATTGCAAAAAGGTGCTTCAAGTTAATCTCAAAAATCAACTTATTAACCTCTTATTTCTCTGGTCCTAGCCAAGAGCTTCTTTTTTTAGTTCCCTGGTTCCCTAATAAAATTCTAAGGCCTTCTGGAATTCATCGTATCCTTATTCTTTGGATTTGAGTAAGTTTCAACCTGGGGCAAATAAGAAGGATTGATCTTTGTTGTTCATTTCAGTAGCAAAAATGGTAACATCTATCATTCCTGTTTAGGACTTTCAAGTTAATATTTTTCTTCCTACAAAAGAAAATGACTAATATTTGAATCTCAAGCTGCACTTTAGCAAGATGGTATAAACAATTCCAGTTTGGAATGTTCTCTTTAGAAAACAAAGATCACAGAAGGAAGAAAACTAGGTAGTTTGACTTCAGCAATTGCAAAGCCAATGAAAGCAAGATGATATAGTGAGTCATCAGAACTTGTTTCTGCCTTCCTCTGATCTAAGCATTATTAGAAGCAATCTTATTTCAGCCTGAGACCTAGAATTCTAGCTGATGTAGAAGATTTCAGCCTAATAGATTTAGTAAAATTGTAGATAAATAAAACTAGTCTTATGAGGAGTTGCATTAGGCAACATTTTCTTACCCATCTAGCTTCATTTTTTTTTTGTATAATTAGTTGCATAAATATTTACACATAAGAGTAGCTTCACCTGTTTAGATCTTGCACAATTTTCTAATATCCTGTGTTACTGAACCTGAAGTAAGTCCTGTGGAAAAACTTCTATGCAATTATTTCAGGCTTCTAAATGTTAAAGCTAGGCAGATGATCTGGACAATTTGGTTTGCTTTTAGTGGAAAAAATAACATGTTAACTCACTTCTCTTTTACCTCATTAATTAAATCCATTTTACATATTAGGTAAACAAAGGTTAAGTTCTGTTTCTATTTCTTCACATAAGAGAAATGCTGTTTTTTCTGAACTGGACATACACAGCAGTTTATACCTGAAAGGTTCAGCACCATAAAAGCCAGAGAAATAAAGTGAGAGGCAAATACAATGGGATATGTGTTAGACTCTTATGGTTCTGTTCCAAGCTATTCCTGGCCATTCAGACTTGAGCTTTATTTTTACCCAGGTATTACATTCATTTGATTGTGACTGACATCCAAAACCCTGTTCAAAAAGAATATTAATCCTATCTGAATATTTTCGAGAGCTTTCATTTTTTCTAGGAATGTAATTCATATTTTCTTACTGATTCTTTTCAAATAAGTAAAAAACTTCTCAAAAGGTAAGTTATGATAACTCAGATGACAACAAGTAACTGTAAGTAAGTTAATGCCAGTGTGCTTGTTAAAGTAACACTGAAGGAGGAAAGTAGTTATGAAGATTCTGAAACATGGCTTTGGCCCAAGAAGTCTATGGGGTAAATATATCTGCTGTAATTTCCCCCCTGCTTATGTTTAGCACATTTGTCTTTCTTGGAACTGGGAGTATTGCAACTTATACTAAGAAACACTACAGAATTAGGATATATTGCAAAACTGGTATGTACTGTAGCATGGAAATATACTCCTTCACTTTTCCAATACCAATAAAGGCCTTCAGTACCATTTAGAAGAAGATGTTTCCGACACATATTGAAAGTAGGCTTAACATTGATGAGAACGGTAACTGTATTAAAACCAGGGTATGCAAGACAGAATGGCTCACTCTAAGAAATATTTTTACAAATTCAATTACTTGACAATATCATATGGAAAAATAAATTCTCATGATGATCAAATATATGCTACTAATGAACCTAGTGTTAAACAAATGTATAGCTGGCTGTATTAATATTGTAAGACATCCTGCATGTTATGTCCTGTATTGTTACAGATGCATTTTGTATTAAATGCTTTATGTGATGGTCCTGAGAATAACACAAGTTCACAGAAGTCTGTCCTTGAAAGAAAACAGAAGTCTTAGCCTATCAGGATTTCTGTGCATGGGGAATCTCAACCACAGCACTTTATTAATGCAGCAATTTCATTTATTATGCTAAAGATCATTTGTTTGCATATGCAATGGATTGCTTCTCTGATTTTTGGATGAGATAAATTTCATGCAAATTTTTTTTTTTTCTGTAGATATGCATGCATCCCAAAATTTTAAATCAAAGATTTTTATGTTCTAATTAAATATAAGATTTAAGGCACATTAAGCAGAGAGATTGCATTATGAAAAAAGCCGAAGTGAGCTGCATATTGCTGTGACTAATATATTGCAGGTATCTCAATGACATTGCCCCGTGATAAGCAGTTCATGAACAGTAGCAAGAGTATAACAAGAAAGAGGGAATTAATAGAAAAAGTATCTTCATTTATACCTAAGCCCAGGAAGGAGTCTAGAAAGAAATCCAGGATGCAAAAGTCGGCAGGTGAAGTGGAGAGAAGGTTGTGGCAACTGCTGTTAGGCATATGTACTGTCACTTTCCAGCAATTTCCTGTCATATTCAAAGTTATTTTAAATCCAGTGTTAGTATTCCTTTAAGATAATTCTAAAAAAAGAGGTGTATTATGTTGCAAAAATTATTGTCTTTCCCAGTCTTGTGCAGTTTATCCTTTTTGCAAACTTCTCTGTTTTCAGAAGAACTTTCTCTTTCAGCTGAGCTTCGTTTTTTTCCCTATCTTCAACATTACTCTGTCTTTAATAAAACCTGAGTGACACAACTGTATTAGGAACAGGAATCACTTCCGCGTCTCTATTTTACTGCTAATAAATAGCGACTTACTGCTAATAAATAGTGGTTTACTGCTAATAAGTGGGCTATTATGGAGTGACTGTATCAGTGTACAAGCAAAGAATTACTATGTAATATACCTAGACTTTTTAAAAGCCTTTGATACAGCCCCCCACAACATTCTGGTCATTGAATTGGGTAGATATATGGTATTCTACGAATACATTACGTTACATAAGTTGTTCAGGATTGCTTTTTCACTCCTATAATCAAGAATCCATTAGCAGAAACAGCTACTTAAAGTAAAGGTGCCTTATTTTTATCTTGATTTTTTTTTTGCTTGCTACAAATATACAGTATAGGTCATCAGAGCAAGAAAGATTGCAGACACAGATTTTTTAAGAACAATTAAAAAGGATAGTATTAATAAGACAGATGTCTTTCTTTAAAGAGGAAAGCTTACTGGTTGTGCATTTACAGTATTTTTGAACTTCAGGAAGCCAAATAGAATTTGTCAGTTTCTGAGTCTCAGGAATTAAATACTTTTTCTTCCCGGACTCCTGTAAATAGCAAAATGCAGGTAAAAACAGCAGTGTCAAGAGAATTAATTCAAAATGTGCATTCATCCTGTTCTCGCTCCGGAACTTCTTTGTAAATGAGGCTAATTTTGATTATCATAGCTTAGAGAATTTTCCTATGTGTAAATAGATTCAAAACACTTTAGAACAGCTGTTAATGGCCAGGCACACACATGCTTAACTGATTGCTGGTATCAGTCCTATAGCTGGTCATTTGCTAGGATCCTTAAGAGAAAGTTTGACTAGTTTTCTTAGAAGAAGAATTTATTCATAGAAATACATCCTTAAAGAATTCATTTTAAGTGGGTTTTCATCTTCTGAGCACTGAAACAAACTGAAGGAAGCTTCATGAATGTTTTTTTTTTTCTGCTTCCAAAGATTCAAGACCCCTTTATTTTCATTTTTAGAAAAAATAGGAAGACTATGATGTTAAGAAGCATATACACTAGAGATGGATGCTAGAACATAGTGAGCATGAAAATATTTAACAAAACTAATTTTAGCCTTGGGAAACTTACTCCTTGGTTACTTTCACAATAAAATGTTCTTTTACATTCATTGACTTGCTCAGTGGAAGAATATTCTCTTTATATTCCCTTCTGTCTTTGAAGGTGGTAACGGTTGAAGAGGTAATCCCAGCTTTATTTTCTTTTTCAGATACCAAAAAAAATGCCAATCCTTTCTGCGTGCTATCAGTTGTTATGTCAGACTCCAAGGAAACCCTTTCAACTGCATATTGTAGCTCCAGCATGATGTGCATACCTCTTCTATGGGTCATGCTTCAGTTAATGTTACCAGCTAGTGTAGAGTTTACCCTGAACTGTTGCTCTGAGGACATAATATTTTGGACTTACTCTTTCTGCCATAATCAATCCTGGCATCAGGTCATTTAGGAAACAAAAGACTGGAAATGAAGAAACTCAATTTTGCTAGGAAATGACCTCGCTAGTGTTTGTAATGTTTATATATAACTGCATGTCATGGTTTATGGAGTATCTACTCCCCCCCCCCCCGCTCCCCGACAGATAGGAGGAGAATCGAAAGAATGTAACTCCCACGGGTTGAGGTAAGAACACTTCCATAACTAAGGTATAACAAAAACCACTACTGCTACCACCAATAATAATAATGATAAGAGAAATAACAAGGGAAGAGAATGCAATACCACTCGCCGAAACGAGCCCGGCCAAGAAGAGAGAGCCCGGCCAAGAAGAGAGAGTGCCTTTCTGGGTAACTCCCAGTTATCTCCCCTGGCATGACGTGCTGTGGTATGGAATGCCTCTTTGGTTAGCTTGGGTCAGGTGTCCTGTCTCTGCTTCCTCCCGACTTCCCCTCCTCCCTGGCAGAGCATGAGGCTCACAAAGTCCTTGGTCAGAGTAAACATTACTGAGCAACAACTAAAAACATCAGTGTTATCAGCTCTGCTCCCAGTCTGAAAGTCAAAACACAGCGCTGCACCAGCTACTAAGAAGGAGAAAACATGACTGCTACTGCTAAACCCAGGACACTGCAATATATAAGTATGTCCTCCAGCAGAAAAGCAAGTATGGACTCCCACATGGCAGATCTCTGCACAAAAATTTACATGAATAATATGTCAGAAAAACCTGTAATATGGACATATATGAGGCTGAGGCTCTGTTCTATTTAAGTTTAGAAGAGATTAAGTGTAGTCTGCCTAACGGGACCCAAGGCTGCAATTACCACAGAGCTCATGGCAAAAAACATGGTATGAAAGCACCTCTTTTTTCATTCATCTGAGAAAGTGAAAAAAAAACAACTAAATTAATACCATTTTTAAATGCATTCCAACAGATCTCAGAATATCTTAAAACAATCCCATTGTCTTTCAAATAATTTGTGGAAGGAAAGAGGTATTAGAAGCCAGAAACAGATACACTGTATATGTACATCATGTTTTATTTTTCTTTTAAAATTTGCATTTCTTGTTTTTTTCTTAAAAGAAAAAAACAAAAAACCCCACAAAAATAACCAAAAAAAAAAAAACCAAAAAACAACCAAACCCAGAGCAAAACAATAACAAAACCTGCAAACATTAAATTATTTTTACTTAGTAGTTTATGCCCCTCATGGTAGTGACCTCTTTATTTTGGTTTAACATTCTTGTTCTTGCCACTCTGCTTGAGGAATGCCTTATATAAAAGCAGAGCAACTCTAGATCTTTACTGGTCAGGGTGTAATATGTCTGTCAGTATAAAATCAGGCAGCTAGAAGAGAATTGTATAGTACATTTATGAAATCTGCAGTCTAGGCTGATTTACTTCATAAAGCAATTCACATTCAGGACACGTTGCACACAGAGCTTGCCTGTTTACTGTTACTTTTTAGCAGCGGGGGGAGAAGAAGAAAGTTATTTGATAGTTTGCCACAGGAAATGATAAATTGGTGATTTTTAGGAAAACAATTGCTTGGTCTTGGCTACAGAATTTTAAATTTTCCTTCTGACTGTGCTTCTCAGAAGAGAAGAAAGGTATAATTTGTTGTTGCACTTATGATAGTTACTCAGAATGTGGTTTTCAACTTCAAATATTTTTAGAGTAAAAAAAACCCACTAAAATCCACAAATGTGCCTTGAAACCTTAAGACTACTTCCTTGCATGTTTCTCACAATGTAGCTGCATTGAGGACTAGATTCACAGCTGAGCTTAAATGCATGCAACTACTTTGACTCACAGAGCTGTCCCCTTATAAAGTGAAAAGTGGCCACTTGGCAGTGAGGAACAGGGTAACCACACATTTCTCTTCTTTTCTATGACTTACTGAACAAATGTTTAGTAATATATGTATCCAAAAGTAAATACTTGAGAAACTGAATTTTAGGCTGTGTCTAAATAATATATTTGCGGCAATAACCTTTTAATTTGGGACATTTCAGGCGCATTTTTCTGAATAATTCCAGTAAAAGTTTCTTCAAGATAATGTCCAGTTGAAATAATTAAGGTAGGGGTATATTAATATGGTTTTGAAGTTGGTTCAAAGCATCTCAAACTTCTTTTTTATGAAGTGGAACATATGTTTTCATTTTCCTTGACTCTTTCAATAAAATATGTGCTTTAGATGACTATTTCTGTGTCTAACAAATTTGAGGAATGATCTCAGTATGCAAAGAAAGAAGGATGAATGTCCTAATTTACATATATAATCATATCAGACTGATTGTAGATACTTTCTTCTCACGGAAACTAATATGCAAATATTCATTGATTTTGGCAGGGCTTGATACTGTGTTATGACACTTCTTATTATGAGTATAATGTTTTTTTATTTATTGTGTCTAGTTGAATAAATGTACTTAGTATCTTAATCATGCAAAGAGAGATTTTACTTGTCTGTTTATTATAAAGCACTACCTCTTTTGAGAGGGAATTATGAAGGAGGTGTCTGTGAAACAGAGGCAATATCTCAGTATGTTTTATTACGCTGTCTGTTTAAATGTGGAAAAACTGAACAAGTTTTTGGGAAACTAAAAAATTTTTTCATATTAAACTAAATTAGCATAATATTCCCTCCCTTTTGGGATTTGATCTGCCATCTAGTAATTGCCATTAACACTCATCACTGTTTTTAATTTTTTTCCTGTAATTTCTAAAATTATTTCTATTGCACACCTGTCATAAGTGTACAGCATAACATAAGTGTAAATTGCACTTGCTTATACCTAAGAGTCTTCTGTATGTGAGTACTCTATCAGGAGACAAGAATTTTTGCAGAGTTTAAAGACAGTCACAGACAAAATCAATACTTTTATGTAGCTTCTTGAATAAGAGACGAATACTGTTTGTCCTGAATTGTTTGGTGTCCTGTTAAGGCCAATTTTGAAAAGCTTTAGTTAACTGTTTAATATTATTATGGAACTCTGCTCTGAACTTTTATTTCCTCTGCAGAAACAAAACTTGATCTTTTCCGTTACATCGCATTTATGGCTTCTTTCTATGTTATACATTTTCATGTCTTCAGTTTTCAAAAGAGTTGATGCAAGCATCTCAACAAATGTTTATTGAACTTTATCCTAAAGTGTTCTATCAAGAAAAGGGTGTCTTGCCAAAAGAAATCCTGAAGCACATCTAAAAAAGCAATAAGGCCTTATGATTTTTTTTTTATTTAAGTAGATGTCGTGGTTTAAACCCAGTCCAGTAACTCGTTCACTTACTCTCCCCCTTCTTTCCCTTCCCCTACTCCCGGAGGGACAAAGAGGAGAATCGAAAAGAATGCAACTCCCACGGGTTGAGATAAAAACAGTTTATTAACTAAAGTATAACACAATTCACTACTGCTGCTACCAATAATAACAATGATAAAGGAAATAACAAAGGAAGAGAATACATCACCTCACCACCAGCCAACCAATAATTCGCCCCCCCCGCCTGACCAAGCTCCGATCGATACCTCCTCCAACCCTGCAGTGCACCAGCCCTTCCAGGTAAATCCCAGTTACATCCTGGGCATGATGTGTTTGGTATGGAATACCTCTTTGGTCAGTTTGGGTCAGGTGTCCCGTCTTTGCTTCCTCCCGGCTTCCCCTCCTCTCTGGCAGAGCATGAGGCTCACAAAGTCCTCGGCCAAACCAAAACATCCTTGTTATCAGCTCTGTTCCCAAGCCGAAAGTCAAAACACTGCACTGCACCAGCTACCAAGGAGGAGAAAAATGACTGTGACTGCTGAACCCACAACAGTAGAATAATATCTTTTCTTGCAGTTCTTGAAGGATATTAAGAAAGAAAAGCATAAGATATTATCAAGGAAGCCCTAAAAAATTAGGGCTGTTCGGCCTGGAGAAGAGAAGGTTGCATGGTGACCACAGAGCAACATTCTGCAAGGGGTCCTACAAGGGTGCTGGAGCAGGACTCTTTATTAAAGACTGTAGTGATAGGACAAGGGGTAATGGGCTCAAACTGAAACGGAAAGTTGAGGCTAGATATAAGGAAGTTCTTCTCTGTGAGTGTGGTGTGGCACCAGAATGGGCTGTCCAGAGAAATTGTGAGTGCTCCATCCCTGGCAGTGTTCAAGGCCAGGTTTTTCCCCACCCTCTCTCTCCTACCCACCCCATCCCTGCTTGCTCTCAATGGAGGTTGGAGCACTATGGCCCTATATGGAACATCTAGTCCCCCAGTACCTCTCTTCTCAGCAGGACAGGGGTGGAAAAGGGAAAGAGAAAGATTACAAAGAACTCTGAGGTCAAGAAAAAAAAGTCTTAATACAGAAAAAATAAAGAACACACAGGGAAGCAAATAACAGCAAGGAAAGGGATTTATTCTTGGAGCACTATGGCCCTATATGGAATATCTAGCCCCCCAGTACCTCTCCTCTTCTCAGCAGCACAGGGGTGGAAAGGGGAAAGAGAAAGATTACAAAGAACTCTGAGGTCAAGAAAAAAGTCTTAATACAGAAAAAATAAAGAACACACATGGAAGCAAATAACAGCAAGGAAAGGGATTTATTCTCTGCTTCCCATGAGCAGGCAACATCCATCCAGTGCCTGTGAAATAGGGCCTCAGTTTGCATAGCCGTTGGTCTGGAAAACTAATACCTTAATGATGAATGCCTCCCTTCCCTTTCCTCCTTTCTCTTAGCTTTTATTACAAATCATGATGTCATATGATATGGAACATTTCTTTGGTTAGTTTGGGTCAGGAGTCCTGACTATATCCCCTCCCAGCCTTTTGCCCAAGGCCAGCTTAGTGGCCTTTGGGATGAAGTGGGGTGATGGAGTGATGTTGTAGGAACACTGCTCAATAGCAGCAAAACACTGGTGCGTCATCAACAACTTCCTAGCTACTAATAAAGAACAGCGCTATGAGGACTCCTATGGGGAAAGTTAACTCCACCTCAGCCATACTCCATACATTTGCCAGCAGTTGCCAGCCTATGAGCTGTGTTTAGTTTTGATAGTGGCACTATCTGGAGGACAGTTATACCTTGGTTTGGGCACTGTTGTTGTGTACAGATTGAACGTTTTTTACCCTCAAAGTCTATGGCTTACTGAAATGGATGCCCTCAATGAGCAGTAGTTTGAGTATGGTCAACTAAGTGATGATAACTAATATGTTTGGTTTGAATATTTTTTCTTTCTCTCCTACGCAATACTCTACCTAGAGTGGTTTGTACACAAGAATGGTCAAAAGTTTTCCTTTTAAAGTCAGATATTCCAAAGAAAACCAATTTGATATTTTTTGTTGTTTTTCTTTTTTTCACCAATCCATAATAGTGAACCTGCTTTTATTATTCACATGAAGAAAAAACAGAATGTGGTTGCTTAAGAGTGATTCATATTTCTAAAATTCAGTAGTGAGTCTTTTACTGTTTATTTGCTAATTCTTATGATGATTATAACAACGTTTTAAACAAAATACTCCTAATATTAATGGTCTTCCAGGAATGCATGAAATCCATTAATGATATTGGAAAAAAAAACTCTTCCTATACTTTTCAATTTACAGTATTCCAGGATGACTTATGGTCCAAGATCTTGCACATAAGGACTAAGACAGACTTTTAAATTTGTATTAAAATACTAGTGAAGATGACTCAGGAATGTGTTAATGCTTAGCACTCAATACACAAGTTTGATGGTTGTAAAGCTGTGCAGAAGACAAATTCTGAAATGAACCCAGGACACTATTTTGTAACCATTTGAAGTTAACTTTTGCTTTTAAATAAATATTTTTGGTAACTGCTAGTAGAAAACACAGTATAGATTTGAGTTACTAAACCACAGGCAAATATCTAAAGGCCTTTCCTAATATAGCTCTAGAAATGTCAATTTTTTGCAGAAAATTTCATTTTTATGGGAAATATGAGATATTTTATGGGAAATATGAGATATAATATCATGTGAACACCTTCCTTTCAGTTAGTCTTAAAACTGCTGTATAAAAAAATCTGCTTTATGATTCACTGTCTGCAGATGCTGATTATTCCGACTTAAAAGTTAACCTTAAAAGTACATTTCATAGAAGCATTTGTCTTTGGTAGCGAAATAATGATAAGTTATTCTACCTCTGCTAACTTTTTTTTGTTCTTTTTTTTTAATTTACATCCTCTCATGTTCTCTCACATAAACCATGCTCTATAAAACAGAAGTAAAATTAAAATTATCAGTATTATATGTTTACAGCTTAGATGGAAAAAAACCCAAGCACCCTACATTTTTAGAGCACCGATCAACTTTCTCCTTGATTTACAGACTAATGACCTTCCAAGGAGAGCTACAAATCTTGCTGGTTTCACATGTGATTCTCTTATAAAACTCTGAGATGTGCAACAACTGTGTTGACACATTTGAACTAAGTGCTGTCATTTCCCCCTTCACTGTACTAGCATTTTTAATAGAGGGTTAATAGCATGGTTTCTTTATTTCTGTCTCTACCTTACCCTTGTTACTGCTGACAGGTACTAGGATCCAAACCTGTGGAAAAAGCTCTCAATTTTTACTTTGGAAATAATTTGTTTTACAGGTATCAGTGGGATTATTGCATGTGTATCTGAAGACAAAATCTGGCCTAGTGGCTTGAGCTTGTTTGCATGAGGCTTAACTGCAGAGTGCTGTGTAGGGAATTGTTCTTAGCACTAGGCAAATATCATAATTGCCAGATTATATATAAAAGCCCTGCAGCAACAGCACTAAACAAAGCAGTCTAGGGCTTTGCATATTTAGATTCTCTTGCTACTGAATTCAGGCTTTGAGGCAATCTGTGATTATTTTCTTCTGGGACTGTTGAAGTTAGAATTGCAAGATCTTGATTATGTGCAAGCCCCACCCATCCTAGGATAATTTACTACTCTTATTTTGAGCAATTCTGTTTTATGGAAGCACGTCTTCCAGTAAGTTTCCTGCCCCAAATATTTCTTCACCCTTTAAAATTCCTACCTGATCATAATAACATCTTTTGAAAGTACAAATCTATTCTGACTTTAATTTCTAAAATGCGTATGTGTGCAGCATGTAGAATCACTGCAATAAAGGTGTGACCAGTACAGTATCTCAAGAAATCATTGGATGACCCATGAGAAAGCTGTTGGCTTCCACAGATGCAGGTCAAGTCTGGAGTCCTAAGAGGTGCATTCTCTGAAATCTCTACTCCAGCAAAAAGCATCTCAAAAAGTCAGAGACACAGGAAGACCATATGGATTCTGTGGCTAGTATGGTATCATACCACACATAATGCAGTTAGCTCACTATAACAGCTTGTAAAACTTATGTTTTGGCTCTCATGTTGGGGAAAGTTCTGTTACAGGACAGGACAAGATTAATAGGAAACCAGTCCACTAGATCACCCAGTTAACCTGGTGGGGGATATTGTAACAGCCTTCAGCAGGCTGAGGAAAGGGAACAAAACAACATCAGGGGGCTTAGATGGAGCCAGGAAATACTGCCAGCAGGAACTGAGAAACCCCAATGAAATGCTCAATGAAATGCTCAAAACACTCTGAATATGCCAAGAAAATAGCTTACCAGAAGTCCTGAAGAGATATAAGTGCCATCATTTTATACTTTCTAATAGTTAGGAGTTTTTGATTGTAGTAGGTATTCAGGCATTTAGTTCCAGGAAAAGTTTCAAGGCTGTGAATCATAAAACTTGTCCTAAGTAAGCACACATCCATCAACACTTTCTTTCAAGAGACTACCCAAGGTGTAAAAAGAGGGTGTGATCTCTTGTATGCAATATTCTCGTGGTTATGGCTTTCATCTGGGAAGAGGGAGATCTAAAATAGTTTTTCTATCCATAGTCTGCCATCTTGTAGTTTACATGGTATTTTGGGAAGAAGTACTCTTGATCTTGTCTCACTGGAGCTGCTGTTTCACAGCATTTAAATATTTTGGCCAGGGAAAATTAAGTTCTGTAACCCATTTCTGTTCAGCTGATGTTGGAACAGCAACATAAGTCCATCATTTTAAAAGCTGGTCTCATGTTTGTGAGTTTTCTTTCCCTCATCCCCTTCTTTCATCTGACATTTCTAGCTGATTTTAGGTTAATGTCTTTGATGTTTCACTGATGGTGCAACATCAGCAGAGATGATAAGCATGTTTTGAGACTACTGGATGAAGATTTGGAAGGTGGACATTTGCATATAGGGTAGAGAATGGGCTAGCAGTTCTCACCACTGATCATGGAGTTATGACACAGTTATCACTGCTAACTTCTTATGGCTCTCCATGCTTGCATCATGGAGTGCACACTGGACTGTACAGCACACTTTCCTGACCTCTTCGTGTTTTCTCTGCTAGCAATAATTAGCCTTTTTTGGGGTGGTTGACTGATACAGGTTCTTACACAACTGTGCTGTCTTTGGTTGCAGCAAAAGATTTGTTAGACTGGGGCTTTGGCTTCTTAAATAGTATTGAAGCATGCAATGAAGATGGAGCTGGGTAGAACTTCCACAAAGTGTGATCTGCAACAAGCAGCATATCCATGAGAATATCTCAATGGCTTTCTCTCCTGGCTGAAGTAAGAAAGAAGCTTTGAATACTGAGGAGTGGGCAGATGACCTGTGGTAGTTTTGATTGACTCCAAGTTTGAAGTGTGAAGATTCTTCTTCTCCCAGGTCTTTTTGAGTTGTCTGCTTTAGTAATGTACCCCATTACATTAATGTGTCTTCAAGTACTATCACATCTGAGGATGTTTAAGTACTTCAAAAGTGAGAGAGAAGAACATATTAATTCATAGACAGTCAAGCTTATGTTTACAGCTTGAATGAGAAAAACACAAGCTTACCACTGTAATTTTTCCAGATTTTTTCACAACTGTGTGTAGCTGGCCAATGCAATGTGAAGATGCTAAGGTAGGAACGTAGAGTAGGCCAGAGAATTTGTTTCAAACTTGCACATTCTGCAAGTAATGTAAAATTTTAAAATCTGGCTTTACTTTGGAAATTTTAATGTGCTAATATGCAATAGTAAGTACAAAGAACACAGCATCACAACTGCTTTCAATTTTTTATTTTCAAAAGCAATCAGGATGTATCATGTATTTAGCAGTAATCATCACAGTCAGTATCATTGGGGTACAGAAATGTCTTGGAGGGAGATGGCTATAGGACAGAATGAATTTCTTTATGGAAATTTATTATTTAAAATATAATCTAGTCTAATGTTTACAGTGATAGGGCTTTCTAGCAGTCATGGACAGTCAATCTCTTTCCTTTCAGGAAGCTATTCAACAAAATACAGCACTCAGGGTGCTGTTACTTATGTCCTTACAAGAGAAAATACAGATCTGCAGTGGTGATTTTGTCCAAGTTTAAAACAGAAGAAATATATGCACATATATTTTGAAGCAGAAGCTTTCATTCTTGCTGATGCACTGAAAGCTCTTTTTGAAATATATTCTGAAAGACCCATTAAATCATCATGGTATATCCTGAGTAGTTTAGCTTGCAAGTGAACTAGAGATGAATAAGCTAATAAGTTTATACACGTATTTTAACTACAGAGTATAAGGAATAAAAAAAGATGTACATACATACTAATGGCATATTTATTATTTGATGGACCATCTTGTTGGATGAAGGGCAGTGGGGAGAGGTAGTCAGCTCTTCCCTTTTCTTCTGTTTTTTTTCTGAGGAATACAAATGATCCTAATGATAATACTCTAACATCGTAAAAAAAAACAAAACAAAACCAACCAACTGACCAAGCAAACAAACAAAAAAAAAACAACACCAAAACCACACACAAAAAAACCAGCAAAACAAACAACAAAACTACAAAAAAACAAACCACCCAAAACCAGTTTACTTAATCAAACCACATTCAAAGATTTACCCTTCAGAGAATAAAGCATAAAGACAATCCTTTAATCAAGTTTCTCAGACTGTGGAATGAAAAGTAGCTTATCTTCACAAAGAGGCATTTCCCAGAGAGCATAGAAGTAAGAATGGAGACAACCTTCCATGTACTTTGCAAGAGCTGGAGAAGGGCTTCCGCACTATGTGGAAAAAAGTTTAAACAATCTTTTAAAATATTCTCTAAGAAAAAACAACTCAAAACAAAGAGGATTTGGCTGTTGCCGTTCCCTCTCCCCCTTAAAAAAAAAAAAAAAAAGAAAAGCCCACAAAGGACACCACAATTCAGTGAAAACCACCACATATTGATAAAACTTAAAGGTATAGCAAATTTAATGTACCCGAAAGCCCAGAAAGAATTGATTTTGGAAATTGGCTTTATGACTTTTTTTGAGGTTACTGCTTGTATTTTGTCAGTTTTTGACACTTTTGACCCACTTTTACAGGAAGCAGTGTCAGAGGTACCAATAAAAAAATCTTACGAGAAGAGCATCTTTATAAGGCAGCATTCCCCAGAATATTAACAGCTGGTTAATATTCATCACTGTAACTTATAGGCACTAGTTGAGAGGTATGTCAAAAAAATCAAGTTTTATTCAGCTAAAGGTTTATGCAGTGGTTTTAAAACTTAGTTGGAAAATCATGGTTTGGCAGCGTTTGAGTTTGTGCAGAGCTGTAGATATTGCTGTCTTTAAATGAGAATCTAAACTGCTAGCTGTTTTATCAAATAAAATAGAGGTGTTCAAAAGATCTCCTGGCCTACAACTGTATTTCCATTAAGTTAGATCACTGCCACTTTTTTAGGTAGTACTTATAAACTTTTATATCTTCTCACTTTTGGTTCCCATTTCCCTTACATGTGCAGCTTTTTGAGTCATTTTCCTACTGTGATCCCTGTCGTTACTTTTTTTTAATTTAAAAAATTAAAAATTACTTAATAATTTCTGATGCTTGTATGTGTGTGCAAGCTACAATGACATTACATGACAGGCAGTAAAAACTTCAGATCTATAAACTGAATTGCATGTCTATACTCATATCATTACTGCCCTAGTCCTTATGTACCCAGCATCATACTTGCTGCAGTCATGTCAGCAAACTCCTGGTACCAGAAGGACATACGGTTAAATAGAGGCCCATAAATTAAATTCTTATTCTTTCTGAAAGCATTTGGAGAACTGTACTCATCTCAACCACAAATGTCACAGCTTCATCTTCTTGCAAGTGAATCTTGTCTTAGCAGAGGTGTTAATGTGATGTTATGCAAACCTTAAATACATTTGCTGTCCCTTTCAACAGCCATATGCGGGTGTATCAAGGAGCGCATATATTTCCCAGTACACACCATTTATGCTGTGGTATATGTAAAAGGAGGCTTTTTATTTACTGCCCTTTATGGGCATCTGTCAGACACAAACAGTCCATTGAGCTTAGCTTGAATGAATTTTTACCCCAGAGTTTGTAGAGTATAAAGCTATAAAACAGAGTTGCTCGACTTGCTCTACTCAGAATATTGTGTATGTGCAGAAAACACTCATGACTTTAACTGTGCAATTAAATTTCACAGAAAGAGCCCTTCACAAGAGTGAGAAACAAACATTTCTGACACCCAGATTCTCACTGCTGCTAACAGCTTTTTTTGTTTGCCTATTAGTGACAGCTTCCAAATGTTGATGCTTGTATTCACTGACTTATCCCTGTTTACCCACTCTCCCAGCTTTCTGATCTTTTACATGTCAAATAGCTCACTTTCTAGTGAAAAGGACCTGAAACAATACAATACAGATGTAAGACCACTGGCAGGAATTCTGGTTTATGTGTTTATTTTGTGCTAGAAACACTCAGGGTCACTGTCTCGCTTCTTTGAATGTTAATTATTCATTATTATTTTATACAACTGCTGTCTTCAATGCCTTTGATTATAATCGTTGTCGTGAAATATAAGTTTTCAAAGCTGTTTAATTTAGTCATACAGATTACATTAACTTTAGTCCTTTGAATATCCCAAAACTCTGTGATGTTACAGGTGGAAGTTAAATTAGCAATCTATAGTAAAGGAGTCTCATTTGAATCCAGTTGGACTAGATGGTTAATATGTGGCATTGTCAGAAATTTTCTGTATGAAAAGACTTTGCAAAGCAGTTATAACTCTATATTAACACTGGTAAACCTCCTAGCTTCCACTGAAAAATAACACTGTTTTCTGCTATACTTCGAAACTTAATCTTGGATTATTTTATAATTTTATAATTTTGCACCAAATTTTCAATTTGGGGCTGGGAAAAAGTATGATACTGTAAAACCAAAATAAATGTTGACACAGGAACTGTACCACCATATTTATATGAGTACTATTGGCAGATATTTAAGAATCACAAGTCTCTGTGAAGACTTTATACTGAAGACTAAATTAAATCCTGACATTGTTATAGCATATATAGATGATTTCCCTATCATTTCTGACTTTAACTGATATCTTAAAAATAGTGATTCCTCTTATTGGGGTGTCGATAACTTCTATTCAGTTTTCTGCAATCTCTTTTTCCTGTGTAGTTATTTCATTTTTCATGTATGTGTAAATAGCTTCCTCTGATATATCTATAACAACTGAAACACAAATTGTATTGGCACCACTGGGCTTAATTAATCTTGTTCTTTCTCTTCTAAAGAAGATGAAGAGCAGTAATATAGGAAATAAATATTTTGGGAGCAGATTTATTTCCCAAGTGAGACAAAACAGACTAGCTATCTCTAAGGGAGGAGTTAGTTTCATCTGTGGTCTGTAAAACCAGAAAGAAAGATAATGGCCATGGCAGAAATAAAAGCAAGGAAGAGAAGGAATAGTAGAAAAGCTAGGCTGAATATATAAATACCTAATCATATTTATTTACTTCTGTCCAGTCAGAACCTCTTTTTATATTAATCTTCACTAAACACAGGATACAGAAGTGACAGTTATGTCAGGCTAGTAAAAAAAAAGGCAGAAAGGGAAAAGAGTAACCTCAAATCTGCCTTAGGAGGAAAACAAATTGATAAACTTGCAGCATGCTGTCTTCAGGGCCTGAATGAAAATCCATTGCTTTGTGGTCAGAATGTTTTTCTTGTTTGGCATTTGGCTAGCCAGAGTGTTATCAATTAAATGTTTTCTAAGTTATTACAGAAAGGATCTTCTCTATAAAATTCCATTTGTTAATTTTAGATTTGTTTTCTTTTCATTTTTTAAAATTTAATCAAGAGTCTACATTTTTTAATAACTTCCTTCTGTCTGTTGCTCTAATTTGCTGTTTCCTGTCAGCAGGTGAAAAAAATCCATGGTTTTAATGGAGGATTTAATGAAGACCATACTGTTAATACTGTAAAGCTACAAATGATAGTGTTTTATTAGCTTATAAGGTAATGCTCAAATTTTTTTATCTTTTTACAGTGAAGTACATATTTTCATGTATTTTGAAGTTTATAAAGTGGCTTAATAGAGGAAGTGAAAGGTTGCTTTAAATAAAAAAGAACGATTTAGGAATTAGATATTTTGTATGTATGAGAACAGCAAAACGTGCTTGAAAAGAATAAAATTCACGTCATTATATCATCTAATATATTCTAATGTCAACAGAAAATACATTTCTTGTGGTTTACCCCCATAAGGGAGTCAAGCTTAGCCCAGCTGCTTACTTACACACACACACCCTCAGCAACATGGGGGTGTGAATTGGGAGGGTGAAAGTGTGAAAACTCATAGGTTGAGAAAAGGACAGTTTAACAGGGGAAGAAAAAGCTGTGTGTGCCAGCAAAGCAAAATAAAGGTTCCATTTGCTACTTCCCATTGGCAGGCAGTCGTATAGCCATATCCAGGAAAGAAAGGCTCTGTCATGTGTAGCTTTTACTCAGGAAGACAAAAAACATAACCCCAAATGTCCCTCCTTTCTTCTTCTCCCAGTTTTTATTGCTGAGCATGATGTTATATGATGTGGGATATCCCTTTGATCAGTCGGGGTCAGCTGTTCCAGCTGTGTCCTCTCCCAGCTCCTTGTACATCCTCAGCCTGCTCACTGAATGGGTGGTGTGAGCAGCAGAAAGGGCTGCTCAGCAATTGCTGAAACATCCCTGTGTTAACACCATTGTTTTGGTGCCAAATCCAAAACAAAGCACCAAGACAGCTACTATGAAGAAAACAAACTCTACTGCAGACAAACCCAGTGCAACACTTCAGTGTATGACTTTCTTCACAGTTCTGCCAAAGGCTAGACAATCATCTCTCTAAGTTACAAACTCTATGCTTTCATAGCACAATGCAGATGGATCCTGGATGAGATCTTTAGGCCTCACCTAGATATGGGTACTAAATACCAGTGATAAATTATAAAACTGTGGGTGTCCACTTTGATTTGCAGGAAGTTATTATCAATACGTGTATGCAAATAAAAAACAAAACAAACAAAAGACCCACCAAAACCTGAAGAATAAAAATTCTTTTGTTTGGAGAATCTGATATGCCTGAGAAATTTCCATGGATGTGGTTTATTGAGTAACCACTAACATATTCAAAAAGATAATTGCAACCACAAAGAAATGACTTGGTTCAAAGTCATTTCATGCAAACATGAGTGGGTTGGTGCTGAGGTTAGCTCTTTTCCTAGAGGCTTCTGTCATCAATTAAGAGGTACAAACTGGATGCAACATACTGCCTTGGTAACACATTGCACTAGGTTTGTTCAACACGATGCTAAGGGTGATATAGAATCAGACCTTCATACTTCAGAGTCTAAATATGAAGATTAATGAATTTTGCCATTTACTGAGCAAACTTACAGCTTCTTTGTGCTTCCTGTAATTGAATGAATTGGAAGCATATATCCACATGGCTAGAAATGTTAAGAAAACTTAAATTCAGATCTGGATTTTACAATTACTGTTATCTATAAGTGCACAAGGTTCTCAGTGCCCAATAAGCCCATGCCATCATGAATCTTGAGAAGAGTTTGTACCTGGTCACTTTTACTAGCTGGCTTTGCTTTAATAAATCCTTAGGCTGTGAAATTCACCTATATTCTGAGGACTAAGTTTTTTTTGTAAGCTGTGTTATTTTATCCCTAGCACACAAAATGTGATTAAAGGTCTTGAAAGTTTTCTGAGGCACATCTCTAAGGAGCACATGGAAGAAGAAAAAAAAGAAGTTACAGTAAGTGAGCTAAACACACTCTTCACCAAAGAAGTATTTTGGTGCCTAAAAACATAAAATGGATATATTGTTCTCCATAAGAACCATTTTCAGGCTGCCTGAGTGGTAAGCTGTTCTGGTAGTGGGAATGATTGGTGTCTTTCATGCAGAATACCTGAAGGGGTATCTTGAAATTAGAGCTATGGAGCCCTGAATAGCCAAGGATCTGTGAGACCCACACTGAAGCAAGCCATATGATTTAAATATAGCTTAAAGCCAAACTTATTCTTTTACCACACAGTGTCAATAGGGAAAAAACCAAACCAACAATGAAAATAATTGTAGTTATGTAAAAATTAAAACAGATGTATCATTTTGTTCCAGTAACCCCAGGAGAATATTAATGAGGCAACCTCTGAATAAGAATCATGAATAAAAACCTTTTTAGAAGGTATTTTATTTAATCTGCTGATAGAACTTAGCTAGTAAACACATTATTAACAATTTAAATTTAAATCATTCAATACAATTTTTAAGCCCAAACATCAGTTGGATGGAATTCTAAAGGACAAATCTTGCTTGTAAACTGCTTTTGGAATTCAAAAAGGTAAAATTAGCTTTGGGCAAAAGTTAGATGGTTTTCTTCCACTGCTCTTTTCCTTGAAGGGAGGATCTTTGCTTCTTCCAACTTGCTGGTTAGTTAAAGGAATTAGAATTCTTCCAAAATATAGCAACTTCTTTTAAATTAAGCTTTTACAGCTTTCTTTCACTAATGATATTTTCATTTTTTTTTTTATACTGTTAGAATTACCCCTACAGTTTAAATAGTTGCAGAGAAACTTTAGTAGCCTAAAGTGTGTACAGCTGTATTAATTTAGGTGCATGAGACACATTTTTTATAAAACTGTCATTTATGCTTCAGGGCACCTAAACTGTCTCAACTAGTAAATGTAAATTTACGATATAGGTACTTACCTTAAGAAGATCAGAGATGCTCAAAACTTAAGTATGAATCTTTTTGGGAAAAGATGGTATGGACATCTTAAAAAGAATACTTGAGAAGCTAGAAGTAAGTCCTGGGTTCAGCAGTAGCAGTCATTTTTCTCCTTCTTAGTAGCTGGTGCAGTGCTGTGTTTTTGACTTTCAGCCTGGGAACAATGCTGATAACACTGCTGTTTTTAGTTGTCGCTCAGTAATGGTTACTCTGGCTGAGGACTTTTTCAGTCTCATGCTCTGCCAGGGAAGAGGGGAAGCTGGGAGGAAGCAGAGACAGGACACCTGACCTAAACTAGCCAAAGAGGTATTCCATACCACAGCACATCATGCCCACTATGTAAACTAGGGGCAGTTATGTAGAAGGCCCAGATCACTGTTCAGGCTAGGCTGGGTATCGGTCGGCGGGTGGTGCGCAGATGTATTTTCTTCCCTTGTTATTTCCCTTAACATTACTATTATTGGTGGTAGCGGTAGTGGTTTGTGTTATACCTTAGTTACTGGACTGTTCTTATCTTAACCTATGGGAGTTACATTCTTTCAATTATCCTCCCCACCCCTCTGGGAGCAGGTGGGAGGAAGAAGGAGGGGAGTGAGTGAGTGGCTGCGTGGTTCTGAGAGTTACCATCTGGGCTTAAACCCCGACAAAGTATGATGATCAAAATTAACTTTTTCCAGTGATATTGAGAGGAGAAAAAGAATTTTAAATGGATTTAAGGGGAAATTCCAAATGGAAGAAAAAAATGCTAGTAAAGTGTAGAAATTTCCTGATGAAATCCATCCGCGAGTCCTGAAGGAGCTGGCGAATTAAGTTGCTAAGCCACTGGCCATCATATTTGAGAAATCATGGCAGTCAGGTGAAGTTCCCGATGACTGGAAAAAGGGAAATATAACCCCCATTTTCAAGAAGGGGAAAATGGATGACCCAGGGAATTACAGACCAGTCAGTCTCACCTCTGTGCCTGACAAAATCTTGGAGCAGATTCTCCTGGATGGCATGCTAAGGCACATGAAAAACAACAAGGTGCTTGGTGACAGCCAGCATTGCTTCACTAAGGGGAAATCCTGCCTGACCAATTTGGTGGCCTTCTATGATGGGGCTACAGAACTGATGGACAGGGGTAGAGCAGTTGATGTCATCTACCTGGACTTGTGTAAAGCGTTCGACACTGTCCCACATGACATCCTTGTCTCTAAATTGGAGTGACATAAATTTAATAGGTGGACCACTGGGTGGATAAAGAACTGGCTGGATGCCAGCATGCAAAGAGTTGTGGTCAATGGCTCAATGTCCAGCTGGAGGCCAGTAATGAGTGGTGTCTCTCAGGGATCGGTGTTGGGACCGGTCTTATTTAACATCTTTGTCGCTGACATGGACAGTGTGATTGAGTGCGCCCTCAGCAGGTTTTCTGATGACACCAAGCTGTGTGGTTCAGCTGATACGCTGGAGGGAATGAATGCCATCCAGAGGGACCTCGGCACGCTTGTGAGGTGGGCTGATGCCAGCCTTATGAAGTTTAACCATGCCAAGTGCAAGGTCCTACACCTGGGTCGGAGCAATCCCAGGCACAGCTACAGGTTTGGCAGAGAAGAGATTCAGAGCAGCCCTGTGGAGATGGACTTGGGGGTGCTGGTTGATGAGAAAATGAACATGAGCCGGCAGTGTGCGCTCACAGCCCAGAAAGCCAACCGTATCCTGGGCTGCAGCAAAAGGAGTGTGAGCAGCAGGTCAAAGGAGGTGATCCTGCCCCTCTACTCTGCTCTTGTGAGACCTCACTTGGAGTATTGTGTGCAGTTCTGGTGTCCTCAACATAAAAAGGACATGGTACTGTTGGAACAACTCCAGAGAAGGGCCATGAGGATGATCAGGGGACTGGAGAACCTCTTGTATGAAGACAGGCTGAGGAAGTTGGAGCTGTTCAGCTTGGAGAAGAGAAGGCTGCGTGGAGACCTCATAGCAGCCTTCCAGTATCTGAAGGGGGCCTATAGGGATGCTGGGGAGGGACTGTTCATTAGGGACTGCAGTGATAGGACAAGGGGTAACGGGTTAAAACTTAAACAGGGGAAGTTTAGATTGGATATAAGGAGGAAATTCTTTCCTGTTAGGGTGGTGAGGCACTGGAATGGGTTGCCCAGGGAAATTGTGAATGCTCCATCCCTGGCAACGTTCAAGACCTGGTTGGATGAGGCCTTGGGTGATATGATTTGGTGTGAGGTGTCTCTACCCATGGCAGGGGGGTTGGAACTAGATGATCTAAAGGTCCTTTCCAACCCTAACTATTCTATGATACTATGATTTTAATATGACCTGTAATCTGCAGTGATCAACACTACTTTCTTTTTGACTGTCCTTCCTCTTGCTCCTTTAGTGCCTTTAGGCTGCAAATTCAAGAGGAATCTTGGGTTCACATATATCACTACATTACTATTACTTTATTTCTTTCAGTGCATAGAATAATAAGAAAAAGATGACATTTGGTTTGTACTTCATGTATGTATTTTATTACTCTAAGTGACTGCTACCATTAGAAAAAGCACTTATGATTTTTTTTTTTTTTAAAGACTTACCATTACTGAATTTCTCTATGCTGAGGATCTGAACCATTAATCGCAATTTTTAGTGCATCATCTATTTCTCATAAAAGTAATTCTACTGACTCAAATTAAGCATTTTGACTATATTGTTCTTGTACTGGGAACTTAGAGCGACCCTCTTCCTTTATTTGACTATTTACTTTCACCATTGCAGTTGGTCCAAATTTTCTAGTCTGTGCAGGCATAAGACATTTGCTGTCCTATGCAATATGAGATGAATATTTGATTTAACTGACAGCTCTATCTCTTTAAATAGCTATTATTATTTTAAAAATATTTTTTTATTTAAATAACCAAATTATTCTGATTTCATGCTAGTAGCCATGTTGTACTGTTTAATTTCAAGATGTTGATTAATGTGCCCTCCAAAAATATCAGACAGTTCTGCCACCACTGCTGTTGCCAGTCTGTCTGTGCTGAGCTGCGTGCATGCATGCTTTGGTAAGGAGGTGGGAATCGTGGGCAAAGGTGTGTTAGTTACTGTGAGTGCACTGTGAATGGAACTTGTAATATGTAATGTTGACTAATTTTGCATTTCTAGATTTGACTCAGCAGCTGATGAGGAGAGTGATGTACAAGACAAAGAGTGGTGTTTACTTTCTTGTGGCTTCAACACCGCCATCAGAGTCTTGCAGGTTCAAGCATACAGGCTTGTCTAATCTCAGAAGCTGGATTTCTTAATTTTGTCACTAAAATAAAATAAAGTGGTGCAATCTCTCATTCATATTAGAAGTGTTTAAAAAGGCATTTTGTATTTGCTTAGCTTTGGTAATACAGGTTACCTTTAGGATACATGAACGATTCTGTTGGAACTGAAAGTAAACAGGATCAAAGCTGCCCTTTGCCTGCTTCCCTCTACCAGTTCTCTGCAGGAGGTTTCCTCACACTTCGGCTGACATAGTTACATATTGCATTACTTATTTGAATCAATATCTGAATTTGTCTGTGTAGAAAGCAACAAGTATTTATTTAGGGAAATTTTGTTGCTGTTTGTTTGTTTGTTCAGTTTTTTTTAACGGTTTTTGTTTTCCTTGATCTAGATCATCTCACAGATCTTGCTTAGGGAAGGGTTAAACAGTTGTGTCAATGTAATTGGCAGAAAGGAAGTGTGGGAACAAATGGCTGACAGTTGGTAAGAGGTGATAATGATTTAAACCAGACCTGCTGCTGGGAAGTCTCTAATGTAAGTCCTTGATGTAATCAGACTGCTGTTTTCCAAAGAAGGAAAAATGAAAGTTCTTGGAAATTATGTCAGTGTTCAATAAGATTAGAATTTCATATTTAAACAAGTTCAGTAGCAAACTACCATTAAGATCAGCCTGAAATCCACTGAATTCAACAGTATGGCCTAATCAACAGATACTTTCCACCTATTAGTATCAAAAAAAGTATCCCAATGTGGTGCAAATGTGAGCTGTGTTAAAAGAAACTTCCTCCCTTCCATTCCTGCTTTTGGCTGCATGTGTCCAGTATTTCCCTTGAGTTGGATCCAATGACAGAAATTTAGCCTACCGCTAAAAAAATAAACCCAAACCAAACAAAAATTAGTTTTCCATTAGATTGGGTTGCTACAGTGACTCATCCTGCAGCTGTGGATTAGTTACATTTTATGCAAGGGAGGGAAACAGCAGCTGAGTCCGGGGAGAGACCACCCCGGTTAGTAGCAGCGCACTACTTCTCCAAACATGCTGTCATATTCTGGAAGAAGCAATCTCACCTCCAGCCCATTTCCCTCCCTTCCTGTCAGCAGAAGCATCTGTGTGGTGATGTAGAGCTAAAGAACTGACCTGGGTATTACTAGCCTGGGTCAAGTTTATCAAATGGTGATGTAAACTCATATGTTGCCATAAGGGAAAGAACAGTACAGAGCAGGGTTTAGTACCCGTGAGTAAAGGGAGACTACTTTTCACAACAAGGATGCTTAATTAAAGTGCATGCAAAGCTCTGGATTGGATATAGCTCTTAGGCATCTTAATCCCATCTAAAACATGCCTTCAGCACTCATGCTGCATCTTCCAGTTCTCTCCTTTACACCTGGGCCAGTATTCCTGTGATGTGAGGATGGCAACCAAGTTTAGAGAAGTAATCTGGTAAAAAATGAAACTATATGACTTCTCAAGTCACCTCATTGCTTTATAAGTTGAATAACAATGGGAACAGGAGAAACTCTGATTGCGATGGCCCTGATTTTAGATCTATTCAGGCAGCTAGTGAATCTCACTCTTAATGCAAGTTGATGGAAGTAAGAAACAATGGTAATCTGGTGCTTCCTTGATATCCCAAGTGCCAACAGTCACATGATATTAGTAGTTTCATTGTGGAGACAAAGACTTGGTTAGTTCTTTTCCTTTTGGTGTTTCTCAATTATAGGCACTTAGAATTTTATCCCTGATTACTAATAGATGATATTAAAATTGAAGCAATGTTAATCATCCCTCTGCTATTTCCAAGTCTAACTTAGTGGAAGAAATCGGTGATCAGAATCTACACCAGAGGAATAAATTATTTTTCTTCCTGGTGTTGATTTCTTTGTGCAGCCAAAGGCAGGGTATAGAAATGGTTTTCCTGATAACAAAGACAATCACAAGAATGATTCTATAATAATTGCAGCTGTGAAGATCTATTTGTCCATTACAAAAAGGAAACTTTGTTTTTCTTCATTGTTTAAATTATTTCTGAGTAAATTTGTTTAACTCATATTGGAGGGGAGATGAACTCATAAATTGGCTGTGAAAATATCCAGTTTGCGCTTTCAGCATACCATGCAGTTATAAATTCTCTGGCCTTTTCAATCTGCCAGAAAGTTTCAGACCCTCTGAGAGAAAATAGGAAAAAAGAAAAAAAACCTTTTTACTTCCACAAATTAAAGACTTGTTGTACGATGATGATGGATCTAAAGATCCTTATATTTCTGTAGCATGATAATACAAGTGCTTTTTCAACAAAAATTCTCCAAAGAAGGCATCCCAGGAGTATCATGAGTCAGAAGTTCAGGGTCTGGGCTTGGTGGTTGCAGTAAGGAGTATGGTTCATGCTCTGGTTCATAAATTCTTAGTGGCAGAAGAGGATGGTAGCATTGTGTATGGTGGCATGTGTGACTGTAGGTGGTAGATGCTAACAGTCCTACAGGATTGAAGGTGGCTTCTCCTTAGCCAGGAGATCATCGTTTTGCTGTCCATGGGCTGATGTTTTTAACTGCCTTAATTTTTCTATCTTCATGCTTCTCTTGAAATTTTCCAGTCTTATTTGTACAGAAGGGATAAATAAACAACAGAGTTTGGTGAGCATGGACCATATGCATGCTGCAGTTTGAAGGCTGAGCCAAAAATTCAGGCCAGATTCAGGTTCAAAGGCAAATTAGGGATAGGAAAGAGCTCTCTATATGAGAAAATTCCATTTATCTCTGCAACTTTATGGCAAGGATACTTTAATGATAGGGAATCCTGACATGGATCAGTTTTACCCAGCACATGCACTTTGACTGGTCCTGCGGCAGGCTGGCTGATAGACCTGGACAATTCTTTCAAACCTGGGGCTGGAAAGTTTGTATGTTTTTTTCAGACAAAACCATAAAATATTGTATTTGAAAGACCCTTCTTGAAATGCTTCCTTTGATCAAAAATGACGTATTTTGTTTTGTGGTGGTAAGATCACATTTTAGCCTTTATTTTAAATGTCTTTCCTATTTTAAACAAAAATGTCACATTGAAATAAAAACATGCAAGGAAATGTTTCTGTTTGAAATTCGCACTCAGAATATTATCTAAATACATCATACCTGTATGTAATTTCCCCCCTTTAGATAATTCATAAGGCGCAGATATGTAACTGTAGAAAAGCAGGCTGGTCTCCACCCTGTTTCATCCTTTTTCTAGGAAGAAATATTTGTGTAGTCATCTATGGGAATGCAGCTGGGAAATTCCTTTCCCAATTTCTTTCCCAGGTGATCTTGCCACAGGTTTCTCTTCATGGAGTGGTGAAAATAGGTTTTGTATGTGCTATCTTTAAAATAACAAAACTCCCTCTTTGTTTCATGATTTGATGAATTGATTCACAATCAGTATACTGTGCAATTAAATATGAATTATACTGATCAACCTTACAAATGCATGCAGTTGCCTCACTGAGAGCTCTAGTATTTATATTTTATTCTATTCTGTTATAATCTAAACAGAACTTTTTCAAAAGATGAAAAATATCCAGTACTTTTTTGATGACTGCTGTAGTTACAAAAAATGAATTGCATACTAATTTTACTGTAGGCTCTTGGAGCTTCGGTCAGTCAACTTTGGTATCATATTCTCAACTCTAGCGAGTGAATAGGTCTACTGAAGTTAATTTTAGGTCATTTTTCAGAGATTTTCCTTGTTGACCTGCCTCTGCTCCTTTACTGATTTCAGCTGAAGCAAAGTGGAATTATTCTAAGTGTTTCTGGAAATGCTTCTTTTCAGAGGAATCAAATAGCTTGATGCAGTAATGTTTTAATAAAATTCTACTTATTATTTACTAAAAAAAAGGCAGTGTCCTCATCTGCAAATCCTACTAGATATGTGGGTTGTTTTTGTTTTACTCCCCTGAACACAAGGTTGAATAATAATTTCAGGATTCCATCCTGTGCTGTTTTTTTGTTTGTTTTTTTTTTTAATTTACTTTATTTTACAATGTAACTTTCAGGTGGTATTTTTTTTTTCTTCTGGCTTTCTTTGGTAAATGAATATATGTGGAGCTTGTAAAAATTGCTTCAGTGGAGCTAGTAGAAAGAGAATGACTCAAAACCATTCTCTCCCAAATAACAATCCACTTGAAACAATTATTTTCATGTTTGTGGGCATCCTCTACTTTAATACTTTTTTGAACTCCCACGGTTCTAAACTGTCTTGGTTTCTGACCTCCCAAGTGAAATACCTAGTGGAAATGCAAAGTCAAAACACTTCTTGATCTCTCTGAAAAGTCCCTTTCTTCTCATAGCTTCAAGTTCCTCAGCTGTAAATTTATTAATTGCACAACAGATAATTAGGTCCATATAAAAGCCTCAAAAACTTACAAACTTTGAAATCACCTCTAAATAACAACAGAGGCTAGATCTCTTTGTAAATTAACTAATACAAGCAAAGGATTATATCATAGAATATTCAAGCATATTCATTATTATTTGAAAAGAGAAAAAAAAATCATTCTAAATATTATCTCTTGGGCATTTCTATAGCGACAGAAAGAATTAACTTCTTTTACCATTTTATTTGTCTTTCAGAATTGTAAGGACAGACTGTAAAATTCCCAGAATGACTGAAAATACCACTGAAAAGAGTTTGTCACTGTCTGTATATACCATCCCTTCAGGTGCTTTTACACATTGGTGAGATCTGCCCTGAGCCACCTTCTCTCCAAGCTAAATGTTTTCAGCTCTCTCAGCCTTTTCTCACATAAGAGATGCTCTAGACCCTTAATCATCTTCATGGCCCTTTTTGGTACTCTCTCCAGTATGTTCATGTTTCTCCCATACTGGGGAGCCCAGAGCAAGACAGCATGCCAGCTGTGGCCCTGACCCCACCAGTGCTTATCAGAGGGGCAGGATCACCTCCCTCCTCCTGCTGGCAACACATTGTCTAATGCAGCCCAGACCACCTTTGCTGCAAGAGCACATTGCTGGCTCATAGTCAACCTGTTGTCCACCATAACCCCCAGGTCCTTTTCTGCCAAACTGCTTGCCAGCAGTGTGGCTCCATCATATACTGGCGCATGCGGTTGTTCCTTCCCAGGGGAAGAAATTTGAGCTTCTCCTTGTTGAGCTTCATGAAGCTTCTATTCACCCATTTCTCCAAATATTTAGGTCATCCTGCAATGTGTGGCTAATACAATCATTTTGCTGCTCCCAGAAAAAGGTACTTACCCAGAGTAATATAAATTATGAGATTATTTTTCAGAAGAATCTGAAGCTTGTCTCCAAATCAGAGTATGTATGTGCAGTCAGGATCAGGCTTTTAGTATGTAACCAAGTGTTTTTCATATGTCAGTTGCAGGTATTTAAAGTAAAAAGTATGTCTTAGACTGGTTTCCTGTTAATCCTGTGATATTTTGTATATTTACTGAAACTATGTATCCATAACAGTTTTCTAAGTGAACTGCCATAATTTTGTTATGTCTAATGTCTTTCTGTCTAATACATTTAATCTCATTAAATGTAAAAGTTCATAGGAAAAAATAATAATGATTTTGAGAAATCTTCTGGATAAATATTGTACTGATATATAAATTAATGTATTCTAGATTACCACCAGGTCATGTGTGCTGGGACACAGACAAAACCCAATTGCTGTTTTAAAATGGGATCAGTTTATCAGCGTTATGTGATAAATATTATGAGGCTCATTTATTTCTATAGCTCAACTTAATTACATTGCTTTTCTTAACATCCTATTTTAACAACAGTCATTTTGGGAATGGTGCAGATATTTGCAGATCTAATAGGGAAATCAATTTTTCTGAAGGCTTTGGGAAGAATTCAAAACCTTTTATGGAGCTGTTTTTGAAAATGCATTTTCAATATTGTATTTTGATGCAAGGTCCTCGTCTTCTATATTCATATTTCCAGTTGTGATTAAAAAAATACCAAGTGGGCTTTTTCTTTTTAACCTTTTCTTCTAAGTTATATTAGATGTTTGCTAACATTTTGCAAAAAATGTTATTAGGAATTCATATTTAACACTGTTGGTGTTCTTGAAGTGAAAGGTTTTAACACTGGTATCCTTACTATGGCTAGAAAAAAGAAAAGTACAATCTTTAATCTGGACAGTGGCCCAAATTCAACAACTTCCAGATAATATAAGGAAAATGAAGTAATGAAAATCTTTTCAGTGGCTAGCATCTCCTCTATTTTCTGTCTTACTCAGAGTTAATCCAGGTTAGTTTTTCCGCTGAACCCTTTTCCCAGCCACTCCAGGTGCTTCACTCCTTAAAAAAATACTGTGTCATACGTCCAATATGAACAATGACTCTTCAATACATTAACAGTACTTAATTATTTTTCTTCCCCCCCCCTTTTTTTTTTTGTTTTGTTTTGTTTTGTTTCTGAAATGGATATGATTTTCTAGTGGGGTTTGATTTTTGACTAATCTTTTCTGCCCATGTCATTGTATTTCCAATCTTCTAAACCCATGAATTTGTGTGTACAGTCCTTAGGTCATCAATATATTTTTTTTTAAATGTTAGGAAATTTACCTATTTTTCTAAAAAAAAAAAAAGGAAAACAGATAGAAGAACCCTTAAGCAAAACCTGCATAAAACTCAAAACCTGTGGAAAAAAAAGGTGAATATCCCAGCTTCTTTATGAGCAGAGGAAAAAAAGATATTTTACATTTTTTTTTTGTTGTTCTGGAAGAGCTTAATAGCTGGAGACACCAGCCTCTTCAGTACAGTCATTCTGAAGATCACTGTCCAAAAATCACAGTCATTCCCACAGCCCAGGCAGTAGTCAGCTGCTCCCACAGGGTGTATTAGCAAAACCTTTCCACATCAGCAGAGTCTTTAGATCAGATTTCAATTCTCCAAAAGTTATCTGACACCATCACTGCAAAAAATCTAACATAAGTGAGAGTCTGTTTGCACATAAAGGGTTATAATTTGTGTCTTCAGGAAATGTACAAAACCCTCAATGCATTAAACCAATGTTACAGTGAAAAAATAGAAGCATTCTAAATGGGAATATCTTCCTGTGGATTTCCTCTAACAGAATAAAGTTAAACCTAAACTAACCATGCAAATATTTGTATTATATAGGTGAAAATCCAGAACATAGGTTGGTGCAGTTTTCATGATCATGTGCTTGTACCAAAAGAACTGATAGTTGATGGGGGGAAGATGAACACATTTGGGTAATCTGAGACAAAAAAAATGTGGAAATAGCTCCACCACCATCTCCTTCATATATAACTTGCAGATCACAACCTACATCCTATAGAGCTTTACAAAAGCTGTTCCTTAGCCAAATCAGATTCCTGACAAATGTATGTCGTGTAACTCAAGTGACTATGACATGCTAATTTCTGAAAGGAGAGGAAAAGTAGTCATTTTGGAATCTGTTTGGACTTAGATCTCTTAATTCAAAGCCTGTTTCTGACCTCTACTAACTGGATGTTTCTTAATCAAAGTTCTTTTCCTATAATGTAAGTTCAATTTGCCATGATCCTTTAGCTGTTAAAACTGTTTTGTTTGCTGAAGTAAAAGCTTAAAATGTGCCCTCATAAGAACAACACATATTAACACCACAAATCATACAAATCTTGATATTCCTGAAGTTTGAAATTGTACTGTCAATATAAGTGCTGTTGGAGGTGTGGCTTCAAGATGATGGGTGACTTGACTGTTAAATTGTTGCCATATAGACTGGTCCTAAAAGCCAGTTTAAACAAAAAATGGAATAAAAAGGTCATAACACTATATTGACTCATTTATCATTCCTTTTCATGTAATTCAGGTTTTCTTTACTAGAATAACCCTGTACAACTGAGATGATTAAGAATGTTGTGGGGAGGAAGAATCATGCTTATGAAATTTAGCAATTTAAGGTATTCTTCACCCCATAATACTAAAATCTTGCAGTCCAATATCCATTTTTGGATAGTGGTTAAAATGAGAATAGCAACTGACTCAAGTAGCTAAATCCAACTGCTGGTGATTAGCACTGCCAAGGTAGTGTCTCTCTTGCTCTTCAGAAGTACTGTGGATCCCTTTATTGCCTCTTTTGAAAACACCGTCTGTCTACCAAACACAAACCCAAGCAAGAATGTGTGCAGTGTGATAAGTAAAGATTCTGTCTCCCCTGCATCATGAAGCATATGTCTTTTGTATTTTGGAGGGAAGTGGAGTTATTTCCTCATCATCATCACTCTTTCTTGTTTTAAGCAAACTCTTGTTTTAAGCATTTGAGCAGGTACTTGTTAGTAGGCCCAACAGACAGCATGACATTTTGCCAAAATACGAATACAAATACTTATTTATTTAATTTTTATCTCTCTGATGCTGCTTCCTCTGTTAGGCAGGATTCTGATTGTGGCAAATTAGATGCTGATGGACAGGATACCTTACCACACAAAATGATGGGGAAAGCAGTATTTTTAGGTGATCATTTCAGTTTAGAAAATGTACACTGACCTGTGCTTTATCTCATTTTCCTTTGAAGGTTAATACTGGTCTTTCAATTTTTGGATTACTTCATTACTATACTAGTTACAAGTTTTCACTCACAATGCTGCTTCGTAAATAATTTCATGCTCATGAAACATTTATCAAATCTGTGCTTGGACTTTCTCATCGTTTATCCTCAGCTGAGCAAATTGCGTGGAGTAGTTGTTAAATTTATCCATTTATCAGAATTTATACACAAAGTATGCTGTTCATTACTTTTTTATCTTATGTAAGTCAAAGTCTAAGTCCATCAAATTAAATGGAGCTGAAGTCAAAATATACATTGCCTCCTGGATGATAGCTGATAAAAGACCCCCATCAATGTTATAAATATGAAGTTTAAGTTACAAAACATTGCTAGACAAATTCTGGATCATGTCTATGTACTCTGCAGAGTGAAGCTTAAGTTTGTCTTTCTGTTTAAATGAGTTTCTATTCTAACATCACCTGACTTCTGGCATTTCGTAACTTGCTATTTCTTATATCACTGTATTTTTTTACAGTTTTTCACTTTAGGTATTAATTAGTATAGGGAAATGAAAAGAAAAATTCAGATCTAAATATTCTGTAGACTTTGAGTCTGGCTATATCGGGTTTGAAACAAATCTAAAGCTTTATGTATTTCATAGTATGTGCAATGGAGTGCCTTTGTTTAAAATGTCTCTTCCAGACTGACTGCTCAAGAATAATAATTTTGGTCTGTAAGTACTCTTTTGAAAATATGAAGCAGTAAAAATTAAAATATGGACCACCATTGCTAGAGCAGTAATGATTTCTTGAATTTGCAAATATCCACTGAAATAGTAAGAGGGTAAGTAGTGTCCATTTCTGTATTGTGCTGTTCTGAAACTTCATAATGGCAAATGTCAGTCTTGCTTATAGTTTCTGTTCCATATGTTTAAGCAGAAAAATCAACCTGCATGTTTATCTCCAAATTGCAAGCTTATTTCTTTGCTTTTTCAGGTGCCAAAAATCTAGATGCCCAGTATCCAACTGTGAAAATCTTCAATTTCCCCTGGCAGCTTTTACTAAATAATAAAGATTATCCTAAGAAAAATTATAGCAGTTCTTAAACTGAAAATGGTGGGGGAAATTTAAAACCAACTGAAGGCATAGGGATTGGCTACTGGTTTGATTATTCATGTTCAAAATTGTTTAAGGAAAACTTTTTTTTTTTTTTTTTCTCCTTAACAGATCTGAGATTCCTGTGAAGTTTCTCCTAAGCTGCTAGAATTGAGAAGCCTCAATGGCACTGAGGTTTCAATAGCCACAGGGTTGGCTGTAGTGATTCTCTTTAGGAAAAACAACAGAACTCAATATGAGTGTCAGATTCAAGAATGTTAAACTTAAGAGAATGTACCAAATTTCTCAGCTATAACATTAACTTAGAAAACACTTCCAAAGACAAAGATGCAAAAGAAGTGTGGTTGGGCTGTTTGTTTCTTGTTTGGTTGATTTCTGTTATTTCTAGTCTGAATAGCGGATTTCTCTCAGATGGGCTCATCAGGTTTCTCTGAACACAGAACTCTGAGTCTCTTATGAGATATTTAAACTAAATAGAAATATATTTTTTTTTATAAATGACCCAGCAGAATTGTTTCCATTGTCAAATGTGCAACATCTAATTGCAGAAAAGCTCTTTGGACTACACTGCTCATGTGCTTAAAACCCAGAACTTTATTTCATTTTCTATTACTCTTTATCTTACTTTGATTCACAGGTGACATTTTGAAATGCATGAACTTTGGACATACGATGGCACCGTTGTGCCTGAGCTAGCTGTTCAGTGATTATATATCCCTTGCCATCATGTGTGGCTTTGTTGTTCAGAAAAAAACAACAGTAGCAAAACTCTAGAAAGCAATTTTTATATTTTTTTAAAGAAAGCTTTTCTCAATGGTTCATCTATTTTCAACCCATCAGTGACTTCCAACCTCATTTACTGACCTACCTCTTGATCTCATTTAATTTTTTAATATTGTCAATCATTTCAGGCACTGCTTTTTATTCCCTGTGTTTTCAAAAGTGTAGGATGAACTATCTTATGTATTTTTTTCTTGGTTTGATTTTTTGCTATCACCATAACTTATTTCTGGCCACTCATGGAGGCTGATTCCAAAGCCAGTGTTCCTAAATGGATTTTTTAACAGATCTCTGGGGCTGCAAGTATGTGTGCACACCCTGTGAGTCTTTTGTAGCCTGCAGGGGCCCATAAAACTTTCAGTCTAGTTGCTCAAGAATGGTAATAGTGGTATATCCTGCAGGAAGCCAGATAGAAGGCTTCCTACCTCCTATACAAAGGCAATAAATGGAACTCCAAAGGTCAGGGGATCTGGGAAGGGCGAGTGAAAGGAAGCTGTGTCCTTTCATTTTCCTGCTAGCTGAAGCTGGAAAAGCTTGAGTGGATTTTCTTCTTTTTTTAATTCAGAATTCTTGTTTGAAAATAAAAGCTACCTTAAAAGAAGTAGTCTGGGGATTTGTGGCTCTCAGGAAATTTTGCTCTATTTACTGAGTCAGTTCATATGACTTGTGGTTTGCAGTGTCCACAGCAGCAACAGACACAGATGACTCAGTCTGCAGCACTTTGCTGTTTGTTTCCATCCAGGGAAACAAGTATAAATAGTGCTCCTTTCTGCTTTAATTGGCTCACTAATTACATGCAAAGCTCTTTTTCTTCTTTTCTTTTTTTTTCTTTTTTGGTTTTTTTTTTTTTTTTTTTACCCATGAAATACCTGCCACCCTCTAGAAGCTTCTCTTAGTGTTTTAGGCATCTATAATTCTCCTATGTTCCTACTGACCCTTCCCTACCACATGTAAAGCTGCACTATATGTTTGCCTGACAGCTTGCTGGGATGTCCAGATCACTAGGTTTAAAATTCTGTTTGTAACCACTGGAGTGCTGTTTTCTGCCCATGAGGTGTTTTATCTGGTGCCCAGTTGCCTGACTGGAAGATGATAAAACTATCATGGAATTACAAAATGAGACAGGTATGAGTAACAGCTTCTCAGGAAACAGTTAAAGCTACAGACAACTACAAAGTGAATGATTCAGCAGTCTTGTGATTTTGAAAGACACCAGAGAACAAGAGGCATAAGTAGAAAAATGGCTTATGAATGAAGTGATCCTTCCACCCTTCTGTGTCTGTTTTAGAATGCTGTTGAAGGAAGGGAGACCAGCTGCACCATACATGGACAAAAGTCACAAAAGTGATCACAGAGTACTTTTGAGTACAAAACAAACACTTTGTGGTTGTTTAGCAAAGACTTACAGAAAAATAGGAATAAATGGATTCTGCAAAAAGGAAAAGCTCTACATATCTTGGTTTATGTTTCCATGGTAGACAATAAACCAGTTGGAAGTTTGGCAGGTGCTCTTCTCACTTGCATTTTTTGGTCATGCATATATGTAGCCAGAGCCACCTGCTCAGCTCTCCAGTTCTGGTTGCAACCAGGAATGACAAAGGTAGCTGAAACTGCATGATTCTCTAAGGAGAAAAAAAAAACAACCACCAAACAACAAAACAACACACCTGGAATGGAGGAAATTTTGCATAACAGCATCTTAACAGCTGGGTACAAAATTGTCAATGTAGAATGAGGACTGATGCTTTTCAGGAACTCTTCTGATGGGAAAAAAAGTAGTCCCCTGTGCACAATCCATTTAAACAGGAGCTTGTGCTGGTCACTTTTATCCTGCAGCTGGTGGTGTACAGAAAAGGCACCACACCTCAAGTTCAGCTTCATCAAGTATAGTAATTCCTGTGTGTGAATCCATTTTCCAGTTTCCTTCATTTTCAGTTTTCTTTTTTCTTTTTTCCTTTTTTTTTTTTTTAATCTAATACAGTACAGCATTTTATGCCACCATGACTTTTATTAAAGGAGTAATGTGGCCTCTGTATGGTAGAGATTTCCTCTAATCTTTACTCCCTGAAATATGCTTATTACAACGACTTCTATTTTAGATAGGAAATTCCCACACAATAATAAAAACCAAACCAAAAAAAACCAAACCAAAACACCTGGTCTTGAATTGCATCATGTTGTGGCTTCAGACTGTTTTGGTTTTTTTTGCCATCCATCTCTGTGCGTGCGGGTTTTTCCCCCTGTTTTCAGTGCGGTGTTAGATATGCATATGTGCATTGTAGATATATTTTAAAACCATGTCTATGCAGGGTGCACTAGATTTGTTTCTCAGATACATGCTGGCAATATTTCTAAATGCATTGCATTTGATATTTAATCTACTGCAGTTCCTATGATGCTGAAAGTTTCTTGCTGCCTTCACATTTTTGTTTACTGATACGACTTTTTATAATGTGCTTCAAACTTTTAAATTTCACTATGTGCAAAAGAAATTATTTTACTTTTATATTTAATTGCCTCTGTTGAAGATATATGCTTGTTATCGGATGATGTAGTTAACTCTTGCCTTTTAACAACACGGTCATCTAGGTTTTAAGAGTGGCTTTGCTCCCTTCTCTGGTTCTGCTTCAATTAAAAAGCAATTTAATTGTGCAGAAATACAAAAGTTAAGTATTCATTAAAAGTTAACACTCAACAAGTGAACTTCTTTTTCTAGGCTTTCCAGCCGTGTCAAGTCAAGAGCTCCACTATAGAACATGTAGTATTTATTTCCTTGTATTGTTTCTGAGCTCCAAGTAAGGCATCAGAGTCACGTTTACAGTATTTCTTTCCATTCAGGTTATACTCTTTGATAATCATTCTTAAATGTGTGAGAACTTTATCTCTCCATGATGTTTTCCTACTTACATGGCAAAAAAGAACACTAATGAGTTTCCTGTAGCTTTTGGAGATAAGTATCACAAAGCTTATCACTGGATACAAAGTGACCAAATAATTTTGACACAGTAGTCTCTATCTTGTCTCAACAACCTTGTTCACAAAAATGTACTGGAGTGAAAACAATAGTGTTTGGCCAGACAATTTGAACAAAACGAATTTTCTAATTCTTCCTAAACATGCTGGGTTACCAAACCAGTATGGAACTGCTTAGTTCATTAAAAAATCTGAAGAAAAAAGTAGCTGGAAGTATCAAATTATTAAATCTCCATCTAAATACTTTTTCTCCATTTGGAACCATCATATTCTACTATAATTAACAGGGATGTGTGGTTTTATTTTCAGCCTGGTTTCACAAAGAAGCAATGTTTATGGGAATGAATTTTGTGCCTTTTGGTTCCTTATGGCAAATTTTAAATCTGTTGGCCAATCTGAGCTTAATTTACTACACAGGTGGTCAGAATGATGTGGCATTTCTAAGTTACTATTTTTCTTATCTTGCATTCCTTTTAGTTGTCATACCACATGTCACGGATTTTGCAAAAAAAAATATCTGCTCTTAATTTGGTATCCCATCTGATCTTTTGCTTGCTAGACAGAGAAATAATGGCCACAGTGTTCCATAAAGACTGTAGCATTCCAGAGCTGATATTTTAGGCAAATAATTATTTATTTCCTTATGTCTGCACTAAAACAAACTTTTTAAAGTCATGATGTTCAGTGAGAACTGAGTATCAGTCTTCTAGTAATGAGTCCTTAATAAATGTAGCATTTACAAATGGTACAAACAACCTAAAAATCTTAGACAGCATTTGTAGAAAAATATTTCTGTATAAATGTATGCAATTGCTCCCTATAACATTTTCTAAAGCCTTTTGAAAGCTAAACCATCATTTTTTTAAACGTCATAGCTGTTACCCAGGTAGGAGTTTTCTCAATCTTATTCTTTACCTTTCTTCTTTGTACTGTTGAATTCCCAACCCTATGAGATATGAATGATCAAAGAAGTCTAGGATGGGTTTTGATTTTTAATTTTAGGGACTTATTCTACCATAAGTATCTTTCCTGAATGTTTTAGGAAATGCAAATAAGAACAATAGGATTTAACATTTACTTGTCTCTTGCTGCTTGATTGTAAGGGATTCTAGGAAATTATTCACAGCAGAATTAGGCTTTTAATATTCTGTATTAGGGTCTTCCAGTGAAATTTGTAAGTTTTTTTTATATCTAATTATTATCCATAATTTTACACTGTATTTGTGAAGCTAGTTCTAAGACATACATTTTTAAAGCAACTGCTCTCCTTCTGCTAATTTTTGTTAGGTGTTTAAAAAAACTTTGTTTCTTGATAAAGGTTTTTTTATTATTGTTGGTTTTATACCTATTGTATTTATACATTTTACCTACATGTTATTCTGGTTTTATCTCATGTAAAGAATTGAGTAGAAAACTCATGCATACCACAAAAAGGTGTCTTTAAACAAGTTTTGCAATCAGAAAGATAAAAGAAGAAAAAAACCCAGCCTTCCATACTCATGTACTGCTCAGTATTGGACTTGCCTGTTCTAGTAAAAGAGTAAACATACTGCCTATTTTTCAATTAAGGGTGATTAGCTAAATAATATCAGAAGAATGGCTTAGATAATGGGCAAAATGAATATTTTTTGAGGGTGTAGCTGAATCTTGAATAAGAATTAGGTCTAGTTGCAGCAGAGGACAGCAGGCTAACATCTTCGTATTGTATCTGATGCTTGCATAAAATTATGTTGGAAACTCAATGTCACTGCATTAAATGAAATTCATAAACTGCAGAGCAGATCTCAGTCTGTGATCTGACAAGTTCATAGTGGTTTGGGGATTTTGTCATTAAAGGACACAAAATATTGTGAATATAGCAGTGAAACAAAGTGAAAGAAACAATGTTCAGTTAAAAATGCAGTCTGATAATAAATCTGACTGATGCTAAAACCTGTGTAAGGGTAACTGTTCAATTTTGAGAGCTAAAGAAGACTGGATTTTGACATTTAAAAAAATATATTTCCTAAAATATTGGTTCAAGCAATAAGAACTTTCCTTCCTATGTAGAGATTTGCAGTTTTCTTAAATTTATGCTAATGTCATGGTCCAGAGTTTTGAGAGCTTTGATCCACATTACCTAGTAAGTCCTTCTCTTTGGAAGGCATATCCAAGCCTGTAGTTCGAAGGCCAGTTGTTTTGTTCTGGAATAGGACTTTGGATTTTGTCTTAGACTTGCTCCCCAACTCTCTACTTATTCCATAGCCTGGTGAATGTCATTCTTGGCTGTGTGCACACATGGTATATTTTTAATTAATATTACTCATGTACTTTTCACACATGCATGACATTTTTTGCATTTTTCATTATAAACCTGACTGTTGAGTATTTTTTGTTTGACTTATATTTTCAAATGTTCTACTAAAATAGCACAGATCACATTTTGTAAAAGACAAAAAGAAGAAACAAAACCTAATAACCTTTTGTTTTTCTTTTCTAAGTAAAATATGCTACTGCATTACATAGTGTAACCTACAGAAAATACATCTAAAACTCATTTTCAGCTTGCCCATTTCCTAAAAAGCAGAACTAATAGACATCTTCCAGCAAGTTAATCCAACCTCCCTAAACAAGGATTCAGCGGAATTCTCAAGTGTCTGCATACTTTTAGCATTGATTTGAATTCACAATTCACAAGTCCTCAGTTATAAATTTTGTTATACACCTATCTAGATTAGGGGCCAGCTGAAGACTTGCTGTGGAGGTTTCTGTAGTCTATTAAAAACAGCTGAAGGCAGTGCAGTATAGTCTTAGTCCAATGATTCTTTGAGAAGCAACTCTCAGGATTCTGCATTGAGAAGGTTTCTCAGTCTTTCAGTTTAGGTGATTTGATAAATATATATTTTCAAATAAGCTGGTAATAATAAATTTGTGACTAAAATAAACTGAACATTTTTTATGTTTATTAGTTTGTTTAAGGCAATTTTGTAATTGATCTTCATATGTCAAAATATTGTAATTCATGTTGACACATTCACAAATTCTGTATTAAAACCTCTTGTAATTATTTATGCAAATATCTTAATCAAAAATAAATTTTGCTTGTCAAATTTTAGTTCTAGAGTCACATTATCATTTTAACTATTAATTGTTGCAGTCATGAATAACAAGCAGTTTTAATCACAAATGATTTTAAGAAAAAAAAGGAATAGTTAACCACTGTCTTAATTAGCAAGCATGTTAGTGTTACTTTCCGTCTGATACTCCTCAAAAAAAAAAAAAAAAAATCAGAGGAAATCTGTTTGATTTTATTTTTTTTTAGTTTGGCTTTCTGTTCTAAGCTAGCTAGTTCTACTCTTAAACTCAATCAAAGTAATTACTACATAAAATATTTAAACCACAAGGAGTCAATATGTTTTGTTGCATCTTTGCCGTCACGCTCAAAATAATTTCTTGCAAAATCGTAACCATAATGAAGTCCTAGGCAATTGTGTACTAATGACTTCCCAGTAAAAATTTCTGGGAATACTATAAACATAAAAGTTATTTTCAGCAAATATTTATTCATTTAAAGGTAAGGTAAAAGACAGTTTTCTAGTTTTCATCTTTTTTTTTTTAGTGTGTTTTTGTCTGTTTCTTTCTTTGTTTTTAACATGCTCTCTATGAAAGAATGCTATAATTTTACAGACTGCTAGATATTAATTTTAATGTAGAAATAGCCAGAAGGCCCATTACACATGGCTTAAGTCCTACTGTTGTCCTCCTGTGACTGATTAATGAGACAGTGAGTGGTAACTGATTAATGAGACAGTGAGTGGTAAACTTTCTGCTGGTGGTTCCTATAGACAGTGTATTCACCATGGTGATCCCATGTTGTTACTCATAAACAAAATCAATGGTTGGTTGTTGTGATACTTCTGTAGTCTTGTCTCTAGCTCTTGAAGAGGACAGTGAGCATGTAGTTTCTGTTTGTTTTCTGTGTTAGCCTATTAAAGAATGATATAAAAGTAAGCGAGGGAAAATCTTAAGAGGTCATGTAGTTCATTGCAGATGGCAGGATTAAGTGTACTTAGCTCATACCACAGTATGTATAATCTTTTCCTAAAAACCTCAGAGAGATTTCCCAGCACTTCTCGAATACGTGGAAAAAATATCTATGCTGCCTAACATAAATCGTTTTTACTACACATTATGCTGATTCCTTCTCATCAGACTTGCAGACACATAGAAAACAATTGATTGTCCTTCTTTTTATGACAGCCACTTACAAGATTGTTATCAACGCCCTTCCTCAGATTTCTCTTTTCTAGACTAAACCAAGTCCTTCAGCTTTCCTAGAGGTAATTTTTCTGAAACTCTCTTTTTTTTTAAAAAATGTCTTCTTACCTCCACCATGGAATTTTGCCAATTTACCTTTTTTTTTTTTTTGAGGTGAATTGTAAACCTCAGTTGTTCCCTATAGTCCTATTACTTTACTGCCAATACTCCATTTTATTTTTGTCCATTTTATTTCTTCTTCTGTTTCAAATAAAATTTCTTCATTTCAGATTGTGAATTTCATATTCTAAAATATTAACATTCTATCAGAATCTTTCTAAACTAAATTTGCTCTTCAGTGTTCAGTTTCTTTTTGTTTAATATTCTCTTAATTTTGGTGGAACTGCCATCATAACTGAATGACTAATAATTTTTATGACAAAATCTCCACTATGTCTGTATACTTTTTAGTCAAGGAAGAGATGGGAGAGAGTCACAGTTCTATTATCTGAGTGAAGCTAAACCTGGTGGAAGTCAAAACAGCTGATAAGCTTTATATTCATCTTTGGAGGGTAAAGAGAGAAAAAATCTGGTTTGCAGTGTTATTTTTGTGCTTTTAGTGTGTTAAAAGTATTCAACTCATCACATGTTTCATATTGAGAAGCTTCTTGAGAAATGTAAAATTTAGTTCACAGTATTTATAACTTACTAGCTTAACTTTATGAGGCATTTATTTTTATTTGGTTCTCCAAATATGAGTTTGAAAGCATAATTTTCAATACGTAAAAGCATCCAGATTGGAAATGCTGGCCTGAAAGATGTATTTTCAGCTTTGCTCCACATTTAAATGACAGCATAAGGCTCTGTTAATATTTGGGGTTTTGTTGCTTGGTATATATTTTTTCCTGTACTTTAAAAAGCTTAATATTTGTACACTTATTTTTCAGAGCACTGCTTTTTTCACTTTTTTTCTGTTCTGAATTTTTTATTCTCTTCATACATACAGAACAATATTACAAAAAAGACTATCAAAATAGCCTTTTATTAAAGTTCTGACTCCTAAATATAAAATTTAATCTGATTTCATTAACCAAAATCAGATTACTGAAATAATTTTCTCATGATCACACCTCTAAGACTGATAAAATAGCATCATATTTCCATAAGACATGTCACACAGTTGTCTTACTCAGTAGAGCTTTGTGGTAGTTTATTTTCCTAACATGGACTTTTCTGGGTCCTTCACTTCTGTATTAATATATAGTAAACAGAAGATCTGCTTAATGTATATCCCCTCTGTTATTGACAGGTGTCCTGGGTTCAGCTGTAACAGTCTTTTTTTCTCCTTCTTAGTAGCTGGTGCAGTGCTGTGCTTTTGACTTTAGCCTGAGAACAACTAAAAACCTATGTTTTAGTTGTTGCTGTAATGCTTATTCTGATCAAGGACTTTTCAGTCTCGTGCTCTGCCAGTGAGGAGAGGCACAAGAAGTGAGTAAGCAGAGACACGACACCTGACCCAAACTAGCCAAAGGGGTATTCCATCACACAGCACATCATGCCCAGTATATAAACTGGGGTAGTTACCCAGAAGGCTCAAATTGTTGCTTGGGTGGGGCTAGGTATCGATTGGTTGGTGGTGAGCAGTTGTATTTCCTGTTATTTCCCTTATCATTATTTGTATTGGTGGTAGCAGTAGTAGTTTGGTATTGTACCTTCGTTACTGGGCTGTTCCTATCTTAACCCATGGGATTTACATTCTTTCAATTCTCCTCCCCATCCCTCTGGGAGTTGGACAGGGAGAATGGGGGTGAGTGAGCCAGTGGCTACATGGTTCTGATTTATGGGATGGGCTAAATCCATGACAATTTCTTTTACATTATATTCATATTTCATATTTGGATTACATTATTATACTTTATGTTAGATGTTTAGTGCTCATATCTGCATGTAAACTAGTCTCTCCAGGCTACACTTCTAGTCAGTGTTAAGAATGGAGTGTTTGGCTGAGTTGAAGTAATTCATCTAATCTTAAAGCAAATGTCCAATATGAGTTAAATGAGCAAACCTTTAAAATGCCCAGCTTTCAAAATTGAGGTGAACCCTAACAATTTTTCTTTTTTTGTACCTCTGGGTTTCACATCACATGATCTAATAGCTTATCTGTTACACAATCGGTGGATCTATGTTCAGATTTCTTATTACAAAGAAGAAATAACATGAGCCATATTCTGAAAGCTAGCCCAAGCATGGATTATCACTATACTTGTTTCAGAGAAGGAACTCTTCTTTATCCTATTGCTTTAAGAGAAAAAGGAGAAGAAAGGGGAAGTGTGGCAGTGAGATAATCCTTAATGAAAATCCCTTTATGTTTTGACCCTGTCTTCCTCAGGCAAAGAAATACTCAAATTTACGTTTGTACTAGTTCATAAAATGATTTTATATAAATCCCTATTTAACTAACAAAGCATCTATAGTGCTTTAAAAGAGCACTGACATAAGTGGATTCTGTAAAAGTAATTTTGTACAGACATATCATCAAAAACATTTTTCCCAGATGGCTTGCAACAGCAGAGAAATGTTAAAAATTTTCTGGGGGCCATGAGGAAAGAAGTGGTATGTAAGGTATGTAAGTGATACAAAGAAAACGTCTTGGTTTCTACAGCTTCTGCTTTGTTTTTGTGTGAATAATGAAGCTATCAGTAAGAGAAAATAGCATTCTATCTGCCTAAGAAACATTTTAACAAGAACACTGGAGTGATATATTTTGTCTTATGCTTACAATATTTAGGGAATCTTCTTGCAAAACAGGACTCAAAGGAAGGGGAAAAAAGGAGATTTGCTTTCAGTCTAATGGCATACACCTGGTAAATGAAGGAAAATCCAAATGTTAGGATGATTTTGAAACAATATCTGATACTGTTATCCTAATTTTCCTGCCAGTTCCACCTCTTCACTTTCTGTGACTTTTTTGCATTTAGCTGAGCTAGATATCAAACAAATGAAAATTAGTCTCTACTTGGTATAGGAGAGCTCTGGAGTCTAGTCCTGCTGTCCTGTCTTGTTGGTGGTTTACTCAGGGCAAAACAGAATTGTGCAGGGAAACTTGTCTCTTAACAGCAGCCTGAATGCCTCATAACATGATGACTAGGGAACTCTCCTGGCATGTTGAAAATATAGGTTCAAATGGTTCGATGGTCAACTGACATGAACACAGATAACCAAACCTGCTCCTTGATGAGCATCTCTATTCTTAAGAGTGAAGAGGATCAGAAAGTTCTATCTCATATCAAACAATTCAGTAGAGTGTTCAAAATGCCTGATTCAGAACCAATTTCAGAACTGGAAAATAGAAGAGAAAAATATTCAGGTCTCATTACTGCTGCTGCTCACCAGCACAGCTCAAAGCGTACCTTGCTTTTTTGTAAGATTCTTAAAACAGAAATCAAACCACTTTTAGTCAGTTTGAGGCATTCAACTCTATTGTGTAATACCTTCTTCAAGCACAAGAGCAGGTCATGTAGGAAAGCAAATAAATGTTAGGGACAGATTTCATATATTTTGGGGTTTTTAATGCCACATATTGTTCCTCTAGCATTTTTAATATTCTACTTCTCTGATTGTGAAACTTCCTTTTCTCATGGCCACATACACCTCTCCACCTACAAAGTTGTCAGTGTTTTAACAAGCAAGAAATATTGCATTTAAACACCTTCAGCTGCATAAGGCATAGGACAGCAGCCACAAGAGGTGTATTGTTGCTATAGTATATATGACTTTTTATTTGTGTCTTAAGGAGAAAAAAAAAAAAGGAAAGATTATTACAGGCATACTCTTACATTCTAATAAAAGCATTTTTTTATGAATTTGTAAAATAATTAAATGAGAATATTCCTTTTTTTGTTATATTAAATATTTATTACTCTTTGTTGTTTAAAAATATCCACAGTTTCATGGAAACTGTCCTCCTTTTCAGCAGTTGTTTGTAAGCAGCATTCAGTCATCCAATTTCTATTAGTGTTTTCTCAATTAAAAATGGAAATATTGTCAATATAGCTTTTAAAACTGAATGGCTTTTTAAAAAATGGTCTAGTGTGAGGTGTACCTGCCCATGCAGGAGGTTTGGAACTAGATGATCTTAAGAAACTTTCCAACTGAAACCATTCTATGATCCTATGAAAAGAATTAATATACGAACAGAATCATAGAATGGTTTCAGTTGGAAGGTACTTTGAAAGTGACCTAGTCCAATCTCCCTGTGATGGACAGGGACACTTTCCAGGTTGCTCAAAGCCCTATCCAACCTGACATTGAATGCTTCCAATGAAAATCTGAAAGCATTTTCTATTAGTACATCCTAAGCCTGTGAGTGAGAGGGGTTGACCTTTACCTGGAGACCAGTAACGAGTGCCTGGAGAGCAGTAACCAGTGGTGTCCCTCGGGAATTGGTGTTGGGACCAGCCTTGTTCAACATCTTTGTCAGTGACATGGACAGTGGGATTGAGTGCGCCCTCAGCAAGTTTGCCGATGACACCAAGCTGTGTGGTTCGGTTGATATGCTGGAGGGAAGGAACGCCATCCAGAGGGACCTTGACATGCTTGTGAGGTGGGCTGATGCCAACCTCATGAAGTTCAACCATGCCAAGTGCAAGGTCCTGCACCTGGGTCGGAGCAATCCCAGGCACAGCTACAGGCTGGGCAGAGAAGAGATTAGAGCAGCCCTGCGGAGAAGCACTTGGGGGTGTTGGTCAATGACAAAATGAACATGAGCCAGCAGTGTGCACTCACAGCCCAGAAAGCCAACCGTATCCTGGGCTGCAGCAAAAGGAGCATGACCAGCAGGTCAAAGGAGGTGATCCTGCCCCTCTACTCTGCTCTTGTGAGACCTCACTTGGAGTATTGTGTGCAGTTCTGATGTCCTCAACGTAAAAAGGACATGGAACTGTTGGAACAAGTCCAGAGAAGGGCCACGAGGATGATCAGGGGACTGGAGCACCTCCCATATGAAGACAGGCTGAGGAAGTTGGAGCTGTTCAGCTTGGAGAAGAGAAGGCTGTGTGGAGACCTCACAGCAGCCTTCCAGTATCTGAAGGGGTGCCTGCAAGGATAACAGAGAGGGGGTCTTCATTAGGGACTGTAGAGATAGGACAAGGGGTATTGGGTTCAAACTTAAACAGGGGAAATTTAGATTGGATATAAGTAAGGAATTCTTTACTGTAAGGGTGGTGAGGCACTGGAATGGGTTGCCTTGGGAAGTTGTGAATGCTTCATCCCTGGGGGTGTTCAAGGCCAGGTTGGACAGAGCCTTGAGTGACAGGGTTTATTGTGAGGTGTCCCTGCCCATGGCACGGGTGTTGAAACTAGGTGACCTTAAGGTCCTTTCCAGCCCTAACTATTCTATGATTCACCCTATCAGTCCTTCTGCCTTTTTTCTACCTGTTGGTTCTGCCTTCTGATCTGATAAATTAAATTATTAGTAAACAGGAGCCATTCCATTTTACTGTACAGGTGTCCACACTCTGAAATCTCCTCTCTACTTTTGTTAATGGAAGCCCTGATATGCTGAAAGTCACACAGTTTTGGTGTCAATGTTCTTGCTTGGGATTTCAGAGATTGCTGTCTGGTAAGTTGAATGTGGAAGGAACCTACAGCTGCTGCCTGCTCCTTCCTGGACAAATGACCAGGTATGTCACATACATTCCTTACAAATGCATGTGGCAAGACTTCCTTTCCAAATAGAAGATAGTTTAGAAAGGATAGATATTCAATGATACCTGAAAAGGGTGTGACTGAACAAAAATGAAGATAAAAATATCTTCAGTTTTTTGTCCAAACGAAACTGTTCATCTAACCCTCCCTTTTGGCAAAACAGACAGATAAAAGGGAGGTGCATCTATTTTCCCCACAGTCTTATCTCCCCAAGCTTTTCTTCCCACCCCCTAATCCCCTTTGTACCTCCATTCCTCTTTCAATTACCATTTCTGGCCATGGAAGGGGGAGAAGGAGCAATGAGTCTTCATGGTGAAGGTAAAAGAAAGAAATAAGGCAGAGGAATCAAAATTAAGGGTGTAATTTTTCTGGGGGTGATGTTGAACTGTAGTGTGTGCACATTTTTTAATTTTCCCTCTGACCTACACCATTTTTCTGTACTGTCATCCATAAACACAAGACAGATGTTTGAGCACATAGCTCAAACTGGAAAATATGTGACTTGATTAACTTATATGACCTATCCCTGGACACTGATTAACATGAAATGGTATTTTATATTTATAATGAAATACAGCTGCAAAATAAGTGAAAATAAGTAATGATAAATTAATAGTTTCAATGTACTGTTTTGCTGTCTGCCCTCTAGAAAAATCAGATACAAGACTGTAGAATATAAAATAGTGAGTGATGAGACAGAATGAAAAACTACTGGGAACTGATGAAGGCCATGTCATCAAAAGTTTCAGCCAACCAACTTCAGAGACAGAAATTTATGACAGCAGGTTACTGAAGACAATTACATTTAATATTTGTGCAGCATATATGCAATATATATATCATGGAAACCTGTCAGAATAATTAGTAATACTACGCTCATTGCAGAATGTGGATGGCATGAGCTGTAAACAACACCTGAACCCTCACTGAATGGTGATAACCCAAAGTATTTTGAGCAGCATTCCTCCTAGGTCCTGAATGAAATAAAAGGCCCCATGAAAAATTATGTCATGCTACTATTGGAAGTCTTCAGCTGCACAATATTAGTTCAGTTACCTTAAAGCTAAGTTTTGCATAGAAGAGCTTGTATCAAGGCTGACTGGGCAGCCTGAATTTTTGTTTTCTAATATTTTGATGCTTGAACTCCCTTGAGTATGTTACAAGAATGTGAATATGTTTCATTACACTTATTAGAAAATTTAATCTCAATACTATAACCAGAGTTAAGAGTGTCCCATGGAAATTGTTACCTCAAATTTATAAATGTGTTCTTCACTGAAGAGCATATAAAAAAAAAAGTAATTTCCAAATTAATCTCAACTCAGTGCTCTAGTTTGAGAATGGCTATAACAGCTACAAAACTGGCTCTATAAGTATACTGATTACATATTAATTTTAAATAATGTTTTGAGCTATAAATTTACATGAAAATTAGAAGCTTGAACATTTACTGCTTATGTATGAAAAGGGACAGGAACGTTTTTAGCAAAACGGCTAAAACTAGTAGTCGTAGTCTGTAGTCATTGCCTTCTGTGGTGTTAATTGCTAGTACAGTTTAGTTTACAACAGAAAAAAAAGATAAGTAACAGTATTCTGTGCTACTTTTTTAGTCTTCAATAGTTCTGCTAAGGTAGTGATTTCAACACTGGGAAGACATAAAAAGATTACAGCAGCAAGTGGGACTGGGGACTTATATTAACACAGAATCAATATTGCACTATAAAATCAAAAGACTGAGAATTGTTGAATTTCTCAGATTTTAGCAATTCCATTTTGTAAACAGTTTGCCTATGAAGCATTTTGATTAGATACAATGCTGTTGGTCTACTGACCCATGCTACCATATAAAGTTAGTTTGACATACTGTGTAGCATCACTATAATATTGTCTAAAGCAGTTCAGATCTGTCTGATAAAAAGCTATGATTAGCCTCCTGCTCTGTAACATTAATGGTTGTTGTGGGTAATGTGAGAACAAGAATAACACCTGATATTACAATTAGACTCACAAGGGTGGACCTTTGAGGAAATTTCTAACTCCATCGTGTTTTAGATCTTCACCAGCATAGATCTTATTGCATACATGAGGCTACAGCATACAAAGGGATTGCAACCCCTTTTTACACAGGCAGTATTGCAGTAAAGTGCAAATATTTTTTATTGTTATTTATTCTCAAGCTTCTCACAGCTCTGCTTCCTTATAAAGTATTGATTTGTTTGAATCAATACCCACAGCAAACCTATAAACTAAAAAAGCATATTTTCTTCTTGGGGAATTAACATCTTTTCTAATCTAGCACAGTAGGTTTTGGCACAGATAGAATCCTACATTGCTTAAGATTGAGTATGCTTGCAGATAAAGCAATTTCACAGCTTCACAGTCCTCTATAACAAGGCTATTAGATAAACTCATTTGCTGAGTGCTGGAATTATTTCTACATCTGTTGTTCGTATGTACACATGAAAGCTTTTTTCCATTATGGAAAGCTTCCATGAGCTCTCCCTTTCTCTCATCCTTTCTCTCTCCCCACACTCTTGATTTGCATATATTATGTATGTGAATGTTTGGCACAATGAATCTAAAAACCATTTCAATGGAAAAAAGTAGTAGTGTTCCACTCCAAAGATATACAAAATAAGTTTATTATTTTGCAGAGAAGAAAACTTAAGGCTTTCTTCAGGAAAGGACTGTGAGTGCCTTATAAAGTGGGAAGTCATCTTTTTCCATTGCTATGCATGTAGAGACAGGCAACATATGGCTTCAGGTAAAACCTGTGGCCTGTCATAATATTCTTCCAGTTTTACACTCATCCATCACAAAGAGTTTTATTGCTTTATATTTTATATAAAACCACGCCTTTATCCGTGTCCCCCTATCCTTATGTTGTGTATTTTGATGGATTCTGGATATTAATTTTGCAGAAAGTTCTTGTTGTTGTCAGTGCTCCCAAGGGCAGAGGGGTAATTTGATGATCTCACTACTTAACAGACCCAGCACCCCCACCCCAAAACCAAACCAAACAGTTTTAGAGGTGGAAAGGATCTCTAGAGTGACTTGTACTACAAATTCTGTTTATCAAAGTATGGAATGAAACATGAATGTGATCTAGACCCTAGTTAGACTGTTCCTTCTGTGCTTACTGCCTAGAGAATGAGCAATAGAATAAACACAGTAGTTTGTTATATTACACTTGTTTGAAAAAAAATTCTATCCTTCCAGCTTTTAGCATGTCACCAAGTTTTGACACAAATGAACTGCACTGACTGGAAAGAGAATATTTTAATCCATGAAAGGGGGGCTTACATCAAACAGATATTTGACTGCTATGTCTGTATTACTGATTTGATGGAGGTGATTGACAGCAAAGTTTCTTTAAATTACAAGAGTAAAAGGTTTTACATTTTAGAGCAGCCCAGTCAGAAGAGGTGGATGCTTTTCATCTGAGAGGTCTCTAGATACAAATGATCTGTCGCCCAAACTTACGTGCAGGTGCATGCTGGAGGGTATAGATGGTCTGCAGTCTTTGATACACAAGGACTTGCTGATGTGACTAGCTAGAAGCCTTAAAAATTAGCAGCAGGGTACCTTATAGAAAACTGTAATAGAATATTTCAGTTCCATCTGTGGCCCGGTCTATCAGCCAAAAAGAACACTTGCAAATATGGGATCAATGTATCCTCTTGCATTTTTGCACTTGTAGGACCATAAAATGACACAAAAAAGGAGAGCAAGCTGTAGCTGGTGATAATGGACAATATATAGGGTAAGCAATGTAAGAGGGGAGAGCTCAGATGTGAATAGCCTTAGAATTGGTGTCTCCAGTAGCAGAGGAGCCTAGTCTTATTCATCACTGCTCATATCTGCTTTTCATTCTGTACACACATAAAATAACAAAATATTCCCCCTTATCTAATAATTTATAATACATAGAGAACCAATTTATGTCTCAGTGACTGAGTGTGGCACTCTTCAAAATGCTGGCTTTGATGTGCTGTGTTTCACAAATGAGAATTCTAGGGTGGAGTGAATGGCAGAGACTGTGTATTGGGGATAGATTTTAGTGTCTCTGTCTGTCTTCTAATGCTTATTATTATTACTCAAATACTTTATGACCAGAAAAATGGCCTAAAATCAGTGGCCCTTCAGCTTGACAAGAGTATGTACTCAGAGTATGCATTCCTGCTCAGACCTCTGACTGACCTGCTGTGGAAGACCATGGCTTCATCCATATTTTTAAACAAAAAAGAGGACCATGAGCTAATCTCTTCCCCTGATTAGTTCTTTCCCTGTATAACTGGTACCTGTAGCAAAATTTTATTGGAAATTGTTGCTTGCATTACTCCAGAGCAGGTTCAGGGGTGGGTTAAGTACTGAGCAATGTGGATGGTAAGGGTCTCAGTGTCTGAGTGTGCTCCCAGATCTTTTATCTAGAAGTATAGGAATATCCATAGGAATATCTCTGGATCATGTCAGGGGAGATTCACAAGGATATGTGAGCCCAATCTGATCTGACTTGTACATGTGTATGCATACTTTTTTGCAATTTTGTTAACATTCTGTTTTACTATTTTTATGTTTTTCACTTTTAATAGCTAAAGCCAAATTTAGGTAGCTAGCAAGCTATTACATATTATCTTCACTCTTTTGCTCTTAGAAATAAATATGCTTCCAGTATAAGCTAATATATTTAAAGTTTCTATATATTTAAAGTGAATATTTTTTTTAATTATAACTTTGGCAAATACTATCTAAAAGGTGCATTTTAAAAAAAGATATGTATTATTATATTGTGAATTAAAAAAGATGAGTAATTTTTATGTCACCAGCTACTCATTTCATAGCTGGAACAGCTTATTTTTCTTTGATATTCACTTGACACATATTTGGCAATAAAGATGTATCTTGCTAGAAAGCTGGTTTGAAATTAACCCTTTATAGCTGTAGGGCATAAGCATATGCCTATGAAACTTCCTATGAGATTTTTCTCCATGTTGACAACAGGTAATCAGCAATTCCTGTACTGTATGTTAGTCCTAAATCTTCATGGGAATATGCAACGCTGTAAGAAACTTAATGATGTAATTAGAATATGGAATTAGAAGATAAGCTCAAGAGTATTAAAAGACCAAAAGTTAATACGAGAAAAAAGCAGAAAGGCAAAGGATTAAGAAATCTTTTCACAAGTGACTTCATAATTTTCCTGTCCATTAACATATGGAAAAGATGATACTTAGAAAATGTGATTACTCAGATAAAAGAATCTCTCTCCCTCAGTCCTAAAAGTGGGATTTCTGCTTCAAGTCTAGATACGAACCATACTCATAATAATGTAACTATGATCAATTTATAACAAAGCTTTCCACTGAATCTGTAAAAACAAACCCAAAAGCACTAAGAACTTTGGAGTGCTCTGCTTTGTCAGTCCCAAATTTTAAAAACTCTCAGAGGTGGCACTAAATTCATGAGTCAAAAAGATATTTTTGGCTTGTCTTTTAATAAATATTTATCTTACTCCTATTTCATCACATTTTGTCATTTATATTGCATTTGTGAGTTGCATGCACCGAAACCAACGAACTGGGTTTTTTGTAATAGTTCTTCCTAACTGAAAGCTAAAACTCATTCACTTGCCTTCCAAGAGCTGACATTTTACCTATTTGTGGCAAACAGTGTTAGACTATCTATGAAAGAGTAAGAGTTAATAACATTTGGAAATAGGAATTTAAGTAATATTAATGATGCTTTTCCATGATCAAAGTGGACCAAATTGGAAATTTTTAATTCTACTTGTCAAAATAAAAAAATTCTAGTAGAATCTAATTAATTGACTTGCAGCTTGGTTCAGGAAAAAAGTCTGTATGCGCTTGAGATCCCACCTGAAGTACTGTGTGTGGTTCTGTTGTCCTCAACATGACAGCTTTTGGAGCAAGTCCAGAGGAGGGCCATGAGGATGATCAGGGGACTGAAGCACCTCCCGTATGAAGACAGGCTGAGAAAGTTGGGTCTGTTCAGCCTGGAGAAGACAAGGCTGTGTGGAGACCCCATAGCAGCTTTCCAGGATAGTCTCATAGCCTGCAAGGATAACAGAGAGGGGCTCTTCATTAGGGACTGTAGAGATAGAACAAGGGGTGATAGGTTTGAACTTAGACAGGGGAAGTTCAGGTTAGATATAAGGAAGAAGTTTCTTACTGTGAGGGTGGTGAAGCACTGGAATGGGTTGCCAAGGGAAGTTGTGAATGCTCCATCCCTGGCGGTGTTCAAGGCCAGGCTGGACACAGCCTTGGGGGACATGGTCTAGTGTGAGGCATTCCTGCCCATGGCAGGGGGGCTGGAATGAGACGATCTTAAGGTTCTTTCCAACCTAAACCACTCTACGACTCTATGTTTGATGTTCTGGCAAGTACTACAGTATTAGATTGCTTTGACTACTGTACGCAACAGGGGCATGTGCATATAGCTTTTTATAGGTGCAAACAAACACAGCTGTATAGAAAGCTAAATATAAAATTATCTCACCTCCATTAAAATAAACAATATTAGGTTAGGTTACTTTTCATAAGGATAAAGTTGTGCTCCTGACATGATGTTCAGATGGTTAGAAGCAAAGTCTATGGCAGCTTAATAAATGCTGGAATGAATGCCTTTTCTTGTTTGACTAAAATGACCAATCTGTTTGAATTCTGAAACCCAGAGAACAGATTTGATTCAAAGCTTGCTGATGTCAGTGAAAGTCTCTCCAGTGATCCTTATGACTTGAGACTGGATTTCATATAAAAGTCTAGCTGAAGGAATTTTTACCAATATCAAGATAACATGCAGTAACATTTATCATTTCTTTCCAAAGCATTTTTGCGTATAAGACTTGATAGCATTCTTCAGGTAAGATTTTTTATAAATTAAGGAAATAGTTGAAACTTCACTTTGTAGACCTGTTCTTGAAGGTTATGTTGCCTTCTGTGTAGTTAGCTCAGCAATGCGAAATGTATTTCACAAGCAACAAATATTGAAAAGGAGTCTAGCAGTAATACTCTCTTTCAAGACATTTGCCTGTAGAAGTCATGTTTCCTACCTACTACAGTACAAAGTTAATCTGAGATTCATTTGTATTTAAATAAATGTACCTAGTTGAAATCAGACAGAAAAGACACCTTCCACAGTCTCTAGGCTGCCTCTGAACTTTCTGTTCCATGTGTGCCAAACACAAACACAGGATACTCAGTCTGATAGTAATAGCTTACAACCAACAGACTCTCTTCACTTCTGGTTCAAATTTAGTGTGACTTTATGGGTACAGCACTTGACTGTTCATGTTCAGGAGACCTGCCTTCTGTCACAAGATCTGATGGTGGCCTGATTGGGACTATGGCCAACTGTGTGCTGTACTGTTCCCACCTGTAAAAGAGAAGTAAGACTACTTCCTTTCAAATTGAAATATATTGTTTCTATTATGTTTTTAGTTAAAAAATAAGAGAATATTCTTTATTTTGGAAGCTTTCTTCCATAATTACAAGTGATAACTTTAAGTGGCAGTCTTAGGTGTACCACTTCAGTTACTGAACATCTGTTCAAAACCTACAGGATATTGGCGGTTACTGAAGGGTAGAGAAAATAAAGGTAGACACTTGTGTATTAATCATACTTAGGTCAGTGGATAAAGTAGTTATGAATGTATTTCAGTAAAAGTTTTCAATGACTCTGGATTGCTCCTCCTACACATTTGGAAATGCAGGATGGTACTTTTGGAAGCACTAAATACTTTAGAAAAATCAGATAATTAACAGGATAGTAATTAATCATATTCACAACTCCTTTTTATTTTCAGAAGAAAGCATAAATGTTTTCAGAATTCTTTTGATAAATCAAATATGCATAAATGCATATTTGTTTTTTCATGAATGATTTCAAATAGCCATATGGATAGATAAATCAACTTAGGAAAGCAAGAATACATGCAACACAAAAGGAAAGTTTTTATTTTTTTAAAGAGAAATTTAAAGACGGTTTTAACTAAGGTTTTACGTGAAACTCTGAGGTACAGGAAGGTGCTGTGTTATAACAGAAGCTTAGTTGATATGCCCATATCTATTCTTTTAAATGGCTAGATAGTTCCCTTATTCATTAGATAGTATTGAGTATTGTATGTATGTCATAATTTTTCTTAGTGTGACATTAGATATTTCATCAGGGCGAATATTTCAACTAATTTGCTTTATTTAAAAGCAGAATTCTTGCAAGAAACTGTCACCATGTTTCAGAGAAAAGCCTACTGGCGATAATTGATTCAGATCTGCTTATCTGCAAGCTTTGACAAGAGCTACCGTTATACCAAATAATTGTAGTCCATCACAGTCACATCTAGAAATGCTCTATTTGCCCGTGTTAAGGTCCAGATCTAAGGGTATTTTTGGGGCTGAGATGTGCAACCCTGCACTAATATGATACAAGACAAAGATTTCTTGCAAAGAACCTAAGAGAGCATGCATCCAGATAAAAAAAAATTGAAAAAGCTGCTAGATTAGAAAGATGGCACTGAATAGAGCAGCATATTTCAAGACTGTTGGGACTAGAAGAATAAAAGGCACTAGAACCTAGAAAACTGGATGCCCTGCAACACATTTCTGTTAAACTGTGTGAACATCTGAACTGTTTCTCTAAGAAGTCTGGTAATTTTCCACTTTTCCTGGACTGGAACCTTGTGGGGGCAGACACATGACACAATGACAATGGGACAATGACTTCATCTTCCTCTTTCCTACTCTTTTGCCCTCTGCCAGTACCAGCTTCCATTACCAGCCATAAAAGTAACAATATTTTATTAGTATAGACAAATTTCCTATCTAGACACACCCAGGTTCAGATGTATCTTGCTTATGCCTGTTAATGACACTAATGATCTAATTAGTAGACAAAATTCTTTAATTTGTTGTCAGTGTATTTGCTAGAGAAAGACCAACAAAAATCGGTATGTCTGCTAAGTAGAATGGAAAGTGGATTTTAACAAGGTTGTGGAGTTACCAAAGTCATCCAATTTTTAAGTCACAGAGCTCACTTATTAGTATCTACAGATTTTTTGACTAAATTATCATTGACAGCTATCTTGGGCATCCACACACCATAGTGCAGACATGCTCTTGATCAATGTTTTTACGTATAATATATTTTGTTAACATGTATTGTGCTGTGTGTCACAGCTAGAGCAATTCCATTTCATAGCAACATTAACGTTTGTTTTCATTCTACCTTGTAACACGACCAAAACCTTTTATAACTCTGCAGCAGAAATGGAATTATCAAAACCAGTGTTTATATATCAAAACATGTGGATGTCATTAGGGAACTGGCTGGGCATGGGGAAACTCAGGTTCAATTACACTGTTCTGTATGAACCAGGACAGGCGTTTTTCTTGCTGGATCAAGCAGACTAAGGATTTGAACTTCCTTTAATAATCAATTTATTCTTCCCTACTCCTTTCATCAAGCTTGCTGTTTCTTTATAAAGCATCTTCTTTTGACTAAAAAGCTCATTTGAGGAAATGTCATACAGTGAAAGGGTGTTCCAGCTAAAATTACCCACAGTACCCACAGCTTAACATGCAAATATAGCAGCTTCCACTTTGTAAGAGGAGAAATGCACTCTCAGGTATCAAGTGATATGCACAGGATCATGATGCAATGTAGTGAAGAAAACTGGTTTAGGACTGAAATTTGTTTGTGCTTTATATAATAGATCGCAGGGTTACACAGATGAGCTACAAACATTCAGACCTTCTGTTTCTCCATTTTGTAAAATGCATCAATAATAGGATGTGTGAAATATGAAAACAATCAAATCAATGTAGAATAATAGAAATTATTTATTACTTTAACTTCTGGAATCAGCTGTATAACCATGAGTGTGTAGAGTGGGGATTGCTCACAGCAGCCAATAAGGAACGCAAAAACGTAAGTGTGTGTCTCTCTTCTAAAGCAAGCCTTGACCTACACTTTGCAATACAGATCTTTCTTGGTGGTTGGATTGCTGGCAAAAAAAGCCACTCATAGGTTCAAGTGCCCAAGTTGTCTCTCTTATACAAGGACTATGATCGCCCTTCATTTGGAATGAGAGAAGAGGCAGAGTAGGGATTAGGCGTTTAGTAACCTTGTGGCTTGAACACTTGTTGAGGAAAAGAGAAGCACATGCTTATTGCATTCAGACTGAAGAAGTTGACCATGGTTTCCATATTTCCAGGAAACTAAGAAACCACCAACCTGAAAGAGATGCTGGTGGAAAGCTGTTTCCATTTTCTCTGTTGACTGATAGTGGGCCACTACAGAGAGAAAGGAAATGTTATGCAAAGAGTAAAAAAGGAAAAAGGAAAGGATGGCTTGCTTAAACAAGAGAGGTAGTGATATACATTGTGAAAAATCCTGGGTTCTGTCCAAGGTTCTAATTGTGTTTATGTAATAATTAACTGGTTTTCAGGAAACAGCAGTAAATAAAAGTTTGGTTAATTAAATGTTCTTTCTCAATTATTGCGAAGAACAGATTTTCTTTTTCCGATAGGCTTTGTTGAAAACAGTTCATCTTGCAGTGAAATATGCCAGGGAGACGATCAGTTTGTTGGGCTTTGTTTCCCTGCAGAAGCTGCTGGGTCCATTCAGCTGCTTTGAAAATGCATGTCAACTGCTGGTCTCTCCATGCCAGTATCTTCAGTCACACATGGGACCCAGCTTGGAGGAATTCTGAAACAGCATGTTGGCTGATTTGCAAATGAGAAGATTGATTTGCTGTTGGGAAAAAAAAAAAAAAAGAAAAGGTGGTTTAACAAATGTTAAAAATCAGCTATAAATTGCAGAGGGGAAATTTGCTTTGCTACACCAGATCAGCTGGGGTATTCGATAACTATGGTCAGGACAAGAGATTGCATTTGACCTTTAGAGATGCATTTCATTATCCAAAAGTAAATGTCTCCTATCTTTTCTTAAACAGGGATTTCATGTATAGGTACAACTTTGGGAATATATTTATTGCTGTTGATGCTTGCTTTAGTTATTTCAAAAGCAGTTATTCAAAAGCAGCCCAGAAAGCCAACCGTATCCTGGGCTGCAGCAAAAGGAGCATGACCAGCAGGTCGAAGGAGGTGATCCTGCCCCTCTACTCTGCTCTCGTTGAGACCTCACTTGGAGTACTGTGTGCAGTTCTGGTGTCTTCAACATAAAAAAGACATGGAACTGTTGGAACAAGTCCAGAGGAGGGCCGCAAGGATGATCAGGGGACTGGAGCGCCTCCCATATGAAGACAGGCTGAGAAAGTTGGGGCTGTTCAGCCTGGAGAAGACAAGGCTGTGTGGAGACCTCATAGCAGCCTTCCAGTATCTGAAGGGGGCCTATAGGGATGCTGGGGAGGGACTGTTCATTAGGGACTGTAATGATAGAACAAGGGGTAACAGGTTAAAACTTAAACAGGGGAAGTTTAGATTGGCTATAAGAAGGAAATTCTTTCCTGTTAGGGTGGTGAGGCACTGGAATAGGTTGCCCAGGGAGGTTGTGAATGCTCCATCCCTGGCAGTGTTCAAGACCAGGTTGGACGAGGCCTTGGGTGATATGGTTTAGTGTGAGGTGTCCCTGCCCATGGCAGGGGGGTTGGAACTAGATGATCTTAAGGTCCTTTTCAACTGTAACTATTCTATGATTCTATGACTCTATGGTATGTCTTAAAATCATAATATCATGAAATATAAATTAAACTTTACATGATATATACAAAAAAACCCTTCCCACACAAGCAAAATATTTTGAAATTATTGTTATAGTACTTCATAATAATACCAAAAATTAAAATGTGCAAGTGGAAGCAAAATGATCTGCAAGAGCATAAATAAATTAAGATTATTTTAATTATCATCCTGTAATTCTAAGTCTAGTAATTGCCTGTATTTTGGAAAAGAAATTACTTGGTGTTCATACAAAGATAAGCAGCAATTTTTCAACTTCCTCACAATCCTGTTGTGCTTTGTTAATATCAGAAATACCTCCACTGTATCTTGGAGACCTCAAAACACTTTTTCAATTATGACTGTTAAATCTGGGATTGTTTGTTTCAGGATGATAAATTTACTCTTTATCTTTCAGAAATGATGCTTTGTTTTCTATAGCTTTTACATAAAATATTCAAACATAAAACTGTTCACACAGATTTTTACAAATATGGCTGATTTTTCTATTCAGTACACTAAGTTTTGTTTTGTGGGAGCTGGTCGAGTACTCAATATGAACTCGGTATTGGAGACAGCTATTTTCAGGAAGCATATGGATATTGTCCTCTTGCATTTTTTTAAGTAGTTGAAGGTTTTTTTTTCTTTCTTTTTTTTTCTTTTGTACTCCGCAGATTCAGCCTGCACTTCTTTAAATTAATCTATCCGAGTTTGGAGGTAATAGCTGCAAAAAAGCTTGAACTGTTATAACATACAGAACACACCTCATTAGCAACAAAAGCTAATGCAAGCACTTACTTTGTGGCTGTGTTGGCTTCCCGCTCACTTCAAAGCAGAGTTCAAAGTACTGATCCTAATAAAAGCACTAATAACAAGATTGCAGAAGTGTTCAATAGACTCAGCAGAGGCCAGTTTCTCTAACATGCTCAATTCCCATTTGGGTGACAAGTGGTTAAATTCTCAGAAGAGCTCACTGTGATGGCTAGCTGTTGAAAATCTAGAGATTAATGCTATTGGGTTCTAAGCAAAAAGGGTCGAAAGATCTTCAGTATAAAACACTTTGTTATAGATAATAAATTTCAAAAAAGGAATGCACCTGCAAGGGTTTACATCTGCAAAACAAAAAAACACTGGTTTCGTAAAATACAAGAATTTTTATCATTTCATAGATTATACCCCCTGAAAAATCATAAATTCAAGAAGATGTCAATTTGTTTAGAGATAACATTTTATTTCAGGACTAGATTTCCATTGACTAAATATTTTTCACTTTAACAGTGTTATATTGGTGATTATTTAGGTGAGGTTTAATTCACCAGCACTGTACACATACAGTATAATGTTCCTCCACTATTTTCTATTTAAATTGTCAAATTAAGATCCCAGTAGAGATTAATCAGAGCCTTCCTTCCCAGTTCCACTCCAGATCACTTGTGGTCTAGCTAGAAAGGGTCTTTAGAAGATTATACTGAAATGTAAATGGCAATTTTATTGCATATTTCTCTTTGCTTTAGTTTTGTAGATTTCATTTTATAAGAAACAGTTAACCCAAATTTGTCATTCTGATATTTGATTGTCAGCCTTTGTGCCAGCTCTTACAGGCGGGGAGGAATCATCACTGGACTGAACCTTTTTCGTAAATGAGATAATAAGAGTCAGAACAATTTTAAAATGAAAGGACAGGAAGGGCTATGCTCCAGCAGTCATTGTGTGAGCAACAGAGATGCACAGATGATTCAGGTCACTTGGCTTTAGCAGGGCTCATTAGTTTAGTCACTGTACTATTTGCTGTGCATCTGTTGTTTCTTGAGTAAGCACAGCTCTGGCAGGGGTCTGTCAGGGCTTTGGGAGACCTGGACTAGCTCCAAATGCATTCTGAGCGTTTCTGTGACAAAAAGCACAGCCTCTAGGTCCTGCCAGAAAGAATCTGTAGGACAGCTAGGAACTAGAACTAGTCCAAACAAAATTACCTGTACTCCAGTTGTAACATAAACCACGATATAAATATTTATATAGTCCCTTTCCTTGTGCTTATTATGCTGCCTAATGGAAAGCTGACTTCATCTGATGCATGCATGTTAAAATATGTGACATATATGCAAACATATATGACTATTTGCTGTTCAAAATTATATTTTTGAGCTCTGTGGATCAAAACTCATGTGACTTGCAGGATGGTGGATCTCCTTTTTAGCCACCTCTTGGTTTAGAGCTAAGCAACTAAAACTTACATTTTAAAAGTATCTCAAAAGTGACAAAGGCCAAGTGCTTTAGTCACTTGTTAGAAGTTGGTAGTGATAGCATAAGTTTGTTACTAAATATCTTTAAAATATCTATGTCAAAATACCAGAACCTATGTACACATACTGTACTAGAGAGGTGAAAACCTCCAAACAATACCCCCCACCTACTCCCATAAACTTCATGGATCAAAATTAATTATACTTGGATATTAGCTTTTTTTCAGATGTGAGTTTGGAGGGGCTGTCCAGAAGCTAAATTGCCCCCAAACACCTACAGACAGGTGCCTGGACACCCTTGTAATGACTTGGAGAAATGGAATTTGTGCAAAGCTTGCTTTACAGTATATAGGAAAGGCTAAGTTCTTGTGGCACCCTTGGGAGGTACCTGAATAGTTTCATGTGCAATTTTTATTTAACCAGTGAATTTAAATCTTCTTTAAAAGGAGACACTTGCGAGTGTCCCATAAAAAGGACATCTTCAGACCTGAAGAGCCACTGAGAGCTTTTGGGATATGTGGAAATAAGCTTAAATTCTGCCTTGGCTTTAGACATCAGAAAAGGCTCTCAAGACCATAGAATCATAGAATCATAGAATGGTTTGGATTTGAAAGGACCTAAAGATCATCAAGTTCCAACCCCCTGCCATGGGCAGGGATGCCTCACACTAGACCATGTTGCCTAAGGCTCTATCCAGCCTGGCCTTGAACACTACCAGGGATGGAGCTTTCACCATTTCTTTGGGCAACCTATTCCAGTGCCTCACCACTCTTACAGTAAAGAACTTACATCTAACCTAAATTACCCCTGTTTAAGTTTAAACCTATTACCACGGTCTTATAAATGCTTATGCAAGGAGATAATAATAGTGTACAAGAGTATACATGCACATTTATTCTGTTCAGGAACTAACAATGAATTTCTGTTTATGTTGATAAAAAAATCATTTATCAGCAGTTTTTGTTCAAATCCTCTTTTTTTGTTTTGTTTTGTTTACTGTAAATGAAATAGCTATATGATGCTTCATTTAACATCAAAACAGTTACAGTTTGCATCTCCCTATTATTTGTATAAATGAGATTACCCAGTGGGATTCAGGCAGCATTTCAGTCAGTGTTAAATTAGGATAAGTAAGGGTAGGGTAGTATATGCTGTGATAGACTAAACTAGACTAGACAAGGTTGACTAGGCTAGAATATTTTCCATTGGAAAGGACCTACAGTAGTCATCAAGTCTAACCATCTGACCACTTCAGGGCTCACCAAAAGTTAAAGCATATTACTAAGGGCATGGACAAAATGCTCTTAAACATTGACAGGCTTGTGCCACCAACCCCTTCTCTAAGAAGCCAGTTATATATATAAATTAGCACTAAAGCCTGGTATAAGCAGATGTTTACGTATATTGTTTAAGTCAGCATTTCATTAACATGAGTTAGGATTCAGTACTGTATTACTGTGTTTAAGTCTTTCATTAGTTACTTAGAATTTTGTGATGCAAAATTACTGAAGATACAGCTGCCCAATGATAACAATTATCCTTAGAAGATATTGCTAACCTTTATTCACCAAAACATTTTGTATCATTCTAGCTACTTGATAATTGTTGTTTAAATGAGATATTAAGATCTAATTTTTCTAATAATTCTGAAAATAAGTTGATGAAATCTAAAAGGAAAGGAGACATATTATGCAGTCTTGAACAAGATAAATGATAAAGTATTTTAGTGGATTAAACATAAAAAGAGCTATCAAAGCTAAAAGATGTGTGTAAAAGCACACCATTTCTGCAGTAATGAGTATAGAGGAAGATAAAATATTTTCTGGTAACAGTGTAGTAACTATTTCTAAAATATTTAAACTATATAAAATATGTTTATTAAAAAAAAGAATTTAAAGTCAGGCAGTGCCATCATATCTCTCAGATTATTTAAGGAAAGTAGATCCCTTAAAAAAAAGATACTAATCAGCTATAAAATATGTGTAAAAAGTAAGGATATCTGAGAAGGACTGAGCCCAAGAGTCAGTTTCATCTTTTACAAGGTTAACTGCAGGCATGTTGAGCTAGCTTTCAAGCCATTTATAAAGTTATGGAAATCACAAGAAGAAAAATGTGCTGAAGCCTAAAAAGGTTCATAAACTCCTCATTCAACAGTTCCCAGACTGCAGTGCATGTACCAGAATAAATGTCTGCCCTAATGATGCTCATTAAAAATTCTAAGCCGATGTGCTGAGTACTTCTGTCTCAGTGTCTGAAAATCTCTTAGTTGATTATAAATTTGTCATGGTGTGAAGATTTTGTGAAGTCTTTTTAATTTGAAATACCTCACATTGGTAAGGTAGAAAGGAAAGGTGATGATTCCAAGAACAATTTGACTGCAGGGAAAAAAATCTAAAACTCTAAACATCTGGGGTGTGAGGAATAGTACTGTAAACTTTAGATTTGTGTTCTAAAGCAAAGACTTCAAGTTGTTAGCTAGCCTTGTCCTACAGTGTGCCATGATATTTGATAAAACTCTGGTAACCAGAAATGTACATTTCTTTTCCCCTCCTGTAACTGATTTTTTTTTCCATAATCTCAATAAAATGATTTAGCTTTTCAGGTACTCTTTTCCTAGTTATAAAACAGTCTTTCTGTAGACAGTTTAGACTAAAAAAGAAAAACAACAACAAACAAAAAAAATCCTGAAAATTTTAATGCTGTGATTCTTTCCTAAGGAAAGAGCCTTCTCCTAATAATAATAAAAGGGTTAGAAAAGACAGTGGGAGGGAGGGAGGTGATTCCAAAAATATGAGAGATGAAGGAAATAATTGGAAAGTTGCATTAAAATCTTGAGATTATAATTGGTACTTACAGTTCGAAGCAGAAAGAATACTTACAGAATAACTATGTGATTTTGGGGCAAAATTAGTTTATACAAATCTTAATAGGCTTTGTCACCTTTTATCACTATTTCTTAACATTAGTCTATTTTGATTTGTAGGACATAAACATTTAATGTAACCCACAGAACTGCAAAATATAACTATTTAAAAAATGCTAACATATACTCTACACACAAACAAGGAAACAAACAAAACAGAGGAAAATAAAGCTAAAAATGTCCATTTAATTACCCTAATTTTTTTTGTGTCTGAAGTCAGAAGCACTATGGTAATGCTTCACAGTGCCTTGTCCTCATTCCACTTCATATGTCCTTTCTGTTTGTTCCCTTCCCCTGGTCCTCTTCCTCTTCCTTCTCCCTGAAAAACAAAAATATGACATTGTTTAGCTTTAAATTTGTTATATAATGGAATTCATATGTGTATGATCCAAGTAGCTGCCTGTGAAGTTAACTTCTATGGGTACTGTGGAAAGCATGGCCTATGAATGACAGGAAATGTGGTTTTTGTTTTTATGCAGTCTAAGCCAGTTACATACAAATTAGAATGTAAAGAAGATTTTTTTTAGGACTTTCTAAATTTATTTATTTTTTTAGGCATTTGGATGCAATTGCTGTACATAAAAAGAGAGTAGAGAATTACGTTTATAGTGATAAGCTGCAGATAAGGGATACCAAAATGAGAGGACTGGTAGGATAAAATGTGAAGAGTTTCAGATAGGCTTGTTCTGTCTTATCTTCAATTTACACCATAGCAGAACTCTGGATCTTGCATTTACGTAAAGGTACTGCTAAATCCTTCTTTAGAAACCTGGCAGAGCCAAAGGGAGAGGGAACCGGCAGCCTGATCTGGTTCAGGGGAGTTTTTCCAGTGTGGAGAATACTCTCATGTGATAAAGATCCTAATAAACTTTAGCTTATAGAGAGTGGTCAGAGGAGAGGGTTTGTGGCCATGTTTCAACTATAGCCTGATGTTCTCTGGGGGACAGAATTAGCCATCATGTTTTGGATAAACAAGTTTTAGAGCAGTTTCAAGGTTGCTGTAAATTACGTTAGAAGTCAGAGTGGACCAATATAATCACCAGAACAAACATGCCTTAAAATCGCTTGTGAAATAGATATAATGACAAAAAAGATGAACACCTGAATAATTCTGAAAATGAATTGTATGTCTCTGCAATTGTTTGGAGTGTATTAATATAATTTCCTACCTATATCAAGCAAAATTGCACTCTGGACCTATAATGTCAATAGGACTCTTCCCATGAATCTGAATGAGCATTTGGTCATGACTTCATTTCTTGTAGACTCTACATTATGACTTGATTTCTTACATAGGCACTTACATTGTGAATATGTATATAATTCCTGCTGAAGTGTGGCTGTGCTGAATACATACAAAATGAGAACTGAGCTGCTTTTCTTTAAAAAAAAAAAATAAAGGAATACCTGTATTCATTTGCCTTCGTTTTTCCTTAGCAAACCAAAACTTATTCCATCACAAATTTGTTTCTGTCAGTGAAGCTGCTCTTTTTTTCTCATTTTTGTTTCTAACTGGATGCAGCTCTTCTCTCAGTTAAATTGTTTACAGCAAATTGTTCCTCCCTTTGGAATCTGAGAGGTTTGATACTATTCCCCAGCCTCCCTCTTCCACTCTGTAGCAGTCAAAGGATGTCCTTAATGTCAATTAATCCAAGACAGCAGGACCCAAAATGTTTCTGATGCTTTCTGTCTTCATTCCAGACTGTGTTGAAAAATAGTCTTATATCATCTGATACAATTATATTGATTTACAGGTTGTGAGCAGGTCACAACTGTTTCAGCAATGAAGAGCAGTTTATCCCTAGTGAGACCCTGTCGACTATATATGAATTAGGATTAGAGTTAATTTTTATTCTTTTTTTGATATGCAATAGAAAAACAGAAGAGTTATTTACTGTAGTGATCACAGGTTTCAAATAGTATGAATAAGCCGTGGAGGATAATCTACTTCCCTCTATGCCTGTGGATTGAACCAAAAGTCTGTAAATCCCCATCAAACAGTGAGGTTTATAATGATAAAAAATTTCAACTTGCAAATATCTGTGTGTATCTGCTGATAGAAGGCACTGTTCAAGATGGGCACAGTGTAGTAAGACAAAGAGCCTTTCTAGCACACAGAAACAAATTCTCCATTTAAGTCTCAGAGGCAGAGCACTATCAGATTGCTGTCTCACATGTGTGTGCTTATCCTCAAGGCAGTGATGTGGTAAGTATTCACAAAATTCTCTCAATTAATGTTCCAGGTATTGAGTAACTTTGGGACTTGAGGTTATGTGCTAACTTCTGTTCACAACAGGAAGTGAGATAAAGAAAAAAATGGAGAATTAATTAGGAGTGCATCCCCTATGATATCAGGTAAGTTTAAAAATTAGTTGTCAATATCTAGAGAAATACCTAGAAATTTCTTTGCATTAGACACATGCTGCGTCTAACAAAACAGTCAGGAAATTAAAATTCCTTTTTTTTGGCTCCTTACTACTGTATTATAAATGTCCAAGTGAAGTCATCCTAGTTTTCATATAATTTTGGTGCATATTTGACATATTGCAACCCTGCACTACTCTAAAGCTCCAGCTCTATCAAATGGTATACACATGAACCTAACATGTAATTTCCTTTCCAGGCCAAAGGCACTCATATTTTAATCTTTATTAATCTTTATTAAGCAGTTTTCTCACATTTCAATACTTGGATGGGTAAAAAAAACATCCGACATATTGTGTTGCTGATTTTTTTTTTTTAACCTCAGTTCTGGCCTCAGCTGATTTGTATATAACCAATTCTTTCCACTTTACATTTTCCAACATTTTTCCTACTTTCCTTATCCACAAGGATGCTCTGTGGATAACTTCATTAATCAAGTTTTTGGATGCTATAGCAAAAAAAGGGCAACATAACTAGGGAATGTAAGTAAAACACTGTATTGGGTTTGTGTGGTGGGAAGGTTAACAGGGTGGTTTCTGAGGAAAACTGCCAGAAGCTTCCCCACTGTCCAATAAAGCCAATGCCAGCTGGCTCCAAAATGGACCCACCACTGGCCAAGGCCACCCCATCAGCAATGGTGGTAGTGCCTATGGGATAACATAGTTAAGAAGGGGGGAACGTTACTGCACAGAAGCAACAACAGCTGGAGAGAGGAGTGAGAATACGTGAGAGCAACAGCTCTGCAGACACGAAGGTCAGTGCAGAAAGAGCAGGAGGTATTCCAAGTGCCAGAGCAGAGATGCCCTTGCAGTCCGTGGTGCAGCCCATGGTGAGGCAGGCTGTGCCCCTGCAGCCCATGGAAGTCCATGGTGGAGCAGATCCTGCAGCCCATGGAGGGCTTCCACTCTGGAGCAGAGGGATGCTGAAAGGAGTCTGTGATCTCATAGGAATAACGTGCTGGAGCAGGTTCCTGGCAGGACCTACGTATCTGTTGGAAAGAGGAGTCCACGCTGTAGCAGGTTTGCTGGCAGGAGTTGCATTTTACAGTGGCATGTGGCTGTTCTTGAACAATTATACTGGCATGTATTAATAACTATAGTGCATAAAGTGGTGGACATGGCAATCATTAGCTCTGTATTTAAAACCTAGTTGTAGCCCTCTACAGAAGAACTTCTTATGCAAAACAGAGGAAAGAACAGATTTTAAATAACTTCATCTTATTTTAATGTGTGTTTCAAATGAACCGAAGCAGCAAGATAGGGTCTTTGATAAACAAAATTCCTAGTCTTAATAAACTTAAGGTAAGAGGTAAAAGCATACATTTCTTCACAACTGTGGACTTCTCCTATGATCTATCAGATGTCTTGTCCAGGGATTCCTGAAGCTTGACCTTTTTTTTCTGGCTTTGTCCACAGAATGCCATGTAACCTTGAGGTTATGTTTGCTTTTGCCTTTCTATGCTTCCACTTCATTTTGTTTTAGAGGATGACCAATTTTAAGGCTTTTTTTTTAATTAGGAATATTTGATAATGGAGTTGTGACCAAGACAATGGCCCTGATCTTGGGTAAATCTCTGAATCAAATACACAGTTATATAACAGCAAAAATTGACAACATCTGCCTAATCATATATCTTTAAAACTCTGTTTATATATAACTGTCCTAGGTTCAGCAGTAGCAGTCATTTTTCTCTTTGGTAGCTGGTGCAGTGCAGTGTTTTGACTTTTGGCCTCGGAACAGAGCTGATAACATCGATGCTTTGGTTTGGCCAAGGACTTTGTGAGCCTCATGCTCTGCCAGGGAGGGGGGATGCTGGGAGGAAGCAGAGACAGGACACCTGACCCAAACTGACCAAAGAGGTATTCCATACCACAGCACGTCATGCCCAGGATGTAACTGGGAGTTACCTGGAAGGGCTGGGACACTGCAGGAGACTGTGGGGTTGGAGAAGGTATGGGTCGGTGCTTGGTCGGGCTGGGGGGGTGGGGCGAGTTAGCGGTTGGCTGGTGGTGAGGTGTATTCTCTTCCCTTGTTATTTCCTTTATCATTATTATTACTGGTGGTAGCAGTAGTGATTTGTGTTATACCTTAGTTACTAAACTGTTCTTATCTCTATATGTGGGAGTTGCATTCTTTTTGACTCTCCTCTCCGTCCCTCTGGGAGTAGAGGGAGGGCAAGAAGGGGGGGGAAGTGAGTGAATGAGTTGTCTGGTTTGGTTGAAATCATGACAATAACATAAGATTTGCTAGTCACAGGTGTTACAGAATTAAAAAAAAGTGTAAAATAGTACATTATGAAATTATTTCCTTAGGGAATAATTGTAGACCTAGTGTCTAAATCACTGTTTAATTTAATGATTGCTAGAATGTATTATTTCATAGAATCATAGAACAGCCTACTTTGGAATGGACCTTGAAATATCACCTGTTCCAACCTTTTTTGGGAAAGGGGGCCGAGATGAGATTATCTAGCACCCTGTCCAGTCACATCTTGAAAACTTGCAGATGGAGACTCTACCATGTCTTAGAGATGAGGTTGCTCCAGTGAGTGATTATCCTCATTATAAAAATATCTCTTTCTTGCTTGTCTGCTCCATGTGTCTCCTTATGATGAGAGAGTATTGAACACTGTAGGACCCAGTATTTATACCTGGGGGACCCCAATTGTGACAGTCTGCCAGCCTGAGTAAAAAGCATCTATCACTACTCTCTGAGTGCATCTTGTTAGCTAATTTCCTGCCCATCCTGCAGATCATATATCTAATCTGTATCCTGGCAGCTTGTCTAGTTAGTCTATTTCTGCCATATGCGGTCACAGCATGGAAAGTAAGAAAATGGCCTCTTCAGTTGAGACACCGGTTGCAATACAAATAAGGGGACTTTCATTTTTGATTGTTTGTTTCTTTCTTTAAAATCATGTATTTTGTTGAAAAATCTCAAAAAAAAAAAACCCACCCCAAAACAAACCAATAGTTACATTCATTATTTGTTGAATTTTTAACAATGCTTCCTTTTGGGTAGCTCTTCAACGCCTCATTTAGAAATTCACAAATTAAACATTTAGTAATTTCTTTGTATAATTTATATATTGCACAGTTAGAGTTAGATGATTAGCAATATAAAAACTGAACTGAGAACTGAAATCTTTCCACTAGTGTATTTTGCAAATTCTGACAATAGGTTGTTTGGATGCATTCTCTTCTAATAGGTTTTTACCAGTTCACTGCATTCAAGTTACAAAATATGATGCTTAAATGCCTACCAGTTTGTTTAACAAAAGATTTTCTTATGGGCAAGAGGAACATACTTTATATGTAAAACCAAGAATTTATTGCTAATTTCATTAGAATCTTAATAGTCTAATCAAAGAATTATTATTAGTCCAGTTAACGGTGATGTTGCATATGTGACACTGAACACCATCGATAGTTCAGTTCAATGCAGTTAAAATGACATATAAGCAAGTTTTCTGGTGTCTGTCCATCTCTCTGGTGTTAAGCTCAATCTCACAAAAGGTTGAGGTTTAGTTTCTACAAGTTACAGTAGATAAACTAAAGCTTTATAGTATATATATTATATATATTAGTAATATATATGTAATATATATATTACTATATATAGCTTTATGCTATACAATAAAGCAATTATACAATCTGTTATACAAGCTAAGAAAAAGTTAGACCAAAGTAGGTAATAGTTTCCTAGCCTCTATTTTAGTTATAAACTAAACTAAACCTTGCCCAGTTAGGTGAAGAAAACTCCTAGGTCTCCAGAAGTAATGGTCACTGATGAACCTATCCCACATAACCTAATCTAATTCTTCTTGGAATTCATATTTTTTTTCTCTCCACTCTGTTGTGATAATTCCACAACTTAATTGCGTATTGTAAAAATGGACACCTTTATGTCTTCATTCAGCTTTTGTGCTTTTTACTTGTGCCTAGAGAGTGATACTTTTTTTCTTGGATTCTTTACTAGTACCTCCAACTTTCTAACCAGTTTCATGTCTCTGTTGGTTTTAAAAAGGTTTTATCAGCAGCAATTATGCTTCTAATTATCAATCCCTAGAATATTTATGGCTATGAGGCTTCTAAAATTGCTTTACTGAAAGGCAGTGTTTCATTTAGACAGAGTTATTGTGATTGAATGCTCAGATTTATTTTTGAATGCACTTTTTTTTTATTTAGTGTTATAGTGAATACTCTAAGCACTTCTACATCATGTTTGTTTCTTTGCTTTTGACCCCTTCTCATACTTATGTAAAGCATCACAAACCCTGTAAGACCTCTTTGGGCAGCCTTTTCTTTGGTCTAAATTCTAACCACCATTTTCCTCACAACTGTGAATTTAAAAGGACTTTCTTCTTTTCTCAGAGTGGTTTAATTTTAAGAGCTTTTAATAAAATAACTTGAAAGTTTTTTGAAAACCCAAGTATATTTCATTGATCACATCTTTGTACACCTGCTCTTTGCATAAAAAAATTATGAGGCAAGATTACCCTTTTCTTCAGGAAACACTTCCCAGTATACTATGTTTATACACACATCTCCTCATTCTATTCTTTATGAAATTGATCTGCCTGATAGGAAGGTCAGCCTTTCAGTGCTATCACTCTTTGATCTCTCCTAGGAGATTTTTGGCTGACTTAAATCATAAGCTACACACCACACCAATTTTACGCCTGAGTTCCTTTAGAGCTCTTGAGTGAATATTATCTGCTACTGTCAGTTTGTCACTATTCAGCTTGTTCTAAATCGTCTTCTATTGACAAACCAGTTGGAGAAAATTCCTCAGTCTCCCCTTCTGTAAAGAGTGACTGTGTTATGGAAACCTCAGTTCCAGGCTTCATGAGGCCTTGCCTTCCTTGATTCCTTCTTTTATATTCTGTTAAGGTTATCCTTGTTTCTTGGTGACTAGATTCAGTGGGTATGTCTACACTGGCAAGGTGTTCAGACCAATCTACTGAGTGATACAGCTGTTGCTGAGGACCTTCTCCTCCACTATCATATTTCACAATACTTTTTTAAATAAATACATATATATTTTGGTCTACTTGTAATCTAGTCTCGTGGACTGAATGCCCACTTTGCATGTATGAGGCACACTCACCTCCAGTTTAGTTTAATTTGAAAATAAACTAGTTCATATACTCCAAGATTGTTGCTCAGCCTAGAAGAAAGGATGGTGAAAAAAGTTAACTTTCACAAAATTATCTATCTCCTGGGGTACATAGCTGATGTCACACTTTGATTCAAACAATGAAAATTACTTCTGAGGATAAAATAAACAAAAGGAGAGAGAGTGACAGAGAAAGGGGAAAAGGGAAAGATAAAATGCTGTTAAGTGGATGTCTGGGAAAGGAAGCAGTGAAGGAGTCCCAAGGCAAACATATTGCCTGGGTATCCTCTACAGTGCAGCAGGGTCTTTCAGTAATTCTTTGATTATGGTAAGTATATAGTTTTTGTCAGGACTTGAACTCCTTATTGCTTTTTTCCTGCTTGTAATGGTATCAGCACTGATTGGAGCACATTTTTATCAGGGACAGTTGCATACTGACCAGGTGTTAAATGTTGTGTGTGCATTTTATTAGGTAATGTAAATTAAATGTAAACCCTAATGCAAAAGCTAGAACCCAAAAGTAGAAAATAGGACAAAGAAGGAGTGATTCTCATGTGAGTGCCAGTTGCTTCCCCTGAGAAGTAGCTATAGGAGTAACATTGGGATTTAAGAGTTAAAGGCCACAGCTGTAACAGCACTAGAGCCCAGAAGCACTGGAGACACAGTGCCACAACAGCATGGCTGGAAGACTAGAGAGACACAGGGAAAGGGAATTTACGTTCTGCAATCAGGCCATGAGCAGTACAAAGGCACTGAAGGCACTGTGCCCACAGCAAGCAAGGACCGTACAGAGAAATGGCACTCTTGACCCAGACTGCAACCTACTGGTGCCCATCCAAGACTTCTGCCTTTAGGCCCCATCATTTCCAAAAAAAAACATTGTAAGAAAAAAATTATTTGAAACAAGATGCTACTTTTTTATTGAGCTTGATAGAATTAGCAGTATTTTTATTTTTCCCATTTGGAGATTACTTGGGTTTTTAAGAATGTATTTCTACTCTTTTCTTTTTTACTTTTCTAATGAACATTTTTTGTTTGCATTATTTTAAAGTCTTTATTTCTGATTTATAAATATATTTACTTCTATTTTTAGTAGTCATCATTTTGTATTTAAATATTTTGTCTTTTCATCAAATACTTCTAATTCCCTTTTAACTCAATTTCTATTTGTCTACATTTTCCCTTTTACAAGTTAAAGATGCATTGCTGTCCCAGGTTTCTCCCCTTTTTTAAGAAACTTCAATTAGAGTGCATGTAATGCAAGGCAGCATATGGTATAGGAGTGAATTGTATTCAGAAAGAGATACAGAGGGGTACAATTAGTTTCCAGCTCCCATTTAAAAGTCACTGATTGCTGATTGCTTCTAGCCTCCTCCTCTCATCCCCTCCTCTCCAGCTTTGGGGTTCACCTACCTTGCGTTTGAGCAGTGTAACACGGAAGTTATAAACCATAATATAATCCATCCTACCTAGACATAGGGCTAAATTAGATCACTTGGTTTCTACTGACTCTTATAATTTAATTTACCATAAACCACACAAAGTATTTTCAGATCCATGGGATATAGCTTCCAAACAGAAATTACTTATTTATAATCACTGTAAATGACACACTGAGCATTCAGAAAAGTTGTTCAGAGGGAATAATTTCTTTAAATTTTAATTATTTTTCTATAATTTTTGAAACAGATACTAACTCATGAAGACTCAGATAAAAAAGGCCATTTCATGCTGGAAAGACTCCATAATGTGCCCATAAACAGTGTAGTGTAATGCATATATCACACACGCATTATTTTTGGTATTTCCCTTGGGTTTTCTGACATTACAGGATATGGTGCTTGGTACACTGCTCATCAGCTGGAATTACTTAGTGCTAATGAAAAGACACCAAGGAGGTATAGTGGTGCTCTTTAAATAAATTTGGAGAAAAGATAAATAACTCAGTATGAGTCTAAAAAAAAAGTTTGATAGGAAAGAAAGTATAAAAGTAACAGATTTTTCTCCATTTGATGCCTTCACTGCATCTTATATTCATTTTTGCCTGTTTTCTATCTCTATCAGGCTGGTAAGTTAAAAAAAGCAAGTAAGACCTTTAATTTCCACTAAATAGACTCAAATTTACAAAGGAAGCAGAAAAAAAATGTAATAAACCTCTAAGAAAAGTAGTCCTCTCTTCTTTCTTCCTTTTCTTTTTCATCTAGACAGTGCTGGTCTTCAACTGCTGTCAATTTTCGCATTAATAGGGCAGCACAGGAGCAAACCATGAATGCAGTACATGTACTGAACCAACCTAAAAAGTGGCGCGTGTCCTTGAACGCTTTCTTTTGGTTAGCTAATTGAACAAAATGTTACAGTTGTCCGCAGAGGGAATGGATGTGGGTTTGTTTCTTATTCCAACACAGCAGACAGCAAAGCTCTTTCTCTGCTTCTCAGTTAAAATTCTTTGACCTTTTAAATGCCTTTTGGATACTAGCACTTTATAGAAAGATGAAGATGAATAGATGTTAGATTGCAATTTCAATCAGCTGAGGACTGACAAAAATATTTGAGTGTAAAATGCTAAAAAAACATTAATATATCCTTGCTTAAAGTTGTCTGATATCATTTTTGAGGACGTGGGATTCTTATTTCCTCAACTGCTAATTTCTTCCAGTTAACCTATTTACCCTGCTCAGTGTTTCATTTGGCCTGGGGGTCTGCCTACCATATTTTAAACACAGGCTGCTGAACTGTTTTTTAGTGATGGTTTTAATTATGCTGGGCAAGACAGTAAATAGTAAGGCAAGAAAGGATAGGAAAAACCAGGCAAGTTAGTAAATCCAATGATGTGTTTAAATTATTTTGTTAAATAAATAATTAAATGATTCCAGTGGCAAAATTCAATATACATAATGTTTAATAACATTTTTATTCTTTTGCTGACTGGGTGATGCAGTGTGAGCCAATTTCAGTAGTGTTTAGCAATTTTTGCTTCTCTGTGTTGTCCCGTTTCCAGTAGAAACTGAACAAACACCAAGTCAATTAAAATTGGTCGAAACTGGGAATACTATATTTATTCAAATTGAAGTGTGTCTTCTAACACTAAGGATGGTTTGCAAATCTCCCTGCAAATGCAGGGACATTCAGCTAGCACAGTATCACCTGCAAAAGAAATATAACATTAATAAAATAAAAGAATATTCTACATGGTATAGTCTAAGAGTGAACTTCTGAGTGTAGTGGAATTAAGGAATTGCATTATTCATGATCTTTTTACAATGAGTCTTTTCACATTGAGGTGGGAAACATCACAAAGAAAGCTGTTAGGATTTTCAGCATTTCTAGCATTAGATGAAAGTCTGTGATAATACATTTTCTTTTGAATGCCATTAAAGGAGAAAATGCTGAGAAGGACAAGGAAGTATGTGTTTGTTGGGGGGAAATTTGTGACAGTCTACAGTTTTCAGAAAGGCTTTGATTCAATCTGAATTTAAAAACTGCGGAACATCAGGTTTTTTTTTTTTTAGGACTAAATTGCTTCTATGAAGTTACTTTATTTTTTTAAAAAAGCAGTACAATATATACTAAAAAATGTTCTTGGGATAATGTCTACAAGTTCAAGAGGGGTGAGGTGCAAAAGCTTCAGACTACAATGCCAGCTCTTATAACCTTGGGAGGAGTTGCAAAGGTGGTTTGGAGAAGCAACAAGACAGGCCATGAAATCTGAGGGATATCATGAGCTCTAAAAAAAGACTTGTGCATGGCCATTTAATTTCTGCTAAGCTTTTTAATCCAGTCCTTTTGAAAGCTAAGGGCATCTGAAAGTAGACAGGCAAAACTTCTATGTGTTTATGTTAGCAGGTGTGATTTCCAAGAAACAGGTGACAGTACTATATCCAAATGAAAGCTAGATAATTTTCATCTCTAACCTGTAGGCTGTGAGACATTTTCACTGCACAGTATCAGCAGGTATCCAGGAAAGTTAAGTTATAAGCTCATAAATATCCCCTGTACCTGGGCTCTATATTTCAACCACTATAAAAAGATCTAATTCGGTAAATGGTTACCTTAAGATGCTGCTACAACTGAATTTCACCCTCAGAGAATGAACTTGAGCTGCATCCGGAATGGAAAGCTGTGATACTCAAGATAGGTTAGTGAGATTTGCATCTCATTTGTGCTCTGAGATTCCTGAAAATAAGTCTCTCGTAATTGTTTCTCACTAAAATTCTTTTCAGGTTAAGTTTGCTTCATAGGGCATAAGATATTTTACTTTTGCTACTCCAGGTTCAGTAATTCATTCTTACTGAAAAGAAAAAGTTTTTCTTCTTCTAGCTATTATGACAATAAGGTTGCTAGATATCTTGTATTTAAAAACTGATTGCTAATTGTCCATCTCAGAACTTAGAGCATTTGAACATATACTCTCACTACTACAACTCCAAGTTTTTGCCATTCAGAGAACTGTCATAATTAAACTGCCTTAACTCTAAGATGACAAGCATTTTTATTCTTCTTTAGATGCCACTGAAAAAGATTCCAAGTTTGAAGATTACTTTATGAAGGTAAAAAGCACATTCGTAGAATTATGCCAACCATCTTGCACTTAAACCTGTTAAGACACATTTATTTTCTGGTTGAGCTCATGCATGAATCATAGAAAAGTCCAAATCCGTTGCCTTTCTATCTTTTAAGCAGTTTAGAAATAGTCTGAAAAATGGAACATATTTTACTCAATGCTTTTGCTTTTATTTACTAAGAAACATCTGCTTTGGATTTTTTTCTTGTCTAATGACTGCTTACATTATTTGATTGGCACTGTTTTTTACTATCAGGAATTTAGGAAGCTGTTTTCTTGCAAGGAGATAAATTATAATAGAATTTTTTTAAAATGTGGTTATACATAAATATGCCATTAATATGATCTTCACAAAGATCTACAAAGGATCTACATAGGATCTAAAAGATCATTTTTCCCTCTTGCATTTAAAATCACGATTTACCAAATCTGTATGCTATCAAACCTTTTCTTCCTCAGTTTGTCATACATAAAGTTTGAGATTATTGTACAGTTTTATTTTTACTAAGGGGAAATTTCAGTACCAGAAGAATGCATTCACAACATGTACTCCTACCAAAAATACCCCCAAAACAGTATAAATTTGTTTTTTTTGAGTATACAGAAAGCTGTGTGGCCAAAAGCTTACTCTATTGGGGCACATAAAATATGTTCTCCCATATGTTAGGCATATGCATCCTGATGGATAAAATTCTCCTGTAACAAGAAATTCTTTTTTTTTGCTCAACTGAGACTTTGAAGGTTTGCATTAGAAAATAGTCTTTCCATAAAAGCACACTATTTACAGAGCTCTGTACTGAATTTCTGCACTATTGCCTCCAATAGACCTATACCATAGCAACATCCCCACGGAAAGCAGTTATGACAAAGCCACCTCCCATAAAAAAATAGGATTATACAAACTTGGTGACAAGAAACTTTGCCACAAAAATAGTGTTTCACAATATTAATGTCTGATTTATTCTCAAAAATTTAGTAGTGTGGCATTCTGCTTTCACCTGTCCGCATTTCATATGTGATTGGTTAGCTATTTCATTCTCTTTATTGTTGATGGCCTTGCTAATTTGAGGGAGAAGGTGTAGTTGCAAGCCAAAAGATAAAATGCTGAAAGGCTAAGGCACATTACTATATTTCATGGTAGAGAAAATTGCTTACCTGTAATTGCTGTTCAGTGAAGTGAAACATTTGGGCATCTGTGTCTTAATGATTTTCCCTGACAGTGACCTAGTGTCTCAGAGCCAGATAAAACAAAATGCTGGACAGATTTTCTAATAGCTTTTGTCTCTCTGCTTAACCCAAGTGGCCTTTTAAAGTCTACCCTGTGAAAGGAGTCTTGAGGGTTTGAGGGAAAATTTAGGAATAATCCAGTGGTTCAGGAAAGATGAATATATGATTAACATGCAACTTTGTCATTTATTCATTCATCTTCATAACACTTAGGGCTTAGTTCTGCCTGGTATTATGCTGATAAACACCTGGCCCTGAGAGCCCAGCAGCACTCTAATTTATTTTTCTTTTTCCCTGTCATTTGCAATTCCTTGTCTGGCCATCTGATGGTTTGGAGTATAGGGACCAAAAGCCAGTTCTCTATTCACTGCGAATCAGTGAGGTTTGGGTGGTCTCCAGGTAGTCCTGAAGTTAGAACTCAGTGCTTAATGTCTCCTTACAGTCCCCTCGGTTATTTTTGAATCCCTTCTGTCATCCAAAACCAAGCAGTTTAGAAATTAGGTGAAGTATACCTCAAAAACCACTTAGTCTTGCACCTTGCAGCCGAAAGGAAAGCAGCTTTGTGCAGGGTGTACAAAATACTAAGAGGTAAATTTTGTTATTTAATGCACAGTTGATATCACAATCAATGAAAAATCATCTGTATAGTGTGAGCACTGGGAGAGAAATGAGAGACAGTTCTGAGCAGTTTGTGTATTCAAGCAAATTACATGGCCTGACACATCTGCTGGCAGGACCAAGCTATTAATGGGAATTTCACCACAGTCTAGAAAAGGTCACAAAGCATTTATTTTATCCTGTAGTTTCTTATTAACTTTTTCCTTTAAAAATCTGTGAACTACCTAAATACCACTCTGAAACTAAATTTGTCAAGCATCTTCTTTCCTGACTCACAAGACCTGTTTATTGGAACGGGATTAGGAACAGCTAGTGCTGCTTTCAGAGCAGGTTATGTTCAAATGCTCACTGTAAAGATTGCTTGTGAGCTGTCCTCTTATCACTGTCCCGTATAAACCAATTCAGCCTGTGGCCTGTAGTGACTTACTATGAAAGGAGATAAAGCAAGATTTGGGTGGATACTCCATAGACGCACAAATCTCTGGTGTTTCTAGGATTTATCCTTTGACATGAAGAAAGAGTTTGTGGGGAAACATGTAAGACTGGATAGATTTCCTGATTCATGTCATAAACACTGTAAAATGCTATATTCAGTTTAGTAAAAAAATTCACAGAATACAAATATGAAAACATTTGGCTGCAGGAGAACTGCCTCTTTCAGAAAGATGGGCACTGCTCTTAAAGTTTGGCAGATAGTTGCACTATTGAGATAGACAGCTGCTGTGAGGACCAGATTTGTCAGCAACACAGATCAGTCACTTTTGTAAATCACATTTGAAAAATCTAAAATTACAGATGGCCTAAATATTAAAAAAATATGCTTTCTAGGTTCATTTCATGCCAGACATGAAATAAGTAGAAAATCACAGGTCATCTTTCTTTGTGGTTAAAACCAAAACAGTTGTTTAAATTATTTGTATTTTGTATCTTAAAATTGTCTAGTAGAAGCAGCCTGGCATGACGTCTAATACCAATATGACAAGCTTCAAGAAAATACTCTGTGTACAAGATTCTTAACACTCTACTTCAGATATGAATTTTCTAATAATCTTTTAATCACAGTGGTTAACACAGAAGGCTGTCATTATTATTGGTGGCACAGATCACTTTTAACATATTACCATAGTTACATTATTATTACAGAATAACTTTTACTTAATTACTAACTAAATCACTAACTAAAAACAATTATGGCAAATAATTTGAACATTCTAATTTAGTGAAAATATCTTACTTCCTTTTATGAACAACAAAATGTAATCATAGCCACATAATAGGATAATTCACATATATCAATGGGCACTTAATGTATTTCATACAAATTCCTTAGGCCAAAATGTTCCTTCCTGTATACCTGCAAAACTAAATAACCACAGTAACATTAACCTGAAGATAAAACCTGATTTTCTTGACTCAGCAAGTCAGGGAAATGAAAGCTAACACAACTGAATTGTGCGTATACAGCTTGGCAGATAGGTCCCCAGAACAACAGTTCTGTGGCATGTAAGCAAATAGTCCTTGCATCACTTGCATTTTTTTTTCCTTGTTGTGGTCAGGGTATATGAGTTCTGTTGCTTGTGCCTGCATAGAGTTCAAGCATTAAATTCAGTTATTTTAACCTGTGCTGCCAGCAATTTGTAAATCTGACATACGTAGATCTCCCTCCAAAGTTAGTGGGAGTGGCAGTTCTTCATGAAGAACGGAGGAGTATTTACACTGTAGTTATTAAAGTTATACTGTAGTTATAAAGATATTTCATCCAACTATTAATCATGGAAAATAATTCTTAAAATGTTACACAGTTTGCCACAGAGAAACTAAGTATTTGCGGTTTTATTTTTGTGTTTAACTTATATTTCATTATTAGTTACTTATTTCGGTACAAGATATCCTTCCCACCATCCTTAATTCAGTACACCACAAGTTATGTGTGTATACCTATGATTTGATTTACTGTTACTATTTGAGAATATTTGTGTTGAAAAGAACGCTTCAGAAAATATGGCTGGAAATGTTGTCTAAGATCTGTACCCAGTTTACTTTTGAAGGAGACCATCATTCAGAGTCAGATTGAATAATTCATTTAACCCTTAAACTCATTTTTATTATGCCAGTTAAAGCGAACAGGCCAAATATCTCTACTTCTGCTGCCAAATAGCCTAGTGGACAGATATGACACTCTTTCATTCCTCCAAAGTTGTGTAAGGGCCATGCTACTTCTCCCAAAAGTATCAGAAACACCTTTGAAGTGATCAGCTCTACTGATCATGAACTGAAGACCCTTCAGAATAACTGGGTTGTTAAATTTCATATTAACCCACAGATAGGTTCCTGAAGGCATGGATGCGTCCATTTCTAATTATGCCTGTCATAGCATGCTATTTGTGCTAATGACTGCTATGTGTTCCATCAGATTATTCATCAGTTTGTCTTTAAAGTTGCTTAGTTTTCTTTTCACAGTGCTTTCAGCCACTACGTAGATATCAGTGTATGTAAGTAAACAAAATTAATCAATTCCATGTAATATTCCTCACCATTTTTAATACATAATTTCGTCATTGTACTGGCCCACTTTATTAATTCTTTGCAATCTTAGGGCCTGCAGAATGTAACACCAAAAGTAACCCATGGACAGTCTCTTTTCCAACTTTCTTTACTCTTTTCTTCTTTAAAGCCAGTGTTTAAACATATCAAATCACTCTACTATTGAATTACTTTTGTTCTAAGAGTTAATCATTAGAAACTTTGAGAAACTCTTCTTGAAGCAGGATGCTCTTCACTCTGGTCTCTCATATTTGTTTCTTATTTATTCTAATTTCTTTAATTCCTAGTCTGTAATTTTATTCATTCTAACAGTTTGCAGTATTAATCAGCAGTGATTTTTCAGACTCATATTTTGGTAAGGAACCTTTATTAAAAGCTTTAAACATGTCTGAATAAATTGTAGCTACCTCCCTTGCCTTAGACCTTTTATTGTTAAGTCTTTAATTACTTACACAGACAAAATACTAAAGCCAGAAATAAGATTTGTAATTTGTTTCACGTGGGCTAGACATCCGCACAATAGTCTTATCTTGCCTGGTGGCAATAAACCTATCTTTTTTAAACATAAATAATTGTCTGGTTACTAGCCAGGAAAGTACTTTCTATATTTAAACAAGCATCACACACAGGGGAATTGGAACAATAGCTGAATACTGATTATAGCTATTCATGAATTTTCCCACAATTTTGATACCTGGAAATGAAAGCATAGTTCTTCTAGACTCACTAAAATATAACACTAGTGTAACTCTGTTTCTTTCTTCACATGCTTTAAAAAACATTGTTCAAAGTGAGTAAATATTACTGGATTTCATGTAAAAAACCGACTTCCCTGATGTTATATAGGTATTGCATTAAGACATATGAGAATTTAAGGAAACACATTATTTGCAATTTATATGTTACGTAGAGCTACTTCTGATGTCTAATGGAAAGTCAGTGAAAATTTATTTAAGATCCTACCCTGACACTCCAAGCTGTATACAGTTCAAAATAAGCTATAGCCATGGATTTTCATGTGGTTTGTTCTCGAGTTTTTCACAATTAATTAACAAGCAATATGTTTCAGACAAGTGATGCACATGCTTCTCATGATGCATGATTCTTTTTTTAAAAGTAATTCTTAATGTAAATCTCAAGCACACATGCTAATAACAGCCAATGTAAAGATTAATTTTATCTGACTGACAGAGCAAAGGTAACAGAATATTTTGGCCACTATCATTTGCTTATGTCATTGAATTTTTAGTCTCAGCTAAGTCTTTACAATTAGAAGGGTAGGTAATCTGTTAGGTGAGGTATGTAGTGGATATGAGAAAGGTATAGTATTGTGTATTTGCGGTAACGTACAGCCATAAAGCACAAGGCATTAGTATAAGTTAACTCTTTAGAAATATTCAATAGTTTTCCTGTAGGCCTTGATTTCTTTAAAGACAAAAGGGTTTGGTGTCTGGAACGTCTTTCATCCTGGTGTCTTCATATTTTGCTTTGTATCAATTTGATTACAGAATTGGCACCACCAGATAGAGGTTGGGTTATTTTTAAGTTCTGCACAGGTTCTCTGACCCGAACTCATTCCTTCTCTCACCTAAACTCTCTAATCTGCTTTCTTATTTGGAATAACCTCATTCTCAGAGAATAAATATTTGACTAACACCAGCCTTATTTGCTGATGCTCTTACTGTTTCCTGACTCTAAAAAAAACCATATTAGGGAACTGAGGATTCTTAATTCCAGGCCTCAAAAGTACTATAGGAGATGCACTGTTCTTGTACAGGCAGGAAGTCACTCACTCACTCCCACACCCAGTTGGATGGGAAAGAGAATTGTAATGGTAAATGTGAGAGAACTTGTGGGTTGAAATAAAGACATTAATAACAGTTAATAATAAAAGAGAGCAAAAGACAAAACCAAACCAAAAAACAATGAGAAAAAGAAGCAAACCCAAGAAAATGAAGTAATACAAAAGAACCCCAATTGTTCACCACCAACTAACCAATATCCATCCAGTCTCTGAGAAAGAACAGTCCTGATCAGCCTCTCCTTGAAGTTCTACTGCAGATCCAGATGTCACATAGTTTGGGATGTCCTTTGGATCAGCTGGGGTCAGCTGTCCTGGCTGTGTCCCCTCCCAACTTCTTGTGCACCCTCAGCCTACTTGGTGGTGGGACAGTATGAGGAACAGAGGCAGCCTTGGCTGTGTAAGCACTGCTCAGCAATAACGAAAACATCCCTGAGTTATTAACACTGCTTTGGTGTCGTGGTTTAAACCCAGTCAGGTAACTTCTTCACTCACTCCCAGTGAGTGGTGCCGAGCTGACAACAATCGAGGTCCGTGTCCCGTGTCTGTCCCCCTCCGTCCCCCCCCACCGGAACGAGTTCCACCTGGAATCCCGTGTCCTTCCAGGTAACTCCCAGTTACCCCTCACCCCGGCCATGACGTGCTGTGGTATGGAATACCTCCCTGGCTAGCCCGGGTCAGGCGCCCCATCTCTGCTTCCTCACAGCTTCCCCTCCTCCCTGGCAGAGCATGAGCCTCACAAAGTCCTTGGTCAGGGTAAACATCACTTAGCAACAACTGAAAACATCAGCTTCACCAACACTGTTCTCAGGCTGGAAGTCAAAACACAGCACTGCACCAGCTACCACAAAGGAAAAAACATGACTGCTACTGCTGAACCCAGGACATTTGGTCACAAATCCAAAACATAGCTCCAACAAGGTACTGTGAAGAAATTTAACTCTATCCCAATGAAACCCAGTACAATTAGAGATAAATAGAAGCAGCAGAGGAACTGCCAAATTCTAATCTGTTCTATTGATTTACAAATGAGAGCTACTGTTAACACAATATAAAAAATAATCTTTCATTTTGTTTGGTTTGTTTATCAAATTCTTTTATTTCCTTTATTTCATTTTATTTTAATAATGAAACATTTAAATGTACTGTGTTGAAGGAATAATTATCCAATTACTATGAAGGAATATGGGCAGATGGGTTAGAAAATATTTAGCATGATAAAGATTTATGTTTAACATATTTTAAGTAAAATAAAATTTTTATGTGGAAAGAAAAAAAAAACACATTTACCTAACCACTTTTTTTCTCAACCCCCTGAAGACTTTTTAACACTACTTCATTTATGTCAGAAATTGAAACAGGAATCCAGTATATCTATGCCACAGCCCAAGGAAGTCAAAGGTTTTCAGATTTGTCTTTGTAACTTCACAGTATGGCTGATAGTTTCTGATAGAGATAGAGGCTTGCAAATAACTGATGCAGATTCAAGTTTAGTGTCACAATAACTTTTTAATGGGAGAAATGTGATGAATAAAAATTACCTTTATGTTCTAAATGAAAGAGCACTTTAAGATCAATATTATAAAATGTCCTTTTTAGCTACTATTTCCTTTTAGGTTACCTTGACTATGTCTTAAAAAAAAAAATAAATAGAAAAGAGCAAAGAGCTATTAGAAAGTAAAAGAAGCAGAGACAGGAGGAAAATGTCTATTTAATGGGCAGAGAAGACATTGGTCAATAAGTACTAACACATGCAAAACCACATACTATATGTTTGAATTCCCTAAGAGAGGCATAGTAACTTAATGTTATTGCAACAGTCCATTGCTTTGTTGCTACTGCTGGGAGTTAAATAATAATGAAAACAAATTGGTTCCTTTTTCTGCAAATAGCCTTGATAATCTCTCTCACGGTAGACACTTAAACGCTCACTTTGAATTCTATGACCTGTGTTATACAATCTTCTTTCAAGCAAATGGCCAAGTTCCTGCTTGATAGCATTAAAAGACCTGAAAGAGCTTTTCAGTTTAAATATCTAAAATTATTTTACTTCCTGGGGCATTAAAAAGACCTGAAAGAGCTTTTCAGTTTAAATATCTGAAATTATTTTACTTCCTGGGACATTAAATATTAAAAGCACTAAAGTTTATTTGGATCATTTGTTAAAGAGAAGCACCAGTCTTTGGAGAATCTGGAAACTGCCCAAGGTAAGACTGTATGATCAGTTTTGCAGTGGTTGTTATCACTGTGGAATTGTTTTAGCAGAGTGTTTCACAAAGGCTAAAGCTGGCAAAGCTGGTAGTGAGTGAAGTGACTACAAATACAGAGTTAATACTGCAAAAATGACCCATGATTTAAACATTAGATTTGCTGGAACAACTTTGAGATACTTTAATTACTATGTTAAATAAGTAAGCTGTGTGGCTGCTGTAACAAACAGGTTTTACAGTAAGTTTTGCAAAAGCTTGTGCATATATATTTGTGACAAGGTAACATAAGCTTGTATGATGGCATAAATTATATATGCATGGCTACAAAATTTCAAGGTAAAACTTATGTCAATAGTAGCTGTATTGCAATTGTTAGACTTAGTATAAGGTGTGGTGTCTTTAACTAGAAAAAACAAACTAAACCAGCATAAACAATTAAGTTTGAAGCAATGGTTCTTTTAAGTTGAATTTGACTGCAGCAGAATAAATTATTAGACAGCACTGTGTTTAATAGTGACAAATTAAAATAAATCTGAAGCCCCCAAATGGTATATATACTCGTGTGTTAATAACTTATTTTGCAAACTTATTCAAATAACAGCCAAAGACCATAAGGCAGTATACAAGATGATGAAACTTATTTCTGACATAAATGATCAGCTTTCTGATGCAAAATTACCAAGGAATACCAGGGAAAATGAAGCACAGGCAACAATATAGCTATCACTGAAACTTTATTGTCAGGTAACAAAATAAAAATACATTGATTTTGCAGGTGCAAAACCAGTCAGATTCTATCTCTTTGTTACAATTATACTTCCGCAAATAAAGTTGTATTCTTCCATTTCCAAAACCAGAATTGAAGGTGCTACCAAAGGCAGATTTCAGATTCTTTAAGAGGAAAAATGGGGTCACCCTAGATAAGAATTCTGGAGAGGGATGTTTTTGCAGAGTAGTTTAGACATAAAATTTAAGTTCTAATTTTGTTAGGCTGGATAAAAGAAATTTACAATTTTGCCCTCATTCAAGAAATGTCCTCTCAGAGAACTTGCTAATTCAGAAGATCAGTCAAAGACTAACAATAGGAAATACTGCTCACATTTCTGAATTCTGACAAGTGAATTTTGGTGACTCACTGTTGGAGCTTCAGCTCGATAGTTTTCTTTTCCTGTTCTGTTTTGTGACACTGTTTCCACTGACAATCATGCTATAAAAAGAGTTTTTATTTTTTCCCCTAGAAATTTTCTGTTATTTCCAATAAAATTTAGAAGAGCTATCTTCATTTTTTACATGAGTTAAAACACGATAAAAATCCCTGCAGATTACATGCTGTTAGGTGGTGTGGTTATTTTTCACAAACAATGAATTTTCTTTAAAAATCATCAAAAGGTTTCCTATAAATTCTTCAAAACACCTACAATATGAAGGCTTTTTTTGCCTTGTACATGGAGGATCACCATTTTGATGATGTATGACTTTAAGTGTCATTGTCTTTATGATGAATAACACTAGGCAACATTGCTGAAGTGATGAACAACACAAAGAGCCATTGCTCTGATGATGTATTCTAATAAGGAGACAATCCTGATGTAAAAAAAATAATAAGACCAAGGTGTTTATAGTTATGTATCATCCCAGCAATAATTGTCAACACCATATAATCTGTTGGTAGCCATTGGTCTGACAGTACATAATACAAAATGGAATCTCTTTACAGATGTGACATGGGTCACACTTCATTCTTCTTTAAATAAGAATGAAATGAGAAAAGCTAATCCCTGTTTCTTATTTTTGTTTTATTTCTAACTTTGAAAGCAAGTCTCTCCTGAGACAATAGAGCTGTAAAAATTAGACACCATTGGTTAATAACTCTGCTTCTTGTCTCCAAAATTAAGCACTCTCTGGAATACGGAAATACATGCTTTTGGTAGACAAAATTATGCTTCTGAGACTGCTTTTCTAACTACAGAATATATTCACTGTGACAATATTTAGAATATGGTAGATTTTCTGGTGTCATCTGTGGCTGCACTAGTCAGTGAATTGGGTGGTAGATCAGAGGCTACAGCTATGTGGTAGTGATGGCATGATGAATTTACAGCTTCAGCCATGGGACCCTGTTAGATTATATAGATGCATTTAATCTTTATATAGAATAATTTCATAAATGTTTGTAATAATGTGTTTAAAGTTGTTACATAAATCAAAATGTGAAGCTCAGGCAGACCGAACTAAGATGTGAGCAGGCAGGAACTGTATTTGTATAATGATATGATGATAATGAAAAGGACAGATGTAAAGTCATAGCTCATGACTCAAGTGATAGTCATGGAAATCAGCTTCTTGATGCAGCATTCACATTTGAGAAAGAATGTGAAACTTAGTTGAAATTACCTTATAAATCTTGGTCACTGGAGCATCCATGTAATGTTACACTAGGTGCTTTATTGATTTTTTTTGGTAACAGCTAATTCAGATCTATTAGATGGTGTAGCAAGGAGGTAGAACCTGCTGATCATGAAGAAGTGTGATGGAAAAAACTGAGTTTAATGACTCGCTGTCACATTATGCCTTGCAGATTAAGCTTTTTTACACCCAAATGCAATAATTTCCAGTTCTTAAATGAGACTTAACAACATTTTCAGTCTAATCTGATTCTATGACCTCAAAATAAACACTAAATTGATTTTATACTACATAAAATAGACTTGTTCAAATAATACATGCCAAGTGTATTTTGAATCTGCAAAGGTTATCCTTCAGAGGACAGGTTAAGAAACCAACACATTATTTTTCTTACACATATTCTCTGACAAGGGTTTCCACCCTCATTTGCCTCCAGGTACCTTTGAGAAAAATATATATGATATTTCCAATTCAGGGGATTATTTCTAAATAAATAACTAAATCAAAGACAGATCTTCCATTGACTTCACCAGATAAGTGGGAAAAAGATTTATGCAAATGCTGTGTTGTAAAAATACACATAAAGATCTATTATGAAGCAGTCACTAATTTATGACTGACAGAACTGATTGTGGACTGTAGCTTTGAACCACCAATTAATAGTTTCATATATTTTATCATGTAATCCTTGATGCAAAATATAGAAATCCCCACAGAAATACTCAGGTAATTTCAGTCAAGTGATTTCACTGTCAGAAATGCTGAGGAAATAATGGAAATTTTGGAGAAAAATGAATGAATCAAAAAATTGATGGGATTGGCTTGTGTAAAAAAGTGAGGGTTTTATCTTCTTGATAAAAGATTAATGAATGAGAAGAACTACAAGCATTTTGAAGAAATAGAATGATAAAGAGGACAAGGATTTATGACACATGTGATCTATGCTACAGCAATGACTGGAATTGAGGTAAAGATTCCTAAGACTGCCAGACAGATGCTAAAATGCTACTGGCACTAACCCATGGAACAGCTATACCTATGATTTACACTACCAGAGAGGCACAGTTAATTAAAGAAAAACAAAAAATGCAGGATGATTTATGTTCACAAATCACCTTTTTATCATCACTGTCAACGATATGTGTTAATAAGCATGGCTGTTTAAAAAAACAGTGTATGGCATGAGGCATCACGCTCCGTAGTGAGAGATTCTTGTTTTATCTCTTGTATTCTAGGACTTGGCTGCAGTGAAAGAAAAAAAATAATAAAACAAAACAAAAAAGAAGTAGAAATAGCTTCCCAAGCATATTAATCCAGTAAAGAAGATAGAGATGAGGATGAGTACTTTATGTATATCACTAGTTTTCAAGGTCAGCATATCAGGCTATGAAATAACAAAATGCTTTCATCTTGCTGGGACAAGCTTTAGCTCTTGAAACTGTGAATGGGCAGAATAAATGATCCAAAGGATGCTTTGAAGAACACCTAAAGGATGATCTAAAATACTGCCTTTCACACTATCTTCTAAAGATATGGATTACAAAGATTTTGGAAAGCCACTCTTCTGCCTTGAATCATTCAAAGTTAATTGAAGCAGAGACTTTACCTGACATGAAATGATGTCACTACTTGGTCAGAGCCTCATAACACCATAAACGTTTGCAATTACTTTTGCTTATCATGTGTATACCCAAGTAAAGCAAGACTGTGTACTTCAGCTTTGTGATGTGACCCAGATAAAAGTGCAAACTGTGTCAAACTGGTTAAAAGTACTTCTTAAAGTGTTCTTAAATTTTTAATGAGTCCATTTTTTTTAATAGGTGCATTTCATACAATTTACAAGCTAAAATAAAGAAATTGAAACAAGCTTTTCCTAAAAAAAAAATTGAAAGCATCCATATTTTTCTAATTAAGTGTTTAGCTTATAATGTCACTTTTTGCTTGCACTTTTGCCTATAATAGGCATTTAAACATTTATTACATTCTCTTAGGCATAAAACATTCCAGTGGTTACAGTGCAGCACTATTAATTTATATTAAATAATTTAAGAACAAAATTTCTTTAAGCAGAATTTTTAAAAAAGGTACCCTTTCTTGACAGAAAATGTACTATGACCCAGCTACTATGGCAAAGATGGACTTTTAAGAAACCACAGGATTTTGTGTGTTTTTCTTAGGACAGTGTTTATGAACCTCAATTAAAATTAACAAAACCAAAATGTTTTAGATTTTTTCCAATGTGTATTTATGATATAGGTAATTTTTGTAAATTTATTTTATTCTTTGTACATCTTTTGCTACACGTCTTACATTTGCATTCTTACGTTTTCTATCGTAAATACTTTTTTAAAAACAAGTTAATTCAGCTAAGAGTACCTAGTAAGTGTGTCCATAATAGCTTGAGAAAGTAAACTCTTCTGTATTCCAGTGGTTGAAACCCAAGGTCTTTATGCAATACATGAAGTTTTTTATAGACTTTACAAAAGACTTCATGGAAGAACATTGGGAGAAAACTTTGATTCCAGTAGAGATGTCTCCTCAGTCTGCCTGGGCCTCAGCAAACAATTTACCTAGTCAGGTTATATGAATGAGTTATAGTAGTAGAATGAGTTATAGCAATAACCAATAAAATGAAGGCCAATTACTACTCCTGTTAATATCTTGTATCCAGTGCAAGAGTATGAAAACACATTAAACTCAAATGCTGGTTAAAAAGTGACTGTGCTACATCAGGTTAATATCTAACTGGTTTGGGTGATTTGAAATGATCCATTTAGATATTAATCTTACTTTAAACTAAGATATATGGCGATATTAATCTTACTTTAAACTAAGATATATGGTGATATGCAGTTACAGAAACACAAATACATAATAACTCTTGTTTTAATTAATATTATGAAATACTGTTGTGTCATATACACCTGCTCCAACATTAGAATTTTATTCCCTACCAGCCTCATATAGGCTGCTTCATAAAAGTATGGCAGGGATTTGTGAATGTTTCTTATCAGCCATTCCAAAGTCGAAAAATTCAGCAAAGGTTTATATAACAAAAGCACTTTAAATTTGTATTTTGTCCAGTCATATTTAAAGATTTTTTCCACCTCTAACATTGGACATAATACTGCTGACTTTGAAATATCTGTATACAAAATTTCAATATGAAAGCTTTCATTACCCATTAAAATTAGTCCTCAAATATCTAGATGCCGTATTTTGGAAACGGCTCCTTAAGAAGTCTTTGTGTTAACCTGTTTTAGACAGAGAAATACCAGAAAGTTTATTTTAATTAACATTTATGTTGTTAATTATTTATAGATTTTTTCAGTTTATTGAAAACATTTAATGTCTTACTATAATTAAACTAATAATTTCAAGATTTCTGCTTATGTATTTTCTATTTATTATTTACTTGTGTTTCTTATTATAATGGGTTACATAAAGCTTGTGTTTACATGTTTAAGCTTAACCTCTGTTTCTCATATAACGAAGACTACTACTATATTGTATCCTGTTTATTCTGAGAAATAATATGCTTCTTACTTAACCACTTATTAAAGGCTTGTATGCACAAATACCAATGATTAACTGAGCAATTACTGGTTGGGTAATATGAAGATGATTTGTGAAAATTGGAATTGCCTGTCTTGTTGTGTAACCTGAAGAGCTCTTACTGACATTTGGAGGTTTGGCAAGTTGTTAGATTTTGTGTGGATGGCCTTGTCACTTGCAGTGAGCTTACATCAACCTGCTGCAATTGCTGCTGTTAAGCTTTCCTTCAAAACATGGTATACGTTATTGTCACTCACACATCTTTTCTCATCAAAACAAACAATAAATATATTCTAAATGCGTTCAGGACTGAGACTCAGTTTCTCACAAAAGGGAACATTGAAATTTCTTGATGCATCTCACTAAAATAAAACAGCTGACTTGAGAAGAATGGCAAGGAGACAAAATTAATTCTCTTTTACTTTTTAACCTAGTCCATTCAAAGTTAGATCCTTTTCGCAGATTACAGGCACTATTCCAATTACCTGTGGAGTTTTTTAAAAGCCTTTCTTTGTATGTGTTGTGGTTTAAACCCTAGCCAGACAGCTTGTTCACTCACTCCCAGTGAGTGGTGCCAGGCTGAGAGCACTCAAGGCCCCCCCCCAGGGCTCTCCCCTTCTCTGCTCCTGTGAGGGATGGGGAGGAGGATCAAACGAGTGCAACTCCCACAGGTTGAGACAAGAACAGTCCAGCAACCAATGTACAACACAAATCACCACCGCTACCACCACCAACAACAATGATAAGAGAAAATAACAAGGGAAGAGAATACGATACCACCGGCCAAGAAACGAGTCCCACCCGGAAGCCCCGTGTCCTTCCGGGTAACTCCCAGTTACCCCCCAGCTGTGCTGTGGTATGGAATACCTCCTTGGCTAGCCTGGGTCAGGTGTCCTGTCTCTGCTTCCTCACAGCTTCCCCTCCTCCCTGGCAGAGCATGAGCCTCACAAAGTCCTTGGTCAGGATAAACATCACTTAGTAACAACTGAAAACTTTGGTATCACCAGCACTGTTCCCAGACTGGAAGTCAAAACACAGCACTGCACCAGCTACCACGAAGGAGAAAAATGACTGCTACTGCTGAACCCAGGACAGTATGTTTGATGATAGTCCTCTCTGACAGTTTTGTTTCATTGGCTTTTTGTTGTGTTGTTTTGTTTTTTTTTTCTCAGACTGGGTGAAATGTGCAACTTGCCCAATCCAACAAACATAAGTTGTATGTTACTTACTGAGCTGATGATGACTGCTGGTTTTCTGAGTCCATGTTTTTAAAAACTGACCCTTGGATTTACTACCATTTACTCAAAAGAAACTTTGACTGCTGTCAACTACAATCATAAACTCCACAGTTGAAAACCTAAAAAAAAAAACAAAACAAAACATAAATGATAGATAAATGATGATAGACAATGTAATGGACATTGGGTTATAGGATGGTAAAGGAATTTTTGGGTTATCTTATTTCAGTTCTTGGTTGACTAAGATGCTGGAGCAATCTGTTTCTGAAGGACTGTGCCCCATAGAATTGGATCCATGCTAGAACAGTTTCTGAACAACTGCAACCCAAGGTAAGGACCTATGTTGGACAAGGCCATAAAGGACTGCCTCCTGTGTGAGGGTCCCAGTACTGAAGCAGGGGAAGTGTGTGAGGAGAAAGAAGTAGAGAGTAAGTGCGTGCAGTGGACTGACCATAACCCACATTCCTCATCCTGCTGCTCCACTCAGGTAAAAGAGGTAGAATTAGGGGTGAAGATGAGTTTTAGAAGAAGCAGGAGAGATGCGGTTGGAGAAAGCTGGTTTTAGTTTTGTTTTTATTTCTCACTATCCTACTCTATTATTGACTGACAATAAACTACATAATTTTCCTAAGCTGAGTCCAGTTTGCCCATTCGCCTATGACAATAGTTGGTGAGTGATGTCGGTGAGTGATATCCCTGTCCTTATCTTAACTCATGATTTTTTTAATTGTGATTCCAAAAGGAATCTCCTGCTGAGAAACGGAAGGCTTGGTGGGCATCTGGAGGTCAGCCATGATCAACCCACTACACCATGATAGTGCTTGTTTGTCTTTTGGTTTTACCCCAATGTCTTGATAAACAGCAAACATATCACTCAGTATTATTTTTTCCTTAAACTAGACCTAAACAAATAGGCTTTTCTAGTATTCTGTCTTAAAATAAACTGTTCTTAATCCTGCTTTTCCCCTTCAGATTGCTTCAACTGTAATTGCTAGGTGAATCGAACTGTGCCATGCAATTATACTCTAGTGGCACTAGTATTTTCATGCCTATTTCCACGTTCGGATCAGAAAACTCTGCCCCAGTGCATTTCGAAGTTTGACAGTATCTTGTCTACTGTGTTTCGGCCTCAAGCAAATTCTTCTATCCATGTTATGACCTCCTGAAAATGGATGTTGTAGCAATAACACTTAAACATCCTTAAAGGATGACATTTTAAAGAAATATACTTGAAAAAAGACAGTACTGATACAGAAAACTTTTTTTTTACTTGCCAGTTTCTGTATTACCTGTGCTGTTATTTAAAGCACTTCATGTTCAGGAGAGCTCTTTCCTTCCCACTCTCCACATCCTGTAGAGAAAGGGGAGATCCGTGTTATAATTCTTTTATTTTTATTTTTATAAAATAATGTGGATTCATAAATGCAGCATTATTAAGTTTTGTAGGCTTAGGAACTGATCTGATCTGCCTTAGTGCCGGTTGACTTCAGGAAGCCAGTGGGGACTGTATTTCTAATTTTCTGTAGTTTATGGCTCAAATCTCTGGTGTACTTGGCTCTTTCACCCCAAGAACCATTAGCTAGGGAAGGACAGTTTATGTTTAAACAAAACCATCACTGATAGCAAGTATGTGGCCAAAAAGAAAAAAAAAAAAAAGTCAAAGCAAATGCAATATAAATAGATGATCTAGGATAGAAATCAATATCGAAGGAACTCTGATTAGACAAAAGCTGATGAGCTGTGAAGTCAAATCATTTAATTTGCTTCTATTTTTAGGAATACATTCCAAACAAGCACAGTGATTAAAGATCTTCTCTACACAGACACGACAGATAAACAAGAGATCCATATTTTACTTTTGAATTTACAGAAAATTCTTGCTGCAGAAATACTGATTGTTCAAGAGATTTTTTAAATTTATATGCCACCATTTGTCTATGATTTATATAGGAAATATAAAAATAAAATAAATCTTCTCCTAGTACTCATATGCATCAAGTATCTAACAATCAGGAAGAATGTTCCTCTGATATTTAGATTTATTCAGTCTTTCAGGGACTTTGCATCTTATTTTGGGTTTAAAAGATTTAACTACATACAACTATTTGGATTTTCTGGCCAGAAATGGATGTTGCTATTGAAGCTATTTCCAGCTGTGAGTATTTTAAAATCAGGATGTGCAATGAAGTAAGTTTCATAATTATGAAATCACATAGATGAATTTTAAGCTATATAACTGCTAATAGTTTGTTCTTCTATTTCTTATAATATAAAGTGCAGATAGCCACTTGACTTGTTCTTTTTAATAAATTTAAGCAATGATTCAACACAAATTAAGTAGTATGTGTGTTTATCAAACTTTGTATCTCTTTGGAGATTTGAGCAGGTTGCATGCTTCAAGCAAAATTACTGAGAAACCAAATCATGAGTTTCTTCTTTTTGATGCTGGCACACTCAGTACTGACAACACACACATACATTGTGGATAAATCTGTAATTTCACTGCCATATTATAAGTTTATCTACTTGAATGAAACTGAAGTGAATGAAGGCTGATTGAGTATATAATTTTAATGCATCAGCCAAGATAAACAGTAAACTGAAACTGCATCAGTGTTATGGCATTGGGCTGAATGCCATAATACAATTTATGCACCTGCTGAGCAGTTGGACAAGTATTTCCATATTAGAGAGAGAAATATATTCTATCTTCAAGGGTTCATAGAAGTCTGGACTATCAAAACATGAGTGGTTCACCTGCCTTGTGCCACACGGTATACAGCTGTGGCATTGCACAACTTCCATGATGTGCTGGGTTTTGTCAGAGTGAGCCACAAAAGGTCAGATTCAGCCAGGTAGTTAGATGTAGAAGGTTTGACATCTGCTCTAGCCTGAAGGAAGAAACTCTGTGCAGAAACAAAATTAGGTCTACACCTACGGCTTAGATGAGATAGATGAGTTCTGTCTCCTGGGACTGTAGCAATTCATCTCCTTAAAGTTCAATTTATTTCAGGTTTGAAAAAAGGGGCACATTCCCTTCTGAATGGTTTTGATGGGGGATGTATATAAGTAAGTGGGGTTTATATATAGAAATGAAAACAGTAGTATACAGTCAATTTTAGTTCTCAGCATTGGAGGATATAGGATATAGGATATAGAATCATTATTACATTTTTACAAACTGCAGTTTTCCACTTGTGGCATTTTGTGATTTATTATGCACATTAATTAAATGGTGAGACAAGCTCACCAGCTACGTGGTGCCTAAATGTGTGTTCTATAAGATAAAGCTAAATTAGGAAGAAAGGAACAAAAAATAACTTTTGTGGAATACTGTAAATCTGCTAGACACATACAATTTAACCACAAAACTCAACAATAAATTCATTAACTCTAGAAGAGCAGATCTTAAAGCATTATATATGGGTTCTGCCATTGAATAACTCTGATAACTTGAAGTTTATCTTTGTCTCTGTATTCTGAAGTTATATAAGGAGACATAGTTACCAATGCCTGAATTTCAAGGTAGCACATATTTTGTAGTCATCCTTATTTAATGGAAAGCAGAATTAGTGTTGATATGTTTTGGGGTTTTATTCCTCCACCTTTTAAATCTGCCAAAATATAGAGCAATGATCCATTCCAATTGTTTAGCGGGAACAATTTTTACTCCTTCTTCCCTTAGGATACTGAAGATAGATTTTAATTTTCTTTATATGCACAGGTGTAAATAGCTGTACAGTGCTGCTCTTTATCCTAGCTGCTTTTTTATTCTATCTGTGGCATAAACAGTAGCCCTAATCTTCCACCAAATACTTAAAAAGGAATATATTAAGCAGAAGTGAACAGTCTAAGTAATAGGTGTCTGAGGTCTATGAATATATGATTAAATAGATATATTTTCTTACCCTTCATGCATAAAAAAGAAGTAGTAGTACAAGAGTGACTATTTCAGCAGATCTGATAGTATCTGTATGACAGCCTGTGAGGGTGGCTTTTCCAGGCATATGTGCCATGTTCAGTTTCGACATTCCCACATGGGGGAGATGGCAGAATAGCCATCCAGATCCATTTGGTTTAGGACTCCTCTACAACCTATAAAGGGTAAGTATGTGTTGCCAAATATTCTGAAAATCTTTGCAATTTTCCTCAGCTGTAGGGTAAGAATACCCAAAAACCTGAACATATTTTAAGGGTGACTGAAAGTGTTAGTGTTTATTGAATCTGTTTACTGCCTCCCATTATAAAGTACATTAAAATGTTGATTTTAAAAACATGTATTTAATCTGTTTCCTGATGTCTTTTTCTGAAACAATAAAGGGAGAATTTTCTTTGTACATATTTAATAAATTTAAATTTATTACTGCTATGTCAATGCACGACACCAAACTTATGATCACCAAGTAATTTTAGTTTGAAGATTTTTCCAAACATCATATTCCCAACCCATACTATAAAAAGAGAATCTTATGGTTTGCTGTTCCTTATGAATTCTATTTTGTTGGGGAAATTTGTCCCATTTGTTCTTTTATACCACATTTTTTGATTTTTTTTTTTGCAATACAAAACCCCAAAATGAGTCACAGATCACTTATTCTCCTATCTACAGATAATAAAACAACATAAGATTTAAAATGGCAACCTGTGTCTGTTAACGAGAAACATCATCAATTTCTGTTAAATTTTCAGTGATATGCAATCATACTAATTTTCTTCCAACATGTTACGTGAAATCTTTGAGGACTTTGGATCAAATTACTTTGCAGCAGCTGATAAATTATTATACTTGAGGGGTTGTATTAGATCACTCTTTAATGGTGTTTTCTTAATAAATGAATGTCCTTGATAACAAATATGATAACTGTTTCATTCTCGTAATTGCTCCTTGTTAGTAAGGTGATGCTATCATAGAATAATATGTACTTGCTGTCTGTGGTTTAGACTTTTGAAGACAGTGCTGACATTTAAAAGCAATTGCAGCTGTAGGAGTCTCATTTAGTAAGGAAACTTTGAGGAAGAGGAAACAAAGAAATCAAAGCAGAGGAGTGCAGAAAAGTGATTAACTGTGGAAAACTGGGCTTGAATATCATTCATCCTGAAGCCAATGAGAGCTGTCTAACCTTTATTATTCCTATAAGAACACTTAAATCCCTGTAATGACGTGCTCAGAAGCCTTTATAGGTTGCTATATGAGTTGTGTGGTCCTTCTCAAAATAGTCATGTAATTTGATTTTGGGATAGTAGTGATGTAGCTGCCATTCATGAACTGTACATAGTGTCTTGTGGTTTTGGACTATACTGGTTTCCATATTGTACAATAAAAACTTGTTCATTGAATAATTCACATTTGGAGTTTCCTAGATAAAGAAAAAAAAATCAGGAAATCTTGCTGCTAAGTCATGATAAAATCAGTTTCTTATTAAATACTCCTGAGTATGTGCTCTTTGTGGCTTTTTTTGTGAGTGGGTTTAGATATATGCTATAGTGGCAAGATAGTGTTGGAAGTTATATGGCTGTGTGTGCACATAGCTTTCATTTCATGAAGTTAAATACTAGCAGCAAAGGACCTTCACTGGCACAGGTTAATCTTGGAAATAAAACAAACAGACTGAAAAAAGGTCTGGGCTGCTCATCTTAGCTGTGGGGGTTTGCTTTTGGCATTTTAACACGGGGATTAAAAAAAAAAAGTTAGCTTGAGCATATCAATCCATGTTGCAGTCATTATGTAGTGCAGGTGTTTCCAAAAGTGCTGATATGTTTTAACCTTGCCTCCTTACACTGTTTCTTCAATCTTCCTATGTCTGTGAGCAGGAAAATTAAGGAACATCTTCCTTGGGTAGTAATAGTCTAAGGAGTTAACACATATGGCAACTCAACTTCTGGGCACTGGAACTACAGCATTTCTGTTTTCATCTGTGTCCTTCTTATGTATGGCATATAACATGTCTTAGAGGGTGAAAGAATTCAATTTCAGATTTAGTAAATTTAGTGATACAAGGATAGTTAATATTTTAAAAGCTGTTATAGTATATAAAATTATGAAAAACTTGTATCTGGTCTCAAGCAGCAATATAGATTATAATGGCATTTTCTTGCTATTTATTCTTACAGTCTTTAAGCCTTTAATTGTACTGAGTATTATCCAGTTCCTTCAGCAGCCTCAGTGAAATTTAGGGGCACTGTTTCCAGAATAAGGAATCACAAACATGACTAAGAATAGTCACTGTTGTGGCTTAACCTCAGCTAGAAGCTGAGCATCACACAGCAGACAATGCAGACTGAGCAAGCAGTTGTGGTGTCCAGCTGCAGACTGAGGTTAATCCATAACAGTCAGATTGATAATCCTCTCTATCAAGTCACATGAGTGCAGAACATTAATTCCTCAGCAGTCATGAAGCTTTGAGTAAATCAAACAGAAGATAGCTCATGCAGTAGCCCTTGGGACAGTCTGGACAGTATCAGACGTGGGAAACATGCGCTGCACCACAGTCAGGAAGCCTGTGGTAGAATGCACCAAGAGAGACTTAAGTTGACATCTAGTGTTTTGGAGCTGGAGATATAGCAGATTTAAGGTCTTCTACACCCCAAATAAAAAAAGAGATATTAGTAGCATATGAGGGGCGCTGAGCCACTTCAGAAATAGATAGAATAGAAGCGCAGTTCCTCTTGGCACTGCAATTGCCTGTGCTGTGCTGAGTGTTTGAAGGTCCTCATTACACATCATGTAACCATCACAGTATGAAGTGAGCAGCACTGATCACACAGTGGTCCGAATAGGGAAATCCAACTGCCCTGTAGTCCTAGAAAAGATTGTGGACCAGCAAGAAGACAGACATTTCCAACAAGGAGGTGACCTGTGCTGTGGAAATCCTGCTGTATGAATCACCATAAATGAAAAGCAGTATGCTCTGTTTACTGATGGGTGCACTACAGGTGGAAAGATGCTTCAAGGTCAGGTTGGAGAGGGCTCTGAGCAGCCTGATCTAATTGAAGATGTCTCTGCCTACTGCAGGGGGGTTGGACTAGATGATCTTGAAAGGTCCCTTCTGACCCAAACTATGCTATGATTCTATGAGTCTATGCTTTGTGGAGTCCCTCATGACAAATTGCTGAAAATGTCAAAGGAAAAGGTGAATTAAGTCCACTTGCAGAAATGAAAGCCATGAATCTGGCCCTAGAGATTGCCAAACAAGAGAAGTGGCCAGTACTCTGTCTCCATAGAGACGCATAGATGGTGGCAAATGCCCAGTAGGAGTGTCTACATCAGTGGAAATGGACCAACTGGCAGCACAGATGTAAACCCATTTGGTCTGCTGCATTATGACAGGACACTGCTGCTGGGTAGAGCCCTGTTGTAAAAGCACAGCACATAGATGCTTGTTTGCCTAAGAGCTGTGCTGCTGAAGAACACTGAAACAGTAAGAAAGTAGAGTGGTGTGGTAGTTTAAACCCAGTCAGGCAACTCGTTCAATCACTCTCTCCCCTTCTTTTCCTCCCCCCTACTCCTGGAAGGACAGAGAGGAGAATCAAAAGAATGCAACTCCCACAGGTTGAGATAAGAACAGTTTAGTAACTAAGGTATAACACAAATCACTACTGCTACCACCAATAATAACGATGATAAAGGAAATAACAAGGGAAGAGAATACAACACCTCAGCACCAGCCAACTGATAGCTTGCCCCCCCCCCAGCCTGACCAAGCACCGACCAATGCCTCCTCCAACCCTGCAGTCCCAGCCCTTCCAGGTAACTCTGTTACCTCCTGGGCATGACGTGCTGTGGTATGGAATACCTCTTTGGTCAGTTTAGGTCAGGTGTCCTGTCTCTGCTTCCTCCTGGCTTTCCCTCCTCCCTGGCAGAGCATGAGGCTCACAAAGTCCTTGGCCAAGCCAAAACATCCTTGTTATCACCTCTGTTCCCAGGCCGAAAGTCAAAACACAGCACTGCACCAGCTACCAAGAAGAAGAAAAATGACTGCTACTGCTGAACCCAGGACAAGTGGCATGACAGAATCAAAGTGGTTCAGGTGGACCTGGACTGGGAAAATAAGGCTGCTATATTCATAGCTTGGTGGGCCCACATAACATTGGGACACCTAGGGAGCAATGCAACATACATATGGGCTCATGGTCAAGTGGTGGACCTAATCACCATTGCGCAAGTTATTCAAGAATGCAGAACATGCCATGATCAAGTGAGCCAAGCAAGTAAAACCTAACTGATATAGAGGATAGCGGCTGTACATCAAAATGGGGAAACATGGCATATTCATTATATCACACTGCCACAAACCACCAAGACAAGCATCACATCTGCATCATAGCGAAGATGGCTATTGGGTGGCTGAAAACAGTCCATACCACCGTCCAAAACAGCATCCTTGGTCTTGAAAAGCAAGCTCTGTGGTTGTATGGCACCTCAGAAAGGGTCAAGTTAACCAACAGAACTTGTTTCTGAAACAACCTCACAAGCACCTGGGCCAAGAAACATGGCATTGACTGCATGCATCACTTCATTGCTGCACACCAGCCTTCAGAAAGATTGAATAATACAATGGACTGTTAAAGTCTACACTGAAAGCAATGGGTGCTGGGATATACTGGCACTAGGCTGCAAATTTAGCAGAAGCTACTTGACTGGTTAATACCAGAGGATTAAACAACTGACCTGGCCCTGACCAAGGACATTCCTTACACACTATAGAATAAGACCCCCATAGTGTGTGTGGGAAAAAGACTGAGAAAGAGAGCATGGCTTGCTCCTCCCTTCAGAAAAAGCAAAGCCCCTTGTGGGATTGCTTTCACTAAAAGACCTGGGTACATTTGGTGGGTAATGTGTGAGAATGGGGAAATACAGTGTGTACCTTCCTAATATTGGGAGAAAATAGCACATGATTTGAGTTGTATGTTATAGGAAGTGCTACAACAGCAATCGCCTAAATCAGTGGAGGACAAGCCTTGGAAGAAGTTGTGCAAGTGGAGCACTGACCTCACCTGAGCTGGCTTTGGTGCCCAGTATCTCAACACAATATGTCGTATCTCCTGTCCTGAGTGACCACAGATGGAACTCAAGTCATAGATCAAATAAACTCATTGGAGGTTTTTATGGAGATGGCCCATAGCATAAGGGAATGATGTGTATACATCAAAGGACAGGAGAGAGATGGGTTAATGTATTGACTGTGTTGGACTGCATGATTTGACCATGATATAAAGGTATGGAATAAGAGGTGGAGCTTGACTAGGGCTGGCTGGGATTTAGTCAATTTTCTTCACAGCAGCCCATATGGTGCTGTGTTTTGGATTTATGACTAAAACAGTGTTGGTAACACGATGTTTTGACTGTTGCTGGGCAGTACCTGTGCAGTGTCAGGATGTTCTCTTTTTCTCCAATGCTGTTTCCCCATCAAGCAGGCTGGGAGTGTGCAAGAAGTTAGGACACAACCAGAACAGCTGACCCAAACTGACCAAAGGGATATTCCATGCTATGTAACACCATGCTCAGAAATAAAAATTGAAGGAAAGGTGTTATTCAGAAAGGTAGATATGTTTGTGCATTGGTCTGCTCATATGAGTCGGTGTGTGACTGTCTTACTTTTTCTCCTTTATTCTTCCCCTTTCCTTCACTTGTAAATCTCTCTCTTCATATCAATTTTACCTGTTCTCTGCCCAAATTGTACCTGAGGGCAGGGGAAGTGAGTAGGAGACTGTGTGATGCTCAGCTGGCAGCTGAGGTTAACCTGCAACAGTTATATTTTCAGTTTGACTTTCAGTTTGACCAAATTCTGAGAAAGTAAAGGGGAATCAAAATACTCATAGTTTTTCACATTTTGTTTCCTATAACAGGAAAGCTCCTAAACATGTTGAAATGTAATGATTACTTCAAAATATCATGAATACTCTGCAGATGTACTTTGCAAGTCACAGGTGGACATTGTCACGCTGCATGAGCCTCTGTGAAAAGGGTATTGTCAATAGCGTTAAAGGATACTATCCTGCTTAGGGAACATGAAACTAAACACAGGGATATCTTCAAAGCTCTACTGGAATGTTTGTGGTGATGTCAGGTCTTGATGTCTGCTTTTCTGAAAACACAGTTCTTTCAGAAGAATAATATTTTACTTTCTTTTCAGAATACCATAAACCTTTCCTACCTTATGGTTTCTGGTTCTTCCCTCTCAGAGCTCCCCTTCAGATGCTCTGGAAGTCTGTTCTTATGCCCCTTTCTGACTGGGTATAATTGTTCCGCAGTAAGTGTGATGGGATAACAGAGAAATTACTCTAATCCTCACACAAGCTGACTCCTTCAAAGATCTGTCCAGTAGATCCTGGTTAAAATCGGGGGGGGGGGGGGGTGGGGGGGGGGGGAGATGAGGGGGCTGGCAGAAAGCAGAAACAGAAATAAATTTTGAGAGACACTATTGTACTGCTTGATGAGGTTATTGTAGAAAAGAAAAGGGAGGATACAAACTTCTGTGAGGTGTTTGGAAAGCAGGTGTTTAAACTGATTTTATCACGGGTTTCTGGTAGCAAGGAAGAGATAACTTAAGAAAGAGGACTATGTAGATAAGAAGGGAGCTTTTGGTTTGATTCTTGACAGTCAGTAACCTTGAGCAAATCACATGGGACCCTGTCAGATCCATTCAGCACAGCAGGCAGCTGCAACTGAGGGTGGAGGGATGTGGGGAGTGTGCTCAATATTCCCTGCCAGTAGTCAGGTTATTAGGGTCATCCACCTCATCTGAAATGTGGGTGGCTGGTTTCAATCCCTCTTTGGCCTCTCTTGAAGCAGAGATTGAGGTTAAGAGTTTCTGCAGTCCAGCTGAAGGCAGCAAACACCAACATACTGGTGTATGCGTTACAAGGTGAATATTTAATTTTTCTGTTTATGTGAATGGAAAATAGTTAACTATAAGAAAGAAAGTGGGATCTTGAATGGGGGAAGATTCTGCTTTAACCAGAAATTGTTATCCCGTGTTGCAGTACAGCTACCCTATGTCCAGGTTAACAAAACAATTCTACACTTGATCTACTTTCTAAGTAGGTATTCACCTGAATTTTGGCAATACTCATTATTCATAGAAACTATAATAGAAAACAAAAAGGGTGTGTTTTCTTTGTCATTAAAAAAAAAATAAAAAATGTAAGATTTATAACTCCTGGAAAAAAAAAAAAAAGAAAAGAAATGTAAACAGGGGGTAGAGTTGTTAGTCAAAGGACAATAATGTTATAATAATGTGAGATAAATACCGGCCTATGAAAACTTGGACTAAACTAGAAGAAGGTTCCTAATTATCAGAATTTGTATAGCTACTTTCAACCATACTTGCTCAATTTACAGAATGAATTACTACCTCCTGGTTCCTTGTGCATGAGGGAGATGAATTGCGTGCATGAAATGGCCTATTTTCTATATTGGAACACTGAGTAATGAGCATGATTGCCTTCTCCTTGGGGATGGACTTTGATGGTGGCAGTTAAATATTTCTTCTAAAGATCTTTGATAAAAAGAACATTGCAAGTATCCACTGTATGGTTTATACATGTTAATCATAGGAGGCTTTAACTGTCATGTAAATATGAGATGAAAATAAAACAAGCATATTAAAAAGTGAAACTGAAAGCATAAATTTAAACAATATCTTTGAATTAGTTTTTTAGCCTATGATATGGGTCAGTAACTAAAAATTTACAATCCTTACATCCTTACTCAGGTCACAGTTTAGCTATGATTACAAAAGTAACAGTATACTTTTATTTACAATTTCAGTTGGTGGAATTAACCTTTAATTAACATCTCAGGTGATGCTGTCAAATTTTGGTATTGAAAGGTTAGTTTTATTTATCCCAGCTGTTTCTTCTATTTCCTTTATATATTTATGGTTTGGGTTTTTTTTTTCAGAAAATAGTTTATAATTTTTAAGCGATCCTTTTAGAGCTGATGCAGTTTTCTGTGTTAGAGAAAGGCTCCTCAGTTATTCTTGATATTCAGAAAGGCTTTTGAATTCTTGGAAGCTCCAAGGTGAAATAAAACCATGAGCAAAAAAAGGGTCATTTTATGAAAATCAAAACAAAACAAAAAACAAGCAAGACATACCTAATGAAAATCTAAATACTAAACGCCTTTGCTGGGAGATGACAAAAGTGGTTTAAATCACTTCAGTAAAATGCAAAACATATACCTCTGCACAATAAGCTGTTTTCTGAGATGGCCAAAGTTCCAAAACAGAATATAAAGACCTGTAATAAAACAGTGTAGTGTAGCTACAGAAGTGAGTTATATCTGTTTCTGTAACAATGCAATATCTACTCCAACATTTCTGGCAAGTTTGACCACATCTGTTACAGTCCATTTGCAAAGACACAGTGGGACTGGTGCTTCAGAGAAGTGACAGACTTGCTGCACATGCCCAAATTGATGGCACTGCACGTGGGATGAATGGATGAATAAGGAATTCTCTGAGTTGCCACAGGAACTACAGAACATTCCCACAGCATGAAAAGTTCACACAGCCTATTCCCGGCTGCCTTCCTTCCTGAGGATAAATCAGAGATCACGGTGAGTGAATTTTAAGCTGTAATAATGATCCTAGCAGTGTGAATGGGGAGAAAGACTTTTTTTTGTGGGAATGATTTTTTTTTTATATTTTTGAAGTTTTTCAGATTTTGGCTTTATTATGTATATTTTATTACAAATACTTGATACCAAACATTCTATACAGAAGTTGTGCTGATCTGATCATGTTATTATATATATCATGGGTATTTTTTATTGTTTTGATTCAATAAACATAGGCCTTGTAGTCAGAAAGAATGGAAGAAAACTGCTTTCAGTTTTTATGGATGTCCTGGGTTCAGCAGTAGCAGTCATGTTTTTTCCTTTGTGTTAACTGGTGCAGTGCTGTGTTTTGACTTCTAGTTTTGAGAACAGCGTTGGTGAAGCCGATGTTGTCGGTTGTTGCTAAGTGATGTTTACCCTGACCAAGGACTCTGTGAGGCTCATGCTCTGCCAGGGAGGAGGGGAAGCTGTGAGGAAGCAGAGACGGGGCGCCTGACCCGGGCTAGCCGGGGAGGTATTCCATACCACAGCACGTCATGCCTGGGGTGGGGGGTAACTGGGAGTTACCCGGAAGGACAGGAGCTTCCAGGTGGAACTCGTTTTCTTGGCCGGTGGTATCGTATTCTCTTCCCTTGTTATTTTCCCTTATCATTGTTTTAGCTGATAGTAGCGGTGGTGATTTGTTGCTGGACTGTTCTTGTCTCAACCCGTAGGAGTTGCACTCTCTCGAATCTCCTCCCCGTTCCTCCGGGAGCGGGGAAGGGGAGAGCCCCGGTGCAGGGAGGGGGGGGAGACGAACACGGACCTTGATTGTTGTCAGCTCGGCACCACTCACTGGGAGTGAACAAGTTACCTGACTGGGTTTAAACCACCACGACAATGGAGAAGACACATTGGTAATAGAGGAGCAAGAGATGAAGAGACACTTGTTCGGATAATGTTTAAATTTCTGTTTCTCCAAGTAAGTAAACACATAAAAAAATATTTTTTTGCAAGAAATCCATAGGCCAAATATGTAACTGAAAGTGGTGTATTTTCCTCTAACACATGTATAGTTAACACAGGCTCATTTACATTCCTGGCTGCAGGTTGTGTGGTCACATTGTTTCCCATGCGTTCTGAGCCTGATTCACAATATGGTAGTCAATAGGAAGTTCACTATTGACACTTACAGGAGAAGCGTTTCAGCCTTTATTGCTTTTACATGGGGGATCTGAAGAACAGTTTATGAACTGTGGCCATCTGCTTAGTGTCTAAGCAGTGTGTTGTAATATCTGAAATTTCCCTTAGACAAATATCAAAATAGATGAGTTTTTTGTAATTTGCTTTTTTCAAATTTTACTGCACTATTATTTGGACAATTGATGGGATATAGGAAGCAAAATGAAAATAGCTGCCTTGAGTTTATAACTACAAATTAATAATGTTGACATTTAAGACTAAATTAATTGAATGAAAAAGTTACTTCTGTGTCTTCATGAGTTACTTCTTCTCCAGAAGCGTTATCTATTTCTGAAAAAGATTGTTTTAAGTTCTGAGAAAAAAAAAAATTGGGTTAGCTGTCTCAACCCGTAGGAGTTGCACTCTCTCGATCCTCCTCCCCGTTCCTCCGGACACGGACCTCAATTGTTGTCAGCTCGGCACCACACACTGGGAGCGAGTGAACAAGTTACCTGACTGGGTTTAAACCACGACACTGAGATTAGACATTTTAAAATTAAAGAAAAAGAATAAATTTAATTTAAAATTTAAAAAGATTTAAATTTAATTTAAATCAAAGCTTATTGTCATCCATGTTATTTTGAAACTATTTTAAAAGTTGTTACATAATGAAAGTCAATACAAAATATTTTTTATATTTTCAATCTAAATTAGAATTGGAAAATGTAAAGAAATGAGCTTTTTATTTTCAAGTTTACCTGCATTTAAACAGCAAAAGAAGAGAAAGCAGAAAGTAGAAAAAGTCATTATTCATTTAGTTCCATTTTTGTAATGTTCCCAGTTTTCAACTGATTTCAATACCTTCACACTTAAAAGAATATATAATTAGTGCAATTTATTGTGAAAGTATCACTGAGAACAGAACTTTCAGTTTCAGAGAAAATACTGAATTACTTGCTGAAATTGCTCGTTACTTCAACATTACTGTTTATTACGCAGCAAGTGGAATGGGGGAATAGTGAGATCAGTAATTCAAAACCATCTTATTCTACTTATGCCAGTGTAAGAACATTGACAGCACTGACATTTGTGATTTCTGGAATCATGAATATATGATGAGCCGCTGTCTCAGCACTACAAAGAATGTTACTTAGAAATAACTGTACATACATTTTAAGAGTTGTTAATATTACACTGCAGTGTTACAACTGCTTCTAAATGTTACACTTAAAAAGGATTATGTCTAAGGAGCATCTCCTTGGCATCAAAAGAATCTGACAAGTCTAACAAAGATAGATGGAGATTCCTCTCCTTGCCAGTCCTGAGCTTTTCTGAAAAGTTTTGAACCTGTCCTGAAAATATCAGAATTGATAGATATAGAATTGGGTAAGAATTATAAAGAATAGTTAATTAGCACATTTGCTTCTTAGAAATTTCAGGACATGTTACCGTACCTTAATACGTCCGGCTATGTCATAGACCCAGTCACTACAGTGAAAGAGCTGAAAACCCAGCAACTACACTATGTAGACTTTAGGGCATTTCTGTGGATTAATTCTGCTAGATGTGATAAGCAAGTGTCCATTAGCAGTTGAATTTCCTCTAAAAGGATAAAAGTTTACTCCCCTGAGACTGCTATACAGTATGAACTGAAAGGTGGGGAAGGCCAGAACATCTTCAGCAGCATGTTTCTTATCTAAGTGAAAACTGAGATTCACCTTATAAGCAGTATTCAAGGAAGAATCAGGACAGAACAATAGAACTTAGAATATTTTGCAACACTGTTTTTGAACATTTTCTGACTGTTGTTTAAAGAGGATCTTTTCCAACCTAAATGATTTTATGATTCTATACAAACTGACAAAATTCTCTGATTTACATCATCTTTGGTTTTGACACAGTATCTCTGATGACTTTGATAAAGTCTGTATTTCATGAACAGTTTCCTATGATCTTTGAGAAAGGAACTTCTATTAAACAGAAGAGACAATCAGAACATTTGCTAGGAGATCCTGCACAGCAGTTGTTTACCAAACACTGTTTCAAAGTGAACTTCATTATCATACTATTCTGATATAATTTCACCATCCTTAATTGCCACATGATTACATGTTTAATGCATAAAAGATCAGTCATTGCCAAGGAAGATAACTTGGCTGAGCTTTGCAATATTAATATACATCAAGACATAGCACAGACAACTGCATCAAGATATTTGTCTGCATGCAAAATTCTCCGTGGAAGTCATTGCACAAAAAATAATCTATTAACCTGTTTTATGAGAAGCAAGGAAATTACCTGTGTTATTTATAATTTTGTTTATTTCTAGTGGCTTGAATGTTACCATCAAAAATGCAGATTATGCAGTTATTAATCATTACAAGAAAAAAATGGTAAAATTCTTTAAATTTCCTGTTTAGATTATCTGAGAGTGAGCAAGAAGTAAACTGCAATAATACTACGAAGTTAGGGCCTTTGAGTCTTTTTAAAATTTTATTTTATATCGTTTATGTGTAAATATCTCTGTCATGTAAACAATTTTAATTTTTTAAATATATTTCCACTTATACTCTCAGATTTAACCCACCTACCTTAAGCATTCAAATCAAGTTGCTTTTGGTTACATTTAGATTTCATGCTAAACCCATTTCAAAATGTGAAGTTAAAATCATAACCTTTGTTCTTCATTATGTTAAAACCCCAAATCCAGTTTAAAGCTGCGGTATGCAGACCTCTGAAATACGTCATCGACTCTGAGATGTATCCTCATCCATGAGTCATTACAGGCTCTTTTTTGCTGTGAATTTCTTCTGCTTCCCTGCCAAGCACATTAACAAGACAACACCTAGTTCTCAACCTCATCAGTACTCACCTGACACCTCACAAATTTTCAAATGCCAGCTCAGGCACTGGAAATCAGAGCTCTCTGTGGAGTTTTACCCTAAACTGAAAATTAGCAGTAATGTGCCTACCTGTGGCTAATCAAAAGACATGAAAAATTAATATTTTATTAAGTGCTAAGAAAGGCTGGCTGAAAGGTTTGCTAGTTCTTCATTCCTCAACTAAGCCTGAACTTGTGAACTTTCTGATTTAGTTATAGTTCCATGTACCTTTTTCACTGGCAGCAAGGTTAGAGACCCTTCCCCTTCATTCTTCTCATGTCTACCCCTTCCCCCTTTTTCCCTTTCCTTATTTTTTATTTTTTCTAGTTAACAAACTTGGTTATCTACATGGTCCACTAAGCATTTGTGCTGGCACAAGTGTAAGGAGAAGGTGAGCACGGCATGAAATTTCAGTCAAACCGGAAAGGCTAGGAGAAAACAGAAATTTCTAAAAAGGGATGCCAAAGAAAAACATTCAGGCCAAATTTTGTCTAGAAATTTTAGATATGTTTACATGGACATTTTATTTTGGGACTTAACACCAGTACAGAACATAAGTTCCAGGCTCCCAGACCAAGGTTAAAAAAACCTTCAGACTCCTCACAGTTGAAAGCCCTTTGGGAAATAAAATTTAAAAGCCACTAAAACTACAAAAACAATCTATTTGCAATAGTAGCCTTTTAAATTATTCACATTGAACAGGAAAATATATCTTTTAGCAATAAGTTACTAGTCTTATTCACATTGAACAGGAAATTTATCCTTTTTAAAACATTGTAGGTTTTTCCCATCTTTCTTCCTATATGTTTTACTAAACATTTCTGGACATTTTGTTTTTCTCTTTTGATTAAGGAAAATTATTATGCACTAAAAGGTAAGGTAATGACTGATGGAGACAGACCAAATTATAAGCTTCTTTTCATACCACTTCATATCATCTTGTAACTAATACATATTGTATAATATAACACTATGATCTTTGGCGCACTTTTCATCATGCTAGACCATAACATTTCTCAAACTCAATAAAGCCATGTGTAGTGACAGGTGAATCTGTAGTATCATAAATCATATTGTCATGTATGAGGGATCTCAGTATTAAACCACTTTTGTGGTGAGATATCATTCAAGAAGCACAGACATATACAGAATAGGATATTCATTTTAGAATCATAGAATCATAGAATGGTTTAGGTTGGAAAGGACCTTTAGATCATCTAGTTCCAACCCTCCTGCCATGGGCAGGGACACTGCACACTAAACCATGTCACCCAAGGCTCTGTCCAACCTGGCCTTGAACACCCCCAGAGATGGAGCATTCATAACTTCCCTGGGCAACACATTCCAGTGCCTCACCACCCTAACAGTAAAGAGCTTCTTCCTTATATCCAATCTAAACTTAACCTGTTTAAGTTTTAATCTGTTACCCCATGTCCTATCACTATAGTCCCTAAAGAAGAGTCCCTCCCCAGCATCCTTAGAGGCCCCCTTCAGATACTGGAAGGCTGCTACGAGTTCTCCATGCAGCCTTCTCTTCTCCAGGCTGAACAGCCCCAACATTCTCAGCCTATCTTCATATGGAGGGTCCCTCCAGCCCCTTGATCATCCTCAGCCTTCTCCAAATCCACACAGTTCTCCTGATAGCTTCCTGAGGGGGCCCACATTGTCCCTAGTCTGTCTTTTATTTGCAGTGTACCCATAGAATCTCTTACGTTTATCTTTAACATCTCTAGCCAAGTTTAATTCTAACTGGGCCTTAGCTTTCCTAACCTGGTCCCTAGCTTCCCGGACAACATCCCTGTACTCTTCCCAGGCCACCTGTCCTTGCTTCCATCTTTTATAAGCCTCTTTTTTCATCTGTAGTTTCCTCAGCAGCTCCTTATCCATCCAAGGAGGTCTCCTGGCCCTCCTGCTGCACTTCCTTCTAGCTGGGATGCAACACTCCTGAGCTTGTAGCAGATGATCCTTGAATATCAACTAACAGTCTTGGGGCCCCCTGCCTTCTAGGGATATATCCCATGGAACCTTACTAAGAAGGTTCCTGAAGAGGCCAAGGTCTGCTCTCCTGAAGTCCAGGGCAGTGAGCTTGCTTCACCTTCTTTTCACTGTCCTGAGGATCTCAAACTCGACCATTTTGTGATTGCTTCATCCAAGGCTGCCCTGGAGTGTCACATTTCCAACCAGCCCTTGCCTGCTGATGAACAGGAGGTCAAGCATGGCACCTCCTTGTCGGCTCCTCTGTTATTTGCAGAAGGAAGTTGTCTTCCACACAATCAAGGAATCTCTTGGATTGCTTGTGCTGGGCCGTACTGTCACTCCAACAGATACCAGGGTGATTGAAATCCCCCAGGAGGACAAGTGCCTGTGACCGTGAGGCTGTTCCTATCTCTCTATAGAGCTCTTCATCCACAGAGTCCTCTTGATCAGACAGTCTGTAACAGATCCCCACAGTAATGTCTCCTATTGCTGTTCTCCTTTAACCCTGACCCACAAACTCTCTGTTGACTGCTCACCTGTCCCCAGACGGAGTTCCATACTCTCCAATCTACCTCTAATATAAACAGCAACTCCCTCTCCCTGTCTGCCGGGCTTGTCTTTTCTGAAGAGCCTGTGACCTTCCATTCCAACACTCCAGTCACAGGAGCCATCCCACCGTGTTTCTACGATGCCTATTATATCATACTCCTGTAGACGTGCACACATCTCTAATTCTTCTTGTTTGCTCCCCGTACTACGGGCATTTGTATGGAGGCATGTGAGCTGAGCTCCAAATGAAGCCGGCTCATTGGCTGGAGTGGCTGGAATATATCTACATTGCGCCAAGCTTTTATTACAGGTGCTGGCAACTGACTGGGTGTGTTGGGATGGAATGATGCCCCCCTCACCCAACACATCCAGTTTAAGGCTTCCTTGACCAGTCTTTAAGTATGATTTTGTTGCTTTCTAAGTCAGTTGGTTTTGATTTGAGAAACAAAACCTTAATAATTCAAAGGATCAGCACTTCTATTCTGAGAATGACAAAACTGACTTTTATATTTAATTTCTGTGGCAGAAACAGGATCTTAGGTTATGCTTTTATTCACTAAGAAAAAAAGCCCCACAACATTTCACAGTTAGGAAAAATAATTTCAAATAGGCATTTCTCAGGTTTTAATTACTAACAGTTACTAGATTTGTCTATGCTCTTGTAACACCTTTTAATGACAAACTTCATAATTTCATGCTTCTGAAAGTTTATTTTGCTGCACAGAATTTTTAATAAGTAAAGATTGTAATTTTTTTTTTTTTTTTTTAATCCTGCCTCTTTTCTGTTTCTTGTACATATTGTCTAATGTTATGGTTTGAACATTTTTCTGGAAGTTGTTAAGCATAAAGGAGTTGCTAAGGAAGAATTAATTCAGAACCACTCATGTTATCAGGGCCAGCCACAGCTGGATATACTCCAGTTAGCACCTCATTTGCAACGGAGACAAGTTTCCGGTAAGCCATGGTTTGTTAGTCTCATTCTATTTGTGGTTAAACTGTAAATTCACAAAACAAAGTCAGTTTTGTGTGCACCTAGAGTAAAATAGTAGATTATACATAATTAAAGAAGGATTCCTTGAAGTTTTTTTTCCCTTATGCTATTTTTCAGTTATATCGCATTGTAACATTTAAGAGTGCAATCTAGATATAATAAGATTGTCATTTACTCAGTTCATATGAAAAACTGAAAGAGACAAGCTTGTAATCAACTTGTTAATACTGGAATGAATTATACCTATAATCTGCACTGAAATGAAAACCCAGCACTTTTATCATAACATTTTGATTAATTGGCTGTTAAAAATGTCTATTATCCTATGCATAGCATTAAATGCTGCCCATTATGATTCATCAAATTCTCTGTCTCTGTGTAGATTCAGACTCTGAATGATTAGGCAAGAATAGATGTTTTTAATAAATGTCTTATAAGTTCTATATAGGATATGCAATATAACCTCATTAGAAATTCCATTTGTATAGTTACTTTATTGGGTGAGGTCATTGTGGTAATCTTTTAGAAAGACTTCCATTAGTTTTGGGACATGCAATTGCCTAAATAAGACAGTGAAACTCAGCTAGATGTAGATATCACTGATCAGCTCCACTGAGAGAGAACTTGTATATTTACAGATACAGACATCTCCCCACCCCTCACTGTCCACCACTCACACACACACACTCATAGCAAAGTAAGCTCTGCAAAGGATGTCTTAGTTGCCAGGCTCTCAGCTGCACATAAATTTGAGGAATGAAAAGCATTCATAATAACATTCATGTGTCAGTCCTATCCATCAGGTACTCTTTTTATAGCGGGAAGTAAAGTTATTAATTTTGGTTTGCAATTAAAATCAAATTATAAATTATTGATGATCATGGTGAAAAAATAGTAAAAAATTCAAATTTCAAGCAAGCTGGAACATTATTCCAATGTTCCTTGCTTTTTTTTCTGGCTCTCCACAGCTCTCAAAATTTGTTCAAGCTTCCTTCAGGATCATGCCCTCTTCTCTACCCAAGGATGGTGCATGATTCAAGATGATTCTATAGAATCATAGAACCACAGAATGGTTTGGGTTGGAAGGGACCTTAAGTTCACCTGCCATGGGCAGGGACTCCCCACAGTAGACCATGTTGCCCAAGGCTCTGTCCAACCTGGCCTTGAACACTGCCATGGATGAAGCATTTACCACTTCTTTTGGAAGCTTGTTCCAGTGCCTCACTGCCCTCACAGTAAATAACTCCTTCCTTACATCCAACCTGAACTTCCACTGTTTAAGTTTAAACCCATCACCCCTTGTCCTGTTGATACAATCCCTGATGAAGAGTCCCTCCCCAGCATCCTTGTAGGCTGCCTCCAGATACTGGAAGGCTGCTATGAGGTCTCCACGCAGCCTTCTCTCCTCCAGGCTGAACAGCCTCAACTTTCTCAGCCTGTCTTCATACGGGAGGTGCTCCAGCCCCCTAATCATCCTCATGGCCCTCCTCTGGACTTGCTCCAATAGTTCCATGTCCTTTTCATGTTGAGGACACCAGAACTACACAAAGTAGTAAAAGTAGGATCTCAGAAGAGCAGAGTGACCCATGATTGCAGCACTCAGACACTCATACACATTTATGCTCATGAAATCAAGATTCTCCCACCCAGGAAGATGGTCAGAAATATATTTCACTGAAAAGACAGAAGCTGCATTGACCAGGTATGGAACGTGGCTGGGCAAGCATAATGACTAGCAACATTTTTATGCACCACCAAGCTCTTTCATGTACTTATCCCTCTATTTTCCAGTTTTTGCTCATCCCAAACTGCCTTGAACCCTCCCTTTCTCCACCTTTGTTTTCTCCCCTAAACATCCTGTAATAACTCTTGTCTAATCCCAAAATGCTCTTCTTGACACCTCATAATATGTGCCAGGCACCCTAAACAGTAAGCCCCCTTGGTCTGTAAGGTGCTCTGTCTACCTCTTCCTGTTTTCTTATGGTGCTGGTTATGACCTCCAGCTCACACAGCTGATGATGATGACCCTCCTTTGACAGACCTAGGAAAAGCTGAGTCAAGGTCTTCTTTCACTGACTGTATAACTATGTATAACTCCCTGTGCTATTTTGCCTCTTCTGGAATCCTTACTTTGTGTGGAATGAGACTTTTATTACATAATCTATCAATATGTGAAGGGTCAGTCAAAACCATAACATCAGATTACAGTGATCAGCTTTGCAAGTTTTTTTTATCTCTGTGCCTTTTCAGCTGTATAAATATTGGAAAAGATTTCCTAGACATGTCTAAAAAATTAAAGATGGGATGAAACAAAGATTTAAATAATTAAGACGCATTTGAACAGATAAAATAGCTTCTTTGCATGTATTTTTAGTACTTTTCTTGAGTTTGTCCGTATCCTTTTAGCAGTCCACAGCATTCTCAAAGAACTTCCAGCTAAACAGGGCGGGCACTTAGGTCAACCAAACCTTTCTGATGCTGCAAAATCCTGGCCAAAGGTTGCCTTTTGGCTTCAAGTACAAGCTGTGTCCTACCACTAGGGCTCAGCAGTGCTACAACAATGGTCTTAACCCCAGGCATACCATCTTGTTATAATTGCAGATCTTCCTATTAACATAATTTTATTTTTTTTTCCTCTGAAAACATACACGGTAAAATTGTATTGAGAAGAAGCTGTGATTGAAGCACTTGGCCTTTCCTATTAGATGATTAATTTTAACAGTATGTGAGCAATAGGATATATTTCCTGCTAGAAGCTCAGCAAGCAGCGTATAAAATCATTAGTTCCTCTAGGGTGCAAGTAAAAATACCCCTTTATGCATGTTAAACAGCAGCTTGAAAATGAGAACATACTCCCTATTCTCATTAAAAAAAAGTAATTTTTTCTTCAAGAAAGTGAAAAGTTGGTGAGGAATGCTTGCGCATATTAGTGACCCTGTACTGCAAAATCATGAGCTTCTTACAAAATACAAACTACTTGATATAATTTACAAAGAACAAAGCACAGGAAAACACAGTTTGAATGTTATGGTTTTATTTAGGTTACAGGGTTCTGCATTTACCTTGCCCTGTTCCTTTACAAACCTAATTTCCATCTCTACCTGCTGTCTCTGTGCATCTGCCTCTCAATTAAACCTCACACCAGCAGTGGTTTCAGTTTACAGATCACAGCCATTAACCCTTTCCAATATAGCTGAGGTCATGAAGTTCTGGTGAGACTTAGAAATTATGAGGGGAAAATAATAAAAGGGGGGAGGAAAATAAATAGGGTGATGATTTGTTACCTATATTACCGGTGGACAATGTGTTTTATTGACAAAATGATTTCTTAAATATGTCTACTTTTTAGAAATTCCATAACAAGATATAAAATAGTATTTTGTATGATAAAACATCCTTAAAATGATAACTTTGTTATCCCACTTTATATAGACATAGAGTGTGAGCACACATAACTACAGATTGAGGGATTACCTATCTTGAGAACTAGATCCTAAAATTTACTACTTTTGATTGAGTAAATAGGGAAAGGACCAAAGTTTTAATGCAGGAAAGGATACATTTTTTGCAAAGACACAGTCTTTTTGAGGGATTTTAATAAAACTGTACGCATATTACAGCCAGAATAGCTTTGGATTTTGTTGGAAGATAAGTATAACTTGTTTAAAAAACAGGTTTAAATATTCAGTGTCCCTTCAAATTGAAGTCAGGCAGTTTGGCTTTAATCTTCACTGTAGGTGCTACAGACCCTACTTAGACAAAAGAAGCATCATTACAGCTAAAATACTGAGGTCACTGAAGAGCATGTAGCAATGGCATTCTGGAGTTGTGTTGATTTTTCTCAAAAAATTGAAAATTTTCTGTTATATGTTGGGAGATTAAAACTTTGACTAGTTTTATTGTGAAAAGTTTCCCACTGTGAACTAGGACAACTTGACAGCTGTTGCCCTTTTTCAAAGGGGCCTGCTGTGATTTACCATTGCTTTCTCAGCCTAATTGGTCAAATGACAAATGTAAGTTACTATATAAATGTAAAATATTGTGGCAGTATACCCTACTTAATTGGTACAGGTTTTTTATTGAATAGTTCCCTAGTAACTAATTTAATCTAGTGATAGTAGACTGTAATGACTTCTTTTTAATTGGTTGATATTAGCATGTATTCTACAGAACAGTTATATGTACATATGTAGCTAATGCCAAGCAGTTAAATAGTACTTTGACAAAAATTTAAGAAAATAGGAAAGAATCCTGTGTCCTTTAAAAGAATAATGAATGATGCTGTGTGGACCAAGATTGTACCCATAGTTTCTGAGGACCTCTATTTTCCTCAAATTAAAATGGAAAGATCTTTTATAGGGCATATGGGAGGCTGTTTTCTGGAGAAGTCCAATGATCATAGAATTTACATACTTGCAGTTTCAGGTCTACTCATCAGTATAAGATTTAAGTGCTCTTTTTGCTTAAAATTCATCAGGCACCCTAGGTTCATTAATTCTAATAATACTTCCACCCTTAACATGCCTGATACAGTGTCTCCTCAGGTAGATCTCCAGATCTGTAGGGGGCCTACAATCAGAAGTGCTAAGCATTAATAAACTGCTCAAAATGAAGATGAGTCACAGATGAGTTTCTCAGTGTGCTAGCTGGATGATAAGGATGAACTGAAAAGCTCTTCCTACATGCTGCATTTCATTGTGCTAGTATAATTGTGTATGGGCCCCATTTAAGGAAGGTTACTGAAATTACTGAAGTTAAAAGAAACCTGCAAAAGGAAAAGGTTGTTTTTAATGGAGATTAATTTAGACAGTATCCCTGGAGTCCCATAAGTAGTTGTATTGACACAGCTGGTCTGATGATGAATCTCAGTTCAGGCATGAGCAGTTTTGGACAGCTTTGTTGTCATAGCCACCCTATAGTGAATCAGTAGACTGAAGAACAACATAGCAAGCTTCTCATGAATGCTCCTAGATGCTAGTTATCAGTTTATGGATGAGATGAGAATGAATTACTTTATGGAAGGAGACAGACACATATACAAACTATGATGACTACTGATTCGTGCTGCCTTTTAGGAGAGAAAAGAGCATGTTGCTGTAATTTGGGCTCTGGATCCAGCGGGGAGGCAGGACCTACTGATGTTTGCTTCTTAGCTCAGAGCTGTACTATCTGAAGCTTTCCTCTCCAGTTCCACCCAAGGGTGAGTCAATAGCGTATACATTCAACTGAAAACAGAATCTGCCTGGCTCTCAAAAATGCTTGGTAAGAAGCAAAGACTACAAAGGTGGAGTTAGTATTAGTTTTGGGGGTGTAAACTATCATGTCCCATGTAAGAAGACCTGCCCCTCTGTTTGCATGACTGGCAAATCAGTCATCTCAGTGAGTCAAATTTTAGGTTTAAACCCAGTCTGAGTAAAGCATAAACTTAACCCTAGATTGTCAGTTGCAGTGTCCAAAATGGTTGTTAATGAGCTGATATAAGCATCCTCCACAGCCTGTCCTTTCCCCAGTTTCCATCTACTCTTGACATGCATCTGCTCTTGATGTGTGAACTCCTCAGGGCAAGGACCACCTCTTCGTGTGGAAGATTGAGCATATTGTGACTACAGTTATGAGGAAAGCAGGGAGGGTTTTTTGTAAAAAACGTAGCTTCTTAACAGCTCCCGCTGGGAACTTCTAGCTGGGAGAGAGCAGAAGGAAATGTTGGAGGTAGACATATCTGAAAAGACGGTCACATATTTGGGAACTAAATGATTCTTTAAAAGAACAGTCTGATCCATAAGCAGATATTTATTTGGTCCTCTCCTATTATGTTAGCTTGGATGGCACAAGGTTTCCTGTAACGCAGTAAATCATACATTACGAACAAGAATTTATTCTCAATTTGTATTTACAAATACATGTACTTCTTCAGGCATGTTCTGGTTTCCTTTTTTAAATGTTGTTTGAGATTCATAATACAGATAAAGATAGCTAAGAAAAATCCTCAAGTCAACCACTTTGAAGTATTGAGCTCTTTTGGTTTGAGATTATCTCCACAGTGAAATGATTTTGCAGCTAAGATTAAATTTAAAAGGTCTGATAATAATAGGTTTCTAAATGAAAATATTCTTATAAGGAAGGTAAAATAGAATTGTATTCATTACTCTGAGGGCAGTTTTACCACCACCTTGTTTTTACTGTATATATATTTCTCTGGCATATTGAGTCAGCTCAGCACATATAGCATACAAAATGCTTGTGTTATTTAAAAGACATACTAACTATAGCCTATTCTTGTCATAAATTAAATTTCCACTTTTCTTGTCAGGAAATGACTATTTCCTGGTCAGGAAATGATGTGACTATTAATTCTATATAGAAATCATAACCACTGCAGTACAGTCAAAGTTGAATCTTATCTGTGAGGTGCTTTTCCTTACCTTCTTTTTAAGTAACTGTTAATGGGTCTCAAGGTCTTAAGGGAGTGTAGGTATTTGTCCGTACAATTTTAAAATACAGGTATTTAGTGAAATATCTCTTACAGGCATTGCCAAATACGTGGATTTTTATGAGAACCTGATCAATGAGAAATGTGTAGGTTTCATTGTAATATCATCTCTGTTGAGACTTTCTTTTCCTGTAGTTGTCTGTTTTATTGGCAATAAATTATATTTTTTGGTGCCAGCAATATTTTTGCTTAATTTAAAGGGTGTGATTTGTCTTCTTGTCAGCGAGGATTTAAAATTATTCTCTCTGCAAAAGTAACACATTAATCCATATTTGTCTCTTTGCATTTTTTTTATGGTTTTGGTTTGTTTCTTTGTGTTTTGTGGGGTTTTTTTTGAGTTTTGTTTGTTTGGTGTTTTTTTTGTTTGTGGGGTTTTTTTATTTGGCTGTCCTTTCTTGTTTGGTTGGTTGGTTGGTTTGATTTTTTGTTTGGTGTTTGTTTGTATTTTTTTTTTTTTAATTCCATTTTTTTTTATTGCTTTTTGTACTTCTATTTCTTCATGGGCAATTTTACCAGTCTCTGTGTGAATGGAGGTGATCCCTAGGGAGGCATCAGTAATGTGATTCTTCAGGTCTTTCATTCTTTTATACCAACGTTTGGGGAAATGAAACAAAACAGGGTTTCTGATCATTTCAAACTGAGAGCTAGGAGCTTAGGAAATCATTATTGTTACTCTGTTTATTCGTGGAATCATTTTTCCTGTAACTGTCTTTCTTCTTAATTTTAGAAAGGATCAGAAGCGTACGAACTTTTCTACCTTCACGTCCCTGTAATAAAACTGAATAAAAAAGATACGTTAATCAAGTGAAGAGAAGAAAAGAGCTGGAAGCAGAAGCCAGATGAATTGCAATGATTAATAATATCCTTTTTTTTTTTCTTTTTAAACACTGAGAATGATTGACAAAAGCCCAGAAAGGAAACTGTATGCTTGGCTGCATCAAAAGGAGCTTGACCAGCAGGTGATTCTCCCCCTCTGCTCTTACGAACCCCTACCTGAAGTACTGCGTTCAGCTCTGGGGCCACCAACATAGGAAGAAGGATCTGGATATGCTGGAGCTTGACCAGGGGAGACCAGGAAGACGATCAGAGGGCTGAGGCACCTCTGCCACAAAGACGAGAGATTTGTCCTTGTTCAGCCTGGAGAAGAGAAGGCTCCAGGGAGACCTTAGAGCAACCTTCCAGTACCTGAAGGGGGCCTACAGAAAATCTGGAGAATGACTTTTTACAAGGCTGTGTAGTGACAGGACAAGGAGGAATGTCTTTAAGCTGAAAGAGGGTAGATTTAGATTAGATATTAGGGAGACATTCTTCACTATGAGCATGGTGAGACACTGCATCTGGCTGCCCAGAGATGGGATGTGGCTGCCCCATCCTTGGAAGGGTTCCAGGACAAGTTAGTTGGAGCTTTGTGCAAGCTGGTCTAGTGGAAAGTGTCCCTGCTCATGGCAGACAGCTTGGAACTAGATGACCTTTAATGTCCCATCCAACCCAAGCCATTTTATGATCCTTTTATATGAAACAAAAAGTGCCTCTTCTCACTGCCTGTTTTTCCTGTCTAAGTCTGGAGACTTTTATTCTAGATCTGTACTGTAATTCAATGTACTTTATCAGGATCAGGAGTAACTGGATGGGATTAGAAGGCCTTAATTACATAGGCAGCCAACTGGGCAATGACAGTGGTGAAGGGTGAAAGCAACTGCAAGGGTATTTTGTGTGGAATAGCGTCAAGTCACTGTGGTTTGAGGTTGTCTACCAAATTTAAGATTCTCAATGTAGATGAAAGGGAATGATAATTTTGTAGATATCGAAGTGGGTAAGGGTTGAAACTCACATTTAATTGCAGTGTGATGTTAGAGCTAAAAAACAGCTATAGGTGTCTAGGAGTAAAAATGTGAGAGGTGTCTCTTTTTTACTCAGATGATACCTTCTTGGGAAAATCAGAGTGTAACATCTTTCCCTAAATTTTGAATTATCTGTACCATTATTTATGTGATTTAGGATCCCTGACTTCTCTGTAAGGGTGCATGTGACCAGGCCACTACTAATGCCAGTCTAATTCAGTTTAGGTTTCTTGAGTTTTCCTATGGGCAGACATTTGAAATGTCAGGTCCTTTTTTCCTTTTTTTTTCAGTTTCATCTCCGTGGTTGGAAATTAGAATGTAGTGTGCCTCTCTTGCTTTGAGAAAAATCTTAAAGAACATTTTAGCAGTTCAAATACTTCTCATTTTTTCTCTTTTCTGAATGTCCTGGGTTCAGCAGTAGCAGTCATGTTTTTTCCTTTGTGTTAGCTGGTGCAGTGCTGTGTTTTGACTTCTAGTTTTGAGAACAGCGTTGGTGAAGCCGATGTTGTCGGTTGTTGCTAAGTGATGTTTACCCTGACCAAGGACTCTGTGAGGCTCATGCTCTGCCAGGGAGGAGGGGAAGCTGTGAGGAAGCAGAGACGGGGCGCCTGACCCGGGCTAGCCGGGGAGGTATTCCATACCACAGCACGTCATGCCCGGGGTGGGGGGTAACTGGGAGTTACCCGGAAGGACAGGAGCTTCCGGGTGGAACTCGTTTTCTTGGCCGGTGGTATCGTATTCTCTTCCCTTGTTATTTTCCCTTATCATTGTTTTAGCTGATAGTAGCGGTGGTGATTTGTTGCTGGACTGTTCTTGTCTCAACCCGTAGGAGTTGCACTCTCTCGATCCTCCTCCCCGTTCCTCCGGGAGCAGGGAAGGGGAGAGCCCCGGTGCAGGGAGGGGGGGGAGACGAACACGGACCTTGATTGTTGTCAGCTTGGCACCACTCACTGGGAGTGAGTGAACAGACTTCAGTTTTTTTGGCGCCCAACGTGGGGCACGAGGGGTTGAGATAAGAACAGATCTGACTGGCAATTACACATTTTTTTCTCCTTCTCAGGTGCTCAACCTGTGAAGGAGACATCCTTTTACCCTCCTAGTCGTCCCCCCAGACCATTTACATTTGAGAGTTTCGAATTTTTTAAATGGCCTTTTAATGCTCTTGAGACTTGTTTGCTGATGGTGATGGGAATCACCATGCTAACACGCATACAGAGTGTGTTTTGCCCACTACTGATTTCAAGAGTTAAGCAGATTCAGGTTTGGGTCTTGTCTGGGGTCAAACGACGATGTAGGAGGACCGAGAGATTTTCCCAGAGGCTGGACAGCCATGAGTGGCAGGGTGTGTGGGATAGTATGGGCAAGTATCTAGGTCAGTGGGCCCCTCCAGTATTTTGGAATTTCACTACCGAACAACTGCAAAATCCAGAAGAATTAGTAAAACACTTAAATGAGGTGTGTGGTCATTCTGGCCATACCAGAGATGGACAAATCACGGCAACGTGCTGGGGCTTGGCCTATGCTTACAGGGCCTTGTTCAACACTATCCAGCACCTTCAAAAGGAAAAGAATGTCGGCGGATTTGAGGGCAAAGTGACAGTCGCTACTCAAACTTTGGCTGCAATGAACTGCGCAGCTACCCCAGTGGCAAGTACAGCAGCTGCTCAAACTTCAACTGCAACAGACAGCGCGGTTACCCCAGCTCCAAGCACGGTAGCTACACCACCCCCAGCAACAAGTACAGTCGCTACTCAAACCACAGTGATAATCACTGCAGCCAAACCAGAGGACCAATTCGTACCAATATCAGTTGCCCCTGTACGCAAGAGAACAAGCAAAAAGGAGGCAAAAAGGGTGAAGCGAGATGAAGAACCAATGAATTCACCACCCGGTCCAGAATCTGATCAGGAGTCATCCTCACATGACGAAGAAGAAGAAGAAGAGGTAACTTCTCGACCTCGGACCTCAACCGAGCTGCGGAATATGCGAAAAGATTTTACCCGTCAACCAGGGGAGCACATCATCACCTGGTTACTCCGATGCTGGGACAATGGGGCCGATGGTCACGAACTAGAAGGTACAGAAGCCAAGCAGCTGGGATCACTTGCTAGAGAAGGGGGAATTGACAAAGCAATTGCAAGAGAGAAAAAGTCCCTCAGCCTTTGGAGGAGGCTCTTGGCAGCTGTGAAAGAAAGGTTTCCGTACAAGGACGATGTTACGAGTCGTTCGGCCAAGTGGACTACTATAGACAAAGGCATCCAGTCTCTGAGGGAATCGGCCATCGTAGAGATGATCTATCACATCAAGCCGAATAACGGGGATACACCTATAGATCCAGATGAAGTTGAATGTACACGACCCATGTGGCGAAAACTTACACGGAATGCACCGTCATCATATGCCCATTCATTGGCAACAGTGACCTGGAATGACATAGTACCACTAACAGTGGATGAAATGGTTCATAAACTCCGAGAGTTCGAAGACAATCTCACTCCTTCCATCATCTCAGCTGTGAAAAAACTGTCCCAGGACCTCGACAAATTGAGGGACGATGTATCTGATTTATCCAGCTCCTCACGTGTACCAACACGCGTCTCAGCTATTAACAAAAGACGTCCTATTGTTCAAGAGAGGAGATACAGAAGGTATACGCCACGGGGTACCCTATGGTTTTACCTGCTGGATCACGGAGAAGACATGACAAAGTGGGATGGAAAACCTACTTCAGCTTTGGAGGAACGGGTGAGTGAACTGAAGAGGGGAGCAAGGGCCAAGACTGATCGTCCCATGAGAGCTACGGCTTCAGTTTCTGGTGAGCAGTTTCCCAGATGGAGTGGAAGAGCTGATTTTACTCCAGCTCCTGTGATAACGAAGAATAATCCCTTTCAACACGACTTAAGTGTCCAATGCTGTGACGACCATTAGAGGGGCCCTGCCTCCAGCCAGGTGGAGGTAGGGGACAATCGGATTTACTGGACTGTGTGGATCAGATGGCCTGGCACATCAGTCCCACAGAAGTATAAGGCTCTAGTAGATACCGGTGCACAGTGTACCCTGATGCCATCAAGCTGTCAAGGGGTGGAACCCATCTATATTTCTGGAGTAACAGGAGGATCCCAAGAGTTGACTGTGCTGGAGGCTGAAATCAGCCTGACTGGGAGGGAGTGGCAAAAGCACCCTATTGTGACTGGTCCAGAGGCTCCATGCATCCTCGGCATAGACTACCTCAAGAGAGGGTACTTCAAAGACCCAAAGGGTACCGGTGGGCTTTTGGTATTGCTGCTTTGGAGACTGAGGAAATTGAGCAGCTGTCCACCTTGCCTGGTCTCTCAGAAGATCCCTCTGCTGTGGGGTTGCTGAAAGTTGAAGAACAACAAGTGCCAATTGCGACCACAACAGTGCACCGGCGGCAATATCGCACCAACCGAGACTCCCTGATTCCCATCCATCAGCTGATCCGTAGACTGGAGAGTCAGGGGGTGATCAGCAGGACCCGCTCACCCTTCAATAGCCCCATATGGCCAGTGCGAAAGTCTAATGGAGAATGGAGACTAACAGTAGACTATCGTGGCCTGAATGAAGTCACACCACCATTGAGTGCTGCCGTACCGGACATGCTAGAACTTCAGTATGAACTAGAGTCAAAAGCAGCCAAGTGGTATGCCACGATTGATATTGCCAATGCATTTTTCTCCATTCCTTTGGCAGCAGAGTGCAGGCCACAGTTTGCTTTTACTTGGAGGGGTGTCCAGTTCACTTGGAACCGACTGCCCCAGGGGTGGAAACACAGCCCTACCATTTGCCATGGACTGATCCAGACTGCACTGGAACAGGGGCAAGCTCCAGAACACCTGCAATACATTGATGACATTATTGTGTGGGGCGATACAGCGGAAGAAGTCTTTGAGAAAGGGAGGAAAATAATCCAAATCCTGCTGAAAGCCGGTTTTGCCATAAAACGGAGTAAGGTCAAGGGACCTGCACAGGAGATTCAATTTTTGGGAATAAAATGGCAAGATGGACGTAGACAGATCCCCACAGATGTGATCAACAAGATAACAGCAATGTCTCCACCAACTAATAAGAAAGAAACGCAAGCTTTCTTGGGTGCAGTGGGGTTCTGGAGAATGCACATCCCAAATTACAGTTCGATTGTAAGCCCTCTCTATCATGTGACCCGGAAGAAGAATGATTTTAAATGGGGCCCTGAGCAGCAACAAGCCTTTGAGCAAATTAAACGCGAGATAGTTCATGCAGTAGCCCTTGGACCAGTCCGAACCGGACCAGATGTAAAAAATGTGCTGTACACTGCAGCTGGGGAGAACGGTCCTACCTGGAGCCTCTGGCAGAAAGCTCCAGGGGAGACTCGAGGTCGACCCCTCGGCTTTTGGAGTCGGGGATACAAAGGATCTGAGGCCAGCTATACCCCAACTGAGAAAGAGATACTGGCAGCCTATGAAGGGGTTCGAGCTGCTTCGGAAGTGATTGGCACTGAAGCACAGCTCCTCCTGGCACCCCGGCTGCCCGTGCTGGGCTGGATGTTCAAAGGCAGGGTCTCCTCTACACATCATGCAACTGATGCTACATGGAGTAAATGGGCTGCACTAATTACACAACGAACTCGAATAGGAAATCCCAGTCGTCCAGGCATTCTAGAAGTCATCATGGACTGGCCAGAGGGCAAAGATTTCGGAATGTCACCAGAGGAGGAGGTGGTGCGTGCTGAAGAGGCCCCACCATATAATAAACTGTCAGAAAGTGAAAAGCAGTATGCCTTGTTTACTGATGGCTCTTGCCGTATTGTGGGAAAGCATCGGAGATGGAAGGCAGCTGTATGGAGTCCTGGACGACAAGTTGCAGAAACTGCTGAAGGAGAGGGTGAATCGAGTCAATTTGCCGAGGTGAAAGCCATCCAGCTGGCCCTGGACATTGCTGAACGAGAAAAGTGGCCAGTACTTTATCTCTATACTGACTCATGGATGGTGGCAAATGCCCTGTGGGGGTGGTTGAAGCAATGGAAGCAGAGCAACTGGCAACGCAGAGGTAAACCCATCTGGGCTGCTGCACTGTGGAAAGATATTGCTGCCCGGGTGCAGAACCTGGTGGTGAAGGTACGTCATGTAGATGCCCATGTACCCAAGAGTCGGGCCACTGAGGAACACCAGAACAACCAACAAGTGGATAAAGCGGCTAAGATTGAAGTGGCTCAGATGGACTTAGATTGGCAACATAAAGGTGAATTATTTTTGGCCCGGTGGGCCCATGACACTTCAGGCCATCAGGGCAGAGATGCAACATATAGATGGGCCCGTGACCGAGGGGTGGACTTAACAATGGACACTATTGCCCAGGTTATTCATGAGTGTGAAACATGTGCTGCAATTAAACAAGCCAAGCGGTTAAAGCCTCTTTGGTATGGAGGACGATGGTTGAAGTATAAATATGGGGAGGCCTGGCAGATTGACTATATCACACTGCCACCAACCCGCCAAGGCAAGCGCCATGTGCTTACCATGGTGGAAGCAACCACCGGGTGGCTGGAAACATACGCTGTGCCCCATGCCACTGCCCGGAACACCATCCTGGGCCTTGAGAAACAGATTTTGTGGCGACACGGCACCCCAGAGAGAATTGAGTCAGACAATGGGACTCATTTCCGGAATAACCTTATAGATATTTGGGCCAAAGAGCATGGCATTGAGTGGGTATATCACATCCCCTACCATGCACCAGCCTCTGGGAAAATCGAACGGTACAATGGGCTGTTAAAAACTACACTGAGAGCGATGGGTGGGGGAACTTTCAAGCATTGGGATACACATTTACCAAAGGCCACCTGGTTGGTCAACACCAGAGGATCTGCCAACAGGGCTGGCCCAGCCCAGTCAGAACTTTTACATATTGTAGAGGGGGACAAAGTTCCCGTGGTGCATATGAAGAATTTGCTGGGGAAGACAGTCTGGGTTATTCCTGCTTCAGGTAAAGGCAAACCCACTCGTGGGATTGCTTTTGCTCAGGGACCTGGATATACTTGGTGGGTAATGCGGGAAGATGGGGAAGTCCGATGTATACCTCAAGGGGATTTGATTTTAGGGGAAAACAGCCAGTGAACTCAATTGTATGCTGTTGCCTGCTGTGTAATGCTTTTATAGCCCATCAACTAGATGTCTCCAGGTCACCAGCGACTGGCCCTGACTTCCCTTCAGCCATCATCCCAACAGAGAATGAACTTGGAACATCATGGACCGGATGGACTCGGCAGCATTATAGGGACTGGTCCATGCACTAAGAAAATGATTTTTTTCCTCTTGGTCTGTATGTATATGGATGTATATATGTGGGAGAGCGATGGTGTATTGAAAATGTGGGATCTGAGCACGACGTGAATGGTATGGAATAAGGGGTGGATAATGTCCTGGGTTCAGCAGTAGCAGTCATGGTTTTTCCTTTGTGTTAGCTGGTGCAGTGCTGTGTTTTGACTTCTAGTTTTGAGAACAGCGTTGGTGAAGCCGATGTTGTCGGTTGTTGCTAAGTGATGTTTACCCTGACCAAGGACTCTGTGAGGCTCATGCTCTGCCAGGGAGGAGGGGAAGCTGTGAGGAAGCAGAGACGGGGCGCCTGACCCGGGCTAGCCGGGGAGGTATTCCATACCACAGCACGTCATGCCCGGGGTGGGGGGTAACTGGGAGTTACCCGGAAGGACAGGAGCTTCCGGGTGGAACTCGTTTTCTTGGCCGGTGGTATCGTATTCTCTTCCCTTGTTATTTTCCCTTATCATTGTTTTAGCTGATAGTAGCGGTGGTGATTTGTTGCTGGACTGTTCTTGTCTCAACCCGTAGGAGTTGCACTCTCTCGATCCTCCTCCCCGTTCCTCCGGGAGCGGGGAAGGGGAGAGCCCCGGTGCAGGGAGGGGGGGAGACGAACACGGACCTTGATTGTTGTCAGCTTGGCACCACTCACTGGGAGTGAGTGAACAAGTTACCTGACTGGGTTTAAACCACGACACTGAACTGATTCTTCTTTCAACAGATTTCCTACCTTTTATATTCTGTTAGCTCACCTTGTTAATAACTTTGGCAGGAGTTCTCACTCCTTTTTAAACAAGGAACCAAAGGAATATATATCAACAGACATGGAATCTCTACCATCTAGCCATCTAAAAAATATTTTTATCACGTAAATGTTCTCATTGCAATTACACTTCCCTTTTTCGTTGGTTTCGTTTGACCATTAAGAAACTATATATGAAGATATATATAATACATTGGAACAATCAAGGATTGTTATGAAAATTTGGATGTCTTGATACATCAGAGATCATATACGTGACTATACAGCTGAATTCGGTCTCGTGTTACAAATTGTTGCAAATTTTTAATGTGCTTTCTATCTTGTCTTCCTTTAAATAAATATTGAACCTTATACAGTTATGTATGTCAAACTTGGTGTTTAGTCAATATTCAAAGAGAATGAGCACACTGGACTATAGAAGATAGTTCAAAGAATTTAAAACATCCTTGTTAATTTAATGCCTCATATAGCATTGTTGATTTCAGTTAGGATGAATCTGACCTGTTCAATCCACTTCAGTGTGATTAACTGGTAAAGAATAGTGAAAAACCTCATTGTGTAGACAAGGCTCTTAGTGACATGGTTAGTGGTAGATTTGATTGGACTTGATGATCAAAAGGTTTTTTCCAACCTAGCTCATTGTATGATTTGATAATCTATTTAATAATATTTAATTTAATTTCCTCAGAGTTTGATTTAAACCATTGCCTGTTAGATCCATATTTGAATAATTTACATTGGTCTGAAACAGAATGCTAGTGTAATGCTGCTGGAAGCAGTACTGAGTAGGAATATACTTGTAATAATATATCAAGCAGTGCTTGACAGAGAAATCAAAAAATGGCCACACAGATTTCAGCTGGCTGTCACAAAACTGAAAAATTACCAATACTAGAATTCTGTATTCTCACTGTTCAAATATTTTTTTAAAAAAAACTCCTCTCAGTTCTCTAGTGCATTGCTACTTTTTGTTAAGGACCTTATAAATCTGACTAATGATGCTTTCCTGAAATAACAAGCAAGCATTAAAAACTCATTCCTCCTCCCTCCCCCCCCCCCTCTTTTTTTTTAATATTATCATTTGGTATTGATCCAAGTTAAGCTATATTTCATTTTCTAAACGTGTAATGCAATGAATTTTAGAAAGCAACAGTACACAACCACTGATTATTTCTTTACTTGTATAAACATACATACTGCATAAACAGAATACCTACTATATTTGCTATCAGATCAAATAAATGTTTATTGAAAACTAGATATTTTTTAAATAAAAGCACTTTCAAATATTTCCTGTGAAAGGGCTGGTGCTCACAGTATGTTGTTCTTGCTTTCTTGTTACCTCTTCTTGCTAAACTGCTGTAAATGACCTAGAAACATCAGAGCCTTTGTCCTGCAGTCTCTGGAAACAAGCTAATTTACATGGCAGGCTCTCACGGCCTTCAAATGGCACATATAAGAGAAGTACAAGCTTTCTCCTGATACCAACATAATGTACTCCAACCTTAAAAGTTTCAATTTTCTTTAAGCTTCAATTGTTAGTAGCTAAAAATTTATTGTTAATAGCAAAAAAAAATATTTCTTAAAAAAATAGTTATTATTTTTTGTTTATTTTGTTTTTTAAGTGAACGCTTGAGACTTGAGGGCCTAATGCAATGAACCTACAAATATTCAGAACAGTTCATGGACAAACACATGCATGTTTATGGAAGGTACATGTAGTTCATCACATATAAGTAGACAATTCATGCCACTGCCTAAGATTATAGAACAAATGAGACCAGAGGTCTTCTCGCTGAAACTATGCTGAAGCTGGGTTCTGCTTTTCTTGAAATTAAATGAACCGTTATTAGGGTCACTGCAAGTATGTTTGTACACTTCACCTTCATCGATGCCTAGATCCAAATACATACTTATACAATTCGTCAAATATATATAGTGGTTAATATCTGTTAACTCTCAGCTAACAGAGGGTTTGTGGGTCAGGGTTAAAGGGAAACATTACTGTGGGGATCTGTTACAGACTGCCTGATCAAGAGGACTCTGTGGATGAAGAGCTCTATAGAGAGATAGGAACAGCCTCACACTTGCTGGCACTTGTCCTCCTGGGGGATTTCAATCACCCTGGTATCTGTTAGAGTGACAGTACGGCCCAGCACAAGCAATCCAAGAGATTCCTTGATTGTGTGGAAGACAACTTCCTTCTGCAAATAACAGAGGAGCCGACAAGGAGGTGCCATGCTTGACCTCCTGTTCATCAGCAGGCAAGGGCTGGTTGGAAATGTGACACTCCAGGGCAGCCTTGGATGAAGCAATCACAAAATGGTCGAGTTTGAGATCCTCAGGACAGTGAAAAGAAGGTGAAGCAAGCTCACTGCCCTGGACTTCAGGAGAGCAGACCTTGGCCTCTTCAGGAACCTTCTTAGTAAGGTTCCATGGGATATATCCCTAGAGGGCAGGGGGCCCCAAGACTGTTAGTTGATATTCAAGGATCATCTGCTACAAGCTCAGGAGTGTTGCATCCCAGCTAGAAGGAAGTGCAGCAGGAGGGCCAGGAGACCTCCTTGGATGGATAAGGAGCTGCTGAGGAAACTACAAATGAAAAAAGAGTCTTATAAAAGATGGAAGCAAGGACAGGTGGCCTGGGAAGAATACAGGGATGTTGTCCGGGAAGCTAGGGACCAGGTTAGGAAAGCTAAGGCCCAGTTAGAATTAAACTTGGCTAGGGATGTGAAAGATAAACGTAAGAGATTCTATGGGTACACTGCAAATAAAAGACAGACTAGGGATGATGTGGGCCCCCTCAGGAAGCTCTCAGGAGAACTGGCTACCCTGAATTTGGAGAAGGCTGAGGCTCTTAATGACTTCTTTGCCTCAGTCTTCACTGACAAATGATCTGACCACAGCACCCAAGTCTTGGAAGGCAGATGCAGGGACTGTGAGAATGAAGACCTGGGCCCACTGTAGGAGAGGATCTGGTTTGAGACCATCTTAAAAACATGAACAAGTCCATGGGACCTGATGAAATCCATCTGAGGGTCCTGAAGGAGTGCCAAATGAAGTAGCTAAGCCACTCTTCATCATATCTGAAAAATCATGGCAGTCAGGTGAAGTTCCCAATGACAGGAAAAAAGGGACTTTCAAGAAGGGGAAAATGGATGATCCAGGAAACTACAGACCAGTCAGTCTCACCGCTGTGCCTGGCAAAGTCTTGGAGCAGATTCTTCTGGAAGGCATGCTAAGGCACATGAAAAACGAGGTGGATGGTGACGGCCAGCAGGGCTTCACTAAGAGAAAACCCTGCCTGACCAATTTGGTGGCCTTCTATGATGGGGCTATGGAACTGATGGACAGGGGTAGAGCAGAGGATACCATCGACCTGGACTTGTGCAAAGCATTTGACACTGTCCCACACATCCTTGTCTCTAAATTGGAGAGACATCAATTTGATAGGTGGACCACTCAGTGGATAAAGAACTGGCTGGATGGCCGCACACAAAGAGTTGTGGTCAATGGCTCAGTGTCCAGCTGCAGGCCAGTAATGAGTGGGGCCCCTCAGGGGACACAAAGCGGTGTGGTTTGGTTGATACGCTGGAGGGAAGGAATGCCATCCAGAGGGATCTTGACACACTTGTGATGTGGGCTGATGCCAACATTATGAAGCTGAACCATGCCAAGTGCAAGGTCCTACACCTGGGTCGGAGCAATCCCAGGCACAGCTGCAGATTGGGCAGAGAAGAGATTTAGAGCAGCCTTGAGGAGAAGGACTTGGGGGCTAATCAGTGTCACAGGAGCAAGGTTTCAACCTGTAGCCCATGGAGACACCATGGTGGGGGGGGATAGCTACACTGCAGGCCTATGGCAGACCCTGCACTGGAGAAGATGAACATTTCTTACAGTTCTGAGGCTGATGGAGAGCCTATGCTGCAAAGGGCTTGTCCTGAAGTACTGCAGCCTATGCTAGAGCAGGGGAATAGTGTGAGGAAGGAGCAGCAGAGAACTGTTATGGACAGACCCCATTCGCCATCCCCCATCTGGGTAGAGTTAGCAGAGTTGGAAATGAAAGAATGAAGTTGAGCCTGGAAAGAAGGAGGGGGACAGGGATTAGAGGAAAGATGTTTTTTGTTTTCACCTTCAAGGTCTGTACATAATTAGCAATAAATTAAATTAATTTTCACAAAGTCAAGTCTGTTTTGCCCATGACAGCAGTTGGTGGTAAATGATCTCCTTATCTTTATCTCAACCCATGAGTTTTTTCATCTTAATTTCTCTCCCTCTCCTGTTGAGAAGATGGAGAGGGAGAGCAGGTTGGTGAGCATCTGACAGCCAGCCAAGGTCAACCATCCACAGATGGTTCTGTCATTTATGTCAAAAGGTTTCATTTACTGCTCTACAGAGCACTTGCTTGGTTGGTTCTGAGAAACTTTGATGGCAATAAATTTTGGTTTTCCTTTTGGAATTTATTTACTTTTTTTTAATTTGTTTTGGCCTGAACTTTACATATAAAACCAGGAAAAAAAAAAAAAAAAGCTGGGGGTTAGATATACTGACTTTTTCTGTGTTGTTAAAAACTTTGATGAAATCGGAATTTCTCTAGACCTCATTAGGCTGTGCTCTGCAGTGTATCTCATTCACCTGGATTTTTGTGAAAGTTTCCTAAATGTAAATGATTTCTGACAGAATATTACTGGTTGACTGAACTGGAATTTTCCAGTGAAACTTTGGCTTGATCTCCAGTGCTTATATAATTAGCTTAATCCAAAACTTGTCAATAGACTTGACATGTTTACCCATATTAAGTTCATTTATATGGGTAACGCTCACACACCACCTCTGAACCAGCAGACAGTAAGAGGGTGCTGAGAATCACAGACGATGAATAGCTTTGACAGCTTTTTGAACTGCTTCTCAGCTGTTTCCTGGCTCTGCAAGCACTTACAGTCCATTTAATGGCAAAATTAAACATTAGTTCAAACTGTCAGTGGAGGTAGTTTGAGACAACATGCTTGACTTTCCTTTGAAACTGTCACAGCTAAGAGGCATCTTGCTGCCTCTCAGCTGCTAGCTGGTGCAGGGTAATTGAGACAGTTTCAAATTGTGTGAGTACCTTTCCTTCACTCTGTACCAGTATAAATCACCTCTTTCTCATTCCAGCCCAAGCTGCTTCAGAGGATGAGCATTCTTGTAACCAGGCGTGTGCCTCATTCAGCAGGCACCAGCAGCTCCTGTTCCTCAGAGGTGTCCAGCACAAGGTAGTAGTGTTTGTGCAGTGATGTGCATTCTCTCCTCACCTTTGTGGTGCAAACCGTGAATACATTCAGCTGATTTTGTCTGGACAGAAAAGGTGAAAATCATCATTACATAATAATTCCCTTTAAATCATCGAGAGATGAGTGCCATGTGTGTTAATATACCAAAAGAATTGTGCTTATGCCAGAAACTTCAAAATGTACTGGTTTTTTTTTTCTAGAAAATAATTAAATCTATGAGCATAGTTATATAGAGGAAATTCTAGTTATGGATGTTCAGATAGTGGATGATGGGAACATTGACTACATATTTTTTTGTGGATGTATATGTCTTGCAATATATTCCATTTCACTTGCTGGTTTATTTGACAAGATACTTCTGGTAGTCCTCCTCTGAGGTAGATCACCATCACCTACATTTTTGGCGGAGGATTTTATGACACAACCCCTAACTACCACTTGTATTTGTTTACTTACAGCTCAGAATATGGGCCCTTGCTCAGCTAAAAGTTGATACTACTGATTTCCAATACTTTCTCCCCTGTAGCTGTGCAGGGGGGAAGGGAATGGGAGTTACAGTCAGTTCATCACACATTGTTGCTGCTGCTCCTTCCTCAGGCGAGGACTCCTCACACTCTTCCCCTGCTCCAGCATGGGGTCCCTCCCATTGGAGTGAGTCCTCCACTGCCTTCTCCAACAGGATGCCTTCCAACTGCAGCTCTTCACAAACTGCTCCAGCATGAGCCCCTTCCATGGGGTGCAGTCCTTCAGGAACAGACTGCTCCAGGGTGGGTCCCCTGAGGGTCACAGCTCCTGTGGCAAACCTGCTGCAGCATGTGCTCCTCTCTCCACAGGGCCACGAGTCCTGGCAGGACCCTGTTCCAGCAACATTTTGCCACTGGATCACGGCCTCCTTCAGGCATTCCTTCTGCTCCAGCGTGGGATCTTCCATGGGCTGCAGGTGGAGATCTGCTCCACCACGGACTTCCATGGGCTGCAGGGGCACAGCCTGCATCACCTTGATCTGCACCACGGACTGCAAGGGCATCTCTGCTCTGGCACTTGGAGCACCTCCTGCTCCTTCTGCACTGACCTTCGTGTCTGCAGAGCTGTTGCTCTCACATACATACTCTCACTCCTCTCTCCGGCTGTTGTTTCTTCTGTGCAGTAACATTTTCCCTTTCTTCCCTTTCTCCCAGAGGACCTATTGCCGTCACTGATGGGCGTGGCCTTGGCTGTCCTGGAGCCAGCTGGCATTTGCTCCATTGGACACTGGGAAGTTTCTGGCAGTTTCTCACAGAAGCCACCCCTGTAACCCACGTGCTACCAAAATCTTGCCACACAGACCCTATACACGTTAGACAAAAGCAAAAAAGTTTATTTTGACCAACAAATCTAGAAATTAAAAAAAAAAAATTACAAATGTTACAGTCAGATTACATTTTTCAGTCCTCTTATTTCAATAAAAGTTTTTTTCTGTCACAGTGAAACTTTGAAATTCTGGTCAATTATAACAGAAAAATTCAAAATAAACTCATGTAACATTCACAGCTAAGGAATTTAATTTCGGATTCATTTCAAAAATTTAAATTTAGAGAAATTCAAATATTGGTCCATAACAGAAAAACTCTCTGAAGTCTTGAAATTTCTCAGGATAGAGATCTGCTTTTCAGTTGGCTCTTCTTGGAAATTCTAAATTAACTTTTAAAATTTTTACGTTTTCAAAACTTAAGTATTAGTCTTAATTTTCCTTGTAATTTTTTGATTATGACATTTGAAGCATCCCGTCTAGCTCTTATTTAAGACCTAAGAGAGCACTAATGAGAACAGAGGCTGAATATATTGAACATAGAGCCCTGCCTGGGTTAGCATTTAAAAATAAGGAACTCAAAATCACTAGAAATCTTAAGCATATTCTATATATTGTGTACTGAACTAGGCTAGGTGAAGTCCCTAAATGCTAAGTACTATGGAGTACATTTCTGGGGAATTAACCCAGTAATATTTTTTTCAGTATGTTAAAAGAAAAAATGTAGCAGAAATGCAGCTTGATTTAACAGAATAGAGCCACTGTGTGATTCAGTTTCTCATGAATCAAAATAAAACACATTCCACCAGGCTGCAGCACCCTCCTAAGAAAACAGCTGCCAAATGAAGTCACATTTTAAAAAAAATATTGTGGTTCAATGTACTTGCCCATTTGGCAGCTGTTCATTGTACGCATTTATTAGTATTTCAATTTACTTCAATGGCCTATACAAAGAAATAATACACAGGTAACATTTTTCCCTCCCAGACTCCTTTCCGTATTCCCCATGGCACCCAGTCAGTCTCCTGCAGCAAAGCTCCCATTCACGCTGTTCTCTGCCATCAGTGTCCTTGGGAACACAGTGCCACAGAGGTTTGAGTGTTTATCTGGCAGCTACACAGAGGATGCTGCTGGAGCAGTATTTCAGAAACTTGCTACCCTATGGTATATAGCAATTTACAGGAATTTGAAAAAATTCCCAGCATAACACAGTTTGAATAAATACTTTGATTGAAAACTTTCAGAACCAATTTCATTCTGAGGAAATGACTGTTCTCTTTTGCCTCCGTGTATATTCTGTAGTAGTTCTCTTCTAAAACTTTTAACTGAGCATAAGATTATTTTCTGAAGAATCTGGAAAGTATTTACAGACTATTTGAAGCCAGTGATTGAATCTGAAGGGCTTGGGGAGGCTTGAAACAATTATGCACTGTGATAAGAAAGGGATAAACTTTTAATATTACCTATGAATGTATAAATAAATACTGAAGCAATTTAAAGGAACTACTCTTTTAAACCACCCCACGAAAGCAAAAAAAAAAACACATTTGGGCATTTGGGGGCATGCTTTTGATCTTTGTCAGATAAGAAGCTGATTTTAGAGGAAGAGTTATTTGTCCTGAAATGAATACAGAGCAATCCTTCAAAACACTAGCACCATAATCCAAGACCTTCTGTGCTCCAGTATCAACCTCTACCATGGGAAATAAAGGATTCTGTTTGTGTAACTGGGAACTGAATCATGTTCTGAGTTTGCTGCCCAGGAAAAACAGCCAGTAGCTATCCTCTGTGTACCAGCTGTTCTCTGAAGTTATATGCAGTGTATTTTTTTCCTTCTGACAAAGATGTGTTTGTGTTTCAGCTCACAGTATATAAAACATTGCTGTTTGTCCGGAAAATATCTAGTTTCTTGTATTTTAAGAATAGAAACTTAATAATAATAACAGTAAAAAAAATGAGTCAATTCTTTTAATAATCATTTAGCTAATTCAAGTAAAGGCTTGTTCCCAGCGCAATGCACAGAATTCAGGGATGTGAAAAACAAGGCTGTGGTAACATTTTCACAATTAAAAACCAAATCTGTTGCAAGATCACATATTTGATTACCCAAAAGAACATACATATTCTGTCATGTATTCTGGGGGAGGGTGGGGGGTGTGAAGGTAATTAGTACAACATCTTAGATTTGCTTACCAAGTAAATTTATGATTATTCATCTGTGAAAGGCCATTTAAAATGTACCATATAATACCATGTAGCTATAAGCATTTTAATTTTTCAATACCCCATTATATTGGAATTCATGGCACCATTAAACTAAACTAAAGAACAAAGATTTTTTCATTGTTTGGAGAAAAACTGATAAATAAAGATGATGCTTGCAAATTGTCTAGGCCTTAAGACAGGAAAATAGCATGTTATCACTGATCTTGATGGGCAGCTGAGAAGATCTGTAAGAAACAATAGCAGCTGCAGATGCAAACAAAGCTTGAACTTTTATTCTTCTAAAGCCCTGCACAGTTTTGCCTAGACATTAATCTACTCTGGGCTGTTTGCTCTAATCTTCAATATCATTCAGAATTTCTTTTCCACGTTTGCCCTTTTACCTTTTTTCATGCTCTAACTTCCCCTCATTTCCTTTCTCCTCCCTTGTAGTCTAGCTTCAGCTTGCTCTAAGTACCCTTCATCCTTTGAAAACATGAATTAAACACTGTTGCCAGCCATCAGATAAATTATTCTGCTTTTTTCTTCTGCCTTCCTGTGTTTGAATACTTTTAGCTCACAGCTCTTTCAAACAAAACCCTATGTGTTTCTCCAAGCAAAGGACCTAACACGTTGGAGCTCTATGCTGTGGTGATTCTTAGTTACAATTGTAAGCATGATTAGCATCCACAATAATACTTGTCAGCTTGAGTTACACTGCAGTCTGTTTGACATATGGATACTTTACCAATGTCAATAGAAATGACATTGACCTTAGAGAGAAAACTGTCACATAGGTACTAGAAAGCTGATATGTTAATAACTGAAAATTACTTATCTCAAAACCAACATTTAGGGTTTCATACATATAGCACAGAGCAAAATTTTTATTCTATTATAAAAGCTGCCTCTGTATATCTGCATACAGATGCATACTTACATGCGAATGTATGATTTTAATATCGACTAGGTCACAAATTACATTCTCAAGAGCTTTCAATAGTAGAAGCTGACTTAATATCCGTCAGGTATTATTCTGAACATATATTTTGTGTTACAGAGCATGGGTAGGTAACTAAGTAGGTTAGATACCAGCTAAACCTGTTAAGAGTCCACCATCCAGTAGTTCACTAAGGATATGAACACAATCCCACTGAAATGCATAGAAATTTCACCATAATCTTTCAGTTGATATGATGCTTTCAATAATGTAATGTACCAGGGTTATACACATTTCACCAGAAAATTTGTATCATGTTTTCCATTTATGAAGATGGCATTGTACACATTATGATGCAAACTGAAAAAGCATGTCATTATTTGAGACATAATAAAAACAACCAGTAGAGTATGTCTGGTTTACATTTCTGTATTGTGAAACATGGGAGATAAAAGAACTTTGCATCTAATGTAGGTGTTTCAATGGTCACCATACCTGGGATGGCTAAGCACAGCATTTGTTTACAGATTTAGACTGTGTTTTATTATATGACATATGAAGAGCTGCTTGAGCAAATATGAGCCATTGTCTGGGAATGTCTGTAAGAAGAGCATAATACAGTCAGAACAATGCAGTAAATTTGGGGTTCTTTATAGCTTCCTTGGAGATGTTTCCCCTGGCTTCTAATACCAATGAAATGCTAAGTATGTTAATTCAATTTAGTACTTCATCATTATTGGTGGAGGTAAAATAATGATGCACTAAATTCAGGCTGAATGATAATGGAAATCCTATATTCATTATATGTGTACTAAAACCAAGTGAGTTTATTATAACACTAAAATAAATCCCAAAAAAATTCAGGAAACAATTGTTAAACTGCTATTTTAGTGTCATTAGTAGAGTCAGTCTCTGTAACTAGAGATTGTCCTTGATCTCTTTCCATCTTCTCCCCTTTCAAAATAAAACTATACCTAATATATTGAATGCTTTTTAATGTGAGGGTGACTGAGCACTGGCACATGTTGCTTAGAGGAGTTGTAGAGTTTGCCTCCCTGGAGATATTCAAGGGCTGTCTGGACACTGTCCTAGGCACCCTGCTCTAAATGATCGTGCTTCAGCAGGTGGGGTGAATAAGATGACCTCCAGAGGCCTTTCTAATCTCAACTGCTCTGTGATTAAATGATAAGTTACATTTTGGTGTTGGAATCAGTTTCTTATTTCCTCTCAAAATTCTCAGGCAACATATGTATTACTCATTGTCCAATGGCAAGAAATCCATAGCTGGAGATGGTGAGAAGAAAGGATTTGGGGCCATACCAGCTGCTGGTAACATCCAAACTGGAGTCAGTACTTATGCTTCTGAAAGTGTTTTCTGCAAATAGAGCCTGGATGAAATTGAAAGAAGATTGGTGCAGGTATTTTAGAAAGATGTTAATAACTAAATGAGGATGTTTTACTGTGATTTCATTCTGTTAAACATCCTTAGCATGAGAAAATTTATTTTTTAGCATAGCTTATTCTTCTAATATGTTGAGGTCTTTAAATATTTATCAATGTTATCTTCTATTATTTATATATGAGGATACAGAAAAAATTACAAAATAGAGTATGGGAGATTTAAGAAAAATGTTTTTTGTATATGGTTTCATACAACAGTCAGTCTGACTCTTCTTACATATAAGTTCCTGCTGCATCTGACATTTATTGGGTCAAATCTTCACTTTTATGTGCAAGAGAAATAGTTATTATAAAGAATTCTGTTTGATAATCTATTTTGCATATGCTGGTTTCTATTTTAAATGTTCTTTCTGGCTAAATCAAAGCTTCTTCACTGGCATGCTGAAAAGCACCCCTCTAAGCAGCACATCTCTTGCCAGATTTCAGCTTCCTAGCCCCAGCTACTTCTGTGCTAGATCTGTTTGCAAAAAGTGGCAGTGAAATATATGGTGATGAAAGTGTTTTGTTCAATAATTGTCATTTCATTCAGTCTGAACTGTTTCAATTCCCCCTTTTCATGTCCACAGAATTTTCCTTGAACATATACCAGCTCTTGATATTTGGACAGGGGAGAGAGAAGGCTAGGCATTAGTGGAGGAAATGTCAGGCAGCTTTTACTTTTCCAGAAATATTTTCACTGAAAATATCTGAGTATAAAGTAAATGCAATGCCCATGATGCTTCCTTTTCCAAAATGAGGACTTGGTATTATAGCCACCTTTTTCTCCAGAAGAAAGGGCAACACAGACTCTTCAGAAGCATCTCAGCTTATAAATACACACAAAAAGTTTTTAATGCTTCATCACTGATTTTTTTATTTCCATTATTTTTCCCAATTACTTTTTTTTTCACAATGCACACAACCTCTCAGAGGTCTCTGCATTCCCAAGTAAATGAAGTCTTGCTCTGCTTGGAAAACTAACAGGAGACAGCAAGGTCCTTATACCTAAACTAGTGGTGTAGGCTGCATTTCTGGATCTAGGCAAGTGCTGTGGTTTGTACTGGAGCTGAGTTCATCAGTAATTTCTTCCTGCTCCTCAAGAAAGAAGGAAGCAAAGGCAGTGGTATGAGAAGACAATGCACTGGATGCTAGGCATGAGTCTTATCTGGAGAAACAGGGAAACTAAGATGCTGGAGACCTTCACAAAGAGCAAGCTCTAGTAGACCATCTGTTCAGCTTAGCCTGACAGCTTGAAAAATCTGCTGCTGTAAGCACAGGAAACTTTTTGTATGCAGAAGTGTTATCATGACTCTTATTTCATCCTTCAACCACACCCTAATTCAGGTTTTGATTTGTTTCCTTTTGTTTTGAGAACTGTCTGGTAGATCCAAAAGACTTTAAAAAATTAGTGTGCTCCATTATTTGAATTTCAACATCTGGCTTATTTTAGCTCCAAAAGACTGACTTATGTCCAAACAATAATAGAAAAACAACTCCAACTACTTAAAAATCACTGACAATGAAGCATGGGAACTGTTGTGTGCCATTTCTGAAAGGTGGACAATGGCTGCCAAGTCAGGGTTCAATCAATTATATAAAGAAAATGAATGTTTCATGTGGCTGTTTATTTTGTCAAGTTGCTGGATTGGGTAAACTTTTGTGGTTTTTTTATAATAGGTTCTCTATCATTTTCCTATTTCAGAGTGTGTTGGTTGTTATGGAAACGTGTCATTAGCATGAGTCAAGCTTAGCCACAGCCACATGGGCAAAATAAAAATGGCTTATATATTAGTCGAACATTGATGTAAATGTATGGCAACTAATAAAGATTTGCATGATGTTTGTGGCTGTGCATATGTGTGTGTTTGTATGTACATAAATATATATAAGCAACTCATGAAGCTCTGATATCCAGTTTTTAATCTGCATAGGCTTGAGAGGAAGTTACATGGAGTGTCCTAAAACACAGTCCAGGAAAAAAATTGTCATATGACCATATTGTATATTCTCTATGTCATGCATTTTGAAGAGAGTTCTTTTTGGAGGTATGCTAGTGTTGTATTAAGATTTACAGAATATGTAAGAAATACATAGTAATCATTGTCTGTACTTAATTTCCCATGTTGTCCTCTTTGTGGTATTTGTTTCGTGCATATTTCATCATATTTCTTCATGTTGCTCATTCCTTCTACAGGTCTAGAGCTACATGTTAGGCTGACTAAAAATAAAATCTGTACTATGGCAAGGTCTGTGAAAATGGTACATCAAGTCCTTTTCCATCATTTTTGCATAAAGTCATTTTGTATGAGCTGAGGACAGTAACATAGTAGATGAAGTAAAATAGCTATAGACTGCACGTATTTAATGTTAAATTTAATGTTAAATAAATGTAGTCTATAATTTTTTTAAAATATCCTTTAAAAGAGAACTCTGATTACAACTGAATAAGCATCCAGGTAAATAGTAGCATGCTTAATTAAGCATAAAGATCTACAAATGATACTGTTTTTATTTTTGATCACCTAAAAGATAATACGTATATGTAAGTACCATAAAAGGAAATGCTTATTTGTAGATGAAATGGATTTGCACAGAGATAGTTACCTTTTCTTTAAAAATTTTCACCTGATATTCAACTCTGTTCCATTCTGAATTTGACAAAATCTAAGACTGGTTAAACTGGGAGTTCTTGTACAAAGCATCTTGTAAATCAAAAATAATAGAGCTAGAAGCATGATGACTTACCAATAGCAGTATCTGTTTAAACCCAGATTAATTTAAAATGTATTTTTGAATTGTAGCTCTGGCCATGAAGTTCCATTCCCTCTTTCCAATTGCCTAATTGTCTGATTTTTTAAAATGCCATACTGGGAAGTGCTGATCTGAATTTCTTGAAAATAATAAATCTTGGAAAGGAGTTAGACTTATCTCACCTACCCTTACCCAAACAAAAGTGCATTTTTCAATACCAGCATAGTTGTCTAGACCATATTTATGACTATGAGACAGTAGAATGGAAGGCTTCTTCCAATAACAAGCAATGAAAATCCTCTTATTTACCTAGTCATGGATGTGATCAGTTCCTTGTAGTACTCACCTCTATACACCAACTATAAATGGAGCTTAAATAGTGAAGGTAGACTAGCTACACTATTAGAATCTTACATTAGGTGAGATGAATCTGACTTTGTTTAGAAGTTTCTATTTTTTGTTTGAGACACTTCCTCAGCAAGAGATCAAAGTGTAATCACTGTCTTTCTCTGACAGAATGAATTCTATGATTGCCGTATCAAACATTGTTTTCTACGTACTTTCAGTCTGTTTGATAGCTTTTTCATTTAAGACTTATGAAATGTAATCTTAATGTACTTTCTTTAGGTCTCCACCATCTCAAACTTTTGATTTAATTTGTGCATTGCATCACTTCACAAAGGTGCCACGCTTTAGTCTCTTGTGTGCTCTTTTTTTTCTGACAGCTTATTTTTTCTTGACTGTCTCTTTTCAAAATTTTTACATCTTTCCCAGCTGCTTATAGTCTCTTGATGGTTCCCCTGATGCTTAAGAGGGTTTTCTCTACTGATTATATGATTCTCAAAATGATTCCTCTTTATTGGTATTATCACTTTTAGCTCCACATGAGTTGTTTCCCCCTGTACCAGTTGCAAGAATGCAATTTAGATCCTCAATGGAGATTACAAGCAGGGCTGAGCCTTGTCTTGTCTGTTCTCCTAACACAATTAGGAGGAAGCTAAAGGCTTTCATTCTGTGAAAAATAATTCCCTTTCTTTTTTTTTCCCCAAAATATTTTAGAAAAGGTGCCATCTGAAATATTTCTGATCCTCTGAAACTTGTGGAAAGTTTCTTATTTATTCATACTTTCTTATTTTGTGAAAGGCAAAGAAGAAAAATAATTTTGGCTGTGGAAAAGGCATACTAAACCCGCTGGCTATTTGAACTGGGTTAGCAGCTGCCTTATCTCACTGAACAGCAAAACTACACCAGCAATTAATTCTGATCTGTGTTTAATTTTGTTAGCTTTATTTCTTCCATATGTGGAAAATATGATTTTTTCATGAAATGTAGGGTACAGCTTGTGTAGGTTAGCATAGTTTCACTGGAATATTTCCTAGTTTCATGACTTTAGGGTCTGAGTTTGAGAGACTGGAATGATATAAAGTATTCCAAGCTATTTATGTGGCTCTTCAACCCATTTTATTAGTACTGGACTAATAAACATTGCAGTAGTGGTAGCTTTATTTGAACAGTAAAATATGTAAGTAAACAAATAAAGAGTTGTAAGGATTTCCAGCAGAATAATGAAATCATTCTTTTTCTAATGACATAAAGGTGGGATGAGATAAAACAGAATCATATCAATAAGCAAATATTTATAAACAATGTTTATAAAAAGGGAGTTTAAAAAGTCTTATAAGTCTTGGACTAGGTCTTTTTCTGTCACAGGCTTTAATTAACTTCAAATTAATTCAGCAAATTTATGCCTACTTAAAGATATGACTTGTCCTTGGGATTAGAATAGTGTTAGTTCTTTTTTTAGTTCTTTTTTCTTTTTTTTGGACATCAGCAGTGCTGGTGGGAGACAAGGAAAGTATTTGGAAAACTTTAGAAATCAAGATTTGTATATCCTTGATAAAATGGTCTTGACTTCAAAAGAAAAATAGTACTGCTGGAAACAGGATCCCAACCCAAAATTAATGGCATCTGAGTGTATCCCCATAAATATCCTGGAGCTTCGCAGCAGTTGGAAGGGTGCTGAATGGGGCTTAATAGCGAATTAATGATTTAACAGAAGTGTATATTTGAAATGTGTTTTCACAATACATAATAAGCTTTCCTCTACAAATTTTTAAGGAAACTTCTTACAATACATTTTTGTGTGTGTGTATTGCTTTTCTTGTTACAGAACAAGTAAAACTAGGTGAAATAAGTGCATTTGTAGGATTTATTAGTTCTGAATTCTGTAAGATTTACAGAGAAGTCAAACTACTTGTGGAGCTATCGCTGAGGAAAAGGGTAAATTCACTAACATTTTGAATAACCAGCATTTTACTTGTTTTTGGTTTTTTTTTTTACTACTCTTGTCAGAAATTTCCTGGTGACTCACCTTGGGTTTATTGTCTATCCAAAAATTAAAAAAAAAAATCTGTATTCTTGCTTAAATTTTAAGATTAAGTATACTGAAGGAATAATTAACAATGCAGGGGATAAATCAATACTATAAACCAGCCTGAAATGTTTACTGAAGAAATTTATATGTCTTATAAGCTCCAAATAGAAGACAGTGTGTCTGCTGTGAAGAGCATAACTTTGTGGACATGAAATGCAAGAGTATATTCTGGTAACAACTACAGAAAAGACGTGAGAACCACAGACAATCAGTTAAATATCAGGTCCCAGCACCTGTCCTAAACTGGTCTTCGAATGTATGAAGAAATGAATAATCAGAGAAAGAGAAAAAATACATTACAATTATAAAAATATTTGATGAAGCCCATTTTTTTTATCTGGGGAATCAGTAGTTTCAAAAGGTTGTCAATAGCTTGTAAGGATTTGTCGTGGTTTAAACCCAGTCAGGCAACTCGGTCACTCACTCCCCCCCCTTCTTTCCCTCCCCCTACTCCCGAAGGGATGGAGAGGAAAACCGAAAAGAATGCAACTCCCAAGGGTTGAGATAAGAACAGTTTGGTAACTAAGGTATAACACAAATCACTACTGCTACCACCAATGATAACAATGATAAAGGAAATAACAAGGGAAGAGAATACAACATCTCGCAACCAGCCAACCGAGAACTCCTCCCCCCAGCCCGACCAAGCTCTGACCGATACCTCCTCCAATCCCACCATCCCAGTCCTTCCAGGTAACTCCCAGTTACATCCTGGGCATGACGTGCTGTGGTATGGAATACCTCTTTGGCTAGCTTGGGTCAGGTGTCCTGTCTCTGCTTCCTCCCGGCTTCCCCTCCTCCCTGGCCGAGCATGAGGCTCACAAAGCCCTTGGCCAGACCAAAACATCAGGCCAAAAGTCAAAACACAGCACTGCACCAGCTACGAGGAAGGAGAAAAATGACTGCTACTGCTGAATCCAGGACAGGATTCTTCCCAACTCCACCCTCCCCCACAAAAAAAACCAAACCAAACCAAAAAAACAAACAGCGTAATCAGGAAATAATCTGTGTGCATAGTCAGCCTATGCAAACATTCATATATTCTGACCTGCATGCTTTAAACTAGAAGGAATTCTGAACTACTGTTTATACGAACTACTAGTTTATCCAAATGCCAAATCGTATGACCAATACCTACACGGGGAACAAATTTCTAATGGGAGATACTTCCCTAACCTCAGAGAAAACATCATTCAGGAAAGATGAGATTCAAAGATTGAAAGTTGAAACTAAAAAGTGGGGACAAAATGAAGCCAACATTTCTAATGACAAAGGCAATTAAATTAGAACAATTTGTTCTGAGATCTGGTTAATGCAATGCTATGTAAGAACTTCATATGAGGACTGCATAGTTTTATAAAAGTTGTACTATAAATGAAACAGAAGTTGAGGGCTTTACACAGTAAGATTCATTATCCTTTTGCATGCAAAATTTACTGGTTTCTGTTTCCAGTATTTGAAATTCTAAGCCTGGTATTTATTAGAAGTGTGCTATTTGCAAGAGAAGTATGGCCCATACAAGTAGCCAGAGTACCGTTTTGGCACCCACAGAACTGCTCATAAAACAAATAAGGCCTGAAAAGACATTAGTGACAATGACAACAGAAGGAATTCCACTTACGTAACAGAAAAAAAAAAAAAAGAGCTCCCCAAGAAGAGGGGCACAGTTCTGTAGCAGGGACACAGCATGGAGGTGGGAGGGAGAGCCAGGCAGAGAAGCTGAATGTTGTTTACTTCACAGTGGCTGGGATCTCCCTGTGGATATCAGAAATGCCACATAAACACATTGAGTAATTTAAAAGCTTGGCTGAGCTAGAGGCAGACAGTGACTGCTGAATTCCTCCAGTGTGTCAGCTCATCTGGAAACACCCAAGAATGACTGATAATGGTGGGTAGGAGGAATAGGTTGCCTTGAAGAGTGATGCTTTTTAGGGGCCATTATTTCAGCTAACCAAATGTCATAATTTCTGTGAAAAAGTGGCTCTGTTTTGAAAGAAAATAATAAGGATTAAAAAAAAAAAAAAGCAAAAACCTCCCACCCTATTGTAGGGCACTAGAATGAATTTTTAAATATCTTGAAAAAATGAAAGTAGTTTATTTAGGAATTCCTAAATGCCTTACTGTCCTTGTTGTCTTTCATTTTTTAGGAAGGACCCCAGGGTTTCTTGCCTCTTTACTGTCAGCCATGTGGCCTTGTTACAAATGAATGGTACATGGTATATTGGTTTTGTGGCAACACAGATAAAATTCTGGGGTTCCTATGTATTCTGTATATATATAATTAACATTCTGTATAAATATCTATATGTCAATATCTAATATATCTATGTCTATATCATCTATATCTATACCTAATCATCTATCTATAGCATATCTGTATCTGTATATCTATCATCTATCTATCTATCTATCTATCTATCTATCTATCTATCTATCTATCTATCTATCTATCATCTATCTATCTCTCCATTTGAGGAAATTCTCAAGTATAGGCCATACATTCCCCCATTCCCTTTTTCTTACTGGGTCAATCAGTATAGATTACCCAGAGACAGCTTTTAGGCTGCACTACTTGCTAATCAAAGTTGACAGATGGTAAATTTAGTTTCAGGCTAAGCCTATAGGCTACTTCTGCTCTATAATTCAGATGTGGAATTTAAGCTTTATGATGCTCTGTGCAGTGCCCTGGTCAGATCTGATAACACTACTTGCAGAGTAGGAATAGTACTCTGCTTGGAGGTAAGGCCAGAGAATCTTTCTCGGTTGCCACTCCGCTTACTGTGTGGTTGTAGGTACCCTTTTTGTTTTAAGCTTTTCTTGCTTTTCTGCTCCATTCCTACAAGTACAGTATGGATCAGTGCATGGAGGAAATTGCCAGTGAGTGGAGACTGGGACACAGGACTGCAATATGCCACTTGGTTTACAAACTATAACATTTCTAAAAATTGCACTTCATTGAACTTGTATGAACTAAGGGAGGAGATGTTTTTAGTAAGTTGATTTCTGTCTTCTGATTTCATTGCATTAGAGGTGCATCCAAATATTACTAGCTACTGTAAATGAAGTTAGATTTGTTTATCCCACCCAAAAAGCACTGTAAACACACCCCACAGTTTTCAGAAGGCAAATTTGCACACAGTATTTTCTCAAAGTCATTATTTATATTACTTCAAGACTTTTCATTGGATTTATACTCAAGAAAAGTAATGCTTAGAGTCAAATGAGAAAATTTGAATTAAAAGCAAAACTATCAAGATGTAATGTGATATGCGGATAGACTCCACAACTCGTTAAAGTTGTAAAGTAGGTATGCTTTATTCAGCACCGAGGCACATGGGGGATAGTTCCTCCAAAGGCATGCGCAACTCAGCATCATTTCCCTCTACATTTATTCTCAAAAGTTATACATATGCATGAGGTTGCACAACATGCCTATACATATTCATGTCCTATCCCTGCTTTGTATTATAATGAAATAAGAAGTCCTTTGCTCTTCCTTGAGCCTAAACTTTTCATCCCTAGTCGTTACGCATGCTCCCTGGGGGCTTGGTCATTGTCCAAACCACAGAGCCAGTTTCAGCCAGCCTGGGAGTCCAAATGATGGGAACCAAGTCACGGTCCCTACCTCTTAACAATAGCCATGTCCTTACATCTTGTTCTAGCACTGGGAGTATGATAAGCATGAACAAGCAGTTACATTGTCAGGCAAGAGGCTTAACCTAATCCCTGTACATCGGTTAACCCTTCTCAGCAAATGCATGGTTGGTGCTCTTTTTTGTTTTAACATGTCAAATTATATTTCACAGAAAAATAAGAAGAAAATGGATTACATGTACTTATACTCAAAATTTGGATGTAAATTAGCATTTAAGCTTTTTCAAGCAGTAAAACAAAAACTTGTGACCCATTTTCTCATGAAATAGCAACATCTGGAGAAGTGAAATCATCTCAGGTAAAATATCTTATGTCTCCAGAATATACATTTTGTATATGTGGGCATGCACATGAATACATATATCAACCTTTTCTTTTAGAATGCATTAATTTTTGCACAGCTGTTGTGTTAGGCTAAATACAGAAATCTTTGTTTCTCAACCAGCTTTCAAGAGCAAGGAAGGTTGTTGTAGACCAGCTTCACAGGCACATATCCTTTGGTGAAGCCAGTATTCTCCTGCAGATTCTTTCTGCATGCATTTTCACTTCAACAGCTGTCAAATGAGGACTATTGATGCTGATGACTTGCTAAGTATGCTTTTATTCTTGGCATGCCCATTTATTCACACAGATGGGAGAAGCCTAAGTGAAGTGACTTCTCTACAGTCCACATAGCTGGCTTTAATCAAATTGTTTAAGTTACTTCTTCCTCTTCCCAAGGTCATGGGAGGCTGGGGGGGTGAGGCACATGGAATAGATGGACAGACAACACAAGTCTTCCTTTGCATGCTTCCTGTCTTTAATAGATACACTATTGGTTTTGTATTTTTCTGAGTTTTAGATTGCAACAGTGGTTTTTGCCCTGCAGTGTAGGAAATTTCAGATTTTTTTTGAGTTCTGGAATGAAATCTCAAAGCAGCAGCGGATGAGAAATAGGCCTTCATCTTGCCTTCTCATGTCAAATTGTTTTATGTGGAATTTCTCCATGTTACATGCCATTCACCTGTCACTGTGCTGCACATTAGCCCAAAGCCTGTGTTACACTGAGGCTTTAATTTGAATACTTCAGATGAAGATTTACTGGAAAGAAGAGCTCAGGTGGAAAGTAAACTTTCCTCCAATACTGGCTGACATCATAGACACACCACCTCATGTGACATGGATTAAACTGTACAGTCCCCTGACTTTCCTCACTCCGTTCAGGCTTTCATCTGTACCTGAATGTAAAGGAACATAAAGTGTGTAACTGTCCTTTGCACATGGTTAATTGCAGTCACAGAAAACTTACAAGTTTAGTTTTTTTTAATACTGTGTTTCTATTCACTGTAAATAACAACCTTAATTTACTTTATGAGTCATTACATTATTCATACCAGTGACATCATATTGTCATCATCAGACAACAATGATGAAGCTTTATAATGAAAAGACAGTAAGGCATCCAATAAAATTTTTATTGCTGTTGATTCACAGAAACAGAAGAATATTTAAACGCTACTGTAATTTTTAGATTATTGTCTTTTATTGACCATTACATTGATAACTCTCTTACAGTTGTTTCTCCATACTAATTAGGTTAACTGAAGAAAGACAAATACACATTGGGCAATTTCATATAAAATTAACATTTCACAGATGAAGCTGCTTTTTCTAAATGTATATTAATGTCTTCTACAACATCTGGCAGACTCATCCACCTAATAGGCTCAATAAGGATTTTAGAGCTCTTCAGATTTCAAATTTCAAGTTCTGTAAGTATGGTGCCATAGACTGTGCACTTAAAAATACCCAGATCATGAAACAAGAATAAATCTTTGACTTGGTTTTATGTTTTATCATGACATAATTACAGTTTCTTTCTACTTAATTATGCTCTGCATGCACCAAGTCCAGAGTAGGAGGAGGAGGAGGTGCTCCAAGTGCTGGAGCAGATTCCCCTGCAGCCCCTGAAGAGACCACAGTGTAGCAGGTATGTCCCTGCAGCCTGCAGAGGGAACTGTGCCAGAGCAGGTGGATATTACCTGAAGGAACTGTGGAGAATGCATACTGGAGCTGGTTTATCCTGAAGAACTGCAGCTCTTGGAGAGGTTAGGGGAAAAGTGTGAGGAGAGACTGATGGAGAGGAACTGTTATGGACTGGCTGCAAACACTATTCCCCAACCAGCTGTGCTCTGGATGAGGGGCAGTGGGTAGAGGAATCTGGAATGAAGGAATGAAGTTGAGCATGTTTTGCCCATGGTGGTAACTGGCAAATGATCTCACTTTCTCTGTCCACAAGTTTTTATCTTATCTTCCCATGGTCCAGCCCAGGAAAGAGAATGACACAGCAGCCAGGTGGGAATCTGACTGTTTGCCAAAGATAACCCACCACACAGTAAAATGCTGATCGGACTGTCTTGTAGAGGGACATTTTTCCCCTTGAAATGTGTTGGGGTCTTGATAGGTGCGTAGTTAGTATATTAGTTAGTATATTATGGCTGCTGGTCTTACATTCAGTCTTCTCATTTCATTTTCACATGTTGCGTTTCCTATTTGCTATCTATAACTTTCTGTAAAGTGTGATTCTTTATATGCTGTCTGGACTTGGGTCTTTATATAGTGCATTTAGAATTTAGGTGTTCGAATCAAAATTTGCTTGTGAATATGCCTTGACTTCATGCCTCAGATTTTATTAGAAGCTTTCTCTATAACACAGTCATAAAATTTTGCTATTAAGAAATCTTATTTTTCATCTGACTTTCTCAATCACTGTTCCTTTCTCTCTTTTTTTTTTTATTAAAAATCAGAATTCATAGCTAAGTACACTATCAATCTTCCTTCAATTTGACATTTGCAGCAGGTTGTTGGTTATACTCTGCTTTTTTTTTCTCTTAGCAGGTCAGTTGGGGTTGTGATTTTTCAGATACAATACAAACAATCCTTTTCAGAGATCACGTATGATTCCACCCCCCCTTGTTAACTGTAGCTTGAGAGGGCTGGAAACAGCATAATAACAGAAAGAAATATACCCAATTTTTGTAATCTCAATTTCTTCTCTGCAAAAGTATGGTTTTGCTACAAACAAAGGACAAAAAAATGCCCTATGTTTTTTTGAAACAGCTTAATAAAAAGCTATTGTGCAGTCGAAATGTGACAGCTGACTACATGAGCACTCCTACTTGAATTACTTGAGAGGAGTTATGCCAGGCTTACTTAAGGCAGTGAAATTCACTAATCACAAAAAATTATCAGATCATGCCTTTATAGTTCACCTTTAGATTTAAGGGACAAAATATTCAGCAATACATTTTTATTGCAATGATCCCTTTGCTTTCAATCTGTTTTTGTATATTCACTTTCATATTTAATGTCTTAAGTGTTATTTAGAAACCACTTCTTAATGAAAAACTATATTGATGATTTACATATGAATCATTCAAGTGCTTTTCCTTATTGAATTTGTCATATGAAATTTGCCATATTTTTTTGTTAACCCAACGAATGTAAATGAGTAAATACTTGTTACTGAAAAGTCATAAATTCCCTCAATGTGAAGAAGCATATGTCGTGGTTTAAGCCCCGTCAGTAACTCAGAACCACTCAGTCGCTCGCTCGCTTCCTCCCACTTCCACCCCCGGGGAGGAGAATCGAAAGAATGTAACTCCCCCAGGCTGAGATAAGAACAGTCCAGTAACTAAGGTATAACACAAACCCACTACTGCTACCACCAATAATAATAATGATAAGGGAAATAACAAGGGAAGAGAATACAAACGCTCACCACCCGCCAACAGATACCCAGCCTGACTGAGCAGTGATCAAGCCCTTCTGGGTAACTGCCCCGAGTTTATATACTGGGCATGACGTGCTCTGGTATGGAATACCTCTTTGGTCAGTTTGGGTCAGGTGTCCTGTCTCTGCTTCCTCCTGGCTTCCCCTCCTTCCTGGCAGAGCATGAGACTCAGAAAGTCCTTGGTCAGAGTAAACATTACTGAGCAACAACTGAAAACATCGGTGTTATCAGTGCTGTTCCCAGGCTGAAAGTCAAAACCACAGCACTGCACCAGCTACTAGGAAAGAGAAAAACGACTGCTGTTGCTGAAACCAGGACAGCATAGCAGTGTCTTTCCACATTATGGGAATAAAGACTATAGTCTGGTACGGTTGCAGAGGCTACATTTGAATATTTCATTAGCTTTCAATTTAAGACAACATACTTTTGTGCTGTGCTCTTTAATGCTGTAACAACATAGTGCTGCACAAATATAAATTATTATAAAGCCACCATCTAAAATAACAATATGAGGAGCCAAAGATACATCTACACAACAGAGTATCAAAGTCAAAAGAAGGAAACTTTCCTTATGGTTGGAGCAGAACAGATTACTCTGAGCACTCTTTTCCTGATGATGTATATATCCCATAGGCTTTGGAAACACAGTAGAAACATGGTGCAGTTCTGGAGTCCTCAACATAAGCCTTGGGTAACATGGTCTTGTGTGAGGCGTCTGTGTCCATGGCAGGGGGGTTGGAACTAGATGATCTTAAGATCCTTTCCAACCCTAAGCATTCTATGACTCTATGATTCTATGATTCTGTGATTCTATGGTCCAGTTCCTGCCTCTACACCTGTGGCAATGGACTCACAGACTCCAGTTGTGGTGCAACAAAAATCATTTATTGAGCAAGCTTACAGGCTTTTATAGACCCTTGCCTAGTGGTTAGTAACAGTTAGCAGTGGTTAGCTCTTTTCGGCACTTTTCCATCACGTAACATCATACACTTTTTCCAGCCAATGACATTACTGATCCCATGTCTTTTCAATCAGTCACATAATTGTCCACGTGCCTTTGATTAATTAACTTGTGCCCAGATGTATAAGCACATTTTTCTGCTACCACTTCTTGCTACATTGTTACTTTCCATTTTCCTTGAACACACATTCTTTTGTTCCCTCAGCCCATATTGGGGACTTTCCACTAGCTCCTGGGAAAGTCCTGGGTACAACATCTCATCTTTGTCTTCAGTAACTTCTTTGTTTCAGTATCTACAGCTCTGGGAAATTATCTGGTGTTTGAACTTCAATTCCTCTGTACTCCCATGGTTTGCAGCTGATGGGGGTCAGGATATTCATGCTCTCGTCCAGGTCTGCTGGAACAGCCTCCCATGCAGCACTCTCCACATACACCTAAAACTTGTAACACATCAGAGGACAAGGTGTGCTGTTCTGAGTGCATACTGTTAAACTAGATGGGCTTCTTGGCAAGACTTTCTCTCAAAGCTCTTCCTGAGGCAACGCTGCACTACCACATCTCAGGACCATGCCTAAATAATATGGTGTTGGTTGCAGATTTACGCTGGTATGGATGTTGGCTTTATGACTGACAAGGCCACCTGGAGCAGTTCTCTTGAAAAGTAGGTTTCCTCAGATAATAACAAATCTAAATCTGATCTGTGTCTTCTTGCAATGAAGAACTAATTCCACTATAACTAAATTCTGCTGTTTTTCTTTGAGAGAAGTTGTAGACTGTTGAAGTATTTGATTCTATAGGTATTTTGTTCCTGCTGTTGCTTTGAATATGGATGGTTCTTTAATGGGTTTTGCTGCAAAGAGTATAAGGTTTTGCTTGGTGTCTGCCTGCCAGTTCTTGTAGGCCTATCAACTGCTGTAATTTCTGTTTGACACAGAAAATTTGGCTAAATGTTCTGTTTGCTCTGTGCGAGGATTATGCTGAGTTGCCAAACCTAAACTGCTGCAGCCCTTTCTATTATCATTTGAGTAGCAGTCAGGTGAAGGAATCTTATCTCCCCTGAAATTAGTATCTGTTAATTAAGCTAGAACAGGAAAACTTTTACTGTCACCCTCCTCTCACCCAATGAGGGCCAATACGCAAACCAAATCATCCTCATCATTCTCATAACTGACTGATAGAAAATACATAATTTTTTCCATGACCCAGAACTTTTCCAGAGCTCAGTGTAAACATCACAACGAAGGAGAATCTGAAAATACAACATTGAACTTCCTGAACTACCAAGTTGAATTTGAATTTTTGAAAATCAGATAAACATCTCAAACTGAGACCCTCAATGCTTCTGAAGTCCCCGCTTCTAAAGCTGATGTCATGGAGGAATTGTCTCAGAGTCACAGATTCTAAAAATCTGTGATCTCCTGCAATTTACTGGGCAATTTGGCAAGGATACCAGTCAAGGTTTTATTGGATACTTCTCTCTGTTTTGGCAAGCATTAGTTGAAACAGATGTTTATATACAACATTTTTATTTCTGAAACATGCTTCATCTTAAAACCAGTTTGGTTTAGTGCCCATGCTCCTCCTATTGAAAAGCTGTTACTGAATATTCCAGCTCTGATGATTACAATTTCTAATTTCCAACTCAAATGTATTTATGGCCCATCTAGAAATATTTTTATAAGGTCAACATTGTTGTTTATTTTAAATAGCTTTTCTTCTCCTCTTGTGTTTACTCCTAACCACTCCATCTATTTATGTAAAGCAATCTTAACACATCTCAGTTCATTTTACTAAATTAAACAAAACAAGACATTTTGTCTTACGTCATATGGCCTGCAGTACTCTCGGAACCTCATTGCATATATCTTAGAACTGCATTTGTTATTTGATGGAAGTGTCACATTAGTGCCAAAAACAATTCAGCTGCATCAAACTATGTTTCTTCTCTTCCAGCTCTTTAAGAGCAGAACTTACTTTTGTTCCTCCTTAAGTATATCACCTTGCTTTAGTATTGTTCACCACCATATTTATCCACTTCTGTATTGTGCTGTTGCCTGCTTCACATTGTTTTATGAAAAAATTTCATCAGTTAGCCTTTACTTTTTGTACCTCATGAAATGCAATGTAAATGAAAATATTAAACAAGATCGGTACAATGACTAATCCTTGACTAACTCTGTTAGTAGATGATCCTGGCTGATTATTCCCTTCTCAGATCTGTCAGTTGCCAGCTGGTTTTCAGTCAGTTCACCATCCACCACAAAACTCTGCACCAGCTCTTATGTTACCCACTGTTTAAATCCCATAGGTAATCTAGCAGATGTTTTACCATATGTCTGATAGGTTAACTATATTGTTATTTCGTCACTTACAGGCTATAGATATGAGGCTAATCTGATTCAATGATTTTTGCATAACTTATTTTGGATTTTATCTCATTTTCATTTACCCCAGCTCCTGTATTACTTCCCTAAGTAAATGCGTTATTTTCTTTAAAATAACTTGATTTTAACCTGTAATTTATGAACTCATTACCTTCACATAAATGATGGATTTAGGTAGAGTAGGGAATTCTACAGGGCTTGTGGGAGGCATGCTGGAATTCTTTTTCTGTCAGAATAAACAGTTGGACTATGCTTTTCTTAACTCTTATATCTCTTAGTTTCTCACATAGGATATGCCAACCAGTGAATCTCCCATTTCCCTCCTTCTGAATCTTCTTTCAGATAAAGTGCCTAAATAGTCACTGGAATACAGAATGAGAATGAATCCAGCCTGGTACTTTTTGGAAAGAAGAGGCACCTAACCTCCATTCCTAACCATAATTTGTAAATGCATTATTTATACAAGCTAGAACAGACTAGACAGGAGAGATTAAGGAGAGTTCCTCTCCTGTTTTGCCAATGTATTTTTCACCTGTTGGGCCTTTTGGGAAGTGAGACCTGGACTTTGAACTCTTAGAGGAAAAGAATTAGAGTGCTCTTACTAATAAGCAATTGATAAAAAAGAAGTGTAAAACAACTTTTCATCTTGTTCTGGCAGCTTTGTGAATATGGTCTTACATTTTTCTCTAAATTTATTAGAAAACCTGGAAAGAAACATACTGTTGTAGATCTAAAAGAATTGACTGTTTCACTTCGTTTAGATTTGTTTAATCATGAGGGGAAGTGACAGTGAAGTGGAAGTTTGTTTCTTTTGGCAAAAGTTTCATACATAAAAGTGTTTTATTACCCACAATTGAGACTAAAAGGGGGTGTTTTTATTATGGCTTGTTTGCTGAAATAACTAATCAGTTCATACCTGACTACAAACAAGTGATTTCTGTTTCTTTGTCCAGCTCCTTGGTTTTCATAGAAATACCTAACACGTTGAATCAGATTAAATTCCTCTTAAGCTAAATATTGAGGAAAATACAAAAAAGAGTGCTTCAGGATTCTCACTGATGCAGTCACATTTCCATGGAGCTGTATGTACCTATGGATTAATACATATTACTTGCACTTGCAAAAGTGTTATATGTAAGTCATCATGATGTTCTTTCTAAAGTCTGTGATAACCAACCACCTTTTAAGGACAAAATCTAGTTGTATCCATGAATGTAATTCAATGGGTTAAGCTTTATATATGACTTTTTATTCCTGAATTTAAAAATATTTAGGAAAAAACCTGTTCTTATATGTGTATTACAAGAATATTATAAGTTCAATTTGTCTATTTATTAAAAATAATACCTGTGATGTAAAAAAAATGCTTACCTCACGTTAATTTACACACTAAGAATCTTCCCAAACTCTACAGTTTTATTTCAGTATTTAGTTACTCCTAGCTGGGGAAAAGATTAAATATAAACAAATGAAGATGATAATAAAAGAGTATAAGGAAATCATTAGATTGTAATCGTGACACATTCTTTAGAAATACATCTCACTTTTTCCCAATTGTGGAAAATTAAATAAAACTTGATGTTGCCTTATAATGGACACAATCACCAACTAGTCAAAAAGAATCTGTACTTACCCTTCACAGTGTAATGACCCATTGTGTTCGTGTATTGACTTTTCAAGTAAGATAGTGGGACCCACATATAAAACAGTTATTTCCTTTACAATAAACTGTATGAGCACTTATTAAATATAAGGTAACACTTTTTTTCTCTAGGATATAATAAACCAAACATTTGTTAGCATGGGGGGAAAAAAAAAAAATTCTTTTCAGCCTCTGTTCTCAGAAGAATAGCCAGAATGCTCTGATTTCATCATGTGACAAAATTAAATCTTTTTTGCATGTGTTATCAAACAATATTGTTCTTTAGTTGCCGGTCATTAAAGGATGTTGCAATTTGGCCTGAGCACTTGCGTATCACTAAAATGTTGCTATGGCTTTGGACTCCTTACAAATAACTGGCTTTATTTTTATTGCTTCATTGAAAGCCCAGAATTATTTTTTTTTTTTTACTGTTTCCTTGCATAACCTTGGAAGAGACAAATTAGACTTTCACAAAACCTTTAATTAGTGTGCTGAATTTTAAGATAGAGGTTTAATTGTTTTAAAAGGTATGCAGCATAATTTCAGGGTATTTTTATTATTATTGTTGTTTTTTATTCCACTACTTCCCTGTTCATTTATTTCAAAGATTATACTGTAGAGTTAATCACATTTGTTGTTATATATTATGCAATGTTTAAAATTGCACAAGGGAGGCAATGTACTACAGACAGAGTTTTATGTAAGACATATTTCTGCACCAGCAGAAAGGTCGATGAGTTACATTCTTTCCTGGTGGGCAAATGTGGTAGTTTGGTCAACAAGAAGCAAAGCACTGTAGCTTCCTATGGAAACAACTCCTATATAGGAGCTGCAACAGCTGGAGCCCCACCTCAGAGATTAGGGTGAAATGTTGCCACTAAGTAAAACCACATAAAACCCAATGTGAGTTTTAGTGTTTGAAAGCAAAGTTTTCTGTTTTATAAAGAAAACAAAGCAATGTTCCTTGACAATTAAGTCCTGAATTGTTATCCATTGAAATCAATGGGTGCTGTAACGGTTCTGTTGCATAAAGATACAGAGCTTTCTCTTTTCTACTGCCATCACAGCTGCCAGCATTATTAAGCTGGATAGTGACTTTGACTGCATAATGCTGTTGTAACATTATGTGGTTCTATTGTTCCCTAGCTGTACAGGTATTCTCTATCTAACAGTACAAAATGCAAAGATGGGGGAATAAAACTTTTTTTTTTTTTTTAATTTCAAGCCATTTCAATACCATATTCAAAAGAGAGTCTTAAGAGGTTATTGTGTGCATTTCCATGAAGAACAGGCCTTCCTTTCGTGAATTCTCAGGAACTCTCTGGGGAAACAGATTCTCATTTAATATAGCTGCCTTATCCAATGACAAATAGAGGACCTTTACTTGTGATAGAAAATTATGTGCCTGTAGGCAGTGCCTGGAAAATGAAGAAACATTTTCATCTTTCCGAAGGTTCCTGGATAGTCTTTTGCCACAGCAAATCCCACAGGTTCCTCAGAGTTTCAAGGAGCATACAGCCAGGAGACAATGTGGGTTTGAGCAAAGGAACTAAAGGTATTTTATATTTACCTTTAGTAGATTTCTCTTTAACTTTCTGGAGAGAAAAAAGTTGTAATTTGTTCTACAGTTGTACATGAAATTGAGCATACAAATGCCTGAAAATACATTCTAAAAATTTACTTGTAAAAACCTGACAACTGTACAAATGGTCCCTATTTTGTACAAAAAAAAAAAAAAAAAAATCAGTGTTGTATTTTTTTAAGACATGTTTCAGCTTCTAAGGATTTGCAGGTGTCTAGATCTTTCACTCATTATTTCAGGAGATATGAAGTTACATTTACTATATAATTACTAGAAAATTCTATTTTCAGTGCAACACCTGTTACATTTTATTTGTAAGGCTCCTCCCTAGAGCTGTTCAATGAGTTTTAATGATGTTTTCCTATAATGTCCCTGTTTTATCAAAATCAGAGATTTGAGTCTTAATCCTCTAGTGTCTTGTACCTAGAGTATATATTTCTAATTCAGTAAAACCATTAAGAATGCTAGTACTCTGAGTCAGCAGGGTTTTGTTATAAAGTAAATGACTATATAAATTGCCAGACAGAAGAGAAACAAAAGACTTTTCATTTGCATTTTTCTAGCTATCTATTTCAAAGATGGAGTCAAATATGAATAATGAGTCAATGGCAATTTCACAATTCCTTTTTCTTCAATGTAAAGATATCTTTATTCTGAAGATGTTTGGTGTTTTGTTTTATTTTCTGCTTATTGTTTAGATTGACAAAGCTTCATAACACTCAGCATTTCTTTAAAATTCCTTTGAGGATCCCATATGATAGTTGCACTTTCTGAAAATCTGCTGTTAAATATCAGACAAGGTTTATATGCACACTGGAAATGCACTGTTTCAGCAAACAGATCTAAAAAATCAGTTTAGGTGAACTGGTCTGGAATTAATCCCAGACGAATGAATGCTTTCTGACCTTGGTTTATTATTGCTTGTTCTTACAGTTAAACTGTGGTCAGCACTAGCTCAGCTAAACTGAACGTAAAAATAGATGAGGGATAGCTAAGACTATGGACATTACATTCATTCTTTTTCTCATTCTAACTCAGCTTTGTCAAAACTACTGTGTTTTGTGGCTGCTTATCATAAGACACTCACTGGTTGTCTTTTCTCTCGTATCCTTCCTCTTCTACCCTTTTATTGCTCTTTCTCCTTCCCCTTTCCTCCTCACTTGCTCTCTGTATTTTCTTCTTTGCTTCTTTTTTTTTGTTTTTCTCTCTCTCCTTTCCTCTGGTCTCAGATAATCCTACCTTTTTCTATGAACTGCTAGCTGCCTAAGATATTACTTGGTATGATGTGGATTATTCCATTCTACATGATGCTTGAAATGAGAGAAAAAAGCTTGAATAAAATATTTTGCTTTGTGAATGAGTGTGGTACAAATTAATATCATGAAACTTCACTTGATTCTCAGCTCCTGCTACTTCACAAAAAGTAAAGGGGTTGACCAGATATATCATGCTTCAACCAAAGGGAGAAAGCCAGTAAGGGTGCAGTTTCTCCCCTTCTCCTCAAACAGCAATATATACTGTTTTTTAAAAATATGTAATGCTTAAGTGAATAAGGTCAGGAATAGAAAAGATCCACATTTTAACCCCTGGTTTCACATGCAAGACAAAATCAGAAACATCCCAAGAGAAACTCAGGTGGGAGGGAGGGAACTATGTCTTTGCAAATCTGAAATGGTGGATCCACAAGAATTCTGCCTTATTTACAAAGACATCCATAAAGAAAGGTTGACCTGAAAGCCATGGACACCAATTGCAAACATTCTGGAAAATAGTTTGAATCCCCATTTCATAATCTGTCCACAGATTATGAAAAATGTGGTTTATTGTAGCTTCACTTCTTTCAGTCAGCATTACCCACATATTTTTGAAAGTCCATTTTCAGTATCTTTGGCTCTTTTTCAAGCCTCCTTTTTAAAACAAGCGATTTTCGGTAATCACAAATAGTGCATTTTGATAAAATTCAATTTTCACAGGAAAGTAATAAATGGTTTCTTTAGCTACCAGTACGAAGAGCGAAACATAGCTCTACTTCAGGAGGTTGTACAAGGATATGAATTAACTAATGGTGGAAAACATAGCCAGTGTTTTGAAAGGACAAATACTATTTCTTGTACTTACATTAAGCATCAAGTACTTGGCAAGTTTAATACCTACAAAAATATGATAATAATAAATAATTAAAACTGGAATAAGTGATCCAATAAAGCATTCTATGGATATATCAGATAAAGCTGGAATAAGTTGTTTGTCCTGGAAAAAAGGTTTTGTAACTCATTTAACATCTGTAATTTGGTTATGTATGTAAAACCCCCAAATTTTCTCTTCTAAGCAGTAGCTCTGAATACTAAATGAGATAAGGGAGATAACAGGAGATAAGAATTATAAAAGCTTTGTTTGTTTTTTTTTATGGGAAAAGTGAATAATTACGATAGAGAAAATATTAACAAACATAATCAAATCATTCTTGAGCAGTTTTATGAGAAAGGAAACTGTTTTCACCCAAGTTCACTGTAACTCCATTGCCTTCAAACTATGACTTAAGATTCGTAATTCCTATACAATTTAAACTCATTAACTAATCTTAAGTCTGTCAGCAATTTCTCTGATTCCAGAAAATTTCTTATTCCAATTGTCTCTCTTATTCCAGAAACAGAGGGTTTCAAACATGGAGTTAATTGGAAAAGCAGCTGAAGAAATGCTGTTCCACAGTTACTTCTCATGTAGAGAGTCCTTAACACAATGTTTGAAGGTGATATGATTGAGAGGGTGGCAATAGATTCAAATTTATTAAACACTGAAATCCAACTCATTCCTTCAAAGATGCATGACTATAGGTCTAGCTAGGCAACAAAACACTAACATCTATTTTTTAAGAGATAAATTGGTAGGTTTAATTCGCTGAATGTAATAAGAATAGATCTATTCTTTTTTTCTAAGCACTTTTTATGGCTCCAATGGATCAATCTATTGCCCCAGGGTAATATATTCTAATGTCTCCTCTGTAGTAGCTGTATTTGTACATACTACAGACAGGGCAAAAAGGAAAGAAACACAAACTGGGTTATCCCTCACTGGTAACTGAGGTTATGCCTAGAGTTAGCACATCTGATATTTTTAGACTCAGGGCCAGAAGCTGCACTGCAGATCAGATGGTATTCTATAACTTATCAAGACATCTCTGTCCCCACAATAGAACAGAATCATAAAGATTCAAACTTTATTTTTTTAGGTAAGGCTTTGGATTTCATTCTCATTTTTCATGTCATTCATTGTGTGAAACCACAACACTTTAACATCATTGATCCAAAGAAAAAAAAGAGAAGCCATACTCAGTGTTTTCTAGATCAGTGATCCAAATCTCCACTTTCTCTCTTCATTTTATTTGAGACAATTTATAATGATTCCTGAAATGGACAGAGAGATTTATGAAGCAAACCTACATTTTTAGTTACCACAAGTTTCTAAAACCTGAAATATTGCAGTTTGAACAGAAGTGAAAATTTTAAATCAAGTACAC